>NC_064622.1:188097391-188725962 GCF_023898315.1 Schistocerca nitens
TTCAACCGGTTCCACTTCATTCTGCAAAGGTGGTAGTGTGGTGCGGGTTGACGGCATCGTGTATCGTAGGCGTGTATATTTTCGAGGAAATGTGTCCTGCGGGTCCTGTTACCTGTAACGTCACGTGTAAACGTTACGAGAGTCTTTCGCACACCAACGTCATTCCAACCCTTCAACAGCGTGATTGAGTATGATCGTTTTTAGGCATGAAACCGCTCCTTCGAGTCAATGAAGCGGCTGCCGCAGAGGCAACTAGAATTATCAGCCGCCGTTTCCTTACCGCCTGGCCGTTGAGATCACCTGATATTAATCGATGTGACTTCTGGCTGTGGGATTATCTGGAAGATGTTGTGCTCAGCGCTGAACTGAAGACACGCATTGCGCAGTGAATTTTGAACGTTACCTCCGAGACACTCCGATCTGTTGTGTAACATGCTGTTTCTCGATTTCAGCTTGTGGCAGAAAATGGTGGACAGCATATTGGTCTTGCGCTAGACTCACGACTGCTTTTTAAGCGGTTTGTGGCCCCAGGATAATTAAGAACGGATATAATTTCGCTTTTTATGCTGTTTTGGTCTCAGACAGTTAAAAACCGAGTTTTCCTATTCGATACGGTACGACATTGCATGGTGGATAGGCATACCTATCTATCAGTGCCACAACTGTTGACTGCCGAACTTTTGCAGTCATGCAGATTGAACAGTACGAACGGTGTAATGTACAATTCAAGCCATAGTCATTGCGATTCATCTGTCATTTGTAGCCGACCCCCATTTACGTGCATTGATAAAATTTTCTTTAGTTCTTTTTTTCATGACATTTCCTTCTGCATCAATAGTATGCTGTTCAAATTCGATGTCATTCTGAGCAATGGTTCTTTTTCTACAGCGTTTTGAAGCTGGAAATGAAAGTTGGCACCATGTATATTTGTTTCTTTTGGGAAAAAACTATCGATCATGACCACCGACTACTCAATGTTTCAGGCCTAATGATTCTATAACAGTAACGTAAACAGTCGTGTTTTAGCAACACAACAAACAACGAAGTCGTATCACCAGTAGCAACGCTAATGTCGTTTGAGCGCATCCTCGTCGTAACTTCACTCGGAGACGCGCACGTAGAAACTGCCGCACGCTAGTTGCTTCTAAAGGTAGGCCAGCGCGATTGTGGCGGTACGGCTGTAACAAGTTCTGCGAAAGCCGAGCTGGCCCATTAGCGGATGTGTGGCACGTGCGTGCCCGTTCCCGTCCTTAATCATTGCCCATTACAAGCGAAACTTACAGCTGCGGCGCAGGAAGCCGCTAAGTTGCCCGTATCACGTCTTAAATCTCTACACGCGATTTACCTTAGGCCTGCGACTGTTTCGCCCACACGCAACTGAAGTTAGTCGCAACATGTACATACGCGTGTTTGTGCAAAATGTTAATTCAAGATATTTACTCCTAACGAGGTATCGTCGAAATTTGGTTTTCAGCGACTTGTTCCTCAAAACACAGAGAAGATCAAAACTTACTCTTCCGTCTTTTACCCGTTAATTGAAAAGCACCAGCGATATCTAATAATTATTGTACGAGTGTACACCTATATCTACACCCAAAAAGACAGCTTATGGTGTGTGCCGGATACTTTGTGTATTACTGTCCCCTCCCTCCTTTCCAGTTTCAGTCGCGAAGAGTACTCAGAAAGAACAATTGTTGGTAAGCCTAGGAATGAGCTGGAATTATTCTAATTTTGAAGTTTCGTCATCTTTTCGCGAATTACACTAAAAAAATAAATAAATAACGTGCCACGAAGGAATTATCTGAATGGGCGGAAATCGGTACATGTGATGTGCATGTACAGACAAACAAATGATTATACAATTTCAGATTTGTCCAAGGAACAGGAAGTCTGTAATGCGTTGGGTCATCTCCAGCTCTTATGCAAGCAGTTATTCGGTTTATCACTGACTGACGGAGTTGTTAGATCTTGTTCTGAGGGATAGCGTGCCAAACTCTGTCCAATTGGTAGGTTAAACAGTGAAAATTTCCAGATGGTTGGAGAGCCCTCCCCATAGTGCTCCAAACTTTCTCAATTGGGGAGAGATCTGGCGACCATGCTGGCCAAGATAGGGTTTGGCAAACACGAAAAGAAGCTGAAGTAAAACTAGAAGTGTGCGGACGGGCATTATCTTGCTGGAATGTAAGCCCAGGCTGTCTTTCCATGAAAGGCAACAAAACCGGGCGTAGAATATCGTTGACGTATCGCTGTGCTGCAAGGGTGCCGCAGATGACAACCAAAGAGATCCTGCTACGAAATGAAACAACATCCAGGACCATCACACCTGGTGGTTGGCCCTTAGGGCGGGAGACACTCAGGTTGGTATGCCACCGCTGTCCAGTGCGTCTCCAGACACATCTTCGGCCTGGAATCTCATTGACTGGAGTAGCATTGACCTCAGTGATGAATTCCACTTCGAACTGAAGACCCATGAGTAGCTAAGACGTGTATGGCGATGGAGAACCAACCTGATTACCGCCTCCATGCAGTCTGGCAACCAGGAGTGATGTTCCGGGGTGCCTTTTATTTTCATGGCAGGACTCCTTTGGTTGTCATCCGCTGCACCCTTGCAGCACAGCGGCACATCAATGATATGCTACGCCCCATTCTGTTGCCCTTCATGGCAAGCTATCCTGGGCTTACATTTCAGCAAGATAACGTTCGCTCGCACAAGCCGAGAGTTTCTACTGCTTGTCTTCGTGCTTGCCAAACCCTATCTTTGCTAGCAAGGTAACCGGATCTCTCCCCAGGTGAGAACGTCTGGAGCGTTATTGCCAGGGCCTTTTAGCCAGCTCGGGGTTGTGACGATGTCACGCGCCAGGGGGGGGGGGGGGGGGGGGGGGAGAATTAGGTACGTTATCGCTCAGGAATACATCCAGAAACTCTGTCAGTCAATGCCAAACCGAATAACTGCTTGCATAAGAACCAGAGGTGAACCAACTCGTTATTCACTCGTTCAACTTGTGAAGCTATTTCTTTTGAATAAATCATCCAGTTTTTCTGAGACTGTAATCATTTTGAAACATCCCCTTGGAAAAATTAATGAATTACTGTGCTGATAAACCTCTTACGTTATTTGATTTTCAAACAGCTGAGCAAAACTGAACGTACTCAGACATTTCTCTCTTCACTTATTCTGATCATCTCTGAACTGACACACAATATTTTTAGCGCAACGCAATCTGACTTTCAAAAACCCTACAAAAGAATGGCCCTAACTAACAATAACCTATACCTTTCATGAATCAATTACCTCATAAAAATCTTCGTTACTCAAACTACTGCAATACAGCGAGCGCCAATACTGCCAGGTAAATAAAAGATTCTAACTGCTGAAGGCACTAACTACTGATAGGCATAGTTAGCAAATGAAAGATTTTGATAGAAAACAAAACATTATATATATATATATATAATGAAATTTGAAGACTATTAAGGTAAATACATTGTTTGTTTTCTATCAAAATCTTTCATTTGCTAACTATGCCTATCAGTAGTTAGTGCCTTCAGCAGTTAGAATCTTTTATTTACCTGGCAGTATTGGCGCACGTTGTATTGCAGTAGTTTGAGTAACGAAGATTTTTGTGAGGTAATTGATTCCAGTTCATGACATCCAGTCTTACAAATTTACTCTCTCTGATGGACACACGTCCACGTCGTCCGCTCTCAAAATTCTGCCATCTCTCTCTCCACATCCAACACTGCTGGCGGCTCACCTCCAACTGTGCAACGCTACGCGCTGTTTACATGCAACTGCCCAACACTACAATAGCGAATATTCCAAGGATGCCAACCAGCCACAGACTGCACCCAGCACAGTCACTGGTTTTCATACAGAGCGCTACGTGACGTTACCAACATAAAAACCTAAACAGCCTACTTACAATTTGCCTGCACATGTACATCACACCTACTTATTTCCGTCTCATCCGGATAATTCCTTCCTGGTGCGTCGTATGTTTCCTCTTTATTTTTCTTTCTTTCTTTTTTTTTTTTCGAGAGTATAAGCAGAAGAAAACATTATATTGGTAGACTATTCCAGGGACGTGCGCTCTCGCAATTTTAAGGGAAAACCACACCATTATGCACAACTTTTCTCTCTTAGCGTCTGCTATTGGGGTTGGATGAGCATCTTTGTTACAGTTTCGCGCACACTATCTCAAAACCTGACGAAACGCAACGCTTCTTGGATCTTCTCTGTCTCCTCCATCGATCCTACATGGTCTGGGCCACATACTGATCAACAGTATTCACATATTCGTCGCACGAGGGTTTTGTTATCTACCTCCCTCGTCGATAAACTACAACTTTCTGAGAATTCTTCCAATGAATCTCAGTCCGTCCCAGCCTTACGTACTAATGTGCTTTAACTAGTTTATTGCGCTCAGGCATTCATTGACTACGCCCGTATGGCAATGACCATGTTCGTAGCACAACGTTTTGTCGTCAGTTGGTACATTTATGACGGACAGCATGAGATATATGAGCTGCCAGAGGACACATGCGATTCTGATTTAGTAATATTGTAATAGTATAGACTTGCACCAGGCGAACGGTGTACCCGACGGGAGGCCCTCGTCACAAGACATTTCATTTTCAATAGTATTATGTAACATTTTAGTCAGTGAAAGGACTCTATTTCATACTAAAAATATCCTATATTTTTAAAATAAATTTATATTAACATTTCATTGCATTCTGGAAGACCCAAATACTGTGAAAATAAAAGTATGCTGTGTTCTGTCTCAACCCTTCGAATATGGGTAATGTCATACGGTGCTGCACATATTTAAAAAAATAAAATCCAAAATTTATGGTGTACTGAAATTTTTTGCGAACTCCAGTGTAATTCAGGTTTGGATGTCTATCGCCATATCTGACATGTCAAGAGAGTCCGCTGGGTCCTGATCCACATCCACTGCACGCTCCAACTCATCAGTAACGAATTCCACTAGCCTGTATTCGCGACATTACACCGTACTGGTTTTAGGTCCGGGCTCAGCGTATTCCACCTGAGCCTGTAGCCAATTTTCTACTCTTTGCGTTACTATCCGATTTGCATCGATACTTTTCCGTAATACATCGCGATATTTTGAGAAACTCGGGATTTTGATCTGTGAACTCATAGAAATACTTTCACTTATTCTAGAGCATAATTACTTTAACTTCAACAACAAACTGTACCAACAACATGATGGTTTGGCAATGGGAAGTAGCTTAGCTGGGATATTGGCTGACATTTACATCAACCATATAGAACAAAAATTCTTTTCTGCCAACCAGCACATCTCAAACAAAATAATATACTACAGAAGATATGTTGATGATACAATACTGCTTTTTGATGGTACAAGCAATGAAATAGATACATTAGCAGCAGATCTTAGCAAAATGCACAAAAATATTAAATTCACAGTTGAACATGAAACTAATAAAAGCATTAACTTTCTTGACCTGAAAATTTGCAATAGTAACAATAAACATCAATTCAGTATTTACAGAAAACCTACCACAACAGATGTCAGTATCAGCAACTCATCTTGCCACCCCCGCCAACAAAAAATGGCATATTTCAGAACAATGCTACACCGAATTAAAAAAGTACCAATGAGTGACACAGACCAGCAAAATGAAATCAAGATAATTAAAACAGTTGCTCATAATAATGAATATAAACCCACAATAATAGAAAAACTCCACAAGAAAATGCAGACAAAACCCACAGATCCACCTCACAGCAGTCACTTCAAGCCAAAGCAGTGTGCCACTGAAGCCAAACCTAAATATGCTACTCTCCCATACATAGGCCCACTTTCATACCAAATAGCAAACTTATTTAAAAAGAAGAAAAATATCAAAATCAGCTTTTCCACAAATAATAAATTACAACAAAAAGTGATCCATGATGTAAACACCTCCAAGAGTCCGTACCGTAAATCAGGAATATACAAACTCAAATGTGACACATGCCCAAAATTCTACATGGGACAGACAGGCAGAAGTTTTGAAATTAGATATAAAGAACATATGGACGCTCTAAGACTTGGTAACTTGAACAAATCAGCATTTGCAGCCCATATTGCTGAAGAAAACCATTCAGTAGCAAACATTGAGGACAATTTAAAGATTTTACATCTAACAGAAAAAGGGGCCACTATGAATATATTAGAAGAATTAGAAATTCACACACACAAAAACAGCACCCCAGACTATATCCTTAATGAACAAACAGAGTTGGCTAACACCCCTTTCCTGAAAAATTTTCCAAAATTACTTTCCAGCCTCCATAGCAAATAATATTAATACACCTATCTGCAGATCAAGTGGAAAATTTATATGTTACTATAATTCTCATGCTGCCAAATGTAATAAAATAATGTACTATTTTACCAATACAGTTCTAAATATATATAAAAACCTTTATAATTAAATTAGCAAAAAAAAATAAAAAATCTCTGTACTAATGTAAAAGACATTACAGTTTTGTAAAAGAATATATGATTCTTTCCAAACATAGGACATCATCGTCACATGTTACGATACATTATAGCATCTGTGACACCTATATGTTTGTAAGCTCTTTGTATGTACCAAAACATGTGGTGCGTGGTTGGAATGATCTCAGCGACAGATCTAAAGTGTACAGTGAGAACTATTACGTGTGCAACAACGAGGATGCAGTGCGAATGCATTTACATCGATTGGATGAACGTTATGGAAACAAACACTCGAAACCGACGTTTCACGTAAGTCACATACAACGAAAATCTGCAACGCAACCATCTGTGTGTAGCGTGTTTGTAATTATGTTTTATTTATATTTTAGGACAATTAATCTATAAAAACACACCAAATGTAGAAAGAAAGCGTGTAAACCGTCTGATGATGAATCACAACGATTCGAAACCGGTAACGGTTTCCTTTGAATAAAGGAACTCAAAGTAAATTTGTGGCTGGTTGCTGTCTTAACACCATCAACGTGTTACAACATCGAAAACTATTGGACTCATTTCGTAGCAGGTTCTGCTACCGTGAGTATCGGAGTTGTAAAGGCACAAACTTTCATCCTTCCAAATAAAATTCCTTTTGCATATTACGTTCCGTCATTAAGAAACAGTAGAAACTGACGTTACGATCGTCTTTGTAGCATTCCTCTACATGGTGACTAACCTGCTGCATTCTATTGATGGTCTTCTCTATAAATTGCTCTATTTCTGTTGTCACAGACAACCGATATCACTTTCTGGAACGGTGTTGGACAGTACCAAATAGAGACAAAAAAATGGCTCTGAGCACTATGGGACTCAACGGCTGAGGTCATTAGTCCCCTAGAACTTAGAACTAGTTAAACCTAACTAACCTAAGGACATCACAAACATCCATGCCCGAGGCAGGATTCGAACCTGCGACCGTAGCGGTCTTGCGGTTCCAGACTGCAGCGCCTTTAACCGCACGGCCACTTCGGCCGGCCAAATAGAGACACCTTTGGAAGCCTGTTGTCTATGGTACTCTGGCAAATGGTTGCCAAGTTACAGTGAATCGGTAGTTTGTACGAAGGGGTAGTATTGTCCTGCGGCAGTTCTCTTTTGATTGTTGTTTTATACTGTTAAGACCGGGCCATGAAGACCTGATGCCTGGCGAACACACGCTTCCCGTTGGACTGGAATCGCTGGCGATCAGACCGTCAGCAGTTTGTAGCTACCCTCTGCGTTCAAGAATCTCAGGATTTGTAGTGGTACTGGATAGAAAAGCTGGAGCAAAGGACTGAATATTAAAACATCGTCAATGACAAGCCTATAGCTTTGGCAGTGAGAATAAGTAGAGACTAACTTCGCACATGCCCCTAAAGAAAGAAAGAAGAACAACAGCAACAGCAAGTTGATAAAATTAGTAAAAATTAACACCTTCACATTGGTATGATTAGAGCACAGTAAGTAATGTGCCAATACCAAGTCTGATCATTTTTTGGAAGGCCACAGCAGTATAAAGGTATTGAAGTTTTAAGAGTTTGCGTTTGGTTGTGAGATACAGGCCAATAATTGTTGATTTCTTTGTAAAATGTATCAGGTACCGATTCTTTCTGTTCTTATTTCCGACTACGCAAAACAACCGTGACGGCAAGTGTCAAATACGTCACAAGGTCTAATAGTAATTTTAAGCCTGGACGATTTTGATATAAGAGGTATCTGTTACGCTCTGTGGGACAATGGTAATGGTAACTGAATAATTATTATTATCTTTGTTGTGAAATATGCTGCATACGATGTGATTTCGTTAAAACTTGGGATTCAGTGTTATCTTCATTGGGAGATACGCTTAGTACCGAGAATGTTTAATCAAGACATCCCATAAATTGAAAAGAAATGGAGACTAGATCTGGATATTTTATCTCCTGAAAAACTAACTTCTTATCAGAATGTCAAGTAGTGCAGCTTTTTTCTTTAAGTATGCGTCTAGATGCCCTCGTATTATCTTTGACACGGAGATTTTGCCTTTCCTTCATAACCTATCTGTTACGGAGTTATACCTGTACTGTTATTAAGGAGTCAGTTCTTTCTATCAACCAACATAGAAATAGGTTTATGAACTACTTGTTACTTTATTTTACCAAAATCTGCACACCCGTGAGCTTGGTGTTGAGTCGAAAGCATCTAATTACACCACTACTTGTGTATTATATCCAAACTAAGCTTATTTATAACAAAATCGGGAAAGTTGGAGTAGGACTCACGCACCTATGGTTTCGTGCAAACTTAATTATTTATATACAATGAAGGGCCAATGAAACTGGTACACCTGATCGTGTAGGGCATCCGAGAGCACACAGTAGTGCCTCAACACGACATGGCATCGACTCGACTAATGTCTGAAATAATGCTGGAGGGAACCGACACCATGAATCCTGCAGGACTGTCCATAAATCCATAAGAGTACGAGGGGGTGGATATCTCTTCTGAACAGCACGTTGCAGGACATCCCAGATATGCTCAATATTGCTCATGTCTGGGCAGTTTGAGCCCGCATCTCGTGGTCGTGCGGTAGCGTTCTCGCTTCCCACGCCCGGGTTCCCGGGTTCGATTCCCGGCGGGGTCAGGGATTTTCTCTGCCTCGTGATGGCTGGGTGTTGTGTGATGTCCTTAGGTTAGTTAGGTTTAATTAGTTCTAAGTTCTAGGGGACTGATGACCATAGATGTTAAGTCCCATAGTGCTCAGAGCCATTTTTTGGGCAGTTTGGTGGCCAGCGAAAGTGTTAAGCCGGCCGGTGTGGCCGAGCGGTTCTAGGCGCTTCCGTCTGGAACCGCGCGGCCGCTACGGTCGCAGGTTCGAATCCAGCCTCGGGCATGGATGTGTGTGATTTCGTTAGATTATTTAGGTTCAAGCAATTCTAAGTTCTAGGGGACTCATGAAAGGTGTTAAGTCCCATAGTGCTCAGAGACATTTGAACCATCTGAAAGTGTTAAAAGTCAGAAGAGTGTTCCTTGAACCACCCTGTAACAATTCTGAACGTTTGGGGTGTCGCATTGTCCTGCTGGAATTGCCCAAGTCCGTCGCAACGCACAATGGACATGAATGGATGCAGGTAATCAGACACGATGGTTAACTACGTGCCACTTGTCATAGTGGTATCTAGACGTATCAAGGGTCCCACATCAATACAACTACACGTGTCGCAAACCATTACAGAGCCTCCACCCGCTTGAAAATTCCCCTGCTGCCAATGCAGAGACCATGGATTCATGAGGTTTTCTCCATGTCCGTACACGTCCATCCGCTAGATACAATTTGAAATGAGACTAGTCCGAAATGATTCAAATGGCTCTAAGCACTATGGGACTTAACATCTGAGATCATCAGTCCCCTAGACTTAGAACTACTTAAACCTAAGTAACCTAAGGACATCACACACATCCATGCCCGAGGCAGGATTCGAACCTGCGACCGTAGCAGCCGCGTGGGTCCTGACTGAAGCGCCTAGAACCTCTCGACCACAGCGGCCGGCGACTAGTCCGACCAGTCATCAACTGTCAATGTCGGTGCTGACGGGCCTAAGCAAGGTGCAAAGCTTTGTGTCGTACAGTCATCAAGGATACACGAGTGGGCCTTTGACTCCAAAAGCCCATATCGATGATGTTTCGTTGAATCGTTCGCACTCTGACACTTGTTGAAGGCCCAGCATTGAAATCTGCAGCAGTTTGCGGACTAGTTCACTTCTGTCACGTTGAACGATTCTCTTCAGTCGTCGTTGGTCCCGTTCTTGCTGGATCTTTTTGCTGCCGGAGCGAAGTCGGAGATTTGATGTTTTACCGGATTCCTGTTATTCACGGTACACTCTTGGAAAGGTCGTACGGCGATATTCCCACTTCATCGGTGCCTCGGAGACGCTGTGTTCTATCACTCTTGCGCCGACTATAACACTACGTTCAAACTCACTTAAATCTTGATAACTAGTCATTGTAGCAGCAGTAACCGATCTAACAGCTGCGCTAGACGCTGGTTGTCTTATATAAGTGTTGCTGACCGCAGCGCCGTATTCTGCCTGTTTACATACGTCTGTATTTGAATACGCATGGCTATGCCAGTTTCTTTTGCGCCTCAGTTCATCCATTCCAACGATTTTTGCCTGTTATCGATATCGAAACTGGCAAGGTATAAAAAGTGTGTCATAAATGGCCTCATCTTTTTACTTCATTGACGTAGAAGCTTAAATGTTTTACGATACAAAGGAGCGTGAACCCTAGTACGTGACATAAATGTCAACTTCATTCGTCCACCCGTTCTTAAGAAAATGGGGTCTTGACTAACGGACGGACAGACAGACAGGCGGATGACAGAAATGAGAAATTTTTTGTGTGAGACAATCACAAATGAACTATTTTCGGGTTTTTCCTTTACTTTTACAGTGAAAGCTTACTGCTTGCCGAAGTTCATGACTCTGTGTCAACGGGAAGTACCCTACAGCTTTTGACGAGTGCGATTGCGAGTGTCAGAATATGTGACGAAAATGGCCGTATCTTTCGAGTGCATTGATTTAGAAAGTTAAGTTTTTTACACCATCAATACGCCTTAGACGTTAGTATCTGAGATAAATTTGAAATTGATACGCCTTCCGGTTACTAGGAAAAAGGATTCTTAACCCACAGACAGACACAGTCGGATAACAAATGACAAGAAAACGTTTTTGTTTGAGATAATTAGATATTAACAATTTTCAGATTTTTTCTTTAATTTAAGTGTGAAACCTGGCTTCTTGCCAAATTCCATGATTCTAGGACCAAGAGAAGTGCCCTAAAGGTGTTGATGAGTGAGTTTGCGAGTATCAAAATATGTGACATTATTGGTTGTATCTTTTGGTTACATTCACTTAGAAGCGTAAGTTACTGACACTGACACTGACCGATAGACCTTCGTATGTGATAAAAGTTTCAACTTCATACGTCTACCAGTTCCTGAGAAAAAAGTGTCTTAACAGACGGACTGCCAGGCAAGCGGGCAGTCGGATAGCAAATGAGAGAAATTTTTTTGGTTGTAATAATTAAAAAATAACAATTTTAGGATTTTTTCTATTGGTATTATCGTAAAACTTTGCTGTTTGCCAAATATCGTATTTTTAGGACAACGGGAAGTACCTTACAGGTGCTGATGAGTGATTTTGAGAGTAACAAAATGTGTGACATAAATGGCCGTATCTTTGACTATGTTAACTTAGAACTGCATTTATTTACAGACGAAAACAAAGTGATCCTCTAGGGATTCCGCTTTTATTGATTGAGGTACGGAACCCTAAAAATAAACCAAAAAAATGGTTCAAATGGCTCTGAGCACTATGGGACTCAACTTCTGAGGTTATTAGTCCCCTAGAACTTAGAACTAGTTAAACCTAACTAACCTAAGGTCATCACACACATCCATGCCCGAGGCAGGATTCGAACCTGCAACCGTAGCGGTCTCGCGGTTCCAGACTGCAGCGCCTAGAACCGCACGGCCACTTCGGCCGTCTAAAAATAAAACAAAAGTTGTATTTAGTCTTATTAGGCACCTCGACTTTTCAGCTATGGTACCCAAGCAGCACGTTTGAGTTGAGAATTAAAATACGCTCCATTTAATATCTTCCAGCGTGTTTTCATAAAACATCTTATACATCACCAAATTTCAATTGCTGGCTCCGATTTCATACTCTTTATGAAAGTTAAGTGCGCTAGAGAACCTATGTACAGCCTTTCTATGTATCTTAAGCCCTCTCTTAAGCAGCATACGATAAATCCAAGTTACTAATCACAACTACCACTAACTTTCCTGCCACAAGGTAGAATATGAGGACACCTGTCACAAGGCCGTGTCGAATACGACACTTAGCTACTTTTTTTAAAAAAAATAACAGTTTTCCACCATGCAGGTGTTTCAAAAAGGACTTTACAACTTTAAAAATTTGTATATATTTATTAAAAGACGAGAGAGAGCTGGGTTTTGCGTTATTCTGTAGGGAAACACATCAAGTTTTTTTACCTTAAAATAAAGATGTTGTATGTGGCTTTCGTTGGTTATCCTGCACACATCCCATCGGAAGTCAATTTCTTCCCAAACTCGCTGTGGCGTTGCAGATATAACTTGCTCTGTGGTGGTGTAAATTGTTGCTCAAAGTTCAGT
This sequence comes from Schistocerca nitens, assembly GCF_023898315.1. NCBI lineage: Eukaryota > Metazoa > Arthropoda > Insecta > Orthoptera > Acrididae > Schistocerca > Schistocerca nitens. The sequence goes on from NC_064622.1 coordinate 188,110,076, forward strand.
TAGAGAAGACGGCACAAGAGGTACAAACGCGATATGCTTGATCAATTCCCATAAAAAAAGAGTGCTGTAAGATATGGGAAAAATGCGGGGCCATGTAATTGACACATCGCGGCCAATCCACTGACCTTTAAAGCGGTCGCTGAGAAAATACTGGACGTCAGCTAGGTAGTGTGGTGGTGCGCCATCTTGCATGAAGTACACATTTCGTTCTTAATCATCCTCATCGATCTGTGTTATCAAAAATTGTTGTAACATATCCAGTTACACTATCCTGTTGGTGGTTCTCTGACGGTAAAAAAGGGACCGTACAGTTTGTTCTTGCTCAATGCACAAAAAACGTTCAGTTTAGGGCTATCACGCACATGTTGCAATGTTTGATATGGATTTTCACTGCCCAAATCCTACAGTTATGTTTGTTAACCTTGTCACTTAAGTGAAACGTCGACTCGTCAGAAAAAGATGATTTTGTCCAAGAAATGTTCATCTTCATAAAGTCGATTTAATATATCCGCACAGTAGTTCTTACGAGCAATTTTATCAGTGTGTTTTATTGCTTGTGCGATCGTCAATCTCTAAGATTTCAAATTCAAACGGTTTCTCAACACACGTCAAACAATCGTGTGTGGGATATGCAGTTCGTGAGATGCACTCCGGGTCGATTTCGTAGGGCTGTTGACAAAACGTTGCCTGACTGGCTCAACGACCTTGTCAGATGTGCTTGGACGACCTAATGATTTACCATATCTTACGGAGCACCCTGTTTGTACAAAACATTTATGCCACTCGTAAACTGTAGGCCTACTAGGAGGATCTTTAGCGTACTTGGTACGGAAATTACGCTGAACTGTTGTCGCCGACTTCGATTCTTCAAACCAAAACAAACAGCTAACACGCTCGGGTCCAGTGAAGGCAGCCATATCTAATGCAACTTCCGCTAGCGCTCCTTGCGGTGCGATTCGGGACTGGCGAACTACACGAGACAAAACTTGTATTTCCATACAGAATGACACTACAGTCATCTCCATAGGTACTATGAATTAATTTAGATGAATTTTCAAAGTTGTAAAGTCCTTTTTGAACACCCTGTATAAGTCAGGTTCATTTGGTTTACATGCTTAATGCACACTAGGACAAACTACCGCTATTTCCTGGGCAAACGAAAGCAAACAAGGCAGGTCTGATTCGACACCGCCTTGTTGTAGGAAGGTTAATATACATAATATGGTGTCAATTGGTTCTATGCACAATTCTTCGTTAGAAACTATTTAATTACAGCCTCGAAATTTTGAGAAGTGAAAATGTGTAACAATAAACACCTACTGAAATCAGGTGAATAAAATGATATCTTACAACTGATAAACTACACACAGAATTCAAAGACGTGCGAGATAATATAAAATGAATTCAAAGCACTAACTGCAAAATTGGACTTGTGGGTAATAAAAAAGTCCAACAGCCTCCATCAATTTAACTATACAGAGTGCACCTGCCACAAGACGAAAGCGAAAAACTGCTGTATGAAAAGGAGACCGACGGAATTCCCTTGGGTAATAGCTGCAGAAACAGATTTGGAGACACAGTAACACAATTCTGATGATTGTGCAACCACTACTTATCACTAGATCCACAACGGAGGATCATGGGAAAGGAAGCTATATTGCCTCTACGAGAACACATCTTCCTGTTAACTACTCATTATGAGTTCGTCAGCAGATGGCTTGGTGTACTAATCTACAGCCTAAGCTGTCCACTTGGGTACGGGGAACGCCAGTATCTCTAGAACTACTGCAACAGAGAGGCACAAATGCAGTGCAGTGCAGAACAGAGGAAATCTCAGCGCATCTTAGGCTGGCTTAAATATAAACATGAAAGCTCTGAAGCAAGTTTCCCGGGCGGTGTGTGTGGTGTGATGAGTGAGTTGCCGGCGGCGCGTCCGGACGTGCTGGTAAGCGGCACGATTTTTAATGGCGGCGCCTTACAGAAACCAGGGGAGAACTTTAGAGTCGTCGTGGCCGCTATTCAGAGGGAAAAATATCACGGAAACTTTCATCGTTAAGGAGCGCACGTGAGGGAGTAAAAGTTAAAATCGTAAAATTATGGTGCGACCGCGTCCGAAGGGACGGTCGCGCTCTTTAACGGCTGCGTGCGAAGGGCGCATAACAGCGCCCACTTCCGTCAACAGGTCATTCAAACTTGTCTGCTCTGCCTACCGCGGGTTGCGGCGCCGTAATCCCGCCGCCAGCTGGCGATTTGATTTATGACCGATGGAGCACGCTCTGCGCGGCTATTCTTCTCATCAGGAGAGCAATTAAAGAAATTAATGGCCTCGTAATTCCCACCAACGCCACCGGGAGCTATTGAATATGTGTGAAGGTACATGAGGATGTCAAACGAAGAGCGTTAGTTCGGCGGTGGAGGGACTCTTTCCGTCTGAAATACGAGAATAAACACTGCGTCCGAAAGGACACCCTAGTTACTAGGGTGTAGCATTTCAAGATTCTCCTCACGCGCCAGACATTTTGACCACTACTTAACAAGCGCTGGCTTGTCGTAACAGAAATTGCTTCCCTTTCATTACTTTCAGGTGTTCAAATTTACAGCTATGCGGAGTCTGTTATTGAACTGAGCTTCGGTTTTTCGATTAATACACTGTGCAACAAGGGTACAGGATTTCTTTTTCGAAATCCCGTAATTGTTTCCTGTCGGGACGCAAAAGATTGAAATTTGGCTTAAAGGTGCCTACAAACTTCCTCTGTTATGGTGCAAAAGCCTGGTGCCTTGCGAATTCAACCTCGGGATCGGCGACACATGCGAGAAAAGCGTTGACGCATGCGAGGAAAAAAGCCTGAACTCAGAAGCTCATCTGAAGTGTAAGGTGGGTTAATGATGTCATACTGTAAACAGTTTTCACCACAATTCTGCCCAACGGCACAGTGGACATGTTAAACAATCGAAAGGTCGTCCCAAACGCGCTGACCTGGGTTTCGCCCTTTCTTTTGACACTTCTGCGATGGAAATCAGAACGGTGATGGTTCAAATGGCTCTGAGTACTATGGGACTTTACTTTTGAGGTCATCAGTCCACTAGAACTTGGAGCCACTTAAAGCTAACCAACCTACGGACACCACACATAGACATGCTCGAGGCAGGATTCGAACCTGCGACCGTAGCGGTGCGCGGTTCTAGACTGAAGCCCCTAGAACCGCTCGGCCACAGAATGGTGACACACAGCGTTGAAATCACACGGTTTTCTTATCAGTGGTCGAGGGAAAGATTTCGGACACACCGCCGCTCGGAATCGACACGAAAAGCCCTTGGAGGGTGGCACAAAGTGTGTCAAAGAAACACCCCTTTCCTTGAGACGTTGATTTCCACACATTTCGCGGTCGAAAACGACAACTTTCGATGCTGCTACCCGCCCGGACGTTCCAGCAACACTCTGAAGTCATTTTGGGACTTCATCTCCATTAAACGTGATCGCGCCCCTTTGGAGTACAATATGACAGCAAATTTTGCTCTTGTGTACCACTAGGAGCCGTTAACATCATTCAACGAAATTTGATTCGAAGCAGTAAAGAGTCCTTATGCTTTTTCGACCCTCTTGTGTCACATCCTCCGGTGGCGTGACCATGGAGGAGTGCGACTTTGACACATACGCGAATACAGCGGCAAAGGGTCATTTTAATGCGCCTAATTCAGCAATACCCTAGGTGGCACCTGCTCAAATTTACTGACAATATTAAAAACTTGCATTACAGAGAACACCTGCAAAGTAGTCCTACTCGCCTGCAGGCAGGCAACCACGTGACACATCTCCGATACCATCAGTGTCGAAGCTTCTCAAGAACGTCGTCCTGTAGTTCGCCACAGTGAGAATTGTCGGTTCCGACGGCGAAATCGGCGGGAATAAACGACCCTAGGAAAGGAGTGGCCCACTTTATACCACCTCTGAGATCTTGCTGAAGTGATTCTGAGCGGTGATGTGCCTGAAATATTTCTCTCGGTCACCCGTAAAAAATAGCTTGATTTCAATGATGGATGTCACCGTTTTCACATCCGTCACAGAGGCGTCAAGGGGAAAAATATGTGTAAGAAGGGGTGTGACGTCATTCCCATCGTGCGACACGGCCGCGGTGGCGTCGGTCAGAATGGTGGTGAAGTTTTTGCCGCTGTGACATCATTAGCCCACCTTGTAACCTCCCCCTTCCTAATCGCCATACTGGATTGCGATATAATTGGTCGTGGTCGCGTATGCATAATAAAACTTTACATTGAGTACGGCTATCGTTAGCGAATGAAAATAATACCGGCGAATAGGAGAAAAGTGTACAATAGACTCTTCTGAAGGTCGAATGTATTCTAAACGTAATCTACATACTGATGACAATTTTTAAATGGGTGGAATTAAAGTGCAATTGCTCGCGAACCACACACGAGGAAAAGGGTATTACGCAATACTCTAGTGGCCATTACAATTGCTACACCACGAAGATGACGTGCTACAAACTAGAAATTTAACCGACAGGAAGAAGATGCTGTGATATGCAAATGATTAGCTTCTCAGAGCATTCACACAAGGTTGGCGCCAGTGGCAACACCTACAACGTGCTGACATGAGGAAAGTTTACAACAGATTTCTGCCTCGTGAAACGTTGTTGTGATGCCTCGTGTAAGGAGGAGAAATGCGTACCACCACGTTTCCGACTTTGATAAAGGTCGGATTGTAGCCTATCGCGGTTGCGGTTTATCGTATCGCTACATTGCTGCTCGCGTTGTTCGAGATCCAATGACTGTTACCAGAATATGGAATCGGTGGGTTCAGGAGGGTAATACGGAACCCCGTGCTGAATCCCAAAGGCCTCGTATCACTAGCAGTCGAGATGACAGGCATCTTATCCGCATGGCTGTAACGGATCGTGCAGCAACGTTTGCAGCAGCATGGACTATCAGCTCGGAGACCACGGCTGCGGTTACTCTTGACGCTGCATCATAGACAGGACCGCCTGCGATGGTGTACTCAACGACGAACCTGGGTGCACGTATGGCAATACGCCATTTTTTGGGATGAAACCAGGTTCTGTTTACAGCAACATGATGGTTGCATCCGTGTTTGGCGATATCGCGGAGAACGCACATTGGAAGCGTGTATTCGTCATCGCCATACTGCCGTGTCACACGGCATGATGGTATGAGGTGCCATTGGTTACATGTCTCGGTCACTTCTTGTTCGCATTGACGGCACTTTGAACAGTGGACGTTACATTTCAGATTTGTTACGACCCGTGACTCTACCCTTCATTCGATCCCTGCGAAACCCTACATTTCAGCAGGATAATGTACGACCGCATGTTGCAGGTCCTGTACGGGCCTTCCTGGATTCAGAAAATGTTCGACTGCTGCCCTGGCCAGCACATTCTCCAGATCTCTCACCAATTCAAAATGTCTGGTCAATGGTGGCCGAGCAACTGGCTCGTCACAATACGCCAGTCACTACTCTTTATCAACTGTGGTATCTTGTTGAAACTGTATGGGCATCTGTACCTGTACACGCCATCCAAGCTCTGTTTGACTCAATGCCCAGGCGTATCAAGGCCGTTATTACTCCCAGAGGTGGTTGTTCGGGGTACAGATTTATCAGGGTCTAGGCACCCAAATTGCGTGAAAATGTAATCACATGTCGGTTCTAGTATAATATATTTGTCCAATGAATACCCGTTTATCATCAGCATTTCTTCTTGGTGTAGCAATTTTAATGGCCAGTGTGTATTTAATACAAAAGAACTATGGATTAGCAAAAAAAAAAGATGATTAAACGGCCGCCAGTCTACTAGGGCAATGAATATCCAAAATCCTAAGAATGATAATGGCAAAGAAAATTAAGCAAATAATAGCTGACGTGGTAACAGAAGGCTCTCACACTTTTCTACAACACAGCAGTTCACGAGAAAATAAATGAATTAGAAAGCACTGAGTTTGCAATTACTTAGTCTGAAATACTAAATTTGGAAGTAAAGTTACGTGAAGTTGCTGGTTAAAAAATGACTCGCTGTAATTTTGTTGCACAAAATGACTTTCAGTGTAACGTATGCAAAATTAAGAAAAAGGCAAGCAATTTTCTTTTGATTATTGAAAGATTGAACTGAATTTACTTTAAGCAAATGAGCAACTGATTTACTTTTAACATAACAATAAGGTAGGTACCAAGCCAACAGAAGTCACTCGCTAAACCAAATACAGAATAAATTAAATTGCACACTTTCAATTTACGCTTCCTCGTTAGTTATTACCGCGCGGGGCTAGCCCTTCTTCGGTAGTTACTGTGTCATGCATTGTTCCTTTTCCCCTGATAGCATGTTAGAGTCATGTCAGCTGACTTATAAAGAATAGTTGTGTGCAAAGGTGCTACAGCAGATTTTTCTGATCGAGGTATTTCCCTTCTAGATTTTTTTCACTATGCCTATAATGCTTGCACTCTTACGTTCCAAATTTTCTGCAAGGCATTTCGGTGTGCAAAAATTGTCGCGGGTTATGTTTCTTCCTGCGGAAACAAAGGGCTGCGTAAGACACGTTACAACATGCTTTGCAAGGGGAACATCTGTGGAACGCTGCTCATCTTTGTATAGGTAAGGAAACCCATTCACCAGATACTTAGAATTCCTATGAACTGCAAGTCAAAAATTTATCCCAAATCTGTCTGGTTTATTGCTCATGTATTGAATGAAAGAGCATCTAGCCTTGCATGGAAACAGTTGCTCATCCATAGTGACATTTTCTCCTGGAATATAACACAGCCAGGAATTGGCAATGAAATGTTTCCACACAGGGGTGGCAGATGTAAAATGATCTGCCTTTACTCTATGTGAACGTGTGCTCTTTTCGTCAAATCGCAAAAACCGCAAAATTTCTGTGAACTTATTTCTGCTCATTGTGTTCCGAAAAAAATCTGATCCTCATGTATTCGACCATAACAGCTTAAATGTAAAGTTTTTTGCTCCATACACGCGGCTTCTATTGCATTGACGCTAATGGTCCAATCATCATATTGTAGCCCTTCGCGTGCTCTATTTTCTGTACACTTCTTTATATTTTGAAGCATGCTGTCATCAATTAGCAATCACCATTCACTAGAATATATACCTTTCCTGCCAAACTTATTCGCATAGCCTGTAGGTCCCAGTGCCACCTTCAATATGTTCTGCTGTGTACGTCTTCCAGGAACAACTTTCGTAGGTGTAAAAGTCCATGTTGATCCGTCATTAGCTGTCTCACAGCTCCCAATTGAAGGATTTCCTTGCATCTGAATTTTTCCTTTAACTCTGCCACGAACGTCTCTGGTGCTGTTAGCTGCAGGTGAGCACACACTGCTGTTTGACGTACTTGAATATACGGTATATAATAGAATAACTCAGTTACAACACAAACAATTAATTTCAAATTATAATACAGCAAAATAAAAAATATTTATAGTGTTTACTGAAACATCAGCTGCGATAAAACATAAAATAATAATACAATGGTTATACAAACGTACCTGCTACAGGTAAAGCAACATTGGTTTGTAACTTCTCGGCTTGCTCTTGTCCAGTAGTTGCAACATCGCTGTCTGAAGAGTCACTGATTTCATTTATGAGAGGGATATACTCCTCATCATCAATTGCGCTTGCAACGCTATCTTCTTGTAATCCATCAGCTTCACAAACGTCACGAGGATCTTCTCGTTCAGATTCACCATCTGACATTGACATCAAATATTTCAAAATTTCTTCATCAGACACTCCGCGTCTTTGAACCACCATTACGAAACAATTGAATTGTGGACAACACAAACTGCGCCACTGGAGCAACAAAGCTTCGTTGGTCATTGACACTATGTCTGCAGAATACGATAATGAAATTAGGGTGGTAAACAACAATAGCTTTGGGCATGTCCGAAAGATATTATTCACATTGCGGTACCCTTCAAAATGACGGATTTCGGTCCTTGTAGTAGGAGTTATTTGAGACACTTTTCAGAATGGTCCTACTGGGTAAATTCCTCGCAGACGTCTGTCAAATATTTATGAAAATTCATAGAAAATGGGACCAGTAAAACAATCCTTTTAGGAGGAATAAGTCTACAGAAGTAGTATGCCCGTCAAAATGATGGGCACGGTCCTTCTAGTGTTAAGCGAAGTGCGGCGCGCGAGACAAATAACGTGACGTGTTACTCTACTTGGAAACTATTGCCGAATACGAATTAATCCTCTCCGCTGGCACAATATTAAAACATTCTAGATAAGCGTCGCCACCCTTGCTTTAACACATAACACAGGGTTAAACTTCCCACTAATCCCCAGTCAGTAATTAATATCGCAGTAGCTGATTTCTTATATAATGATACTGAGATCCGGCCACTTGAATGGAAGAAAAGGGAATGAAGATTAGGTTTAACATCTCGTCGACATCGAGGTCACTAGAGACGTAGCATAAGCTCTGATTCTGTCAAGGTATCATCCCAGCCATCATTTGCCTGGAGCGACTTACAAGGGAACCTCCCCACCGCACCCCCCTCAGATTTAGTTATAAGTTGGCACAGTGGATAGGCCTTGAAAAACTGAACACAGATCAATCGAGAAAACAGGAAGAAGTTATGTGGAACTATGAAAAAAATAAGCAAAATATACAAACTGAGTAGTCCATGTCCAACATAGGCAACATCAATAACAGTGTCTGCTCAGGAGCGCTGTGGTCCCGTGGTTAGCGTGAGCAGCTGCAGAGCGAGAGGTCCGAGGTTCAAGTCTTCCCTCGCGTGAAGAAGTTTTAATTTTTTATTTTCAGACAATTATTATCTGTCCGTCCGTCCGTCCAATACGAGGTAACTGCGCCGTAGTATGGGGCGCTACACCTAAACAAACATCGAAACGCACCACGTCAGTCAACTACAGCGCACGGAAGAGAGAATATTCCTGCTAACGAGGCTCCCTGGCAGACAATTGACTGTTCGCTACTTCGGACGAGAGTGCATTACATACGTGAGATGTATTCCGTGGGCAGTATGAATCCAGAAAATATAGCTCCCGATTTCAATAACAAGTTCAATGAATATTTTCCGAACTGTAAGTTTGCGGTGCGATCGCAAAACACAGACACTAAACATATTACAGTGAACAGAGACCTCAATGAACGAACGGACAGATCATAACTTTGCGAAAATAAAGAAAGTAAACTTTTCAGACTAGGGAAGACTTGAACCTAGGACCTCTCGTTTCGCAGCTGCTCACGCTAACCACGGGACCACAGCGCTCCTGAGCTCTAACTGTCATTGATGTTGCATATGTTGCGCATGGACTACTCCGTTTGTATATTTTGCTTATTTTTTTCATAGTTCCACACAACTTCTTCCTGCTTTGTCGATTGATCTGTGTTCAGTTTTTCAAGGCCTATCCACTATGCCAACTTATAAGTAAATCTGAGAGGGGTGCGATGGGGAGGTTCCCTTGTTAGAGAAATCACGGAAAACCTAAATCCGGATAACTGCACACCGGTTCAATCGTCGCTCTCCCAAATGCGAGTCCTGCTAACCATTATGCCACTTTTCCCGATACTGGACTGCAAAAAGCATCCTTTTTTTATTTCTTATTTTTTTGTCATTAACTTTAGTCTTCTAACTCGTCTGATGCGGCCCGCAATAAATTCCTCTTCTGTCTTGATCTGTCCATCTCAGATTAGCGCTTGGACGCTATGCCCTCAATTATTTGTTGGAAGTCTTTCAGTATCTGCCTTTCTCGATAGTTTTTACCCTTAATAGTTCCCTCCAGTACCGTGGAGGTTATTCTTTGAAGTCTTAACGCAAGTCGTTTTATCCTGTGCGTTTTTCTTATCAGTGTTTTCCTTACGCTACTTTCTTCGCCCATTCTGCGGAGAAGCTCCTCATTCCTTACCTTATCAGTAATCTAATTTTCAACATTCACCTGTAGTGCCACATCCCAAATGCTTAGATTGTCCTCTGTTCCAGTTTTCGCATTGTCCATGATTCGCTACCATACAATGTTGGGTTCCAAACGCACGCTCTCAGAAAATTCTTTCTGAAATTAAGAATCACGTTCAATACCACCTGTCTTTTCTTTGCAAACGCTGCTCTCTTTTCTAGTGCTGGTCTGATTTTATGTCCTCCTTGCTTCATAAATGGCAACGGCCTCGTCGCAGTGGATACACCAGTTCCCGTCAGATCACCGAAGTTAAGCGCTGTCGATCGTGGCCGGCAATTGGTTGGGTGACCATCCGGGCCGCCATGAGCTGTTGCCATTTTTCGGGTTGCACTCAGCCTCGTGATGCCAACTGAGGAGCTACTCGACCAAATAGTATCGGCTCCGGTCAAAGAAAACCATCATAACGACCGGGAGAGCGGTGTGCTGACCACACGCCCCTCCTATCCGCATCCTCACATGAGGATGACACGGCGGTCGGATGGTCCCGATGGGCCACTTGTGACCTGTAGACGGAGTGCCTTTGTTTCCTTCATAAATCGTGTTGCTCCCAAGGTAGCAGAATTCTTTAACTTCGTCTATTCGCCATGGTAGCAGAATTCTTTAACTTCGTCTATTCGCCATCACAGTTTTAATGTTAAGTTTCTCGCTGTCCTCATTTCTGTTATTTCTCATTACCTTTAACTTTTAAGACGTATTCCCGATCCGTATTCTGTCTCTATTAGACTGTTCATTCAGTTCTTCTCCACGTTCACTCAGTGCAGCAGCAGCATCAGCGAATCTTATCAGTGGTTTCCTTTCACCCTGAGTTTTAATCTCACTCTTGAACCTTTCTTTTTATTTCCGTCAATACTTCTTCGATGTACAGATTGAACGGTACGAGTGCTTGACAGCATCCCTGCCTTACACCCTTTTTAATCCGAGCAATTCGTCTTTGGTCTTCCGGTCTCATGTTCCCTCTTGGTTCTTATAAATACTGTATATTACCCATCTTTCCCTACAGATTATTTCTATTTCTCGCAGAATTTAGACATCTTAAACCGTTTTACGTTGTTTTTTTAGGTCGGCAGATCCTATGAGCGTGTCTTGATTTTCCTTCAGCCTTGTTTTCATTACCAAGCGCAACGTGAGAACTGCCTCTCTGGTGCGTTTTCGTTTCATAAAGCCAAACTAATCATCCAACAGATCCTTAACTTTTTCCCATTCTTCTGTACATTATCCTTGTCAGCAGCCTGGATGCATGTGCTGTTAAGCTGATTGTGCCATAGTTCTCGCACTTACCTGCCCCTGCTATCTTTGGAGTTGTGAGGATGATATCTCTCTGAAAATCTGATGGTATTTGCCAGTCTCATAAATTCTACTCACCAATTTGAATAGTCGTTTGTTTGCCACTTCGCAAATGATTGCAGAAATTCCGAAAGAATGTTGTCTACCACTTCTGCCTCATTTTATCTCAAGTCTTCATGAGCCACTCTAAATTCTGACTCTAATACTGGATCCCCTATATCTTTCATATCGATTTCAATTTCTTCTTCTATCACACCATCGGGCAAGTCCCTCTCCTCATAGAGGCCTTCAATGTGGTCTTTCCATCAACCCTCTCACTCCTCTGCTTTTAACAACGGAATTCGCATTGCAGTCTTGCTTACGCCTACTGTAGCAGATTGCAGTACCCAATAATTTTTTGTAAATGACTTTAAGCGTCGTACCATAGGCTAAAGAAACAAAAAGAAATAGAAGGCAGACACGCACTAACCAATAAAACAGAAGTAATTAAGGAAGAATGAAAACCATTCCAAAGAAATACGCGAGCAAATAGAAGAATGTTTTAGGATATCTAATTCTAAATGTGGTTTTCAAATTAACAACACTCTAAAACTTCGTGTAAAACGTACGTTGAGAAGTGAATACAACAAATTCGATATCTCTGGGATATGGAGCTTTGACTGTAATAATTGTGGTAAGTACTATATAGACCAAATCGACCGCTCGTTTAATGGAAAATTTCAGATGCATTTAAAGAGACGTAACAAAGCCGCCTTATGACTGCATTTACCAGAAACAGGCCATACCATAGGAAGCACTGAGAACAGTGTGCGTAATTCATACAGTGCGTAAAAAGGCAGTGCTCTCTGTTTGTCACAAACGTTCTAAATTTATAAATGCCAAAGACAGGATCCATCAACAGTGCTCAATGGACAAAGCGAAATCCAGCGCAGCTACTTTGTTTTGTTTAACAATGTTTTACATTACGCTCCGAATGCCTCTCTTATGTATATCGTGTCTTGTCTTAATATAGAGTAGAATGCATTACATATTTGCTTCGTTTCTTAATGTTGATTGTATTATCATCGGGTCTGATTCTTCTTTGTTTATACTGTTATAATGTATTATTTTTATCTAAAATACAGCAAGAGTGTCTCAGGATCATACATTATCAGTTAAACATATCCATTTAATCAATTTAAAATGTAACTTTAGTATTTTAAATACGATTTCCATTACCATAATAACTTACACTCAGGTAACAAAAGTTATGGGATAGCAATATGCACATACTCGTATACAGATAGTAATAGTATCGCGTACACAAGATACAAAAAGGCAGTGCATTTGCGGAGCTGTCATTTGTACTCAGGCGTTTCATGCGAAAAGATGTCCGTTGTATTTATGGGAATTAACAGACGTTGCTCACGGAATGGTAGCTGGAACTACAAGCATGGGACATTCCATTTCGGAAATGGTTAGGAAATTCAATATTCCGAAATCGACAGTTTCAACAGTGTGGTTAGAGTACCACAGCAGTAGCACTGGCACATGATATTGTTCTTAGTACGGTGAGGAAGTTGCCTTCCACCTAAATTTTAAGTTGTGGATGTATGTGTGCGTAATTTTCAAGTATCTGAAATTTTTCTGGTTTTATTTATTTATTTATTGCTTTTACGACCCTATTGGATCACTTTAGTTCAAATCTTGTAGTCGTCCTTAGCCGTTTCATTTGTTTGGCTGTTTCTTCTTTCTTTTTAGCCCATATTTTTTTGAGCCGTTCCGATCTTCGTTTTCTTTCCTCCTCTGAATACACCACATTTCGTCTCTGCCTTGGTTTGTGCGTGAGTGTTATTGTGTTTGTTTTTACCCATTCGCTGTATTTCTGTGATTTTGTTACAAGATCCTCCTTCGAGATTCCTAGTTCTTCCATGTCCTTCTGCACTTCTCTCACCCAGTTTGACTTGATTTTTTTATTCCAATAAAAGTCGATCAGTCGTTTAGCTAGTCTAGTGTCTTCCGTTCTCAGTATGTGTCCCAGGAATGATATCCTTTTCCTTCTGAAGAATTCTGTTAGTGGAGTGATTGTTTTGTAGACGGTTTCGTTTGGGATTATTCTCCATTGGCCTTCCACTAGGTTCTTCTTGTTTATACACTTTCTTACTATCCTTCTTTCTATTTTTTCTATTGCTTCTATCTCTCCTATTTTATACGGTCCGGAGATTGTCTCGCATGCGTATTGTATTTCCGGGAGAATCACCGTCTGGTAATGTCTGATTTTGGTTTTTGTTGATAGGCATCTCTTATTGTATATGTTCTGAGTTGTGAATAGAGACTTCTTCAGTTTGTCAGTTTTTCTTTCCAGTTTATTTTCTCGTTATTGTTGTGTGTTATTGTTTCCCCTAGATACTTGAATTTTTTCACCAGTTCTACTTTAGTGTTGAAAATTGATATGTGATCAACGCAGAGAGGATCCCTGACCATGATTTTGGTCTTTTGGAACGAGATTTTTAGTCCAATTTTCCCAGCTATCTCTTCTAGTGTCTCAATTTGCGTTCTTGCCTCTTTTATGTTGTTTGCTAATAGCGCTAAGTCGTCCGCAAAACCTAAACAGTTTACTTTGATTTTTGTTCCTACTTTTATTAGTTCTGGATTAATCTTCCTCCATTCTCTCATCAGATATTCCAGTGCACAGTTAAACAGAATTGGGGACAGCCCGTCCCCCTGTCTTAATCCTGTTTTAATTTCGAACGCGTCTGAGGTTGCTCCTCTGAATTTGACTTTAGAGGTTGTGTTCTCCAGTGTAAGCCCAATCATTTTGATCAGTTTGGGGTGTAAGCCTAAATTTCTCAGTATCTTCTTCAAAGATTCTCTATGTATGCTGTCGTAGGCTTTTTGGAAATCGATGAAAGAGATCACTAGTTGTTTGTTTCTTGATTTGTAGTAGTCGATGATTAGCTTTAGGTTTAATATTTGTTCTGGGCAGCTTCTTCCCGGTCTAAATCCCGCCTGATACTCTCCCAGTTCTTTTTCTAGTTGGTCTCTGACCCTGTTATAAATTATTTTGGAGAGAATCTTGTACGTACAGTCCAGTAGGGAGATCCCTCTATAATTGCCTGGGTCTGTCTTACTCCCTTTTTTGTGGATGGGACATATTATCGCTGTTGTCCATCTTGTCGGTAATTTCTCCTCTTTCCAGATCTTTTGAATGTTCTTGTGGAGGCTGGCCACTGCGTTTTCTCCGGCGTACTTCCATAGCTCTGCCGTTAGTTGGTCTTCTCCGCTAGCTTTGTTGTTTTTTAATTGTTTAATTGCTATTTCCACTTCTGATATTGATGGTGCTTGTATGTTCTCTTCCGGTGTCCTGACTTCTGTGTTAGTATTTATGTCGAGTATATTGATCGGGTCTTCGCAGTTCAGAAGATTTCGGAAGCTTTCCGCCATAATATTGGCATTTTCTTCATCGTTGTGTGCCGTTACTCCTTCTTTGTTTTTGAGCATGAGGGTTGGTGGTGTAAAGGTTTTGGTTTTTTCCCTAAATGTTCTATAGTATTGCCGTGAGTTGTTTTTGGCAAAGCTATCTTCTATTTGGTCCAGCAGTCCGTGATGATACTTTCTTTTGCTATTTCTTAACGTTCTTTGAGTTATTTTCCTTTGTTGGGTCAGCGTTGCAAAATTTTCGTCAGTTTTGTTATTTTGGAATTTCTTCCACGCTTCATGTCTCTTGTCGACTGCCTCCTCACACACTCTGTCCCACCACTGGTGTTTTTTTCTCTTTTCGGGTTGTGCTATTTCTGCGGCTATTGTTTTCAACTTCTCTGTCAGTTCTTCCAGTTCCGTGTCTGATTGGATTGTGTTTGTTTTCATTGCGTATTGTGTGTTGTTTTGTATTTTTGCTTGGTCGTGGGTTCGTCTCAACCGGTTGGTTCTTTTTTTCTTTTTTCCAGCCGGTGTTATCTTGATTTTTATTTTGGACAGGTAGTGATCAGAGCCCAGGTCCTTTCCCCTCAGAACTTTAACGTTGTAGATTTCTCTGTGATGGTCTTTGTCCATACAGACATGGTCAAGTTGGTATTCGCCCTTTTTCCAATCAGTGTGTTTCCACGTTTTCTTCTTGTGTGGTCTTCTTTGGAATCTGGTCGATTTAATCACCATTCTGTGTTCTCTGCAAATTTCTATCAATCTTCTGCCATTCGTGCTAGTTTTCTTTTGTGCCGGCCAGTCCCCAACAATGTTCCTGAACCTTTTCTCTCTTCCTATCTGCGCATTGAAGTCTCCCATTACGATTTTAGTGTGGTTTGATGGAACATTAGTGAGGACTTGGTCTAGCAGATTCCAGAATCCCTCTACATGTTTCGGGTCAGTTCTGTTCTTCTCGTTTGTGGGTGCGTGCACGTTGACTAACGTGTACGTCTTGTTTGCGGACCTGATGGTCAGAGTTGCTATTCTATCCGTGTAGGCCTTGAACTCCTTGACAGAATTTATTATTGTGTTTTTCACTATGAAACCTGTTCCGAATTGTGGTACATTTTTCATTACTCTCTTTCCAGGGATTCCTTGGTAGATTCTGAATCCCTGTGATTCGTATGGTTCCCGCATTGTGTTTCTCATCTCCTGTATGGCGAGTATTGTTATCCTGTGCTCTATGGCAGTGTCCAGTAGAGTTTTGAGTTTTCCAACCTTAGCTAGTGAGTTTATGTTTATCGTGGCGAAGTTTGTAAAGGTGTTGGTTCTCAGTGTTTGCTTCGGTGTATTCAGATGCTCCGATTCATCCGTAAGTTCCTTTGGTTGATTGCCCCCCGGATCCGATGGCAATCTTTCCTGTCTTATTTTGGCAGGCGGGGAATTTTGACTAAAAGAACTTTCCATGTTTTGAACTTTCAAGGATGTATCTTTCCTGTGTGGAGACAAGTCTCCGAGATTACAACTACAAATGTGATTTGTAGAGGAAGGTGATTCAGCCGCACAATCTGTGAACAGACGCTGACCGCCAAGCCGCTTGATCCAAGGCAGTCGCTTGGTGGATTTTGGCTGTCCTGGAAGTCGCCCATTCTGGGAACTGTCGCTCCTGGACTTGTTTTGCTACTTTTGGTCCGCCCTGAGTATTTTATTTCCTCAGTACCCATCATATCTGATGAGCGTTCCCCTATCCGCCACCTGGGGAGGCGCCCGGTATGAGAGTAGCATAATTTCTGGTTTTATTGCATCGAACATTTTTAGTTAAATTCTGTTCTAATTAAGCTCTATTTAAACAATGGATTGGTTGGAGTCTGTTTTGCTATTCAGATTGCTGAGCCTACCTACGAAATACAAGCTAAATTTTTCTTTCACTGTACGGCAAGTTGAAAAAAAAGCGAGTAAGAGAGAGAGGTGGTGGGGGGGGGGGGGGGTTATATTTGTACTAAGACTGCAGTACACGCGAGGTGCCTATTTGCTTCCAGCACCCTGAGTGGCATGCGTAAGTTCTTATTAATGTTCAACAGCTTGCAGTCTTCTATAGTTGTTGTCACTTGCGCAGAAAACAGCCCGTTAATTGTGAATCAGTTATCTTGAGGCTGTAGTAAACTATTAGTGAGGAACTGATGTTGTATAAATAATTAAATTTCCAATAAATTTATTTATACGGGATGCCACTTGCTTTTTATTCGCAGAGTAAGAGAAACTGCACAACTATATTCCACTTTATGAATCAGAAATAATCTCCAGTCTTCATACTTTCATAAAAAACAATGATCTGAGGTTTTGCATAATTACTATCAAATTGTTCTCAATTACGAGTCCACATAACCAAAAATTGCGAATAAAGTCTTAACTGGCACGGACCGCGGCAGACAACATTTCTGTCCTGCGAGACTGCCGAACCAGCTCTGATCTTACAGCTAGACCACTTCGCCCGCCATCCAAGTTAGGCGCTAACGGAAGATTTCCGAAGTGCTTCGTTTGCCTTTTTGTTTAACAACTGTCTATTAATCTGCTGGTAATTAACACATTTGAAATAATGGAATGATAGCCTGTTATTGAGACATGCTTTTACATGAAATTCATGTAAACTCACTCTTTAATTTTTCTAATATTAATAACAGAAGATTATCATTTTGGCGCTCAACTGCCGAACGCAGCAGCCAATGGCGGGTAAGGACCACAATTTAAGCGGTCTTCCTCACGATACCCGTACCGAACAAACCATCTGTCATCAGTACCTCATGAGGCGTAGCGCATGAATACCGATCCTGCCTTGGAGGCGGTTAAGTGGGAGATGTGTCTCAGAGCGGGATAGTGACAGATGGTGACGCGAAACTGGACGCGCACGTAGTTTATGTATCAGCCGATAGAGGACAATATTGGATAGGGGAACTGTGATTTTAGTTTGGATTGTGCCCACTAGAGTGCACTAAAGTAATAGAATGTTTTTCATAAACTGTTCTAGTATTTTCTTAAAGTGTTATTATGTCTTTTTGTGTATGTAAAATGTTATAAATGTGTTTTAGCAGTATGAATGATGCGTGAGTGTGGTTTAAGGCTAATGTGAAGCTAATTGTTTAACGAGTTAAGTAGTGGGAATTAGTGTGGGAACATTCCGAAGAACTATGGACATGGACACAGGGGATTTTTGTAGAAGAGATTTGTAAACTAAGTTTATGGTAAAGGAGAAGTTAATTCAGGTGTAAATAACAATAGTAAATAACTTTCTGCATAAACAAAACCTCAGCATATTAGATAATTACGTCGGTAAAAAGTGTAGTAGTTAGGTTTAGTACTTTTCGATTGGTTATTGATGAACAGCGTGGATTAACGCGGGAGAATGTTGTTTTGCTATTGGCTGTTGAGTAAACTGACCAATGGTAAAGCAATATTCTTCGCGCGCCTTTCTCTGCTGGTAGAGAAGACTTAGAGTATTCTAGAGAAGAGTGGAAGCCTAGCCTTAAACAGATCGCACGTTTATAGTAGTAGTTCCGATGGGAACGATAAGTTGCCGGATCTAGCAGTGTTTCATACATCAAAAGTGTTGGAAAGTGACGGCATAATTATTCTGATGTGTGTGTAGAAATTTCGGAATTTTTAAGTGAATTTTGTGACGGGGAAAGACATATACTCCGCGTGGTGTATTGAGCAGGTTGGTGGATAAAAACTGTGACTGCATTTGGTGCCGTCAGACTTAATATTTGGCGAGCATTATCAATCAAAAACAATCAGTATTTTTGTAGCTACTACGTTTTCGCGAAATGTAACACCATAAACTTGCTAACGTGAGTGAAAGGGATTATGGGTGAATGAGTGACTGTGTTAAGACTAGCACGGGCTTGGTAGTGATACTTGTTCAACTAAGTTTCAGAATATATTGAGGACAAAATTTCCAACCTTTCATTTGTGTGTAAACATTCTCCCGAAACGTAAATTAGTGACTTAAATTGCAGCCTGGTTCACGTCGAAGTACAGTAGGTTTCACTCGGCTTTCGTACTGATGATCTGCTGAGACAATGTTCACAGGTAGGTGCAGGTCCATCGTAAAGGGACGGAAGGAACTGCGCAGCCGCACTCACACCACATTACCTCATCTTGCCACTGCTGCCTTTTCAACTTCTTTAAGAGAAACTTTTGTACCCGAAAATGATGGCTGTAAAGCCAGAAATATTCCAACTTACTCTCCGTCCTAACCTTGGTCTTCCATCTGTTATGCTATTCAGATTGTTGAGCCTGCCTGTGAAACCAAATTTTGCTTAATTGTTTCAGATAAATTGTTCTTTGGTTAAAGTCTGTCTGAAAGTTCATACTGAATCTCGGTTGCGCTACTTAGATTCCTGAGACTGCCTATAAAACCAAATTTTGCTCAATTGCTTCTAGTTAAAGATTTGCCTTGGTTAAAGTCTGTTTAAAAATTTGTTCTGGATCTCGGTTGTGGTACTCACTCTGCTGAGCCTGTCTATAAAATCAGAAGTTGCTTAGTGTATTGTGTACTGGAAAACAAAAAAGAATCGTATTTTTGCTTTAGTCTCGACTTGGGTTTGGTCCTTCCACTCCAACAGTCCGTGTCCTGCTACCCTACCACACCAGTTTATTACACCGGAAGGAGTTCGCAGAACGGAAATTCTTCGAAGAATCGCACAAGCATACGGAGAGCACTGAATGTGCGTTGCAGCGCCGACGTTCAGTCCGACCTCTGGGCTGCCAAAATAACTCGCCGTTCTTCAATAATAAGCGCTTCCTCTTACTGGACAATTGCTTTGATCTAGACTGTGCATGGTCGGCTAACAATATCCGTCCCTTGAATCGCGTGTGCCATACCTTGACCCTTGCAAGGGACATGCAGTGGCGTTCTTTGATGAATGTCCATTCCTCGCACGGCTTACGCTGTCAAGAGACACACTACACCTCTTCATTTTTATTCTTATGCCTCCATTTCTCTATTGTGAGCACGACTGAGTGCAGTGGATGACCGACGCTTGAGGGGCTCACTTTGTCGTCAGCTGGGTTTGCGCCCATGTCTCTCTAGCAACGACTTTGGACCTCAGCGCTCTTATAGAGATCAAATTCCGCAGGCAATGGCCTTACAATCCCTTCACCGGCTCGTTTCTTTCTGAATGTCCCTAATAATTCGCTTTCAAGGTACCGCAATTTCTTCAATTCATCTATTTGTTGGTCAGCAATTTTTATGCTAAGTTTATCGCTCATCTCATTTCTGCTTTTCTCAGTTCTATTTTCGCTTTAGTCTCAGTCCATGTTCTGTACCCAACAGACGTTTTATTCCACTCAACAAACCCTACAACTCTTCTTCAGTTTTACTGAGAATAACAAAGTCATCCGCGTTATTATCATATACTATTGATATGTTAGTATATGTGTTACTGATATATTCATTGTCATTCTTACATCCTGAATTTTAATTCCACTCCCGAACATTTCTTTTATTTCTGTATTGCTTCTTCGGTGTACTGATTGAACAGTAGGGACTCAAGACGCTCTTGTGGAGACCACATCTTATTCCGTAGGCAATGGCCTTACAATTCCTTCACCGGCTCATTCCTTTCTGAATGTCCCTAATAATTCGCTTTCAAGATACCATAATTTCTTCAAGTCATCCACTTGTTGGTCAGCAATTTTGATGTTAAGTCTTGCGCCCTGTTTAATCAGAGCAATTCGCTCTTGATCTCCCATTCCTGTTGTTCCTTCTTCTTTCTTGTACATAATGTATATTACCCAACTATCCCTATAGCGTATTGCTATTTTGCTCAGGATTTCGAACACTTTTCACTGTTTTAGGTCGTCCAGCGCATTTTCTAGGCCGAGAAACCCTATGCATTTTTCTTTTTTTAATGTTCTACTTCAATTGTCAAGGGCAATGTGAGAGCAGCTTCTCCGCCGCCCGTTGGCCAAACTGTACATCCAACAGTTCCTCAATTTTTTCCCACTCTTCTGTATCTTATTCTTGTCAGCAACTTTGAAACAGTTCTATTACAGGGTAGCGCACGAAAAACCGGCCACGAGTACTAGACTGCTCATTGTCGCCCGCCAGTTGTCATTTACATAGACTTACGCATTAGCTTATTTGTTTATTACCTAATTATTACATGTTTTTCTATTTGTCATTGTATCTACCCGTGGCGGGCAACAATTAATGCGTAAATGGTTAGCAGTCTGCACTCGGGGACGGTTTTCCGCGCGTCACCCTGTATTATCGCGTGTGTAGTCTGGTGCTAAATATCCTGTTGTTGTTACATTTTACTAATGACTCGTCCGCCCCCGATAGCTGAGTGGTCAGTGTGACAAAATGTCAATACTAAGGGCCCGGGTTCGATTCCTGGCTGGGTCAGAGATTTTCTCCGGTCAGGGGCTGGGTGTTGAGTTGTCCTCACCATCCTCATTTCATCCCCATCGACGCGCAAGTCGCCGAAGTGGCGTCACATCGAAAGACTTGCACCCAACGAACAGTCTACCCGACGGGAGGCCCTAGTCACACGACACTTACATTTACTAATGACTCAATACAAGAATTGCCAAATGCCTGAACACCAATGATTAATACAAAATAAAGGAAGATGTCCTGTAGTCTGTATACTGATTAGAAGCTATCTGTTACGTAAAAGAAGATTTGAGCCACGAGTCTGTCACAGGAAACAATGACCGTCACGTATAAGTATGGGTTATGGCCTTTGACAATCAATATTCAAATTAATCTATATTCAAACAAGATGAGATCAGTTAACTACCGAAATGACGTCAAGAAGAATTCGATTACCTCACATTTATTTTACAAACATCTGCCCACATGGGAAAAGCTAAAAATGGCGTACGTCTTCGTTCAAAATAACGAGAAGTACGTGAAGTATTAAACTGTGTCAGTCACAAGTAATGCATGGTACTGGGAAAAACAGTGTAAAAGAGGCGCTACACGAGAGATCACGACTGAACAGACTATAAATGATGTAGCGGAAATAATTGCTTAGCCCATGGTATTAAGGAGGGCTTAGACATGAACCAGCAAGTCAACGGTAACTCAAGATTCACTGTAATACATGTGTGGCCCGAAAGGTGAAGGAGGAAGTGAAAAGTTAAAAATCATGAGTATAGCTGTAAAACGGATCTAAATTTCCAGAATGAGATTTTCACTCTGCAGCGGAGTGTACGCTGATATGAAACTTCCTGGCAGATTAAAACTGTGTGCCCGACCGAGACTCGAACTCGGGACCTTTGCCTTTCGCGGGCAAGTGCTCTACCAACTGAGCTACCGAAGCACGACTCACGCCCGGCACTCACAGCTTTACTTCTGCCAGTACCTCGTCTCCTACCTTCCAAACTTTACAGAAGCTCTCCTGCGAAACTTGCAGAACTAGCACTCCTGAAATAAAGGACATTGCGGAGACATGGCTTAGCCACAGCCTGGGGGATGTTTCCAGAATGAGATTTTCACTCTGCAGCGGAGTGTGCGCTGATATGAAACTTCCTGGCAGATTAAAACTGTGTGCCCGACCGAGACACGAACTCGGGACCTTTGCCTTTCGCGGGCAAGTGCTCTACCACACAGTTTTAATCTGCCACACAGTTTTAATCTGCCAGGAAGTTTCGGATCTAAATTTGTTGCAAGGTTCCTGAACTTCGCTGCGCGGGGTAGCCGTGCGGTCTAGGGCGTCTTGTCACGGTTCGTGCGGCTCCCCCCCTTTCGGAGATTCGAATCCTCCCTCGGGCATGGGTGTGTGTAGCGTAAGTTAGTTTAATTAGTGTGTAAGCCTAGGGACCGATGACCTCAGCAGTTTGGTCCCATAGTCCTTACCACAAAAGTATCTGAAGTAAGTGACAGTGCAACACGAGAAGTAGTCTACTTCGCATATTTTCATACGCTTATGTCATATGGTATTATTTTTTGGGGTAATTCTTCTGATTCAAAAAGGGTATTTTTGGCTCAAAAACGGGCTGTTCGAGCTATATGTGGTGTAAGTTCGAGAACCTCTTGTCGACCCCTATTCAATAGTCTGGGAATTCTGACATTGCCCTCACAGTATATATTTTCTTTAATGTCGTTTGTTGTTAGCAATATTAGCTTATTCCCAAGAGTTAGCAGCTTTCACTCAGTTAATACTAGGCAGAAATCAAATCTGCATGTGGAATGCACTTCCTTGACTCTTGTGCAGAAAGGAGTGCACTATTCTGCTGCATCCATTTTCAATAAGCTACCACAAGAACTCAAAAACCTTAGCAGTAGCCCAAACGCTTTTAAGTCTAAACTGAAGAGTTTCCTCATGGCTCACTCCTTCTATTCTGTCGAGGAGCTCCTGGAAGAGCTGAAAAATTAAGCAAATTCCAGTGTTACATTGTTGATTTTCTTTATTTAAACTTACGAATTGTCGCCTGAATACATTTCTTGTATTTCATTTTATCTGTTTCTGCTATCGTGTTATAATTCCATGTATTGGCTCGTTCCATGATCATAGAGACTTCTCCTTAATTTGGTCCCACGGAACAATAAATAAATAAATAAATTAAATAAAAAATTCAAATGTCCAATTTTCCTGAACTTCACACGACGCTGAACTCGATTAAATCCTAACATTCTGTCTGTCGCCTCGGATCTCGAATGAAGACGAACTGCCTTCCATCGATATCAGAACCAAGAAACTGCTGTTCTCTACCTCTTTCCGAAACAGAAAGTTTTCTCCACTGCTCTCCGGAACAGAATGTTTGTTGTACTCTTCGTTTCCCTAAATCTGGTGTCTCTACAAAAGTAATTCCGCCAAAATGTCAATTCAGCCAACTATTGTTCATGCTCATTCGTTTGATCTATCGGAAGAGAGAGAATTTTCCAGTCGAGCCCCATGTCGTCTTATGAACTTCAGGAAGATCTACACCACATATTAGCAGCCAATAAGAGTACCAGTCTTGGCGTCAGCCTACGAGACATGAGCAAAATGCTCGTTTCTCTCCCTCGCATCCTGATTTTTTTTTCAAATATGTCAATACGTATGCTAAGGCCGTAAGTTCCTAGTTTCTACTGGCGCCAGTAAGTCGCCTGGGGGCATATACGGTCATCAGTTTCTGAGCTGACTTTTCGGCGCTGGAGCCAACCACCTCTGCAACAGGCGTGTCTCCACCGTCAGTCAGTCAGTCAGTCAGTGAAATGAGGCCGAAGCATGACAAATCCCTTCTGGTCTCGTAAAGCGACCGTCCCGGACAGCGTCTGCTCTGAACGTGTTACGTGAAGGTTCTGCATTGTGCGAGAGACAAAACGAAGTCACCTTGCTAGAAAATGTGCGTGAAATGCATGTGAAACTCAGCCATCCTAGAATTAACTCACACAAACAGAAAACTATTGTCAGTAAGATCAGACTTATTTGTTGTTTGACCTGATGAGACGACTATCGAGTTGTCTGTCTAGATTCTATTAAAGTGAGCTAATGACAAGAGTGGTAGCAGTTGTTTCTACTCTGTTTAAAGTGAAATTACTGGTGGAAACCAATCTTAACTAACTTCTAATCGCAGCGAGCCGATGCCTCGGTCAAAATGCAAGTAATGAGACACACGCTAGCATCTTGCCATATTCCCTTTATTAATCTTCCTCTTTGTCGTCTGTTGTCAGACTGGATTTTCATATTAGTCGGAGCAGGAAGGAAGTGATAATGCAAACCGAAAGAAAATAGTGGCACACTAATTTCCGAGCCCTTGGTTATTTTCGCAAACATTTAGCAAGTGACAAGAGCCAATCAACAGATCAGAAAGCAAAAAGATATGAAATGGATCTGACAGATCTCTCTCAACTTGCGCCGTTAAGCTGTTTGTGCTATAGGTGTCGCACTTATCTGCCCTGCTATCTTCGCGATTGTGAGTATTGTATTTTCATAGTAAGGAAACGTTTCTGTCCCTCTATAGACAAGTTGCAATTATTTATGTTGCACTTTTACTGCTAGGGACCGCCATCTAATAAGTTTTGTGTGGGCAGTAGTTCTTCACTCAGTCCGCTTAGCCAGAATCAACGGCCCACATCGTACAGCTGTCATGCTACGTACCTGAGGCTATGCACCACCACGTGGAGGTGAGACCTCATGTAGATCTTTTCTGCTCTTTCTTTGTGTAAATAGCAGATATGTTATAGTGATCAGCCAGAACATTGTGACCACCGACCTACTATGGATATAACACCGTTCACCGTCACCTGGCGAGGACGACTGCTAATCAGACACACGCACGGTTCATGTACTATCAGTGAGCCTGCCGTCTGTGTGCAGAATGGGGAAGGCGCGCGAACTATCCGAGTTTGACAGACAGCAGCGTGTGAAGGCCCAGACAGCATGACTATTTCGAATACTGCAGTACTTGTCGAGTGTTCCAGAAGTGCTGCGGGGAGGGTAATCAACACGTGGTGAAACCAAAGTTGAACCACGTCCAGACGTCGAGGGCGGTCACCCCTCACTACAGATGTCGAACGTCGAGGGCTGGACAGACAGTTAAATGGTTCAAATGGCTCTGAGCACTATGGGACTTAACATCTGAGGGCATCAGTCCCCTAGAACTCAGAACTACTTAAACCTAACCAAGGACATCACACACATCCATGCCCCTGACAGGATTCGAACCTGCGGCCGTAGCGGTCGCGCGGTTCCAGACTAAGCGCCTGCAACCGCTCGGCCACACTGGCAGGCACAGGCAGGTAAAACAGGTCAGGAGACGAACTATGGTGGAACTAACATTAGACGTTAATGCTGGGCAGAGTACAAGTGTGTCTGAACACACTGTGCACCGAACGCTCCAACGATGTGCCCTCCGCAGCCGACGATCAACGTATGTGCCAGAGTTAACACCACGACGTTGGCAGCTACGACTGAAATGGGCACGTGGCCGTCGGCACTGAACGTGGCACAGTGGGAGAGCGTTCCATGGTCTGATGAATCACGTTACCTTCTTTATCAAGCCGATGGAAGGGCACGATTCCGTCGTCTTCCAGGGGAACAGCTTCTTGACATCTGTACTGCAGGACAGAGACAAACTGGAGGTAGCTCCATTATACTCTGGGAAATATTCACGTAGGCATCCATGAATTCAGTGGGACCCATGCAAGGCACCATGATGGCTAAGGAATATCGTACAATGGTTGCAGACCAAGTAAACTCCTTCACGTCGATCGTGATTCCTGACGGCAGTGGCATTTTTCAACAAGATAATGCGCCGCGTCACAAGGCCAGGAGTTTGATTGAGTATTACGAGGAACACGATCGTGTGTTCCAGTTGATGCGCTGGTCCCCCCACCGGTCAGATGTGAGCTCGATCGAATACATCTGGGATGTGAATGAACGTGGCGTCAGAGTTCATCGGCCCCCTCCCCGGAGTTTACGGGAATTTGGTGACTTGTGTTTGCAGATGAGGTGTCAACTTCCTCCAAGGACCTACCAAGGCCTCATGACTTTCATGCCACGACACCACGTCGCCGCTTTTATCCATGCCAAAGGTGGACATACCAGCTATTAGGTAGGTGGTCGTAATGTTCTAGCTGATCAGTGTACAAAACTATTGAACATCATATTGGAGAGAGGAAATTATAAGTTAAAAATATACTGAGTTAAGAATAGCGACAAAAGAAGATAGTATTGATTGGCGACTCCATGTTGTCTTGTGCACTACGACCAGATAACAGGTATACTTGAAAAAAGAGACAGCATTGGTCGTATATTTTTTACTATTGCAAAATTGATTTTCTGTCACTGAGTGACCATCTTCAGTGCTATATTGTATAACTTAAATTGGGATGCACTGTTGTCACTAAGCTTACGGCGATCACATAGTGTCTATGTGATCGCCGTAAGCTTAGTGACAACAGTGCATCCCAATTTAAGTTATACAATATAGCACTGAAGATGGTCACTCAGTGACAGAAAATCGATTTTGCAATAGTAAAAAATATACGACCAATGCTGTCTCTTTTTTCATGTATAAAAAGAAGATAGCATAGGTCTCTTCACCTGAACTGCCCAGGCAAGCCATCTCGGAATGCGACCTCGATCCCGACAATCTATGTATCTTCCAATGTTACTTAACTAATATTTGTTGATATGCTAGTCTACTTAATTCTGGGTCAGGCAGACGTTATAAGAACTGGCCACACTATGTTACACATTGTACATTGTGTCTGTATGCTAAGTGATGCTGTGTGTGGCATGTACTGTCTCTCTTCATGTGTTTTTAAAGAACCATGTTATTGTAGTAACAAAAATGGCTCTGAGCACTATGCGACTTAACTTCTGAGGTCATCAGTCGCCTAGAACTTAGAACTAATAAAACCTAACTGACCTAAGGACATCACACACACCCATGCCCGAGGCAGGATTCGAACCTGCGACCGTAGCGGTCACGCGGTTCCAGACTGAAGCGCCTTTAACCGCACGGCCACACCGGCCGGCTATTGTAGTAACAGGTTTAACGTAGCACGTAGTACAATAACTACCCATGAGTATATGATATATGTCTCTCTGGTGTAATCTACCGGGTGATCAAAAAGTCAGTATAAATTTGAAAACTTAATAAACCACGGAATAATGTAGATAGAGAGGTAAAAATTGACACACATGGTTGGAATGGCATGGGGTTTCATTAGAACAAAAAAAAGTATTTCTAGATGCGTGAAAGATCTCTTGCGCGCGTCGTTTGGTGATGATTGTTCGTGTGCTCAGCCGCCACTTCCGTCATGCTTGGCATCCCAGGTCTTCAGACCTCAGTCCGTGCGATTATTGGCTTTGGGGTTACATGAAGTCGCAAGTGTATCGCGATCGACCGACATCTCTAGGGATGCTGAAAGACAACATCCGACGCCAATGCCTCACCATAACTCCGGACATGCTTTACAGTGCTGTTCACAACATTATTCCTCGACTACAGCTATTTTTGAGGAATGATGGTGGAAATATTGAGCATTTACTCTAAAGAACATAATCTTTGCTTTGTCTTACTTTGTTATGCTAATTGTTGCTATTCTGATCAGATGTAGCGCCATCTGTTGGACATTTTTTGAACTTTGTATTTTTTTGGTTCTAATAAAACCCCATGTCATTCCAAGCATGTGTGTCAATTTGTACCTCTATCTACATTATTCCGTGACTTATTCAGTTTTCAAATTTATGCTGACTTTTTGATCACCCGGTATGTTTAACATCACCGTATTTGGATGTATACATGTTCTTCTTCGTGTGTTATGTTCTCTGTGTCGATGTTGGAGGAGTCCATAACACTGGAGACCTCATCTGAACCAATCCAGTCCGCAGCTCGTGGTCGTGCTGAAGCGTTCTCGCTTCCCACGCCCGGGTTCCCGGGTTCGATTCCCGGCGGGGTCAGGGATTTTCTCTGCCTCGTGATGACTTGGTGTTGTGTGCTGTCCTTAGGTTAGTTAGGTTTAAGTAGTTCTAAGTTCTAGGGGACTGATGACCATAGATGTTAAGTCCCATAGTGCTCAGAGCCATTTGAACCATTTTTTTAACCAATCCAGTCGTTCCTTTGACGTCTGCTAAGACGCCTGTAAGGTCTTATTTGTTTATAGATGGTCTGTTAAATCATTTAGTTGTCCCCATGTGTGTGAGTCCGTAAGTGCGTTTTGTAGTGTTCCTAATGCGACTGCTGTTACGCTTCACTGTGTGTGTGAGTACCTTACACACTACAACATGATGTGTTCATCGGATCCTCGTTCACCACACTGACAGTTGCCATCGGTAGAAAGTGACAGGTACTGTAGCTGGATATGCCCTATAGGGGTCTGCTCACAGACCCCTACAGTCGTCAGGCCATATCTGGCCAGGGTGTAGTGGTAAGGACCTAGCTACGGTCGAGAGCACCAAGAAAACATTATTGGCAATAACACATTTGTTAAGCAGTAATGTAGGATTGCCTCCGAAGACATCGCGGTACAGTCGGACCGGCAGAGAGACAATCTCGTCAGTAGGGGGAGGTCACCAGGTCAACATGCACTCGACTTGCATTTCCGCCAGCACATTGGCATTTCGGGTAATAGTGGTTATATCACTGGGCAGCCAGCTCTACGTATCGACCTCCAGAGTGCTCTCATTGATGGCGAAGATTTGCACCCAGGCGGCTCACCCGCACGTCCTCTTGGAGTACTCACTGTCATGCAGAGGTCAGCCTTCAGCACCCATTTAAGGGACAGGTGCCAGCAGCATTGATGTCTGCCACAAGAGAGGAATGAGCAGCAGCAGTGGCTCTTCCTGGCGGGACTGGGCGGTGGAGAGCGTCCTGGCCACGGAGGTCAAGCCTCCAGTAAGCCTACAGGATGATGGGAGTCTCCACGCCCCATCGGCGTTGCTTCGGAAGTTGGCAATGCAGTTGGTCATGTCAGAGTCCTTTCAGCAAGACTTGTGGCTACACGGGAGATCCAAGACCACTAGTCATGCTGAGGGTCGATTTCCATAGCTCCACTCTCATTGGGAAGCTGTATCTTAGACAAGGGCTGAGACTATGCACTGGGCAGTTGGCAGACAGCACCTAGTAATGAGGCACTTACGTTGGCACTTTCAATACGCTCTGTGACAGTGGAGATGGAAACGACATCAGGTGTCCTGGTCTTCTATCTTAGTTACACTACTTGCCATTAAAACTGCTACACCATGAAGATGACGTGATACA
Organism: Schistocerca nitens; assembly: GCF_023898315.1. Lineage (NCBI taxonomy): Eukaryota > Metazoa > Arthropoda > Insecta > Orthoptera > Acrididae > Schistocerca > Schistocerca nitens. The sequence goes on from NC_064622.1 coordinate 188,139,412, forward strand.
GACGCGAAATTTAACCGAAAGGAAGAAGATGCTGTAATATGTACATGATTAGCTTTTTAGAGCATTCACACAAGGTTGGCGACGGTGGCGACACCTACAACGTGCTGACATGAGGAAAGTTTCCAACCGATTTCTAATACACTAACAGCAGTTGACCGGCATTGCCTCGTGAGACGTTGTTGTGATGCCTCGTGTAAGGAGGAAAAATGCGTAACATCACGTTTCCGACTTTGATAAAGGTCGGATTGTAGGCTATCACGATTGCGGTTCATCGTATCGCGACATTGCTTCTCGCGTTGGTCGAGATCCAATTACTGTTAGCAGAATATGGAATCGGTGGGTTCAGGAGAGTAATACGGAACGCCGTGCTGGATCCCAACGGCCTCTTATCACCAGCAGTCGAGATGACAGGCATCTTATCCGCATGGCTGTAACGGTTCGTGCAGGCACGTCTCGATCCCTGAGTCAACAGATGGGGACGTTTGCAAGACAACAATCATCTGCACGACCAGTTCGACGACGTTTGCAGCAGCATCGACTATCATCTCGGAGACCATGGCTGCGGTTACCGTAGACGCTGCATCACAGACAAGAGCGCCTGCGATGGTTTACTCAACGACGAACATGGGTTCACGAATGGCAAAACGTCATTTTTTCGCATGAATCAAGGTTCTGTTTACAGCATCATGTTGGTCGCATCCGTGTATGGCGACATCGCGGTGAACGCACATTGGAGACATGTATTCGTCATCGCCATACTGGCGTATCACCCGGAGTGGCAGTATGGGGGGCCATGGGTTACACGTCTCGGTCACCTCTTGTTCACATTGACGGCACTTTGAACAGTGGACGTTACATTTCAGATGTTTTACGACCCGTGGCTCTACCCGTCATTCGATCCCTGCGATAGCCTACATTTCAGCAGGATAATGCACGACTGCATGTTGCAGGTCTTTTACGGGCCTTACTGGATACAGAAAATGTTCGACTGCTGCCAGAACATTCTCTAGATCTCTCACCAACTGAAAACGTCTTGTCAGTGGTGGCCGAGCAACTGGCTCGTCACAATACGCCAGTCACTACTCTTGATCAACTGTGGTATCGTGTTGAAGCTGCATGGGCAGCTGTACCCTGTACACGCAATCCGAGCTCTGTTTGACTCAGTGCCTAGACGTATCAAGGCCGTTATTACGGCCAGAGGTGGTTGTTCTGGATATTGATTTCTCAGGATCCATGCACCCAAACTGCGCGAAAATGTAATCACATGTCAGTTCTAGTATAATATATTTGTCCATGAATACCCGTTCATCATCTGCATTTCTTCTTGGTGTAGCAGTTTTAATGGCCAGTAATGTAGCTCTTCTAGTGCCTCCAAACATTCGCAATTTCACGTTTCAGAGGCTTTTTTCTTCTGATTCGGCATGTATATACATATTGTTTTGTTGTGCCGAGGCCTTCCTTAAGACACTCTCCTTGGCCACTAGTGTGACGTCGTCTCTCGGCTACCACGATGATATTATGCTTCGGTTGCAGGCTTGGGCGGTCGGTCGTTCCCTGATGCCGCCATAGCATCCGTTGTTGCCACAACTCGTTCAGCATTTTCCTGTAAATGACAGTCTGCTGATCATTGACACAGGTGGTTCGGCTTCCGGGAGTTACCAAGTTATTTAGTGTCCACCTTGAATATTATCCTCGGGTGTAACAGGGCCACAGGCAGTCAGGAAATGAACCATGTGACGATGTGCCTCTGTAATGTGGCATCATTTTGAGCCACATTACAACTACCACGCCGGAAAGAAGACCCTTTAATAGTATAAACATCGAGACAGGAAACCATTAACGATACTGACATCGGCTAGGGATCTTTAATTTGTAGCAGAATATCTGCACGTTGGGCGATAGTGAAGCGGACGGGGACGGGAGGCTGGCAGGGGAACGGGAAAGACACAAGCGCGGCAGGCAGGCCTGAGAGCTGAAGACAAAACAGCGCCCGTAAGCTACTGGAAACCCCAGGCAGGTGAACCGCGGCTTAGCGGGAGCCACGTGGCCGAGGACAAGGAGAAGACACAGGGGCTCGCTCACAAAACGCGTGGCGGCGTGTAGGTGGTTTTCCCAACGGCCGGAGCGGAAGCTTCTGGAACAGTCTGGAAGCTTCTAGAAGCTTCGGTCGGTTGCAACATGATTGGGGGGGGGGGGGGAGGGGGGAGGGGAAGGAACAGGATCTACGAAAAACCGTAGCGACTAGGAAACACTTGTTCTTGGAGGAGAGAGGTTGGTCCTGTCGAGGTGTGCGACCTCGTTACTGGGACAGAGCCTGAGGATCGTCTGGTGTTCCACGGCAGCCGTGGAGGTGCCCACGGAAGCTTTTGGTGAGGTAGAACTTATGTTATCTCGCTGAGGCGAGAACCTTCGCAGCGATAAGCGTCAGATCACTGTAGTGGTCGTACATTCGCAACGGCGGTTAGGGAAGTAAAGTAAATTGCTGATCAGGTGTCTTTTTCGTTCTATGCTGAGGCTTCACGTTGCTAGTCACGAGTGTAGTTCTAAATATAATTGCAATTGCCATAGCTGACGTCAGTATTCCGCACTTGAATTAACGACTGTGAATATATCACAGGACATGCCAGACAGAGCGCTTACCAAATGTGAATAGACAGAACTATAATGTTGCTCGTACTGTGTAATCTTGAATAGAGTGAACTGCAGAAGAGTAAAGAATTTAACACTACCGAGTTTATCATTTCATATCTAGTACTTTCCTTGGTCATTTTATTATCTCCTTATTTGTGTATTTCATGTTTGCAACCACCTGGTGGAGGCAGTGTTTGTAGGTCAGCACATCTGAACATTCTAGCATATACTGAGAATATGGTTAGAAACCAATCAGATTTGCACACGACTAGTTAACGTTACATATAGAGCAAAGGACAAGCTTACCCTTGTGGAGAGCGTATAAGTGTCATGGCGACAAATAAGCGTTATAAAATCCGTTGTGCAAAATTGTTCACTTATACGTTCGGCTCGCAGGCTTACCCATCAGCAGAAAAGAGCAAAGCAGAAGCGGTAGCTTACACCTCTACACACAGTGGACAGTAGTCCCCAAGCGAGCGCCGGCGGGTCGGGCCTCGTAACGGAGTGGCAGCCGAGACACCGCTGCTCCGTCGCAGCCGCCTCTGCCGGCGCTCGGCGTCGCGTCGCGGCGCGTCGCGTGGCGCGGCGTCGGCGGCTGCTGCCGGCTTGTTAGCGTGCGCTGTCGTGATTACCCGTGATTTAACGTGTCGGGGCGCGCAGTGCCTAGCGCCGCCCGCCACCGGCCATTAGCCGCTGCCGGCATCGAGGCCGCTGCCGTGAGTCGCTGGGGGGGGGGGGGGGGGGGGCACTTGGCTAACAGGTGACACTGTCACAGCACGGCGATTACCCGCCATCGATCTGCTTCGGCGGCTGCGAAAGGCCGCGGCGCGGCGGCCCACCTCGCCCCGTGCCTTTGTGTAACAGTTACCGCGGCCCGGCCCAACGCCGCCGCCGCCGCCGCCGCCGATGCCGACGTCTCTGCGCCGCGCCAGGCGACGCCGCGTGGAGGAACGCGGGACATCGTTACCTTCAAACCGGCTTCGTCGTATATAGTGTCACAAACTTATTTGTGAAACTCATTTTTCGTAACAATCGACCTAATATGCGAGTGGCGCTCAGTGAGTAATGCATCATCTTTTTTTTTTCGCGGAGTTTCGGTTGAAACAATGCGGAACCTGTTGTGGGACATCATGGAATATTCTCGCTTCAGTTCCTATAGTCTCATGAAGTTCCGGCAGGTGCAGGCCCTATACATAGCCTTCAAAAAGGCGTCTGTACCTGAGGTGCGTTCCAAGCAAACAGTTTCTTTTGGTGTAAAACCAGAGAATAGGCACTTGCTGAATTTCTACGTGAACAAAAGCATTGAAGAAGCTACTTCAGTACGTTCGTCGCCACAAAAATGCAAACGAACTTCTCCTTCTCCGTGACAACTTAGCACAGTTGAGCCTCACAGTGGATTCATGTAAACGGAGTCAGATTGCGATGTAAGAGAGATTACTTCAGAGGAGAATCTGTATAACTTTTATCCCAATGTATGCTTTGTCAATGAAACACCATTCCGTTCCTGATTTGTGTCTGTCATTTTTGAGTAAAATTTATCAGTTCGTTGTATTTACAAAAGGATTAATAAAACTTGTCATTATTTCGTAGTAATGTTCTCGTTCAAACAAGCCTACGCACACGAGATGAGCTCACAAAACTTCATTCGACTGTTCTTCCTCTCACTCTCTACAACTCGTAACTCGCACTACCCGACTTGGCCCTATGAAGGATGTACTCCCTGGGAAGCAGTACGTGGATGATTGCGGGGTTATCGATGCAGCAAGATGATTGCCTCCGACGTCGACGGATAGAGCGGTACAGTGTAGGCATACAGACCCTCACAGTGAGGTCCAAACTGAGCTTTTCTCTAAAGTTTTCGGTTGCAGCAGGAGGAGAGTCTGGTAGTCGACAGAAAGATCGAGTTACAATTTTATGCCGACAGCTGATAGCTGCCCAAACGATTCCACACTCAGCTTCAATTTCTGTCTCAGTGGATTTGAGTTCCTTGTCTACTGAGACAAATACACCACATCCATTTCCCATTAGCCTATCTTTTCCACACACATTTATATTTTCCCCAGAAACCTCGCTGCAATCAATTTCAACCAGCTTTCTGTACCTGGTACTATGTGAACTTCACTGCTTTTCAGGAGCGCTTCAGACTCTGGCCTATTGTTGAGAATGCTTCAACAGTTAACTGTTGGGATTTTAATATTCACCCCTATGGATGGCGCATTCCTTTGGATCTTACACTACTAATTTCGGATCTCCTACGGCGTGGGCTCGATGAAGAATCGCCTGATATAAAAAAAAAACCTTGTGTGCACCCTACACACAATAAACCACCTGGTTAGCAGCCTCTGAGGTGTAGTGCACTCCTGACCCATTTATGTGGAGCCTACGGTTCTCAACACTTTGGCGCAAATACAGGACGTTGCAGCCCAGCTTGTTGTCACAGAAACTTCGAAGTCTGTGGTTCAATCCTTCCACTGGAATCAGAACCATGAAACCACGATAATTTCTGGGGAAAATTCTGCAAATTGTGAGCCTCGTTCTAACTTCATTTGCAAAGCTGGTCTGCTCGATCTCTCTGCCAGTCACTGGCATGATCCAAGTATGACCTTGGAGCCCATACACAGGCATAGGTTCTTTCCAGGTGGCGTTATTGATAGATTTATTTGTTTTCGTCAAGTTGAATTAAAGTTTTTAATAGCTCTTTTTCTGCGCCACAATCTGCAGCTGGTTGCACTTTGTTCCTTCAATGACCGCTGGAATACCTCTTCACCATGTTCAATGTGCAAACCGTCGTATATATGTCTGAGTGACGCTAAATATTATTTTTACATAAAGAAAAGTATTATCTTCTCAATAACCTTCAAATCATGAGTTACACTCTTAATTTTTATATGTGAATTAATGAATTTACTCATGGCACTCGTTGCCTATTCCTGTGGTCACTTTCAGAACGTAAGGGGAGGTTTACTATCTTTTGGTTCAAAAATCGATTTTTTAAATTGCATTTTTGGATCCATAAAAGTGTTAAGAATCCACCCCTGAAAAGGTTTTTCCGCATACGGAACGTAAGTGTTTGTTATTCGCAGTTTAACAAAAAAATGTACCTGCCTGAAATCGGCCTTTTTCACGCACCAGTTTTTTTCTTCCGGAGGGCGAGTTATTGTGCCGGTGCTTGGGAGGAAACACACAAAATTCGAATGAAAGTTTGAACGCGTGTGTTTGGAAGTTAGCCCCCAAGCATTTGCTTCCTGGTGCGAAGACTGTGGAGATTGCGACTTTCCTGCCAGTGAGCAGCATCAACGAAGGGTATTCAGCAATTATGAAGACCATGACAAAGATGGACGTCACCCTGGGACTCTATTCGATGCAGTTCGCCAAGTATTCTGACGACCACCGGATTCAAGTGGCTGAAAACCGCTTGTCACCGGCCGTACGAGCCGCTCTGGAGCAGCACAGGATGGCCCAGATCGCGCAGAACGCCCTCTATGAGGAAGAGGAACGACTAGTTTATGGACTCGGAATAGCACACTGAACGAAGTTGCACAATAATGCATTTATATGTACTCAAAACTTCAAACGCGTTTTTCTCGAAACGACGTTTTTTTTATCGCGCGGTATGGTAACTTCAAATCTACTGAACCGATTGGCATGATTCTTTGTTTCCGACGAAGCTAACTAAATTTTCTAGGAGTTCTACCTATTTTCTTCCGATCCATAAACTATAAATATTTTTACTTTCCCGACGAAGTTGAAAAATCGATGAAAAAAACACTATTTTTTTCAAATGACCGCCATTTTATTTCCTATGGTCCGAATAACTTAAGTGAGGTACAACTCCTAAAGAATCTTATATACTTCGCTAACGTCAACTCAGTTTTGATTTCAGACGAGCCGGCTGACCTGTGGCATACCGCGCGTGGAGGTCTACATCGAAATTTTGTTTCGTTCCGACGGCACTTCCGCCTTTGCTCTTCGACATTTCCGGTCGAAAAAAATCCAGTTTGTAGAGGAAATATCGATAAATATTTTGACTAAATTTGGCATTGATATTTATAACAAATCCAGAGAAAAAAATTCTGAAAGAACATGTTTTTTTTCGGGCCAAACATAGTAAACCTCCCCTTAAATTAATAATCAAATTAATTAATTTAATAAGATTACACCTCAAATTGCTGTTGTGCCCCTGAACTACCACAATAAAATTAAAAAAAACAGTGAATAGTTGAGGGAGTATGAATCATAACAGTGGCATATTTAAGTTTACAGAATAATGGCAAGTACTATTGATCCTTTTCTTGCTACAACTAGCTGATAAATTTTACACAAAAATGGCAGACACAAATCAGAAATGGAATGGTGTTTGATTTGCAACGCATACATTGTGGTGGAAGCTATACAAACTCTCGTCTGAATTAATTCCTTTTATAGCGCACTCTGACTTTGTTTATATGAATCCACTGTGAGGCCCACCTCTATTAAAATGGAATCAACTGCGACCAAGTAAACCACAAACTATGGTTCTCCTGAGAATAGGGAGCTGGAATATCATTTAACCGCCCTACCCCGGTGCAGCAATATTTTACCCTTTCAACTTGATTCTGATGGCAGCTATGGGCGAGGACCGACACAATGCGGCAGCTGTAATGTTCTGACATTCACGAAAATTTGCAAACTACGAAGCAGATTTCAGGGTGCGGTGCACCAATTCACTGGTCTGGCCAAACCAATTTGACTCACAAGCACGGTAGTGTATGCAGGAATTGTCAAGCATTAGGCAGTCGACTCAGAACGAATAAGTCCACTCTCGCTGACACACGATATGTCCGAGATGATATGTAGTTCACAGTCAGTATCGTTGGAAACTGACACTGGCTCACAGTCCCCCATATGATATAGACCACAAGTCTCACCCACTAGGGAAAGGCCTGAAATTCTCCACCAGCGGAGAACCAGAAGACGAAGAAAGAAAAGAATTACAGCCACTTTCTACTAAGCCTTGGTATAGAAGCCGAATTAAAAAAACGAAACTGCCCCCACATTGCACAAACCAGTCAAACTACCCTGTACTCATTGAATCTCCCCTCTTGACTGTTGTGTTGATCTGGTAGCCAACTTAGACACAGCACTGAGGCTGCAAGCCTCCACCTTGCATATCCTGAGATCCTATCAGCGACTCCAAATCTCTCTTCTATGAAACAAGATTTTAGACTGGGGAGGCGTCGTTCTCATGGTAAGCATGGCCATGTTTTGGCAAAAAAACATCAGCCTAGATGATACCACTGAATGAATCGCAACTATGGGCCTCATGGAAAAAGGCTGACTCGGCTGAGTCACGCAATTTGACTCTTAGTCTGATCACGAGCTGTGGCCATTGCACTCGTTGATCACGTAGGCTGACATGAGGATCAATGAACTATACTTGACGGGATGTATCTGGAACATCTTAGGTGATTATAAGTTAGTAGACAGGAATACAATTAAATACTTAGCTTTAATCCAGCATCAGCGATGAACGTCGATCTTGACTTTGTACAATAATATTTACAAGTGCAGTTATAGACTGAACTGCGAATACTGCTTCACAATTCTGATTGCTTCACACATATACACTCCTGGAAATTGAAATAAGAACACCGTGAATTCATTGTCCCAGGAAGGGGAAACTTTATTGACACATTCCTGGGGTCAGATACATCACGTGATCACACTGACAGAACTACAGGCACATAGACACAGGCAACAGAGCATGCACAATGTCGGCAATAGTACAGTGTATATCCACCTTTCGCAGCAATGCAGGCTGCTATTCTCCCATGGAGACGATCGTAGAGATGCTGGATGTAGTCCTGTGGAACGGCTTGCCATGCCATTTCCACCTGGCGCCTCAGTTGGACCAGCGTTCGTGCTGGGCGTGCAGACCGCGTGAGACGACGCTTCATCCAGTCCCAAACATGGGGGACAGAGCCGGAGATCTTGCTGGCCAGGGTAGTTCTAGAGCACGTTGGGTGGCACGGGATACATGCGGACGTGCATTGTCCTGTTAGAACAGCAAGTTCCCTTGCCGGTCTATGAATGGTAGAACGATGGGTTCGATGACGGTTTGGATGTACCGTGCACTATTCAGTGTCCCCTCGACGATCACCAGTGGTGTACGGCCAGTGTAGGAGATCGCTCCCCACACCATGATGCCGGGTGTTGGCCCTGTGTGCCTCGGTCGTATGCAGTCCTGATTGTGGCGCTCACCTGCACGGCGCCAAACACGCATACGACCATCATTGGCACCAAGGCAGAAGCGACTCTCATCGCTGAAGACGACACGTCTCCATTCGTCCCTCCATTCACGCCTGTCGCGACACCACTGGAGGCGGGCTGCACGATGTTGGGGCGTGAGCGGAAGACGGCCTAACGGTGTGCGGGACCGTAGCCCAGCTTCATGGAGACGGTTGCGAATGGTCCTCGCCGATACCCCAGGAGCAACAGTGTCCCTAATTTGCTGGGAAGTGGCGGTGCGGTCCCCTACGGCACTGCGTAGGATCCTACGGTCTTGGCGTGCATCCGTGCGTCGCTGCGGTCCGGTCCCAGGTCGACGGGCACGTGCACCTTCCGCCGACCACTGGCGACAACATCGATGTACTGTGGAGACCTCACGCCCCACGTGTTGAGCAATTCGGCGGTACGTCCACCCGGCCTCCCGCATGCCCACTATACGCCCTCGCTCAAAGTCCGTCAACTGCACATACGGTTCACGTCCACGCTGTCGCGGCATGCTACCAGTGTTAAAGACTGCGATGGAGCTCCGTATGCCACGGCAAACTGGCTGACACTGACGGCGGCGGTGCACAAATGCTGCGCAGCTAGCGCCATTCGACGGCCAACACCGCGGTTCCTGGTGTGTCCGCTGTGCCGTGCGTGTGATCATTGCTTGTACAGCCCTCTCGCAGTGTCCGGAGCAAGTATGGTGGGTCTGACACACCGGTGTCAATGTGTTCTTTTTTCCATTTCCAGGAGTCTAGATCAATTGGCAATGCATAAACTGTATGTAACGCCTGGCTAGGTCGTAGCTACTGACTTAGCTGAAGGCTATGCTAACTAGCGTCTCTGCAAATGAGAGCTCTGAAGCTATAACGAGTGAACCATTCCTATTAAAGTAGGCTGTAGAACTGGGCAGTGCGCTACGTTGTCTCTTAAGACCAGCCGAGTGGCGGCGCACGGTCTGCTAGCGTCGACAGTGGCGACACGCGTGTCCGATGTGTACTGACGGACCGCGGCCGATTTGAAGCCTAAACCTAGCAAGTGTGGTGTCTTGCGGTGACACCACAACCACAATCCCTAATTTATGGAGAGATTTAATCTTTCTGTGGCAACCACTTCCAGGTTCTGAAAGAAGGCTGTTAAGTTTTCCAGACAGCCATGCATGTGAAATACATGTTTTGCCGCTCGCTTAAAGAACCTGGCGACTTCCTGGTACAGAGAAAGTTACAGTCTTGCGAGAATGCGTGGAGTTTTATGATTTTATGACATTCCTACCGTTTGCACAAAGGCCCAGTTTGCAGAATTCTCTCTTAAATGGCTTCCTCCACCCACTTTATGCCAAATAGGTGCTTTCACGACTGACTGGCGCCTGGCACAGGTAAAATGTTTTGTGAACTGTCACCCCTCTTTCTGACCTTAAATGGGAAGCGGGAGATTGCTTTGGCCAGAAGACTCTCTGCAGATACGATCCACTGAGTGCTGCTTCGCAGAATAACTCACTGCTAGGTCGCTGCACTCAGTATTTATGGCCCCTGATTCACTTCTCTCCCTGTTCTCCATCGCCTCCATACGGCCCCTCGGGTACTATTTCACTACAGGTTATTCATGCAGATATAAGAACAATCTGTTCAGAATTTCCTGATGTAAAAAGTCATAAACCACACATACCAAATGCAGTACTGGTGGACACCAAGATCATGACATAAAATATGTCTGTTAATGTGACAGACGATGTTGTTAAGGTGAGAGAGTGGTGTGCCATCTCTCAAATGAAGCGACCAGGCATACACACTGAGCGCATCTGGTGTCCCTTGCTGTCATTTTCCTAAGAGGCACCATTATTTGTCATATGTTTCAACTGCCGACGATTAATAGGTCCCTACCTTCTCACGTTTGTGTCCTCTTGGCACAGAACAAAGCACGTTTCCAAACAGACGAAGTGAATCCCACTGGATAAGTTTCAGTGGAAGACAGCACCTCGAACCTGTTGGTTAGGGGGATATCCTGACTCATTCCTGGTTCCTGTCTACCCCGTACAGCAGGCAAGGGCAATCTTTGGTGACCCATGGACCTGATTTACATATTTACTTAAGCTCGTGAGCCGCTTCGTCATGTGACACGACAGCAGTGCTCCTTGCACACGAAATCAGAACTGCAGCGTCCTTGACGTTAATATTGATGGGGTAGCGCACCGCTATCAGTGTCACTCCATTCACAAGACGCCACGCCAGGTCAATAAATGCCTCAAAACACGAGTTTTTCAGAGTACATTCATTTAATGTTCATCCCATCTTCAGATGTTTATATTTTTTTACGCGTTCGATCATCGTTTCTTTGCTTACGAGATTTTACAATAGCTGTCTTAAAAACCTTCATTGCAAAATTCTGCAATTCCATTAGTAAAGAAACAGTATTGACGACACATGATTAAATCTAAAGATCTGGAGATAGGATGCCAAGCACCTTGAACTGTCATGAGAAAATAAACGCCTATGTAAGGCAATGGTTGCAGCTAATTCATTATAAAATGCCTTAAACACTTGAAACTTCTTTATTTAAATGTGTGAATCTGTACTTATATTGCTGAATGACTGAGAAGATGAAACTTCTGCGTTATTTTATTCTGAAACAGCTGAGTAAAACTGAACGTACACAGACTACTTTCTCATTACTTTTTCTTATCATGTCAACACTGAGCCGCAATATTCTAGCGCAACGCCATATGACTGCTCAAAATAAATTACAACCTGACTTCAAATAATTAATACAAAAGAATGGCCCTTAATAAAAAGCAATCGTGACAATAACCTATACATTTCATTAAGCACTTACTTCACAAAAGTATTCATTAGGCGAACTACTGCAATACAGCGAGCGTCAATACTTCCAGCTAAATAAAGCCACTAACTACTAATAGGCATGTGGTTAGCAAAGGAAAGATTTTGTTGCAAACCATATGACTTTTCTTTTTTACCTTAATAATGTGACATCCAGTTCAGATACGAATATAAATCGTCATTGACATCTAGTACAGTGGTATATAATCATGAATAATATTCAGTCTCCAAGTCGAGCAGGTACTGATCGTGGGCCTATTCTAACATTTCAGACCTCTACCCTCCATCAGTGCCAACTTCTCACATATAACATCCATCACTGCTGGCTGTTTACCTCCAACTGCCCAACAGTGCTTCCATCACTGCTAGCGGCTATCTTCCAACTGCCGAACGCTAGTGGCGATTAACTTCCAACAACGAGTCCAACGAGACACAGAGTCTCTTACAAATAAAGCGCAGTCAGAGATCCAATGCAAAGCGCTACACACGGCTACCAACACAGAAGCAGCCAACTTACACAGTGTTCTAATACATCCAAAATGAACATGAATTATTTACTGACGTCAGTACGAGAAAGGCTTCGGTCGCTGGTGCGAATCCTGCCCCGGGCATGGATGTGTGTGATGTCCTTAGGTTGGTTAGGTTTAAGTAGTTCTAAGTATAGGAGACTGATGACAGATGTTTAAATCCCATAGAACGGAATGGACAGTGTCTTGAAAGGAGGATATAAGATGAACATCAACAAAAGCAAAACGAGGATAATAGAATGTAGTCAAATTAAATCGGGTGATGCTGCGGGAATTAGATTAGGAAATGAGACGCTTAGAGTAGTAAAGGAGGTTTGCTATTTGGGGAGCAAAATAACTGATGATGGTCGAAGTAGAGAGGATATAAAATGTAGACTGGCAATGGCAAGGAAATCGTTTCTGAAGAAGAGAAATTTGTTAACATCGAGTATAGATTTAAGTGTCAGGAAGTCGTTTCTGAAAGTATTTGTATGTAGTGTAGCCATGTATGGAAGTGAAACATGGACTATAAATAGTTTGGACAAGAAGAGAATAGAAGCTTTCGAAATGTGGTGCTACAGAAGAATGCTGAAGATAAGGTGGGTAGATCACGTAACTAATGAGGAGGTATTGAATAGGATTGGGGAGAAGAGAAGTTTGTGGCACAACTTGACTAGAAGAAGGGATCGGTTGGTAGGACATGTTTTGAGGCATCAAGGGATCACAAATTTAGCATTGGAGGGCAGCGTGGAGGGTAAAAATCGTAGAGGGAGACCAAGAGATCAATACACTAAGCAGATTCAGAAGGATGTAGGTTGCAGTAGGTACTGGGGGATGAAGTAGCTTGCACAGGATAGAGTGGCATGGAGAGCTGCATCAAACCAGTCTCAGGACTGAAGACCACAACAACAACAACAGTGCTTAGAGCCTTTTGAGCCATTTTTTGAGTACGAGAAAGAATAGATGGTATTGTTGAGCACTGTGTTTCGTAGATAAGTGCCTTTTAATAGCGTCTTACTTCACAACAGTTCGTGATTCACTACACAGCGCCGGCCGGTGTGGTCGTGCGGTTCTAGGCGCTTCAGTCTGGAACCGCGTGACCGCTACGGTCGCAGTTTCGAATCCTGCCTCGGGCATGGATGTGTGTGATGTCCTTAGGTTAGTTAGGTTTAACTAGTTATAAGTTCTAGGCGACTGATGACCTCAGAAGTTAAGTCGCATAGTGCTCAGAGCCATTTGAACCATTTGAACTACACAGCAAGTAAACAGGTTTGCCTTTGTACATGGTACACAAACAATCCTTCGTCCATATCTCCGGGAACTGGCGACGTTCAACATCTACTTTTCTATTCTTGATGGGAGATATTCTGTGCATAAACTCAGTAAAGATGCACAGAAACACTTGCAAGAAATTAACAAAAAACTAACACACATTTTGAAGCCTGAACGGACACTAGACAAGCAGTCTGCTCACAAAGTTCTGTCCTCAGCTACCATCGTTCAGGTAGGTACATTTCGCGAGTAGTCGGTAATTTTAGTGCTACTGTCGCCTACTAACGAACGTTTGAGATCTGTTAATGTCGTAGTAGGCAGTAACCAGTAAATAACGTGTGTATGTTGGTAGCATTGATACAGAAGTGAAAATACTTCTTCGCGGTAGTGGGCTGTTTACCCCACTCTCCGAATGCCCATTAGCCATAACTTCGTACTAAGACTGGAATCGTGTTTCTTTTTGCAGCTGAAATCAAGCGGCAACGAAATGCCGTTTTTCTTGCGCGAAGTAAACAAAACTTTCTCTGGTCTGTGTCGTGAGCAAACTCGAGGCGAGTCGAGTGTCAACGGAAAAATTCGAAAATGTTGTCCCGGGCGCAGTACAACGCGAACGTCTCGCTCTGTCTCCCATGAATTTCTTCCGCGGGCCGGACTGAAACCAGTCGAGGGCCGGAACCGCCGTTGCCCACCCGTGCTGTACGGGCTGCCTATAACTACCAGACTAGCCACTCGCAGTCAAGTGGACAAGTAGTGACAGATACCGCAGTGCAGACAGGATTCACAGGAGCAGGCACCTCAAGTAACTCTGGCACACGACTCTTCACAGCTCTACCAACACACCGATTCACAGCAGCAGACAATCGCTTGACAGTACTCAGGGAGATTTAAAGCTGCTGAGGGACGTCAGCTAACTCATCCTGTGTTTCGGAACAGCATTCACAGTGAGGTTGCATTGTGGCTGGTGCAATATTACATGACAGTAAACCAATAACTTTAAACAAAGCCTGCTGATCGTCTTTTAATCTCTTGAGCTAAAAATAGCAACCTGAAGCAGTTAGTACGCCAAAAGTGATTTCTGTTAAGGCAACAGAACAATTACGAGACCTGTTGTGAGGAATCAACACTTTAATGATCGCAGAATATAGACTAAGGCTAAACCGTCGTAAGTAATTAGGAGTGGCAGAAATGAGATTAGCGATGAACTTAACATCGACATTGGAGGTCAAGTACAGGTATTAAAGGAAACAAGGAATGAGAGGTTTGTTTCTAAACAACTTTACTGCTACCAGTCACGCCGACCGGTGTGGCCGAGCGGTTCTAGGCGCTACAATCTGGAACCACGAGACCGCAACGGTCGCAGGTTCGAATCCTGCCTCGGGCATGGATTTGTGTGATGTCCATAAGTTAGTTAGGTTTAAGTAGTTCTAAGTTCTAGGGGACTGATGACCTCAGAAGTTAAGTCCCATAGCGCTCAGAGCCATTTGAGCTACCAATCAGGATTTTATTTTATTTATATTATACAGAAGGGTTTCAGACAATGTTTCCCATTTTGAAGTGCGTTTCTATCTGTATAAACCATCAGCTTTTTCGTAATTTTTTTGATGTGTGTGGTACTGTACTATTCTGTTGCCTTTACTGCAGAGTATGAAAACGCGCAACTTTTTTGGAAGAACTTGTACTTACAGTTATCTTGTGGTCCATTTGTGCAGATTGTCACGCATGTTAAACCTCACATACTATTTTCCGTGCACGGTGAGACGTAGGTTTTACTGGTATAAAGAAAAACATGGAAGGGAGGACCCACCAATGTAACTTTCTTTTCACACAACCTGTTTATTTAACAATATATAATCATAAACTTGTTTCCTTTACAAATTAACAAATTTGTGAAATGAATAAGCTTTTACATGAGAAATCAAAAGAAGAACAACATGACAATAATTACAAGGGCCCAGACCTGCAGCTCGCCCGTTATCGGGTGGCACAGCGGTGTTTACTACTGCGCTGGACACAGCTTTTCTTATTACATGCCCTTCTGCAACACATGAAAACATAAGTAATATTGATGACAAGAGTGTTTCAATTACTCAAACAAATGACGTAAAACCTTTTTTTAAAAAAGGTAATTGTATGTCGAAAGGTTCGGGGTTAAGATGCGCACCTATTCTTATAGGTTAAAAAAATTAGGAAACAATTATGACCATGATAAGGCTTACTTCAAAGCAACCATCTTCTTAATTTAAATCGACAATCAAGGTGCGACTGGATCCCAACCCGTCCCTTTTGACAATCTTATTCTGACTAAAGCCCTAGTGACAGTTGACTGTTAATACGTCAAAAGTTAAATTGTTTCTCAGTTATGAAGGCCACTCTGAAGGAACTTTTTAAAACATTACGTATGAGCACTTATTACAAGAGAACTCACTCGGCGGAACCACAAGATCCAGTTAAAAATACACCAATAATGAGCCGGTCTTTCAAAGACAGGAACGCACAGCTTAGTACAACAGGTAGTTCAGATTATATCAAATACAATTACAATCAAGGAATTGAACCGGTTAACATCAAAATCTAACCTCAAGCCCCCTGTTTGTTTAACGGCAACCTGTGCCTTGGTACAATTGCTCCGACTGAATCTCCGACCAGGAGCTGATTCATTAAATCATTAATGATCGGGTATGAACTATAACGGAATGGTAATATAATATCAGAACAAATTTTCAAACGACAACCAGTGTCTAGTACAATACTACGGTCTATATCTACGACCAAAGAGCCGACCGAGTTAAACTCTGAGGGTCGGGTACACACCAGAAAATTATTACGAGGTCGGGTAGACAATGACACCAATCACCACGAGGATTACAGAATGTTACTCCCCTTTAACACTTGGTTTAAGAATCATGATAGAAGGTTGTATACATGGAAGAACCCTGGAGATACTAAAAGGTATCAGATAGATTATATAATGGTAAGACAGAGATTTAGGAACCAGGTTTTAAATTGTAAGACATTTCCAGGGGCAGATGTGGACTCTGATCACAATCTATTGGTTATGACCTGTAGATTAAAACTGAAGAAACTGCAAAATGGTGGGAATTTAAGGAGATGGGACCTGGATAAACTGAAAGAACCAGAGGTTGTACAGAGTTTCAGGGAGAGCATAAGGGAACAATTGACAGGAATGGGGGAAAGAAATACAGTAGAAGAAGAATGGGTGGCTTTGAGGGATGAAGTAGTGAAGGCAGCAGAGGATCAAGTAGGTAAAAAGACGAGGGCTAGTAGAAATCCTTGGGTAACAGAAGAAATATTGAATTTAATTGATGAAAGGAGAAAATATAAAAATGCAGTATATGAAGCAGGCAAAAAGGAATACAAACGTCTCAAAAATGAGATTGACAGGAAGTGCAAAATGGCTAAGCAGGGATGGCTAGAGGACAAATGTAAGGATGTAGAGGCTTATCTTACTAGGGGTAAGATAGATACTGCCTACAGGAAAATTAAAGAGACCTTTGGAGATAAGAGAACCACTTGTATGAACATCAAGAGCTCAGATGGAAACCCAGTTCTAAGCAAAGAAGGGAAACCAGAAAGGTGGAAGGAGTATATAGAGGGTCTATACAAGGGCGATGTACTTGAGGACAATATTATGGAAATGGAAGAGGATGTAGATGAAGATTAAATGGGAGATAAGATACTGCGTGAAGAGTTTGACAGAGCACTGAAAGACCTGAGTCGAAACAAGGCCCCCGGAGTAGACAACATTCCATTGGAACTACTGACGGCCTTGGGAGAGCCAGTCCTGACAAAACTCTACCATCTGGTGAGCAAGATGTATGAAACAGGCGAAATACCCTCACACTTCAAGAAGAATATAATAATTCCAATCCCAAAGAAAGCAGGTGTTGACAGATGTGAGAATTACCGAACAATCAGTTTAATAAGCCACAGCTGCAAAATACTAACACGAATTCTTTACAGACGAATGGAAAAACTAGTAAAAGCCGACCTCGGGGAAGATCAGTTTGGATTCCGTAGAAATACTGGGACACGTGAGGCAATACTGACCTTACGACTTATCTTACAAGAAAGATTAAGGAAAGGCAAACCTACGTTTCTAGCATTTGTAGACTTAGAGAAAGCTTTTGACAATGTTGACTGGAATACACTCTTTCAAATTCTAAAGGTGGCAGGGGTAAAATACAGGGAGCGAAAGGCTATTTACAATTTGTACAGAAACCAGATGGCAGTTATAAGAGTCGAGGGACATGAAAGGGAAGCAGTGGTTGGGAAGGGAGTAAGACAGGGTTGTAGCCTCTCCCCGATGTTATTCAATCTGTATATTGAGCAAGCAGTAAAGGAAACAAAAGAAAAATTCGGAGTAGGTATTAAAATCCATGGAGAACAAATAAAAACTTTGAGGTTCGCCGATGACATTGTAATTCTGTCAGAGACAGGAAAGGACTTGGAAGAGCAGTTGAATGGAATGGATGGTGTCTTGAAGGGAGGATATAAGATGAACATCAACAAAAGCAAAACGAGGATAATGGAATGTAGTCGAATTAAGTCGGGTGATGTTGAGGGTATTAGATTAGGAAATGAGACACTTAAAGTAGTAAAGGAGTTTTGCTATTTGGGGAGCAAAATAACTGATGATGGTCGAAGTAGAGAGGATATAAAATGTAGACTGGCAATGGCAAGGAAAGCGTTTCTGAAGAAGAGAAATTTGTTAACATCGAGTATAGATTTAAGTGTCAGGAAGTCTTTTCTGAAAGTATTTGTATGGAGTGTAGCCATGTATGGAAGTGAAACATGGACGATAAATAGTTTGGACAAGAAGAGAATAGAAGCTTTCGAAATGTGGTGCTACAGAAGAATGCTGAAGATTAGATGGGTAGATCACATAACTAATGAGGAGGTACTGAAAAGGATTGGGGAGAAGAGGAGTTTGTGGCACAACTTGACCAGAAGAAGGGATCAGTTGGTAGGACATGTTCTGAGGCATCAAGGGATCACCAATTTAGTATTGGAGGGCAGCGTGGAGGGTAAAAATCGTAGGGGGAGACCAAGAGATGCATACACTAAGCAGATTCAGAAGGATGTAGGTTGCAGTAGGTACTGGGAGATGAAGAAGCTTGCACAGGATAGAGTAGCATGGAGAGCTGCATCAAACCAGTCTCAGGACTGAAGACCACAACAACAACAACTCCCCTTTATCAGCAAGCAGTTCCACGGTGTGTCGCTGTGGTTACTGAGTGAAGCCGATGACAGCCATGTAGAAGGAGGGCAGCCAGGCCACGAGCGGTCGTCCGACACAAATGTTGCCAACTAACCGAGGGGTTGTGGGCCTGCTGCTTGTAGTCGACGCTGACCCCAGTGAAGTTCAAAGAAATGGCTCTGAGTACTATGGGACTTAACATCTGAGGTCATCACTCCCCTATAACTTAGAACTACTTAAACCTAACCAACCTAAGGACATCACACACATCCATGCCGAGGCAGGTTTAGAACCTGCGATCGTAGCGGTTGCGCGGTTCCAGACTGAAGCGCCTAGAACCGCTCAGCCACACCGGCCGGCCCAGTGAAGTCCTCCGGTATCCTTCCTCTGCGCAGGCCCTCCTTGCGTAGCTCGTGGCTTCGCCCGCTCGGATCTCGTGATCACCTCTTGTCGCGACGCTACCGCCAATCCTCAAACTTGGTGCCTCCTCCCTCGGGCCAGCGAACCCGTATGTATATACACTCCTGGAAATGGAAAAAAGAACACATTGACACCGGTGTGTCAGACCCACCATACTTGCTCCGGACACTGCGAGAGGGCTGTACAAGCAATGATCACACGCACGGCACAGCGGACACACCAGGAACCGCGGTGTTGGCCGTCGAATGGCGCTAGCTGCGCAGCATTTGTGCACCGCCGCCGTCAGTGTCAGCCAGTTTGCCGTGGCATACGGAGCTCCATCGCAGTCTTTAACACTGGTAGATGCCGCGACAGCGTGGACGTGAACCGTATGTGCAGTTGACGGACTTTGAGCGAGGGCGTATAGTGGGCATGCGAGAGGCCGGGTGGACGTACCGCCGAATTGCTCAACACGTGGGGCGTGAGGTCTCCACAGTACATCGATGTTGTCGCCAGTGGTCGGCGGAAGGTGCACGTGCCCGTCGACCTGGGACCGGACCGCAGCGACGCACGGATGCACGCCAAGACCGTAGGATCCTACGCAGTGCCGTAGGGGACCGCACCGCCACTTCCCAGCAAATTAGGGACACTGTTGCTCCTGGGGTATCGGCGAGGACCATTCGCAACCGTCTCCATGAAGCTGGGCTACGGTCCCGCACACCGTTAGGCCGTCTTCCGCTCACGCCCCAACATCGTGCAGCCCGCCTCCAGTGGTGTCGCGACAGGCGTGAATGGAGGGACGAATGGAGACGTGTCGTCTTCAGCGATGAGAGTCGCTTCTACCTTGGTGCCAATGATGGTCGTATGCGTGTTTGGCGCCGTGCAGGTGAGCGCCATAATCAGGACTGCATACGACCGAGGCAAACAGGGCCAACACCCGGCATCATGGTGTGGGGAGCGATCTCCTACACTGGCCGTACACCACTGGTGATCGTCGAGGGGACACTGAATAGTGCACGGTACATCCAAACCGTCATCGAACCCATCGTTCTACCATTCCTAGACCGGCAAGGGAACTTGCTGTTCCAACAGGACAATGCACGTCCGCATGTATCCCGTGCCACCCAACGTGCTCTAGAAGGTGTAAGTCAACTACCCTGGCCAGCAAGATCTCCGGATCTGTCCCCCATTGAGCATGTTTGGGACTGGATGAAGCGTCGTCTCACGCGGTCTGCACGTCCAGCACGAACGCTGGTCCAACTGAGGCGCCAGGTGGAAATGGCATGGCAAGCCGTTCCACAGGACTACATCCAGCATCTCTACGATCGTCTCCATGGGAGAATAGCAGCCTGCATTGCTGCGAAAGGTGGATATACACTGTACTAGTGCCGACATTGTGCATGCTCTGTTGCCTGTGTCTATGTGCCTGTGGTTCTGTCAGTGTGATCATGTGATGTATCTGACCCCAGGAATGTGTCAATAAAGTTTCCCCTTCCTGGGACAATGAATTCACGGTGTTCTTATTTCAATTTCCAGGAGTGTATATCCACAAGCAAGAGCTTCTGAGGACACAACTCACCGATACCAACTGTTCCTCACAGATATTGGCAACGGGGCCGCAAGAGGGATAATCGATACTACCCTTGAGCTAGTAGCGTCAGACAGGTCCACTAACTTAATGGCGCCACGGGTCACACAATACACATCAACAAACAGTTACAAAAATGTTTTTAGATGTAGTCAACAGAGATAATGCTACAGAATGTGATGTACCTTTGTGCAGGGTATTTATCTCAACAGTCTGGATCATAATTCGCTAGCTTTGGTACGAAAGCATATCATACTCCGCGGAAGACCTGTGGCATTATCTCTGTTGACTACATCTAAAAGCCGGCCGCGGTGGTCTAGCGGTTCTGGCGCTGCAGTCCGGAACCGCGGGACTGCTACGGTCGCAGGTTCGAATGCTGCCTCGGGCATGGGTGTGTGTGATGTCCTTAGGTTAATTAGGTTTAAGTAGTTCTAAGTTCTAGGGGACTTATGACCTAAGATGTTGAGTCCCATAGTGCTCAGAGCCTTTGAACCACTACATCTAAAAACATGTTTGTAACTGCTTGTTTTTGTACGGTTGCATTCTCGATGTATACTCTGCACAGAAAACTGTGTGTGATGCTTAACATATGTGAGCCAAGAAAACTGTAAGTTCAAATTCTTACAAATTTCGCTACTAACTGTGTATAAAGATCGATAATCAAACACAACCTTCGCTTTTTTTTATATTGAATACATGGTGTCTGTTCTTATGAGAGAACAGACACTACGCAGATCCCACTGCAATGAAACATTATATGTAAACTGCAGGGGGACCACTGCTATCAGCTGCAGTGAGATACCATGCATTCAAATAATTGATAAGCCTGGCTGGGCACTGGATCCACTTTCTTCAGTACGAATGCATAAATACATCCGACCTGTGGGAATCTCTAAGTAGCGAATTGGAGTATAATGAACAGGGACTGCGGATAGGTGGCGCTCCGTGGTAGTGTGGAGCGGCCGTGAGGCGTATCGAGATAGTCCGTGCGGTTCCGATAGCACCGTGTCCCTGATGGCCCAGGACAGGTGAATCTATGACTCCAGAATGAGATTTTCACTCTGCAGCGGAGTGTGCGCTGATATGAAACTTCCTGGCAGATTAAAACTGTGTGCCCGACCGAGACTCGAACTCGGGACCTTTGCCTTTCGCGGGCAAGTGCTCTACCAACTGAGCTACCGAAGCACGACTCACGCCCGGTCCTCACAGCTTTACTTCTGCCAGTATCTCGTCTCCTACCTTCCAAACTTTACAGAAGCTCTCCTGCGAACCATGCAGAACTAGCACTCCTGAAAGAAAGGATATTGTGGAGACATGGCTTAGCCACAGCCTGGGGGATGTTTCCAGAATGAGATTTTCACTCTGCAGCGGAGTGTGCGCTGATATGAAACTTCCTGGCAGATTAAAACTGTGTGCCCGACGGAGACTCGAACTCGGGACCTTTGCCTTCCGCGGGCAAGTGCTCTACCATCTGAGCTACCGAAGCACGACTCACGCCCGTTCCTCACAGCTTTACTTCTGCCAGTATCTCGTCTCTTCGCAGGAGAGCTTCTGTAAAGTTTGGAAGGTAGGAGACGAGATACTGGCAGAAGTAAAGCTGTGAGGACCGGGCGTGAGTCGTGCTTCGGTAGCTCACATGGTAGAGCACTTGCCCGCGAAAGGCAAAGGTCCCGAGTTCGAGTCTCGGTCGGGCACACAGTTTTAATCTGCCAGGAAGTTTCGAATCTATGACTCCTTCTACGGTGACGACCCTTCCTCTCAATTACGCCGAAGTTACACGGGCAGCAACCTTTTCCGATGCTGACGACATTAGTCCGATAGCCGCCCCCGATGGCGAGACCATAATGGCTTCTGCAGTACAGGATCCGGCCTCTACAACGTCGCCCCCACCTGAAGATAATCACCGACCGACCTTGCAAGAAGGCGTGCATGCCAGGATGGACATTGACCCACGGGTTGTGCCGACAGCGGCTTTTCTTCCAGACACCGGAGCAGCTGAAGAAATCCACCCACATTCAGATACTGAAACAAACGTCCGTAAACAGCGCTCCCCGCGAAAACACAAGAGACGGCGGCGTGCTCCATCTGACGAGTGTTTGCAGCGATCGTCTGACATGAACTGTGGAAATTCCGACGACGGTACCGGCGGTAAAGAGGCCGCTGTAACTTCAAACTCAACAGATCGCCGTGGTGACGGCTTCAGCCCCTCCGACCCCACAGAACAGCAGGATCACAAGCAGACAGCCGCTGCCGATTCCCAGCCAGCAGAGCCGATGGAGTCAGCGCCGAGTGCCGCAGCAGCCACCAACAGCCGATGGTATTTCATGGCGACTGGGCGGACGACTGTGAGGAACACTCCTTGCCCATCGTGTCGGAAGACACGGGGGGAAATTTACCCCACCAGTGTTGATCCTTTCCCGCCGTCAGTTACAGTGACGAGACAGCCTTACAAGGGTATTGATGGCCAACACGGATGCTGTGGATAGACCTCAAACTTATCGCGTTGCAACTATAAACATCAGCACTATACGGACGCGCGCTAAGTTATCCTTGCTTCAGGATATGTTGAACTCTGCTTCCATCAATATAGCCCTTCTCCAGGAAGTGTACGTCGACGACTTCCCAGGCATGTACGGTTACGATGCTTGCGTCTCTCCAGCTTCCCCAACAGGCAGCGGTGTCGCTGTACTTCTTCGGGAAGGGATAGTGGCGGACGATATCCTGTTTCTGCCTGGGGCAAGAGGAAAGGCACTCACAATACTGGGTGTCCGCCTTATCAATATCTACGCGCCTTCCGGGACAGACAAACGTCGCGAACGTTCACGATTCTTTGCGGAAGACGTCGCCCCGCTCTTCCAAGGCCGCCACGACCATCTGGTGTTTGGAGTTGACTACAATTGCGTACTGGCGCCCAGAGACCAACTCCCACGACATAATCCGTGCCCGTAACTCGAGACGCTAATTCGAGACCTGCAGATGGTGGACACTTGGGAACATCTTCACGGCCACCGAACGGGATTCACGCACTTCACGAGTCACTCTTCCAGTCGTATCGATCGGATTTATGTCTCACACTCTCTCGCCGCTGGAACACAGGATGCGGAACTGTGGACTGCACCATTCTCGGACCACTCAGCTTACATTTGTGCCGTCACCCTGCGGCGGCAACAAGTGTGGAGAAGCCGCAGCCCGTGGAAATTAAACATCGCTCACCTGTCGTACCCGGATTGCCGCCAAGCCCTTGAGGATACGTGGCATTCGTGTGAAAATCGCCTCCGTGCATATCCCACAACGATCCGCTGGTGGTTGGACTGCGCCAAACCGGCACTGAGGCGAACGTTGACAACCTACGGTCGCGACCACGCTACTTGGCGAAGACATACACTCGACTTTTACTTCCGGGTCCTGCGCGACTGCGATGCTATGGCGCCGTCTCCGGAACGAAAAACGGCGGTCCACCGTGCTAAGGCTCAGATCCTCGCTCATATGCGACGCCACCTAGAGGGGGTAGTCATCCGCAGAGGACGCAGGATCGGATACCGAGCGAACGCCCGTCAATGTTC
This sequence comes from Schistocerca nitens, assembly GCF_023898315.1. Classification (NCBI taxonomy): domain Eukaryota; kingdom Metazoa; phylum Arthropoda; class Insecta; order Orthoptera; family Acrididae; genus Schistocerca; species Schistocerca nitens. The sequence goes on from NC_064622.1 coordinate 188,163,675, forward strand.
CACGTCCTTCGTGAACGTAAACGACGCCAACGAGCGCTGATACGCTTCATCGACACGGAGGACGGTCATCGCCTCACCACGCAACAAGACATAAACACAGTGTTCTACAATCATTATTCCCAACTCTATTCCGCTCAGACCCCTGATCCGACAGCACTGGAGGACGTCTCTCAGACGATTTACGGCACCGTCACCCCGGCAATGGAAGCGGCCTTGATGGAAGAAATTACAGAAGAAGTGATCGACGCCATTAGAAAAGGTGCTGTCAACAAGTCTCCGGGTCCTGATAGCCTCCCCTTGGAATTTTATCGGACTTTTCAATATTTATTAGCCTCCCGATGGACGGAAATCTGTCGCGAACTACTATCCCCGGACGTGCTGCTCCCTGCGGCCCTTGTGGAAGGGATGATTATTCCTATTCACAAACCGTCCGGTGGCTCACGACTGCAGGACTACCGCCCGTTGACGCTATTGAACTGCGACTTTAAGATCTTTTCTCGACTGTTGGCGGCGCGGATACGCCAGACCATACGAAATGTTTTCTCACCCGATCAAACGCCATTAGGAGGCGACAATAATATTCAAACAGCACTCAGTGAATATCGTGACTTGATCTCATTGGCGAGGGCATGTCGTCTGAAGGGTGCACTGGCGGCAATCGATTTTAGTCAAGCTTTCGACCGAGTGGACCACAACTATTTGGAAGCGGTCCCCCAACATATGCTGTACCCACAGCCATTCGTCACTGTCGTCATGCGACTACTCCGTGGCGGACGTCCAAGGTGATCGTCAACGGCCGACCTTCGCAGCCCCTCACCATTTCTCGATCGATACGCCAAGGCTGCCCTCTGTCCACTTTACTTTACGCTGTGGCCATGGAACCACTCCTCTGCGGCCTGCGCCAACGACTAACGGGTATGACGTTACGAGGACACCCTTTCCGATGTAAAGCTTACGCTGACGACCTGCTGATTGTCATCCGCAACGGTGACGACACCGCTAGCGCACTAAATTGGATAGCGAAAAATGGCATGGCCACTGGTAGTCGTATCAACGTCGCAAAATCGGTGGCGATGAACATCGGGGTCGGATTGTCTGAGAACAGTGTCACCCCCTTACAGCTCAGAGATAGTTTGAAATGTCTCGGCATTGATTTTACAGACGATATACGACGGACCGCTGCTCACAACTTTCGACGGCTTTTACGAAATGTTCGGACTGGAATTGCCAACAATCGCCTACGAGCCCTGGACATCGTCCAACGGACCCAGTATGTTAACACACATTTAGCGTCACGCATTACGCACATCGCCCAGATATTACCTATACCGGTGATGTTAGCTCGCCGTATACTTGCGGCTTTTGGGTCCTTCGTGAGTTCAGGAATGCTTTTCAAGATCAAATATGAGACTCTCACCCTTCCCCCGGATCGGGGTGGGCTTGGCCTTTATCACGTTTATGACAGAGCGGTCGCCCTATTTGTGAGCACATTAGTCAAACTATGGCACGGCCGTCCGGACAGTCTGACCAGTTTGTTAACAGAAGAACTAGCACCGCCCTCCCTGTTGCCGCCTGTGCCGATACACCACGTCCCCTCTTCGCTCTTCTACATCGGTGTCTTTTACCTCGAACTCAGTTACGTTCGACTTGCCTTACCAGCGACTCAACTGGCGACGGCAAAGACGGTTTATAGGGTCCTGCAACGTGGACGACCCGATAACGTCGTGGAGAGGAAGCATCCGAACGTCAACTGGCGAGTAGTGTGGAGGACAATTCACCACGTAACACTGGACACTGACGTCACGGCGATGTGGTATATCACCGTCAACGGTAAGCAGGTGACCAGATCAAGGCTACATGCGATCCACATGGTAGACTCACACACGTGCACGAGCTGTGGCGTTCAAGACAACGACGAACACCGTCTTAACTGTGGCGAGTCTACGGCAGTGTGGCACTTAGTGAGGCAAATGTCAGCATACTTCCTTCGGGTAACGCCGAATCATATCGACCCCAAGACTATCTTATTCCCGGATGAAACGTATTACCCACGCACTAAAACTAATGCAATGACGTGGCTTCGTGGACATGCAGTGCATTATTTGTTTCAAGACGGCACTAAGGACACTTTAGACTTTTGGAACTATTTGCAGGAACGACATTGCAAGATCCTCCGTAACCCAAAGTATAGACAATATTTTTCCAATTTTTTGTGGAGTGCATTCCACGACCCTCCACGTAGCTGGAACATCACGGGTAAGAGAAGCTAAAATTACAATACGATGATAGAACACTACACGGTACAACGTGGGATCTACTTTCATCCTTACGAGAAGTCATACCTGGATGATACAGCAGATGGAGAGTTTTGTTGTGAACCCTCACACTCTGTAGCAGTATTTGCCCCATTTCCTCTTTTTGTCCCCGGTGCGAAAAGGTACTTCGCCGTTTTAGTTTTCCCATCCGGTGCAAGATGTAGCACTGGTTAATGGTAGTATGGATTCCACCCTTCAGTTTTGTTTCATGGTTTCCTTCGCCCCGCACTTTGCTCTCTTTCTTTATGCCTTTTTCTACAACTATTAGCATGGTTTTAGTTATGTGCGTCCCCAACTCGACGCAACAAGTGCAGTTACTAGTTTTCAGTTCCTTACTGTTAAAAAAAATGAAAAAAATTAAAAATAAATAAATAAATAAATAAATAGATCACAATAATACACCAAATGCATCCTTTGTACCACATCACATCCCCAGGATGGGAGGGAGGAGACATCGTGGACAGGCCTCGGGTCGCGACGCCTGCCCTCCTTGCCCCCGCCAGCCCACTACCTGTTCCATCTCAAAAAAAAAAAAAAAAGTGTTACCTCACCTGTTTAATAAATAGGAGGTCCCGGCTTCGAATCTCCGTCCCGTACACATTTTCGTTGGTCTCCGCTGATTCCGCTAAGTGTCCCACTACAGCTGATAGTAGCCGGCCGCGGTGGTCTAGCGGTTCTGGCGCTGCAGTCCGGAACCGCGGGACTGCTACGGTCGCAGGTTCGAATCCTGCCTCGGGCATGGGTGTGTGTGATGTCCTTAGGTTAGTTAGGTTTAAGTAGTTCTAAGTTCTAGGGGACTTATGACCTAAGATGTTGAGTCCCAAAGTGCTCAGAGCCACAGCTGATAGTAGTGATCACGCTCCAATGTACATAAAACATTTGCTTTTGCATGTATTGTAGTAAAGTCAACAGAACAATTCAGAACCTCACACACCAGAAACATTAGCAAAAGAAGGCATAGTACACAGAGAAAAATGCACTTGAAAGTGGGAACATTTCCCAAAACGTTTGTGTAAAATGCAAGTAAAAGAACATAGTGATTGGTAGCAGAAAAGAGTGTTGTTAACAGATCTATTGTTTCCACGATGGAAGGCTTTCACAAACCATTTCTAATGGATCAAATCAGAAGTGAAGGAATTCTGCTACCTTCGATGCAAAATAAATCATGATACACGAAGCAAGCAGGGTATCAGAAGTAGTCTAGCGTAGGCAACGAGAGCGTTCTTGGCCAAATGAAGTCTGCTAGTATCAAACAACGGCCTTAGTTTGTGGAAAAAGTTTCTTAATATGTATGCCTGGCTTAAAGCACTGTACGGAAGGGAAACTTTGATTGTGGGAAAACCGGAAAAGAAGACAGACGAGGAGTGTGAGGTGTGGTGCTTTGTAAGGATGTTGAAAATTAGGTGGACGCTAAGGTTTAAAGGTGGTCCAGAAAATCTGCAACGAAACGAACATGTGGAAAACTCTAAGAAGGGACAGGATCTTAGGAAAAGTGTAAGGACATTAGGAAATACCTTCGACGGTATTAGAGGGAGCTGTAGCGGGTAAAAACTATAGGACAAGACAGACATCAGAACATACAGGGTGACAATTATTGAACTATATGAAATAAAATCGTCATTACTTCTGAACGGTTTTCGTTAGTACGTTCAAACTCCACGGTTGGCCACAGGGCACGATGGGACTTAGTGTGAGCATGCTTGGTTTGGTTTAACCACGAAGCCCATTTTCTTTTGGATGGGTTAGTCAATAAGTAAAAGTGGAGCATTTGGGGAACTGAGAATCAGCATTTCGCGATCGAGAAGTCACTTAACCCTCAACGGGTGATTGTGTGGTGTGCAGTGTCTAGTTTTAAGTGGGCAGGCAGCGCTGTGTAGCACTTTGCATTGGATCTATGACTGTGCTTTCTTTCTAAGAGATTCTGTGGCTGGTTGGACTCGTTGTTTGAAGTTAATCGCTAGTAGTGTTGGGTAGCTGGAAGTTAGTCGCCAGAAGTGATGGAAGTGCTGTTGAGCAGTTGAAGGTGAACAGCCAGTAGTGATTGATGTTAAATGGGAGAAGTTAACATTGACGGAGGGTAGAGGTAGCGTAGGCTAACGATCTGGAAGTATCCGATTTGGAGATTGAAAATTATTCATGATTTTATATCTTTTTACTGGATGTCAATGACGATTTATATTCGTGTTTGAACTGGGTGTCACATTATTAAGGTAAAAAAATACATTATTTGGTTTACAACAAAATCTTTCCTTGCTAACCACATGCCTGTTAGTAGTATGAAACGTCCCCTTTGAACAATTATACATGACTGTCCTTAAACTGACACACAATATTTTTAGCGCAACGCAATCTGACTTTCAATAATCCCTACAAAAGAGTGGCCCTGACTAACATTAACCTATACCTTTCACAAATCACTTACCTCACAAAAATCTTCGTTACTCGAACTACTGCAATACAGCGAGCGCCACTACTGCCAGCTAAATAAAAGATTCAAACTACGGAAGGCACTAACTACTGATAGGCATAGTTAGCAAATGAAAGATTTTAATAGAGAACAAACAATGTATTTACCTTAATAGTGTTGAAAAATCATAATATACATAGCAGTTCATGACATCCAGTCTTACAAATTTCAAAACTCCGCCATTTCTCTCCCCACATCCACCACTGCTGGCGGCTCACCTCCAACTGCGCAACGCTACGCGCTGTTAACAGCCAACTGCCCAACGCTACAATGGCAGACAACAATGCAAACTAGCCACAGACTGCACACAGCACAGCCAGTGATTTTCATACAGAGCGCTACGTGGCGTTACCAATATAAAAACCTAAATAGCCTACTTACATAGCCCCCATGCTCCCCACAAAAAATTTTACAAATTGTTTTGGGCAGTGGCCAATACAGATTTGAAAAAATTTTTCATAGTTACACACTTATTGATACAATGTTGGTCATAAGCTAAAATTTTCTCACAGTCCATAAAGACAGTCCTGATCATTCATCACAGTAAAATTGCAGAATTTTTCTCAAAGTCTGAGCAGTAAAAGAAAATGCACATGGAAGTAGTGGATTTCCATGCAGTCTTGAAGAAGTAGTGTTGTCCTTCCAACGGAAAGACAGTGCTGACTCTCGACATGCAGACAGGTAATGGGCCACAACAGAGGAAACGCACAGCAGAGTCATTCGACGTTTTGAAGAATATTGGTAGGTAGGTCATCACAGAGTAGACCCACTGTAGTCCTGGTAGAGATTACGGTATTGGTGGGCCACCAGAGGTGCAGACCCACTGCAGTCCTTGTAGAAATAATGGTGTTGGTGAGTAATCAAAGGTGTAGACCCACTGTAGTCCTTGTAGAAATGGCTAGCAGCCATCCGTTGCGACTGTGCAGGTGCACAATCACCATAGAAGAGTCTTGTGGACAATATAGCAAGTCCATGAACCACCAGTAGTGCACTCACAAAATTATTTTTGAAATGTCCTTAGAACCAGCAATGCTGTTATCCAGTCCCTTGCTGAATTTTTAACACACGTGCAATCACTAACAGTCCCTACTTCTCACATATTGTCCATATACTATGACCAACAGAAACGTGTGCAGTGAAATGGAACTTACAAGTTACTTAATTTGATGAACTGGTGTCAATTACAATTTTATAACATAAGAATACAATTACAAAGGTACAAAATACATCATTAAAGAACATAACAATACAGATAACATTTGTAGTACAGGCTTTACAAAAGAATCGAAATAACATATACATCAGTGTTACAGGAATTATGACATAAGTTCATACATAAAAGATCAGAATAACTTTCGAAACATAACTTCACACATGAGCATTAAAACAGAACAGAATAAATAATGTCTAAACATCTTTACAAAGAAAATAACATATTGTCAGAAAAGTTCTACAACATAACTCTTATTAGCTAAACACATTAAGACAGGAAAAACACAAATTCACATAGTGTAATAACACAGAAATACAGGACAGGGTTTGTTTTCAGTGTGACATTTGGTACTGCAGTCCACCCCAACACTTCATTCCATATATCCTTCCTCTTATTTCAACATTTGTTTCCACCAAAAAAAATTCTATCCAAGCATGCCTTCTGTATTTATATGTTCACACATTTCTTACCTCATTATTTATTTTCCATTATCTTAACTCATCATTTATTTCCAAGAAAATCCTACCTAAACCTGTTGTCCCTAAACCCTACTTTTTTGGTTCATATCCTCTTTAAAAATACTTTTTTTGGCCAAACCATTTTCTTATAGCTTCTCAATGCATTTCTTCCAATTCATCACAACGTGTTTTCTTATATTGCCTACCCCATCTTAAGCTAACTTAAATCTACTGAGCTCAGATGCTAAACTAAGGGACGAGGCAATGCAGCAGCACAAAACAATTAACACAAACAGCAATGACAAAAAAATGGAAATTGGCAAAGCAAGCTACAGTAAATCTAATTTACCAAGCAAATGCAACATTACAACAAACATGAGCCAATGTGCAGCAACAAGAAAAATAAATCAGTAGTAAAACTAGCTTAACAGAGTAATACAAAGTGAAATTTAGTAGCACTATGCCTGGCAAACAGCAGCAGAAAATGCGATAACTAATATCTAAACATGACAAAGCTCAAGCAGAAAAAATATTACACTAAAGACAACAATGCAGATAAGGGAAATGTCTATTCACATCTTAATATCTATGTCATTAAAGTGGTGCACCACAAGGAGTTATTCTACCAAAAAAATTACCAAGTAGTTGAAAAGAAAATTATGAATGCAGTTACTGTTATTAATTCCTTCTTATTGTTCTTTTCATTCCAAGTGCTCCTTTTTCGAAGTATATAGATCACAAAATTATTATTTAATAGATCTGTTGACAAAAAGTGTTCACATTAGCAAATGCATTTTATTTTATAAAACAATGGTGCAACACAGCTGGAAACTAGATATTAAACAAAATGAGCAAATATGTACAAAGGAAGGCATGAAACACCATTCAATAGCCATATGGCATTTCATAAGGTAGTAAAAAAATCTCTCAACTAGAAATACAGTAGTCACAACCAGGTGTATAGACATAAAATATTTCTCGTCATTTCATTAGACATTTCAGTAAATATCAAATTAAGAGCTCCACAGTGGAAGCATATGTTTTCAAGTTTGAGTGTGTCGTATTTGCGATGCTTTCTACAAAGAAATGTCAATAGCGAGGATAATGGTCTCTTTTTTTTTTTCTCCACCTGTGCCTCTGAAAGGCACACACTAATGGCTTTTTCCCAGGCGACTATCGCGCAGCTGGGTGCCCATGACGCATTACGTGAAGGTGGTCACTTAACTTTCTTACTGAAATATTTACACCAGTTTGCATTACAGTGACAGTCTCATATAAAAAATTTCACAGGTCGAGAATTTGCGTTGCAAATGTGTAGAAACAAAATCCTATGAATATAACAGTGTGCAAAAAATTTTTGCCTGCATTGTGATACATTCACGCATTTACACACATTTCATAACTCTTAAAGTACGATTCTTGGTTTCCAACATCCTTTTTCACAAGTCAGAGTCCCTAACCACTACTCATTATTCCTTACCTTATTACACATATACATATTCGTCGACACTTCTTCAATATTTCATCTTAATAAATATGTAGCATAATCAAATTCCTCATATACGGTAGCATCATCTTATTGATCATAAACATAACTCAACAGCATAATACACATCGTCGTCGTAAAAATAACATCATGACACCTCAGTCAAATCTCAAAAACGTCGTAGCTTTCTGCAATAATGTCAAAACCTAAAAAAAATTCTCTGCTCATTTCAATAGTGTCATCTACCTCAAATGTACTTTACAATCATGCTCCCTTACCAAATACATCATTCAAAGCTCTCAAAGTATCACAATGGTTCCGAAAAAATATGAACAGTTCACATAGTGCAGACAAAATACAATTTCATAAGTGTGAAATCATGTAACTGTGTAATTGTGTAAACATGTGTCACTGCCATAGTAAAAAAATTTTTGTTTCTCTGTTAAATAATCAGATAGCTGTGTAATTCAGTGTTAGAGAAATATGGTACCGATATGTAAAGTTGTATAAGCAAATACCATATTAGCTAGGGCTCCTTGTGCTTGCCACACACGTGGTACACAAAGTAAGCGTGTACCCCCCTGAGGATAAATGTAATTATACCCTCAGGTGTTACAGATTACAGCAATGGAATGAAATGTATCAGGGAAAACTTTCTTTGTAATTCAAAAATCTTGAAAAATAAATGGTTAAGTACAAAATAAATCACTCAAATGCGTGTCCTGTAGCGCTAAATGTGCGTCTTGCTGTAAGTTAATTCTGTGGAACTGTCGTAGTTATCGTCCTCTGTAAGCAAAGTTCTGCTGAAGTCAATGCACTTACCTCATCATAAACGAAAGTGAAATGCTTTGCGTATAGATATCGTAGTTATTACGTACCTTACCGTGATCAAGAAAGTACTATAATGTAACGTATTGTTGTGCTACGAAAAAGGCTGTCTCATTGTACGTAGCTATACCACAAAAGTTACTACTAAAACATGTTTTACTTTCCAGAATAATACAGAAAAACTGTGCAGATATAAAACAGATACAGCGCAAAAGCAATAACATAAATTGTGTCACTCATTAGTAGCGTCGTGATATAATCGTGTAGCTGTCAAATAAACTAACCACTGTGTCATCTGATATCTCTCAGAAAGTACTTTAAATCCAGAATGTATTTTCAAATAAACCAAAATGTTGCATTAAAATCTCATTAGCAGTACCGGTACATGTTCTAAGTATGTGAGCCTTATGGTCGTTACGTTATCGTGCCACTAATAAGCAAGAATGTACACGCACAATAACACTGTGTCGTCTGTTCACTATAGCAATGCATTCGTAATTACTGTCTAAAAATGTTCCCTAGGTTCTAGACTGGATAGTTAACTTCAAAACATTGTTGCATGTTAACAGTTTCTAAGTGTGACAAAGAGTACTAGTAACGTGAAGTGAAAAATTTTATAGTGAAGACTAAATTTAAAAATACAGATTATCTCTCAATAAACGGTTTTACATGTGAAATGTGGTGCAATCCTTTACTCTTCCTAGTACGCAGAGTTTCAACTTCAACGCAATTATCATGTGTTATACGTCGGATTCTGTAAGGTCCATTGTAAATCAGAAAGAAATTGTGACTCAAGTGTTTCTTCTTATGTGACAATGAATGAGCTTTAATGAGAACTTTCTGACCAATATATAATTTCTTTGCATTTGCTTTACCGTGTAGTTTTTTTTCTTTTGTCTGCTGCAGATTTTATATTTTTAATAGCCAAATCAATTATGTCTTTGTGTCAAAGTTTACGTGTATTCGGGAAAGGTACAAGTTCTCTGATTCTGTTCGGTGGTTCTTCATTCTTCAGTACACGAGTAGTTGGTAAAGCAGTGGAGTCATGAGGCATTTCATTCAGCACATTTTGAAATAAGTGTAAATATTTGTCCCAATGCTCATGCTTTCTGTGACAATAAAGTCTGCAAAGCTTATTGATTTCTTTCATAATCCGTTCAGACGGGTTACAATGTGGTGAGTACAATGAAATAAAAACAGGTTTGATTTTATGATTCCGAAGCATGCGTGACCAAACAGCAGATCTGAATTGCGGTCCGTTATCTGAAATGACTTTAGCAACGTGGCCAACTTCACGTAAGAAATTTTTAACAAAGGCGTTGGATACAGACCATCTAGTGGCTTTACGTAACGGAGTGAAAGAAACAAATTTTGAAGTAAGTTCAACAGCGACTAGAACGTACGAAAATCCATTCGATGTTCTGACAAGGGGTCCCAAGAGATCAACAGCAGCAAATTCTTTTAATTTAGAAGGAATAATAGGAAACAACGGAGCACGATGTGAGATAGTAGATGGTTTCGCCTTTTGACAAAGTTTACAAATAGACAAGACTCTTCGAATTCTCTTTTCCATATTGTTAAGATGACAAGTCGTTCGAAGAATATGATAACATTTTCGTGGACCAATATGTGCGTAGTTGAAATGAATGTACCAAATGAGCTTATTAACAAAATCGTCTGGAATGCAAAGTACGCATAGCTTGTCATCAACAGTGCAGCGTTTGAAGAGTATGTTGTTTCTAACCAAGTAATAATGCCGAATCTGAGTGTGTGTCTTTTCATGCCATTTACTTTTGATGTCTTTCCAAATCGGATCTTTATCTTGTTCATGAGCAATGTCCTTTAAAGATGTGGTGATGAAGTTTTCAAAGGCGACTTTCTGAATGTAAAGAATACTGAAATTTTTCTCGAGGTTGCCTTCTGTGTTACTTTTCTCAAGCCCAGCCGGTGGGCGTGACAGTGCGTCCACTACTGTGAAGTGGAATTCTTGCAGAAACAATGCCCAACGTTTTAACCTGTCATGATTTAATTTTGAAGACATAATAAATTGTAATGCACGATGATCACTGTATACTTTTACGTGCTTACCAGAAATAAAAAAACGGAATTTGTTAAATGCCCAAACGATAGCTAAAGCTTCTAATTCAGTAACGGAATAATTTTTTTCAGATTTTTTTAGCACTCGGCTAGCAAAAGCAATGGTTTTCTGAACAGCAGTGTCATTTTCTGTGGCTTCTTGAAACAAATGGGCACCAAGACCGACTTTAGAAGAATCCGTGCTAAGGCAGAAATCTTGTGACAGATCTGGATGAGCTAGTATTGGCGCGTTAAGTAGCGATTCTTTCAAAGAATTGAATTCCAACTGTGCTTGTTCGTCCCAGTTCCAAATAGTATTTTTTCCAGTGAGAGAACAAAGTTTTGGTGTAACTAGAATTTGCATATTCAGAAAACGACGGTAAAAATTTACGAGACCTAGAAAACTGCGGACTTGTTTTTTTGTGGATGGAACTGGAATGGCTCTGATTGCTTCTAACTTTTCAGGATCCGGCTGAATGCCTTCAGAAGAAATAATATGTCCCAAAAACTTCACCTTTGACCTACCGAATTCAGACTTTTCCAAGTTAACTGTAATTCCAGATTCTGCAAAAATATGTAACACGCTGTTGAGGATGCGATTGTGTTGTTCCCATGAGGCTTCTGCTGTCAGAATATCGTCCACATATAAGGTGATGTGACGTTTTAAGAACTCAGGTAATATGGGATTTAGCCCGCGAATGAATTATGCCGAAGAAATGTTCAAATCAAAAGGAAGTTTCCGAAACTGATAGCAAACGCCGAAACAAAGGAAAGCTGTGTATTTTCTACATTCTGGATGAAGTTCGATCTGATAAAAGCTGGATCTGAGATCAATAGAAGACAACACTTTTACACCATTTAAATTCTGAAGAAGTTCTTCTAACGTTGGCGGCCTGTCTGTTTCAGGAATGATGATAGTATTGATTTGTCTCGAATAGAAGACAAGCCTGATCGATCCATTTTTCTTCTCAACAACATGTAATGGATTGTTGTATGAGCTGACTGCAGGCTCAATAATGCCCTCGTCAAGCATAGATTGTATTTCTGTTCTAACACGATCCCTATAATGTGCTGGAATTACGTATGGTCTAACACAAAATTTAGTATGCTCACGAACACGAAATTGGTATTGAAATCCCTTGATTGTTCCTGTTTTGTGAGTAAATACTGTGGAATGTGCTTGTAAAATCTCAAAAAGGTCTTGCCTATCACTGTCATTACAATTCTCAATTGTTTGAATTTTATTCTGAATTAACTCATTAGTATCAAATGCGCCGTCGATATTATCCCTGTCAGTACTTGCAGAGTGATTGTTAGTGTCAAGTTCCGTCGAAAATTCCGAACTGTTGTCTAACAGGAGGTAAAGCCGATTAATTTCTTCGTCATGGTTTGAGAGCCAATCTTCAAATTTCAAAGCTATTGACCTACCTTCTTTCTCTAAACTTATTTCAGCATCGTGAAAGTTTAAGATTACTTTGTATTCATTCAAAAAGTCTACTCCCAATATAGTTTCCGTCAACAATAATGGAACAATAAGAAAGTTCATAGAGAAGCTGTGGCTTTGACAAAAGAATTCTAAGTTGGTTTGTTGGCGTACATCTACACTTTTTCCAAAGATTGCACCTTGTAATTTAATCTTACGTAACGGAAGTGTGGGAGAATCGTTCGATTTGTTGCAATTGTTAAAGGCTGTTTCACTAATTACTGAAATGGGACTGCCAGAGTCAAGTACTGCCGTAAATTTTACGTCATTTACTGTAATGTGAATCACAGGATATGCAATGTTGTTATGTTTTACGTCGTGCTCCTGGAGTAAGATGTCCCTAAAGTCTTCCATTTTTACGTAATTACTAGCTACGGCAGCTGCGTCGTCAGTTTCATAAGTACGTTTTGTGGCTGCCAGCGGTATGAGTCATTGCCTATTGAGTCTTTGTTTGCGCGCGTCGTTATTGGGATTTGGAGACCTAACTTCTACAAATTCACCTTGTCGAGAGGGCCCAGCTCTGTTTGAATCCCGCCAGTTCTGATGCAGTCCAGCTCTGTCGTTATGATCATATTGTCTTTCGTCATGTCGGTACATTCCATAGTTTCTTTCTTGTCGGTCACGTGGTGGAGAATTTCTCCCTGAATCGTAACTGCGCGCTGGACCGTTGCGTCTAAAGTTATTCTGTCTCCCTTGATAATAATTATTTTGGTTCCCAAATTTTCTGTTTCTCTGATTGTCTCTGTGATAGTCACTACCGCAGAGAGGTGATCTTTCCCTGTAATTATTACTACTCTGCCAACGGTTGTCATACGGGTCGTGTCCGTTTTGGTCACGATTTGTGTTGTGAGAATAGCCTTGTCATGTCCATTTATTATTTCTTTCATCGCGGAATTGCGACGGATGTGACCTGTAATTGTTGTGTTCCTGTTTTCGCGTTCCGCGATTGTCAGTGTCAATTTCTAATTCTTGTGAGAGTCCCTGAAAAGCTTCAATGTCGTCTTTGCAACGTCCTGCCAAATAATATCTCGTAAATGTTCAGTTAATTTGATTAAGCAAATGCGGATGAGTTCTGAGGGGCTGTATGGGTTTGACAGGTACTGATTCTTGTGCAACATGTCTTCAAAATATTTCACAAGACTGGAAAATTCAGATTGTTCGAAATGTTTCATCATTATGATGCTATGTTTTACTCGGTCTTGTGTAGCTTGAGACCAATATGCTGAAAGGAAGGCATGGTAAAATTCTCCTTCGCTGTGACAATCGTGAATGACTGATCACATTCTCACAGCTGGTTCATTCTCTAAATATCCACACATAAATTCTAATCTGTGCTCTAATGACCAGTTGGGAGGAAAACAATGAGAGAATTGATGGAGCCACGCTTGTGGATGAATGTCGTTGCCAGAATTCTTAAATGTTTTAAATTTACGTGTAGTAATGAACAGCTTATAGTCAAAATCATCATGTCGGCGAGTCGCATATCGGTCATTGTTGCGTCGTTTCGGCGGTTCCATTTCAAAATTCGGTGCACCTTGCCAATTTCTTTCATAATTTCCGAAATGCGCTGTGTTATTATTTTGTGGCTGTTCCGTGTCCCTCTTCCCGTCTTGGGGTGCGAGTGTCCTCTGAAATACGTAATTCTTGTACTACCTGTGTCAGCTGATCTTGTACTTCCCGGATTTCTCTTTGGTGTTCCGTATTAATTTGATTCTGATTTTGTTTCAATTTCCAAATTTGTTCACACTCTTCTGTGTCATTAAAGACTACCGGTTTTGTGTCATTCAGATTATCATCTACCTTCGTAGATAAATTATTTAGCTGATCCGAAAGTTCAACTACTTTCTCTGATAATGAACTAATTTCCTCCATGTGTCTATCTGAACCAATTTTCAGAGTATCTACTGTGTCCTTTAAGTTTTCCTGAGTTTTTGCAAGATGTGTAACCGAATCGGTAGATGCAACTGAGTCAGTTTTAGTTTGCAAGGTCTCATGATTTTCATGAACAATAGTTTGCAGTTCTTTTATGGCTGCTTCGTGATTCTGTAATGCATTTTCATGCCGCGAAAAAATAGGTTGAAAATGCTCACAAATTTGTGTTTTTACGTCATTGCAGACTTATTGACATTTCGATTCAATGTTATGTAACTCAGTAGTTAAATATTGACGTGTTTGTTCAAGCGTGGTGTCTAACTTTTGAAACTTTTGCTGTGTTTGTCTCTGATTTTGTTCCAAGGTGTCTAACTTTTGAAGATTTTGTTTGTCCCATTTGTTTTATTAATTGTAATAACAATGCATTGGTGTCTGAAACATGTTCCTCAGTGCTTTTCGGCAGTGAATTTGCACCGGCAACATTCACATTTTGACAAGCAGAAAATGTGTCTTGACTTATTTGAGAAAACGGTGAGGACCCAAAATTTGAATCTACAGTATTTGCGAGATTCTGTCCTGTCATTTCGGATTCCTGAGGCGAGCTATTGCCGACAGATCGATCGATAATGCTCCCCTGTTCACTAATTGTCTCACTGTCTACGCCACTATTTGCCGCCCGCTCCATTTCCCTATGCACAATTACCAAACCACTAGTTTGAACATTAGTTAATTGATTACACGGTGGCGCTAACACACTGCTTTCGTCTTCACTGTCATTTCTCAGTTTACTTTGGAGCCTAGTATTACGTTTTTCACACGCCATTATTGTCACAATATTTCACACGACAACACAGAAAACCACAATTTGAAGAGCAAAATAAGAAAACACATTAACACAGCACTGAAAATAATATCTAGTTAATTGCAATCGCAGCTGCGAAATACTTGGCGCAAATCTACATGCATGCCACAACAATAATGAAAGACTGCAACTACAAAGGAGATTATCTCTACAATTAAGCGCTAACAATAAACAATAGCTACACTAATTACACAAACTACAAGAAAAAAAAATCAGAAGATTCCAGTGAGGTATCCTCGGCTAAGGGTCGCCATATGAAACGTCCCCTTTGAACAGTTATACATGACTGTCCTTAAACTGACACACAATATTTTTAGCGCAACGCAATCTGACTTTCAATAATCCCTACAAACGAATGGCCCTGACTAACATTAACCTATACCTTTCATAAATCACTTACCTCACAAAAATCTTCGTTACTCGAACTACTGCAATACAGCGAGCGCCACTACTGCCAGCTAAATAAAAGATTCAAACTATGGAAGGCACTAACTACTGATAGGCATAGTTAGCAAATGAAAGATTTTGATAGAGAACAATGTATTTACCTTAATAGTGTTGAAAAATCATAATATACATAGCAGTTCATGACATCCAGTCTTACAAATTTCAAAACTCCGCCATTTCTCTCCCCACATCCACCACTGCTGGCGGCTCACCTCCAACTGCGCAACGCTACGCGTTGTTAACAGCCAACTGCCCAATGCTACAATGGCAGACAACAATGCAAACTAGCCACAGACTGCACACAGCGCAGCCAGTGATTTTCATACAGATTGCTACGTGGCATTACCAATATAAAAACCTAAACAGCCTACTTACAGTAGTTAGTGGATTTAGTAGATAGAATCTTTTATTTAGCTGGCTGTATTGACGCTCGCTGTATTGCAGTAGTTCGCGTAATGAAGATTTTTGCGAGGTAAGTGCTTAATGAAATGTATAGGTTATTGTTAAGATTTATTTTTAGTGAGGGCCATTCTTTTGAATTAATTATTTGAAGTCATGTTGTAATTTTTTTGAGCAGTCAGATTGCGTTGCGCTAGGATATTGTGGGTCAGTGTTGACATGATAAGAAAAAGTAAAGAGAAAGTAGTCTGTGTACGTTCAGTTTTACTCAGCTGTTTCAGGATCAGATAATGTAGAAGTTTCATCTTGTCAGTCATTCAGCAATTTAAGTACAGACACACACTCATTTAAATAAAGAAGTTTCACAGTTACGGAATAATAGGTGCGATATTCCTTGACGGCACGATGACTATCGAATGGTACGAGAATTTTCTGGAAGATGATTTCATCCCCATTATCCAAAGTGACCCTGCTTTCGACAAGATGTAGTTCATGCAATACGAAGCTTGACCCCATCGAAGCAGGAGAGAGTTTTCTGTCCCGGAGGAGCACTTTGGGGACCATATTCTAGCTCTGGGGTACCCAGAGACCACTGGTATGGGCCTCGATTAGCCGCCCTATTCTCCAGTTCTGACCACATGCGACTCCTTTTTGTGGGGCTGTATTAAAGACAAGGTATACAGCAATAACTCCAAAACCATTGAAAGGGTACAGTACCGCCCGACATTGAAAATAGGTACAACATACTTCATTATTCTTGTCAGAACAACATATCTTTTCTAATAATAACTCAATTTCAATTAATACAGTGAAGCTGGATACCAATGTGGGAAAGAATGACAATTTATTTATTTAATTGATCACATGTGCACTCCCACAAAATAAATCCCTACATCCAGTTTGGTGAGATCTGTGAAATGAATGAACGTATGGTCGTCTGCTAACCGCAGATAGTGAATGTGAATATATGATCATCTTTGAGACGATCCTTTGGCCACCTTTGGTGGAACCAAAGAGATGAAACTTACCAGAGCTTTGAGCGCCTGAAATGTGGCTGACCAATACGGTAGCATGGTCTTCCCCCACCTCGGCAGAGGTGCGAGAGGACCTGAAGAACGGCCATGTTTCAGCACTCTGCCGCTGGATCTTGTGCTGTTAAGACCTGTCTTAGTTGTGCTCCGTAAAGACAAAAGAGTGGAGACATGGTATGCATGTGGAATATTTAAGAGTAGTTTGAAATAATAATTTCTCTATTTCAGGAACTTTTGTGGGGAGAAATGTCAGGCAGGTAATATTAATGGGATCGTAGTAATATTCGGAAGTGACCAACGGTCACAATGAAACCACGTGTAGCAATAAGTTGAAATACTTCCGTGTGCTTAAGTTAAGCTGAATTACTAGCGTGTGTACTATAAGTCGAAATATTGAAGGAATGGCGTGTGCAGGACTTGAAATTAGAGACGAGTACTCCCACGTGGTGAGTACTGTGTGAGCCTCAATCTGTGTATGAGACAAAGGATAAAGAGAAGTACTCGTCCATGGAATCAGTTGGGGACTCGCGTGTGTGATGAATATGCTCTTAATATTACTTTGCATGTTATGTTTCCGTGTGACACTTGATTCAAACTATAATACTCTGAGGGAGAAGCAAGGTGAGTCAGCCGTCTATCCAGCGACGCCACTTGGCTTGCATTGCACAGGAAGACGTGCATATATCTCGAGAGTTCATAGTAGGAAAGAAGAATTACGAAGTGGGGCAGTGTCGTGTGAAACTGGGATAAATACTAATTGAAGTGGGAAAGCTGAAAGTGATAGTGTTGTGACTATTTATTGTGTTGTATTCCTTGTTGTAGTGTGGAGTATGTCATGTAAATTGGGTATGTGTGGTTTGCATGGGAGAGTAGCTAGGTAGTTGTAGAGGTAGTGAGTTATGCGTGTTCCTTTTGTACCGCTCGGTCTGGAGGAAAGTTTCCTGATGATTGTGAGAGTCGAAGTGTGAGAAATAGCAAATGATCCACCATCCTATCCAGAAAGTGCACTGTAGCGTTAAATAATTACGAGACCATAAGATAGAGATTCACCAATCTAAAGCCATGCCCACTGGGCGGAATTTCTCATGTGTTATTGTTGTAGGTTATAGAATTTGTGTGTTTAGGTTATAGAATTCATCGGAATAAATAAGATAGTGAAAAGAAAAAGATTGGTGGCCTTTTCCTTCGAATTGTATGTTGTCATGATATCCAGAATTTATAATGTGTGCGCCACTCATATTCAGTGCAATGGCCACGTGTTGATAAAAGCCGTTTAATAAAAAAAAGAAAATGTGGTATTGCCAGTGCGTAGTGAACAGCCAGAGTTCTGTAAATTACTGATAGTCAGATGTGCGTTTCCGTTGCGTATTATTCATACAGGAGGATAATTTGTAATTTAATTGTGAGTACGAGAGTTGATGTTACTCGATAAATAAGAATGAATCCACTCACTTGGCAGACCACTCATCTTGCAGGCCTGACTGCTTGATGCCACAGTATGAGCAAGGCATGTGGGTGCCTCTCACCATTGCTGAGCTGAAAATAGCCATTCAGGAGGTCATCGACAGCATCGATGTTCCGACACTTCAGCGGGTCATGCAGAATTTCGCTATTCGTCTGCGCCACATCATCGCCAATGATGCCGCGCGGGATTAGTCGAGCGGTCTCAGGCGCTGCAGTCATGGACTGTGCGGCTGGTCCCGGCGGAGGTTCGAGTCCTCCCTCGGGCATGGGTGTGTGTGTTTGTTCTTAGAATAATTTAGGTTAAGTAGTGTGTAAGCTTAGGGACTGATGACCTTAGCGGTTAAGTCCCATAAGATTTCACACACATTTGAACATTTTCGCCAATGATGGCAGTTATTTCGAACATGTGTTTGGAAACATGTGGTAAGATTTTATGGGCCCAAACTGCTGAGGTCATCGATTCCTAAGCTTACGCACTACTTAATCTAACTGAAACTAACTTACGCTAAGGACAACACACACACACACACACATGCCCGATGGAGGACTCGAACCTCCGACGGGGGAGCCGCGCGGACCGCGACAAGGCGACTTAGACCGCGCGGCTATCGAATATGTCATAACCTAAATCCGAATATATATAGTGACATTAACATGTTGAATAAAGTGTGTGCACGTCGTAGTTTATAACTAATTAACGTTTTTTTCATATAGTTCAATAATTGTATCCCCGTATCTATCAAGTAACTGAAGTCGTTGGATGCAAGCGCGACTCTGAGGTGAGGAAGTTGCCACAGAAGTGGAATTCTTGGCATCAAACCTGTAAAAACACAGAGGAAACAAAATAAAAAGAAGAGACAGAAAGGTGTCAGTATACATAGGAATAAAGGTCTGATAGCGAAATTGAGATCCCTTCATTTTGATAACAGTTATAATGAATGTGTCGGTAACAATGTCGACAGCAAGACTGATCTCTTTCCTTTTGAAAACAATCGCAATAAAAGTTTGGGTTTTGATGTCTTGTTTATGCGCCGAGTTACGAAAAAGAAATCACTCCTTCCTCTACTACTCACGGTTTGATGTTTTGAGTCGGACTGGGAGGGGACCTCGAATTACACAGCTGATAACGCATTGCGTATGAGAAATAGGGACCTGAGTTCGAATCCCGATACGACGGACAGTTTTAATTTCTCACAAGAATTCAGCATAACATATACCCCGCTAAGGCGTATAAATGTGTCGTCTACATCTATAACCACTTCTAATTCCCGTATTCCTTTCAAACGAAACGAATTTAGATCTGGTATGCATCCGGAAAAAAAAAACATTTGCTGCTGCAACAACCACACTCTGATAATCGTTTCAAGGACGTCACGTACCAACGTTGTTAATCAGTCCCGCATAGGATATAACTTTGAGATTTTTCTCTTTTTGCCACAGCGGGATCCTACGCGTAGCTATCGATGTTTTCAGACTGGCGCTATTGTTTTTGTTGCTGCGGTCTTCAGTCCGTAGACTGGTTTGATGCAGCTGTCCTGCGTCAGCTTCTTCATCTACGAATAACTTCTGCAAACTACATTCTTCTGAATCACCTTACTGTACTCATCTCTTCGTCTCCCTTCCACCCCCCACACTTACGTCCAATACTACATTCGTGATCCATTGATATCTCTGAATATGACCAGTCAATCGATCCCTTCTTTCAGTCACGTTGTGCAACAAATATCTTTCTTCCCCAATTCTGTTCAATACGTCGTCATTAGTTAGGCGATCTACAAATCTAATCTTCAGCATTTTTCTGTTGCTGTACATTTCAAAAGCCTCTGTTCTGTTCTTGTCTAAACTGTTTGCGTCCATGTTTCAGTTCCATAGATGGTCACTCTCCAGACAAATACCTTCTGAAAAGACTTCTTAACTCTTAAATCTATATTCGATTTTAACAAATTTCTCTTCTTCAGAAACGCTCTTCTTTCCACTGCCAATTTACATTTTACATCCTCTCTAGTTCGACCATCATGAGCTATTTTGCTGCCCAAATAGCAAAACTCATTTAGTACTTTCAGCGCCTCGTTTCCTAGTCTAATTCCTTCAGTATCATCTAATTTAATTCGACTACTTTCCAATAAGGATATTGTTTTTATTGCTGTTTATCCTACATGCTCCTTTCAAGACACTGGCCACTCCGTTCGATTGCTCTTCCAAGTCCTTTGCTGTAACTGACAGAATTACTATATTAACGGCAAACCTCGAACTTTTTATTTTTTCCCTTTGAACTTCAATTCATACTACAAATTTTTCTTTGGTTTCCTTGACTGCTTTCTCAGTGTACAGATTGAATACCATCGGGTATAAAGTACAACTCTGTTTCACCCCCTTCTTAACCACTGCTTCTCTTTAGTATCCCCCAAATCTCAACAGCTGCCGTCTGGTTTCTGTACAAGATGTTAAGCAGCCTTTCGGTTCCTATATTTTACATCTGCTACCCTCAGAACTGAGAGTATTCCAGTCAACACTGACAAAAATTTTCTTCAAGTCTACAAATGCCAAAAAGGTATTTTGCTGTTTTTTTAACCCATCCTCTAAGAGAAGTCGTAGGGTCAGCGTTGCCTCCTACATGGTGGCGGTATTTTTCCAGCAATGAAATAGACTCCAGTCTACTCGCCTCTTACTTCACAAGAGTACACATACACATCCCTCGATAATCCAAGGAATGCTGTCTTCTTCAGCTACTCCAGTAACTACAAGTCTAAATCGTTCATCTGACAAATTAATTCTATACTCGTGAGGTACTCCGCTGAATCGGCGAGAAAAGAAATACGTGGAAAACAGTGACAAGAAGAAGGGCCAGGACGTCTATTAAGACATCAGGGAATAACTTCCATGATTCTAGAGGGAGGTGTAGAGAATAAAAACTATAGAGGAAGACAGAGATTTGGATACCCGTACATCGAGTAAATAATTGAGAACGTACGTTGCAAGTGCTATTCTGAGGTGGCTCTGAGCACTATGGGGCATAACATCTGAGGTCATCAGTCCCCTAGAACTTAGAACTACTTAAACCTAACTAACCTAAGGACATCACATACATCCATGCCCGAGGCAGGATTCGAACCTGCGACCTTAGCGGTCGCGCGGTTCCAGACTGTAGCGCCGGCTACTCTGACATTAAAAGGTTGGCACAGGAGAGCATTTCGTGGCGGACCGGATCAAATCATTCAGAAGACTGATAATTGGAAAAAAAACGACTCATGAGAGTATGACAGCTATCGAAATAGAACTTACTCGCATGTCGTCGCTACCTTGTGTCTTGCTGCTATTGTTTACAATACTCTGTCGTGTCACGGGCAATTACACCTGTATTTATACGCCCTGCAGTTCGTGAGGGCTTTCCTTTTACCATAAATTATAGAGGGTTATTGTTATGACCTAAGATAATTTCGGAATAAGTACGTCTACAAGGCATTTACCATCACTGTGAAAACAATGAGATTTTTAACGTTTGTTCCCCTTTTTGTGAAAGTTCCTTGTGCTTCGTAGCATGGCGCACTTCCGACGTCTAATACGACGTAGCAGAGGGATATCTTATCGGCGCACACGTCACGGCATCAGATTACACGGCGTGGAGGACGCTCCCCTGACCAGAATTCATCGCCCGCTCATTGGCCTCACCGTTTGGCCCGACTTCCGAGGCGACGTCTCACGGAACGGTGCGTGGCCGCATATGATTTACATTGCCCCGCGTCCTCTCGTTAATATTAAAACGTGCCGCAAATACATCTGCGTCGCTGGGGCCCAGAGATGTCGCGGGGGAGGTATTAATATTTCAGTAAATATTTATAGCCCGCTGCTGCCACTACAGTGGAGTAACCGATGCGCTGGCGCAGCGACGAGGTGATGCTTCACTTGTGATTATCTTATCGCCCCGCTCATCCCTCGTGCCGTCGAAACGCGAAGAAAAATTCAGGCATAAATGCCTGCAGGACGTGATAACATTTTTCCTGGCAGATATTTCACGGTCAATTACTACACATAGTTTTTTAAAGTCGTGCTCTTTAATAAAAGTTACATAATTTCCATATTTCCTATTGGGCAACAGAAAAGTACAAGTTCTACAACTTTCCCACTCAAGGTGTGCGTGTTCTGAAAGTTACATACCATCTCAACTGACGTTACGCTCTACGACCACTCTCCCATTTTTAGAGCATAGTTACATACATGTTAGCACGGATAACTTACGTACTTTAGCTGTATGTTTATCTCGATCACGGGTATTTTATTAATTTCCTAATACGTTTCGGTCACTGGTCATAGTCAAAAAAATAGATTTACACAAAGCATTTCACCAGTGTTGTTGGTGCAAATCATAAGTGCGAACCGATTTTGAAGAGGTTTTATGTAACAAAATGAGTCATTAAATTAAAATATTTGTAGTCCAGACAAACGTAAGAGAGGAATTCAATAACAAATGCAACACGTTTCTTTCCCCGCCAATTTCGGATGAAAATGGCGGAATTTCTGGTAGGACACCGTGGAATATTTTCGTTTAAGGGGTGTCGGAACGATGAAAATGACAAAATTAACGTTTCTTGGTTTTTTTAATATAAAATTATTTGAAGTTTTCGGTATAAAAAAAATCAAGTTTCACAATTCTAAGTGAGTTCTAAGTGTGTTTTTTATCGCTGCAACGTTGACGCGCCGCGTAAACGGTTGTAGCGACTTAGTGTGTCACCTCTGACGGCGCCGCTCGCTGGCTGCAAGCAGGGTATCTTTGCGGAATTACACAGTGTTTTGTTTTCCAAAGTTGTATGGCTTTACCTCTGTGGCAAGTAAACATAAACGCTATACCGTGTGTGTTGACTTGTGGAGTTCGCTTTGTGTTGTTTAGCTGTTCAATTTTGCGTATTTGACGAATTTTGCTCGTACCTGTTTTAGGTATTTGGTTTGTAGATATCAGTATGACCCATTTCAGCAATCGAGTATTTAAGAAAAGGCACAATGAGTGGAAGAAGAAATCTTTTGTTGTTTCGTAGGGAGATGCTGCTCAGACTGTTCCACCGACTAATCCAAAAGAATGAGATAGAACTTCTTCCAGCAAGAAACTTTGTGAGAGCAAAGAAAGATTTGTAAACTATGAAAGTGACAGGAATGATGTGAATGAAATAATTAACATTTCGTTGCTCTCAAATATTTTGAAACATAACGTATTATGCCAAGTTCGCAAAGAAAGAGAACTGGAATTGAAAATAACTTCACACATTGGTTTGGCATGTAAAATGTTATTGAAGTGTAACAAATGTGCTGCAGAAGCTTCGTTTTCTAATTCTAACAGTATTCCTCGTAGTGGTAATAGTGGAAAGGAGGTGTATGATATAAATGTTAGGCTAGTGTATGGCTTGCGTTGCATTGGAAAAGGTAGTGCTGCAGGGATAATGTTATGTGCCAAAACCACCAACCAAGTTTGGATTTTATAAAGAATTGATGGGATCTTTTGCTGAAGATATTGCTCAAGCAACAATGAAGAAAGCAGTTGTAGAATCTGTGACAAATAATGGGAAATGTAGAGATTTAACTCTTGCTTTAGATGGATCATGGCAACGTAGAGGTCATAAATCTCTAAATGGAGTCGTGACAGCTACCAGTGCAGACAGTTGCAAAGTAATTGATGTTACTATTCTCTCAAAACATTGTAGATGTAAGGGCAATACCAAGGACGAAAATAATGGAAGTTGTGAAGCAAATTTTCACGGCGCGAGTGGAGCGTTGGAAGTAGAGGGAGTGAAAGCAAATTTTTCCAGATCACAGGAGTGGTATAATGTACGATACACTAACTATCTAGGAGATGGTGATTCTAAGGGATATAAATCTGTAGAGGAACTCAAACCTTATGGCAATTAAATGCACATTAAAAAGCAGGAGTGCATTGGACATGTAAAGAAGCGCATGGGAGTTCGCATGTGCAAACTAAAGCAGACATTAGGACCCCGGAAACTTAGTGATGGTAAGAACCTTGGAGGAAGAGGAAGATTGACAGATGAAGCAATTGTTCGATAGAAGAGGTATTATGGGTGTGCAATTAAGCAAAATACAAGAAGCATTGAGCATATGGGGAGCATTATTTTTTCATACTGCATTAACAAATGAGTACCCACAACATGCACTGTTCCGCACAGGTGATGACTCATGGTGTAAGTACCAATCAGGAAAGGAATACGCCCGTAAAAACAGTTTTCCAAATGCTGTAATTGATGTAATTAAGCCCATATTCAGAGATTTATCACAGCCTAGTTTATTGGAAAAGTGTTTACATGGGAAAACACAAAATCCAAATGAAAGTGTAAATAATTTAATATGGATTAGGATTCCCAAAAGAGTGTCTGTACAGATAAAAACATTGCATTTTGGAGTGTGTGATGCAGTGGAAACATACAATGAAGGAAACATTATCAAATGTGATGTGCCGAAACGTTTAGATTTCTAACCAGGATACAACACCATTTCCGCAATGCTCCTAATTGATGAAGAAAGACTAAGAGGTGCAGGAAGTAGAGAGAAAAGCCTACAACACGCAGCATAAGGGAAAAAAAGACCATTAAAAAGGAAACTAACACTGGAAAAAGAAGAGGCTGCTGATAATCCATCATATGGGGCAGGAATGTATTAAAAAACTTTGGAAGCCACTTCCGGTAATTTAAAAATTTTCATCTTTGAGGAACATTTTCTCAAAAATTAATAACAATATATCAATGAAATTTATACACAATATTTTTTACTTCTTTTCCTTAATTTTTATTACAAATTGTAAAAAAAATATTCTATAATTCAAGAGTTATAGACGAAAAAGTGCAGAATTTTAGATAAAAAAATAAGCATCGGTTTAAAAAAAATTGGAAAACGAAAATAAATAAATATTTCTTAACATGGCATTATAACTTTGTAGAGAAATATTCACTGAACATGTAGTCCAAATTTCAGAGCACTATGTTTAATGGTTTTAGAAAAAATGTTCCTTCTATTTGCTAAAATTAACATGGAGGAGATGGATAGTTCCTGCTCCCCTTAGGCCCCAATAATGTTCCGATGGATGGCGTATCCTTCAAAATGGCGTCTGTAAAGGAGGTGCGTTCCAAGCGGAGAGTTGTCATTGAGTTTCTTTTGGCAGAAAGCCAGAGCTGGCAGATGTTCATAGGCACTTGCAGAATGTTTACGGAGACCTGGCAGTGAACAAAAGGACGGTGAGTCGGGCGAGGCGTCTGTCATCGTCCAAACAACGTCGCGCAGACGTACCCGATTTCCGGCGTGCTGACTGGCTGCACACAGCTGTGACTCCTGCAACGTTCGAACGTGCGGACACTCTCATTTGAAGTGGTCGACGGATCACACTCAAATACCTAGCTGCACAAGCAGACGTCTCTGTCGGTAGTGCTGACACACTCGTCCACCAGTTGTGGTACTCAAAGGTGTGTGCCCGCCGAGTTCCTCTCCGCCTAACCATATAGAGCAACGAATGACCGCCTGTGCTGAGTTGCTTGCGCGTTGCGAGTCTGATCGTGACAATTTTTTTTGTCAAACATTGTCACAGGTGATGAAACATTGGTTCATCTCTTCCAACCGGGAACAAAACGGCAATCCGTAAGTGGCGCCTCACCAACTCTCCTCCGAAGAAAAAGTTCAACGCCCCAGCTACAGCCAGTAAGCTTGTCGCGCCGGTCAGCTGCGCCTCTGAAGGGGTTATTCTATTTCATGTCCTCCCTCATGGTGCAACGATCAACTCTGAAGTGTATTATGCTACCCTCAGAAAACCGAAGAAACGACTGCAGCGTGTTCGTCGCCACAAAAATGCAAACGAACTTCCCCTTCTCCACGACCACGCAACACCTCACACAAGTCTGCACACACGAGAGGATGTCACAAAACTCCAATACTTATCGAACGCCCCTCATATAATAAAACTATACAGTTATACACCGATCAGCCAGAACATTATGACCACTTACGTAATAGCTGCTATGTCCACCTTTGGCACGGATAACAGAGGCGACGTTCCGAGGCATGGAAGCAATAGGGCCTTTGGTAGGTCACTGGAGGGAGTTGGGACTACATTTGCACACACAAGTCACCTGATTCCGGGGCCGGCCGTTGTGGCCGAGCGGTTCTAGGCGTTTCAGTCCGGAACAGCGCTGCTGCCACTATCGCAGGTTCGAATCCTGCGTCGGGCATGGATGTGTTTGATTTCCTTACGTTAGTTAGGTTTAAGTAGTTCTAAGTCTAGGGGACTGATGACCTCAGATGTTAAGTCCCATAGTGCGCAGAGCCATTTGAACCTGATTCCGTAAATTCCGGGAAGCGGAAGGTGATCTCTGACGCCACGTACAATCACATCCCAGATGTTTCCGATCGTGTTCAGACCTGGCAAGTTCTGGGGCCAGAATATGAATTGAAGCTCGCCTTTTTGTTCCTGGAACCACTCCATCACACTCCTGGCCTTGTGACATGGCGCATTATCTGTTTTTGAAAAACGCAACTGCCGTCGGGATACTTTATCGTCATAAAGGGGTGTACGTGGTCTGCAACTTGTGTACGTTACTCCTTGGCCGTCATGGTGCGTTGAAATGAAATGATCGTACGGCATTGTTGGCCGGGAGACTCCACGCGGGGTGTTCGGCCGCCGTAATTGCAAGTCCTTTCGGCGACTTGCGAGTCAATGATGATGAAAGACACACAACACCCAGTCATCTCGAGGCAGAGAAAATCCCTGGCCCCGCCGGGAATCGAACCCGGGGCCCTGTGCGCGGGAAGCGACAACGCTACCGCAAGACCACGAGCAAGCTGGTGCGTTGTACGAGCTCCAGTGAACTCATGGACGTCCACGTCAATGTTCCGCAGTGCGTAATGGAGCCGCAGCCAGTTAGTCTCCGTCTCGCAGTACAGGTGTCAAGGAGCTGTTCCCGTGGAAGACGATGGTCAAGTTCCCATTGCAGTCGTAGTTGCCGATATTGTGTTGTTAGCATTGGCACATGCGTACTTCGTCGGCTGCAGAGGCCCATCGTTAGGAGTGTTCGGCGCGCCGTGTGTTCAGACACACTTGTTCTATGCCCAGCATTAAAATCTAAAGTTAGTTCCACCATAGTTCTTATTTTACCAATTCGTCTAGCCTACAACGTCCGACATCTGTGATGAGGGGTGGTCGCCCAACAGAACAACGTCTGGACGTGGCTTCACCTTGGTTTCGCCACGTGTTGAAGACACTCACCACAGCACTTTTAGGACACCCGACATGTCATGCAGTTTCAGAAATGCTCGTGCCGAGCCTTCGGGCCATCACAATCTGCCCTCGCTCAAACTCAGATGGCTCGCGCGCCTTCCCCATTCTACATACGGACAGCACGCAAACTGATTCTAGACTCGTGCTCGTAAATTAAGGATAACTGCAGAATGTGGTGCCGCACAACGTGGCACTACACAAAACTGGCCCTAGCATAGCCACATAGGGAACACACACGATGAAAACCCGACGAGCATCACCTGGAATCGTCCGTGAACATAACCTGGGACCACTGTTCCAGTGACCCTGTACTTTGTTCTTGACACCAGGCTTTACGGGCTCTCCTGTGACCAGGGGTCAGTGGAATGCACCTTGCAGGTCTCCGGACGAATAAACTACGTCTGTTCAGTCGTCTGTAGACTGTGTGTCTGGAGACAGCTGTTCCAGTGGCTGCGGTAATGTCCCGAGCAAGGCTACCTGCGGTACTCCGTGGCCGTCTGCGCGCGCTGATGGGGAGATATCGGTCTTCTTGTGGTGTTGTACACTGTGGACGTCCCGTACTGTAGCGCCTGGACACGTTTCCTGTCTGCTGGAATCGTTCCCATAATCGTGAGATCACACTTTGTGGCACACGGAGGGCCCATGCTACTATCTGCTGTGTTTGACCAGCCTCCAGTGCCCTAGTATTCTACCCCTCATAACGTCATAAATATATGTTCTTCGAGTCATTTTCAACACACTGTCACCATTAGCACGTCTGAAAACGTCTGCACACTTATTCGCTGCACCGTACTCTGACATGCACCAACACACCTCTGCGTATGTGGACTGCTGCCAGCACCACCATGCGACGACCGCAGATCGAATGCATCGCATGGTCATACCCCGAGTTGATTTAAACCCGCAAACCGCCCACCAGAGCGTTGGTTCACCATGTATCAGCATTATCCATAATTTATGAGCATGAGTCTACATGCACCGTGCGTGTGTCTGACTAGCAATCATTCCGCGCCAGGTGACGGTGCTATCGCCTGGGCGGGTCTATATCGATAGTAGTTCGGTAGTCATAATGTTCTGGTTGATCAGCGCATATGGATGGAGCTTGTTCTCTTGAATCTGCATGTCTGAAAGAACAGACAGTTCGATCAACAGCTATAAACAAAACGTGACGGAATAAGTGTCCGTTATTTAACTGCAGTGGAGCTCTGAGAAAACTCAATGGTGGCATATGAAAATTTGCGCCGGACGGGTTTCGAACCTGAATTTTCCGCTTTACACGAGCAGCTGCCTTACCCGCATCGGCCATGCGAGCACGTCCCCCGTCAGATCCAAATCTCCATCTGCCGCACGCTACAGAGTATACGGGCTGTTTAAAAAACTGGCACGCGTTCCTACAGGAGGTAGTATTGGTCAAAACTAGCAGAAAATTTCCTATAATGACATCTACGGAAACCAATACCTCCTAAGGTATAGGCCGTTGAAGATCCGTAGTTCACAGCCTGCATTTTATTTACAGATGAAGTTGGATTCACAAGAAATGTCATAGTAAATTACCACAACGCGCACTTCTTGGTAGACATAAGTCTTCGAGAGATCATGAAGGTGCGACATCAGGATCACTTTATTGTGAATGTATGGGCAGAAATTATCGATGACATGTTCATGTTGCCAACACCCTTTATCAAAGAGATTAAAATGTGTTGTGTACCATCAACTGCTGCGCGATGAATTGCCAGCATCATTGGAAAACGTTACCCTTGCAAAAAACAGCGCCTGTGGTTTATGGACGACGGTAAACCACCCCATTTTGTACGTATAGTGTGCTAGTGCTCCACCGCAACGTTTGGTGGGCGATGGATTGCTCGAGGAGTTCCAGTAACATGGTCTGCCCGTTGGATTTCTGGCTAAGGGGACATTTAAAGCCATTGGTAGACGCCCAACCTACTGACAATCTGGATATATTACAGGAGCGTGTGACCAATGCCTGTGACGCAACCCGAATGGGTCCAGGTGTATTTGAAAAAGTACGAGATTCATTGAGAAGATGGGCTAAAAGATGTGTCAGGAAGCATGGTTACCACATGCAGCACTGCCTGTAGTGTCTGCTTCTACGTAACACTCAGATGGGGCCGGCCATTATGGCCGAGCGGTTTTAGGCACTTCAGTCCAGAACCACGCGGCTGCTACGGTCGCAAGTTTGAATCCTACCTCGGGCATGCATGTGTGTGGTGTCCTTAGATTAGTTAGGTTTACGTAGTTCTAAGTCTAGGGGACTGATGACCTCGGATGTTAAGTCTCATAGTACTTAGAGCCATCTGAATCATCTGAACTCAGATGGGACGGAAGGGACAGTTTTGCCTATATCCCAGCAGGTATCTGTTTCCAGACATATCACAGCGGGAACTTTTCTTCTAGCTTTGGCCAATACTACCACGTGTACAAAGATGTGACACTCTCTCAAACTCCCATAAAAGCAACTACGACCGCAACATCTCATTTTGCGATAAGGCAATGTATTTCTAGGGTAACTTTCTTGTACGGGAAAAGTATTCGCAGCTGTGAATAAGGAAATGACGACAATGAAAATTTGTGCCGAACTGGGGCTGTAACCACTTCGGCTATCGTGCACGACTTACGGCCAGTCTCAAACCTCACGTGTTCCTTCGCAAACTGTGTACTCGTACACACATTACGTAATTCCCGTGATGGGGAGGACATTTTAACTGAATGCCTCTGCCTGGAGTCGTCGGATAAATGTGATATTGCAGTGCCTGTGTTGCTAAAAGAAGGATGCATCTTTCTTCTTAACATCACAGACACTGCAATATCGTAACTTTCATGTATTAGCGGAATATGCTTTGCAGAGTTTACACAGGTCGGTAGTGCATGGATTTCACTCTTACCACAATCTGTTCAAGACTGCAGACACAAAATAAAGCATTTCATAGTTAATATTGGACTGCGGAACTTCTTTTAGACATAACGTCGAAATTCCATGATGTCATACGTCAATGCATCCCAACGCACTCCGCCAGTTTTCGGGCTCGTCAGTGCGGAAAGTTCCATCACTGGAGCCCACACTTAACGTTGTGGGCTTATCTCGCATAATGTGAGCACGCAGTATTTTTTAAAGCTAATCAGAATATCTAAATAAGGTGTTTGATAAATAATAATATTCAAAGGAGAGTGTATGGCTAATACTCGTGACTTATCTACCGAATTACTGAACTGACCACTTTTTTCTTCATAAATCGAATACCACACGCTCTAACGCCGTTGATACAATATAACGAGGGAAGTATACCGATGCAATACACGCTAGAATTAAGGGTTAAACTTTCCCAAAAAACCTGCTGATGTGAAGGCGAAGTCTAGTTACGCAGAACATAATGGATATTATTACATGAAGTGTACTATAATGAGCCGCATATATGTGCGTATGTAATTTCCTAGCAGATTATAACTGTGTACCGTGAACTGTATCTATTGAGAGAATATGATCGTTACATTCAATATACTGAATTGTATATAAAAGATATGTTCAATAAACTATATATATTCAGATTTAATTCAAAGAGAATTTAATATAAATTTAGTTCAGGGTGGCAATTAAATAAAATTAAAGGATAGCAGTACAGTTCTAACACATCACGATCACGAGTGGAGATGGTGGAAGAAACACAGATTCTTAGTAAATCGATACATATGCCTGTAAAACAGATGCAAAACAAACATGAATTCAGAGAATGTATGGAATACTGCCTGATAATGACACACTCAGTTACTGACTTCTCCTCTTGGCATGATTTATTAAGCGCACCGAAAGTATGAGATGCTAAAGATATGCAAAATGCAGTTAAATTTCAGTGAAACATTATTGATTGGCTCATATAGGGCCGTTTCAGCCACTCCAGGTCTGGCATCTATAACCCTTTTTTCTTTTTACGGACAACGGCCCTAAAAACTGAACTAACCAAGCGCTATCCGCGATCTGCCTTACAGCTTTACTTCCGCAGGACTAGACGCTTTTTCAAACATATTTAGATGCTTCTGGGAAAAAATGATCAAAATTAGAGTTGCTTTAATACTCAATACATTACTTTCGGGAGGGGTGTCTCTTTAAGCTCTGTTATCAAGGAGAAGATGACCAATTGAATCCCTGTCAACGACTAACTTGACGATTAACATAAATAATTGGGATAATGATGGCATAAACTTGAGAACACACTGCATTCCTTTAACAAAGCACATTGGTATTCAGTACATTCGGCTCTAGAATGGCGGCCTCATAGAGATAACAAAAACAGCATCATCCAAGCTGAAATACAACGCTTTATTTAATAAAACATGCAGCAAAATATCCACCGCAGCTTAGTGAGTCAGTGGCGTCACAGTGACAAATTTTTGCAAATAAATCTTACAATTGTTTGGATTATTTCTCATAAATCGTTGAAGCTTCTGCTTGAAATTCAAAATTATTTGCAGGTGTTAAGTTAATGAATTTAACGAATGTAAAAGCAAAGAAAATTCAGAATCTTGAAAACTTTACTTTAAATCACTTGGTAGTTGCATTAACAAATGAAAAGTTTGATCTTAAAAAACAGCTGAACGAAGTTTAAGTATCCATGATTACAGTTAACAACACTGAATAACATACAACTATAGTAGAATGTTTAAGGAAACTGCTTAGTTCTCCAAGGTCCGTGTGAAACCGCGATGGCTTTACGGTCAGGTAGGACGCGGACAAACTGTCCGGAAAACAACAGCCACTTCCGCGCGCCAAGACAAGTTCACAGCCAGCCAGCCCAAATGGAACACTGCCGCAACCTATTTACAAAAAACGAAAGTTGTATTACGTAATTATAGGCCAGTTAACACGCGAAGCAATACATCGTTAGAAGCAGGCGAGAGAGGGACGTGATAGCCAGGCTCCTCTGACAACGCCTGATGCTGCAGAAGGACATTTGTCAGTAGCGACAACAAAATTGACTTAAGCATTAATGCTAAAATTCAAGAAATCATTTCATAACACGCCAAATGGCTCTGAGCACTATGGGACTCAACATCTTAGGTCATAAGTCCCCTAGAACTTAGAACTACTTAAACCTAACTAACCTAAGGACATCACACACACCCATGCCCGAGGCAGGATTCGAACCTGCGACCGTAGCAGTCCCGCGGTTCCGGACTGCAGCGCCAGAACCGCTAGACCACCGCGGCCGGCTCATAACACGCCACACAGAGATGGGGTTAAATATGTGACCTAAATATTTCGCCAGCTAGCACGCAAATCATAATTACAGCCGCGCCGGGTAGCCGAGCGATCTATGGCACCTTGCACGGTCCGCACGGCTCCTCCCGTCCTAGGTTCGAGTCGTCCCGCGGGCCTGGATGTGTGTGTTGTCCTTAGCGTAAGTTAGGTTAAGTTAGATCAAGTAGTGCGTAAGCTTAGGGGCTGATGACCTCAGCAGTTTGGTCCCATAAGACCTTACCGCAAATTGCCAACTCAAAACAATGCTCTTACTCAGGTCGTAGTTTACAGACAACTAGGAACCCACGACATAATATGCGGCCAAGAAAGTTAATCAATATGCTTACTTAAAGATGCTTATACAACTAACAAGGAACGATTTCTATATTTCAAGACTTTCAAGAATAACCCACAATAAGACAGCCGTTACGGCTTGTACCGCAATACTAATTAAAAGAGCGAGTAGTAACTCACGAATTCACTCGGAAATAGTGTAGTTTAAAGTAGGCACAGCCTTTGACATGTTCTGGGAGAACGTTTTGCACTCTTCCTACGGTCCGTCAGCGTACAAAGTCACGTTTGCTGTGTAAGGGGTAGCTTAATAGCAGGCGTCGTGGCCTGTAACTTCGACGCTCTATAACGTCGTTGGACAAGGTATCCGGACACGGGTTTCTCTCCTCGATCTTTACTCGACACACTCTCTAAAGTCCCTCGAAGTTTGTCGCAACATTTGTGGGACAGCCTGTGTAACGGAGGGGTTACGTTCTAGAAGTCACAATGTTGTTGTTGTAGTCTTCAGTCCTGACACTGGTTTATGCAGCTCTCCATGCTACTCTACCCCGTACAAGCTTCTGCATCTCCCAGTACCTAATGCAACTTACATCCTTCTGAATCTGCTTAGTGTATTCGTCTCTTGGTCTCCCTCTATGATTTTTGACCTCCTTGCTGCCTTCCAATACTAAATTGGTGATCCCTTGATGCCTCAGAGCAAGTCCTACCAACGGATCCCTTCTTCTAGTCAAGTTGTGCCACAAACTCCTCTTCTCCCCAATGCTATTCAATACCTCCTCATTAGTTATGTGATCTACCCATCTAATCTTCAGTATTCCTCTGTAGCACCACATTTCGAAAGCTTCTATTCTCTTCTTGTCCAAACTATTTATAGTCCATGTTTCACTTCCATACATGGCTACACTCCATAACAAATACTTTCAGACTTCCAAACTTTCTGACACTTAAATCTATACTCGATCTTAACAAATTTCTCTTCTTCATAAACGGGCCGGCCGGAGTGGCCGAGCGGTTATAGGCGCTACAGTCTGGAACCGCGCGACTGCTACGGTTGCAGGTTCGAATCCTGCCTCGGGCATGGATGTGTGTGATGTCCTTAGGTTAGTTAGGTTTAAGTAGTTCTAAGTTCTAGGGGACTGATGACCTCAGATTTTAAGTCCCATAGTGCTCAGAGCCATTTGAACCATTTTTCAGAAACGCTTTTCTTGCCATTGCCAGTCTACATTTTCTATATCCTCTCTACTTCGACCATCATCAGTTATTTTGCTCTCCAAATAGCAAAACTCCTTTACTACTTTAAGTGTCTCATTTCCTAATCTGATTCCCTCAGCATCACCCGACTTAATTCGATTACATTCCATTATCCTCGTTTTGCTTTTGTTGATGATCATCTTATATCCTCCTTTCGAGACACTGTCCATTCCGTTCAACTGCTCTTCCAAGTCCTTCGCTTTTTCTGACAGAATTACAATGTCATCGGCGAACCTCAAAGTTTTTATTTCTTCTCCATGAATTTTAATATCTACTCTGAATTTTTCTTTTGTTTCCTTCACTGCTTACTCAATATACAGACTGAATAAGATCGGGGAGAGGCTACAACC
Organism: Schistocerca nitens; assembly: GCF_023898315.1. Taxonomy (NCBI): domain Eukaryota; kingdom Metazoa; phylum Arthropoda; class Insecta; order Orthoptera; family Acrididae; genus Schistocerca; species Schistocerca nitens. Next base: position 188,198,481 of record NC_064622.1, read on the forward strand.
CTGTCTCACTTCCTTCCCAACCACTGCTTCCATTTCATGTCCCTCGACTCATATAACTGCCATTTGGTTTCTGTTCAAATTGTAAATAGCCTTTCGCTCCCTGTTTTTTACCCCTTCCACCTTCAGAATTTGACAGAGAGTATTCCAGTCAACATTGTCAAAAGCTTTCTGTAAGCCTACAAATGCTAGAAACGTAGGTTTGACTTTCCTTAACTGCATTTTTTGATTTTCTCCTTTCATCAATTAAATTCAGTATCTCTTCTGTTACCCAAGAATTTATACTAGCCGTTGTCATTTTACCTACTTCATCCTCTGCTGCCTTCACTACTTCATCCCTCAAAGCTACCCATTCTTCTTCTACGGTATTTCTTTCCCCCATTCCTGTCAATTTGTCCCTCATGCTCTCCCTGAAACGCTGTACAACCTCTGATTTAGTCAATTTATCCAGGTCCCATTTCCTTAAATTCCCACCTTTTTGCAGTTTCTTCAGTTTTAATCTACAGTTCATAACCAAGAGATTGTGGTCAGAATCCATATCTGCCCCTGGAAATGTGTTACAATTTAAAACCTGGTTCCTAAATCTCTGTCTTACCATTATATAATCTATCTGATACATTTTAGTATCTCCAGGATTCTTCCAGGTATACAACCTTCTTTTATGATTCTTGAACCAAGTGTTAGCTATGATTAAGTTATGCTCTGTGCAAAATTCTACAAGGCGGCTTCCTCTTTCATTTCTTCCCCCCAATCCATATTCACCTACTATGTTTCCTTCTCTCCCTTTTCCTACTGACGAATTCCAGTCACCCATGACTATTAAATTTTCGTCTCCCTTCACTATCTGAATAATTTCTTTTATCTCATCATACATTTCATCAATTTCTTCGTCATCTGCAGAGCTAGTTGGCATATAAACTTGTACTACTGTGGTAGGCGTGGGCTTCGTGTCTATCTTGGCCACAATAATGCGTTCACTATGCTGTTTATAGTAGCTTACCCGCACATCTATTTTTTATTCATTATTAAACCTACTCCTGCATTACCCCTATTTGATTTTGTATTTATAACCCTGTATTCACCTGACCAAAAGTCTTGTTCCTCCTGCCACCGAACTTCATTAATTCGCACTACATCTAACTTTAACCTATCCATTTCCCTTTTTAAATTTTCTAACTTACCTGCCCGATTAAGAGATCTGACTTTCCACGCTCCGATCCGTAGAACGCCAGTTTTCTTTCTCCTGATAACGACGTCCTCTTGAGTAGTCCTCGCCCGGAGATCAGAATGGGGAACTATTTTACCTCCGGAATATTTTACCCACGAGGACGCCATCATCATTTAACCATTAACAAGTGAAGAGATCTAAATCTAAAGTCTCTTAAAAATAACCCACAATAAGACAGCCATTAAGACTTGTATCGCAATACCAACTAAATGATGGAAATAGTAATTTAAACTCACGAATTCACTCGGTAATAGTACAGTTTAGAGTAGGCAAAGCCTTTGACCTGTTCTGGGGGAACGTCTTGCGGCTCAACACACATTTTAACGACCGCAAGGTTCATGTAAAAGGTCAGAGTTTTAATTCACTGATGCAATATTCAGACATCGAACCGTCCGTTCGCATCTAGTAGGGGATGGCCGGAAATCCACGTTTCGGGTTATCACTCACAAGTTTACTTCCCTAGAGATAGCTCGACAAGCACAAAAAGCGGACCCGGGTCAATCGCCATCGCGTTCCTTGCAAACAACTCCGCTGGCCGTCCAAAACACCCGACTGCCCATGCAGGCTCACGACTACCTCGGCTACCAGCAGACCCCTCCGTGGTCACTTTCTTCAAGCCGCGGTCCTTTCTCCAACCCTTTACCGCTTGAAAACCAGCTTCCAACTACCGAGACACCGCTGTCGCACCTTAGAGGCGCGCTCAAGCATTGAGGGCCAAACAAGGAGACAACCGACAATTGAGACATCGAAGCCAGCCGTCCGGCTGAATACTGAATCCACGAAAATTTCCTACTTCCACCTGTCCTGATGAGAGGAGGGGTGGAATAACATCAAGCCTGGTTTTGGGGAAGTGGGCGGGGAGGAGCGGGTGGCATTACATTCAAAAAGCTGTAATTATAATTTTGGTGCTAATTGGCGAAATATTTAGGCCGCTTATTTAAGTCTATCTCGGTAAGCCTTACTGAATCAATGTAACATACAGTTTCCGAGGCTGAAGATGTGAACTTTTGAGGGAATAATTATCCGTTTTGGGTTTTGAGCCGGCCGCGGTAGCCGAGCGGTTCTAGGAACGTCCGGAACCGCGCGACTGCTACGGTTCGCAGGTTCGAATCCTGCCTCGGGCATGGATGTGTGTGATGTCCTTAGGTTGGTTAGGTTTAAGTAGTTCTAAGTTCTAGGTGACTGATGACCTCAGATGTTAAGACCCATAATGCTCAGAGCCATTTGAACCATTTTTTGGGTTTTCATTCGAGAAGTGACTAAACGGTCACTGAGGCAGACCTGATATACGGCCACGCCTTCTGATGTGATCTAAGATGTCACCAAAGCAATGCTGGTGGCTGCAAAATCTCCAGGCTGTGTGGGTTTGCAGTGCTCTCTTCTGTCTTTATCAGGTAGCTGATTTTCCTTAATCGGCGAGAAGTCGGTTGCCAGGAAATTCACGGTGCTGAATGATCGAATACGAATATGTTACTCTCGATAGTAACTGGAAACCTCTCTGGTGGATGAGAGTTTCATACACTGGTCTCCATCTGCATCTTTCTTTTCTCCTGAAATCCCCAATGTTTTTCGGTATACAGGAGAAAAATAAACTTCAGATGTAAACCCATGTTCGAAACCGTTATCCGTCACACAGTGTCGCATTCATAGGAGACAAGGGCTGTGTACACAGGAGCTAACTCTATTTTTTCGACTGCCTATCGCGGCAATCATTTGCGATCACTGAATAACAAAAAGTATTGGGACACGTTCCGCCTAAAGTCTGTCAGTACACAAAGTCACATTTACTGTCTGAGGCGTAGCCTAGTGGTAGGCGTCGGCGCCTATAACTTCGACACTCAATAGCGTCATTGGACGACGTTTGTGGACACTGGTCTCTGTCCTCGATTTGTTTCTCAACACACTTTCTACAACTCCTCGAAATTTGTCGCAACATTTCTGGGATACCTGCGCAAAGGAAGAGTCACAATGTATAAATCACAATAAAATGTTTAATACTGAATACTGAACCGAAAATTTCCTAGTTCCACCTGCACTGATGAAAGGAGGGGCAGAATAACACCAAGTTTGGTTTTGTGAAGATGCGTGCTCCACAATCTCACCCTGTTAAATTTTGTGAGATTAAATGAAAAGTGATGATTGTGGTAGGTGGACATAGCAAGCTTGCAGCAGACAGGATTGAACCGTCGACTTAGACGCATTAACAGCTGTTGTAGTCCTCTGGCGCACAAATGAAACTGTGGATAAAATGTATGGTCCATTATATCGTTGCGGACACCTCAGTTCCGATGAGCTGTAACCACAGTGCTTGGTCCAGTAGGCCCTCGCCGTTGAGCATGAACCTTTTCTATCGACTGGCCCGACGCATGTTTCATTGAAGTGCAAGACGAAATAGCGCAGTGTGACGAACTTATTTTTCGATGACTGCTTCTTTTGCCCCGTCAGAAAAAAAAATACTCCCATTATGACAAGAAAAGCAGCGTTATGACCAATTCGACGACGCCCCCTGACAATTCCTTTCAAGTTGCTACAAGGTTTGAAGACTAACAGTTGCTCGATTCCGTCCTTTTCACTCACACAGGGTGGGACTCCTCCGGATGTAAATGTAAACGATGCCTCTAAGGCAAAAGCTGACCTCGAAAAAGATTTGTTTGTGTTCTGTAGGAACACGCGAGGCAATACGGGTTTTACGACTTATCTTGGAAGATAAGTGGAACAACCGCAAACTTACGTTTATAGCATTAGTAGACTTAGGACTCAGAAAATATTGTTCTTGTGAAACACAACTAGCTCTTTATTCTCACAAAGTAATGACTACTAGCGACAGGGGACGTCAGTTTCATTCCACATTTTTTATATTTCCAGAAGGTTTTTGATACCGACAAGCGACTTTCAATTAAATTTCATGACAATGGGGTATTGTCTCAGTTGTGTGACTGAGTTCGTGGTTTCCTGTCAGAAAGGTCACAGTTCGTAGTAATTGGTGGAAGGTTATCGTTTAAAACAGAAATAAAATCTGCGTTATCCAAGAAAGTTTTAGGGGCCCTCTGCTGTTCCTGGTCTACACAAACGACATAGGAGACAATCTCAGAAGCCTTCTTAGATTGCTTTCAGATGATGCAGACATCTACCTTCTTATAAAGTCATCAGGTGATCAAAGCCAATGGCAAAATGATTTAGACAGGATATCTGTATGGTGCGAAAAGTGGCAATTCACTCTAAATAATGAACAGTGTGAAGTCATCCATATGAGTACTAAAATAGCTAAATTTCTGTTACATGTTAAATCACACGAATCTATACGCTGTCAATTCAACTAAATACTTAGGATTACAATCACGAATAAATTAAATTGAAATCTGACTATTGGGTAAAGCAAACCACAGACTGCGATTGGCAGAACACTACTAAAGTGACTGCGAGATCCGCATCAGATGGAACTGACGGAGGACATTGAGAAAGTTCAAAAGAGGACAGCTCGTTTTGTTTTATCGCGAAGTAGAGGAGAGAGTGCCAAAGACAACATACGTGAATTGGAGTGGCAATCTGAAAACAAAGGCTTTTTTTCCGTTGCGGTAGGACCTTCTCACGAAACTTCAATCAACAAATTTCTCCTCAGAGTGTGAAAATATTTTATTGGTGTCCACCTACACAGAGAGAAATAATCATCATGATAAAATAACAGGGATCAGATCTCGCAAAAGGACTTAAGTGCTAGATTTTCCAGCACGCCGTTCGAGAATGAAACTGTAGAGAAAAGCTTTAAGCTGGTTCGATGAACCCTCTACCAGGCTCATAACACTTAATTGCACAGTAATCATGCAGATGTAGATGTAGTGGTAGAGAAAGTTTTGACAGTGATGACTGGAATACAACCATTGAAATTCTGAAGATAGTGTGGAGCGGAAGGTTATCTACAACTTGCAAACATCGGAGTCGAAGGGCATGAAAGCAAAATGTTAACTGAAAAGGGACGAAGACAGGTTTTTAGCCCATCCACGATGTTCTTCTGTCCCTATGGTAAACATGCTGTAAAGGAACCAAGCAGAACTTTAGAAGTGGAAGGGGAATTTACGTTCTGGGAGAAGAAATTGAGACTTTAAGATTTTCCGGTCTTACTATAATTTTGTCAGACATGGTCATGGAGTTCTAGGAGCAGCTCAACGGAATAGACAATGTCTGGAAAAGAAGCTGAACAAAGAACGTCAACAAAAATAAAACGAGCGTAATGGAACGTAGTCGAATTAAAGAAAGAGACGAGTTTTGTTATTTTCACTACAAAATAACTGAAGGTGGCTGAAATAGACAAGATATAAAGTGCAGACTTACAACAGCAAGAACAGCGTTGTTTATAAAAAGAAATTTGTTAACATCGAATATAATAGTTGGATTGTATAACACTACTTTATTTCCAATAAAAGCAATCGATTTTGGCCATGAGTGTGACCTTCTTCGGGTCCCAAAAAGGTGTTCAACTATGCACTGTATAACTGCAAAGTCCAATGAAACTCCAGAAACGTTCCATTCTTAGCACAGCAGCCTATAAAAATAAAATGGCATAGCTGTGTATTATGAAGTGAAATTTTAACTTCATCAAACCTGTCTATCACCGTCTACGAAAATTAAATTTAAGTGCTTGAAAGTATTTCCACACGCTATTTGTCTGCAGCGTAGCCTCACTTCAGAAGCAAAACATCAATGATAAACGGTTCAGACGAGAAGAGATGTTTTTAAGAAGTACTGCAGTGCGAGAACGCTTAAGATTAGAAAGATAGTAGGGGACTATGGTTTGACTGCAGTAAGATGATTCAAGTGGATGTAGGCTGCAGTAGTTGTCTGGAGATGAATAAGCTAGCACTGGACTGACCGTTGTGGAGAGCTGCATTAAACCAGTCATCGAACTGAAGATTGCAACAATTGCTGCTCTGTTGGATTTATTCGAGCCTTTCTGTCTGTTTTTGTGATAATATTTTTACAAACGTTGAAACGAACAGCTCGTACGACCGTTGCTGCGTGAGCGTGACGTGTTGGCTCTCGGCACAGGGAAGTGCTATCTGCCTGCCACACTTTCGTGCTCATCACACAAACGATATTCAGACTGGTGTAAGTCTTATATTACTTTTAGCCAGCAAAGTGCTAATCACAAAAAATGAGAGTGTTCTGTGATTCCAAAACTGTTAAACATAAATGAGAGGAATTCTCTTCAGTCGTTTATCATACAAATTAATCAAATTTCCTACCGAATAAATGCACCTACGTTACGATTGAAAGCCGTCACAAAGAGCACAATTCAGTTATGCGGAATAAATCGGTCAAATGTCTTTATTCGTGTCGCTTGATCTAATTTGTTGTAGTACTAAAGAAAAGCAGGGCAACGGCCTTGCCGCAGTGGATACACCGGTTCCCGTGAGACCACCGAAGTTAAGAGCTGTTGGGCGTGGCCGGCAGTAGGATGGGTGACCATTCAGCCTCCATGCGCTGTTGCCATTTTTCGGGGTGCACGCAGCCTCGTGGTGCCAATTAAGGAGCTACTCGACCGAATAGTAGCGGCTTCGGTCAAGAATACCATCATAACGACCGGGAGAGCGGTGTGCTGACCCCACACCCCTCCTATCTGCATCCTCCTCTAAGGATGACACGGCGGTCGGATGGTCCCGGTAGGTCACTCGTGGCCTGTAGACGGAAATTGAGTACTAGAAAAGGAGGAAAACAAATCAGTTCTTTTAAAGACAAAATTTTTCCCGAAACTGGTTCACAAGTAGAGTGAATATTTTCTCAAAAATGAATCTATGAACAGGTTAATATTTAATGCTCAGATAATAAACAAATTGTCTCCGCAAAAATTTAACAAAATCATTTTCCACAATGGAAAGCAAGTTTATGTGCCATAAATAATCGTTTGAGCAAACCTCATTTGTGACAGGATTTTCTGCTAAGAAGTGGTTTAATTAAACAGAAGATTGCTGTGGAACAGCGATAGGATTTCCAAATTCTGTGCAGCTCTTAAGGGGCTCCGGAACGCCCTATACTTGCAATGTTAAAATAACGCTTATAAATTACATCTTTCCTCACAAAGTATTTGATGTAGGAAGTTGAACTTTTTACAGATTATTTATTGGAATATGGGCTACAACTTAACACAGGGATTTTACAAAATTTTAGTTCAGTTATTAAAGATGATTTTTTTTAATTGTAATGGAAATTCACAACATTTTTTTGCAATTGTTTATTTATATATTCAAAAATATACAGTTTTTTGGAAAAAGGCTGTGTTAAATTATGCAGAAGGTACTGTGTAACATTTACTGAAAGTTTGAAACAAATATGTTTGGAAGATCCTTAGAAAACATGTAATTAGTATGAGAAAATAAAAGTTTTGGGAATCGAGCGACAAAGATTGGATTAACTTTTTAGTGCATTCCAGGTCCATAGGATGGATTAGCTTCATCCTCTGCAAACTCCTCCTCCAGCTTCCTCTTGTTCCTCCTCCTGTTTACTCTTGCTTGTATTTCTAGACTCTTTACAGCCCTGTCTGCAGCCCGAAGGCGTTCCTTCAAATGGTTCAAATGGCTCTGAGCACTATGGGACTCAACTGCTGAGGTCATTAGTCCCCTAGAACTTAGAACTAGTTAAACCTAACTAACCTAAGGACATCACAAACATCCATGCCCGAGGCAGGATTCGAACCTGCGACCGTAGCGGTCTTGCGGTTCCAGACTGCAGCGCCTTTAACCGCACGGCCACTTCGGCCGGCTAAAGGCGTTCCTTGTCTAAAGCAAGCATCGCTCGTACCATGTTAGAACCTATCTTCATTCCCATATTTCTAAATACCTTTGGCTTTCCAACATTTCTCCTCTTCTTAAAAGCCTTCAGAGGATTTCTAATAACTTTACTTTTACTCATTATTATACTTCAACAAAACAGAGACTCAAGAAACAGAATTAATTACGAATATATTCGAGATAACGACAGAGTAAATAAACATGAAACAATCGACAATCACACCAGCGATACATATTGAACCATCACAGGTTAGCCACAACACATACTTTATCTCACATCACTAAAATGTACCTGATGAACACGGACGTTAATAATAACACCATTTGACAGCAGTTTAACAGCGCCACAGTGGGTCACGCCCATGTAGAACACATTTCAAAAAAAAATTTAAAATTGTTGTAGTCTTCTGAATTGAATAAATTATATATCTATTAAAAGGTAATAGTCTGCAGATTCAGAAAACGCAAGAAAGTAAAAATTGAACTTTTCATGATTTTGAGCCTTTCCGGAGCCCCTTAACCGCAAATTAACACCAGATCCAAGATCCAAACAAGTAAAGACACAGAGGAAGAAACACAACGTGAGGAATTTAAATGGGAAATTGTGAGCTGCTCCGAGCAAAAGCCGCGTTAGTTTTAAAAATGCGACACTTACCCGATCGATTCAGCATCAACTGCCATTCTGCGACCAGGCGCCTCCCTCTCTCAGCGTGACCTCTCGACCACACGTCCTCACACCAACTCTGACACTGACTAACGTTCCTCTCCGCTCCCAGAAAATTATCACCTGGAGGAGAGGATTTACAACTTTCACACAGTGACGAACGAGAAATGTTCTTAACACGCTGAAATGCCAGGGAAGCCAGCCAAAACTTCTCCACCACCACGTACAGTATGCCCATTAATTACCCAGATGTTGGTACTGTTGTGCACGATTTCGTACACAACGGTAAGGAAAGGCGGGCTGCAGACAGTCGTAGGAAACCTGGATAGGAGCAGAAATGATTAGTGAACATGTATACAATAAACCGAAGATTCACTTAACTCGTGGTTCTCCAGTACTAAGACTCATTGCAAATAATGCAGCAAGAAACAGAGTGTGGCAGTCAATGTCAACAAGGATGAGGCTCTCTCAACTAAAGCATGGACAATGGTGTCGGAGCGGCAGCTAGGCGGCATCTGCGTAGCGTCACGCACCGAATAGGTTCGAAGCGCGAATAGGCTGTCCGGCTGCCGCCTGCCATCCCATACCGCGGCGGCAGAGGGCGCTCGAGGTAAAGATCTGCTGAAGGCGTGGCTTAGCAAAAGCCCACTGTTAGGTCCACTGGATCCCGCACCAACGCTATCGTTGTCTGATGGAAACTTGCAGATCCATCGCCAACTTCAACGCTGGTGGGGTGGTATCAATATACACTACTTGCCATTAAAATTGCTACACCAACAAGAAATGCAAATGATAAACGGGTATTCGTTGGACAAATATATTATACTAGAACTGACATGTCATTACATTTTCAAGCAGTTTGGGTGCATAGATACTGAGAAATCAGTACCCAGAACAACCACCTCTGGAAGTAATAACGGCCTTAATACGCCTGAGCATTGAGTCACACAGAGCTTGGACGGCGTGTACAGGTACAGCTGCCCATGCAGCTTCAACACGATACCACAGTTCATCAAGAGTAGTGACTGGCGTATTGTGACTACCAATTGCTCGGCTACCATTGACCAGACGTATTCATGTGGTGAGAGACCTGGAGAATATGATGGCCAGGGCAGCAGTCGAACATTTTCTGTATTCAGAAAGGCCGTACAGGACCTGCAACATGCGGTCGTGCATTATCCTGCTGAAATGTAGGGTTTCGCAGGGATCGAATGAAGGGTAGAGCCACGGGTCATAACACATCTGAAATGTAACGTCCACTGTTCAAAGTGCCGTCAATGCGAACAAGAGGTGACCGAGACGTGTAACCAATGGCACCCCATGCCATCTCGCCGGGTGGTACGCCAGTGTGGCGATGGCTAATACACGCTTCCAATGTTTTTTCACGGCGATGTCGCCAAACGTGGATGCGACCATCATGATGCTGTAAACAGAACCTGGATTCATGGGAAAAAATGACGTTTTGGCATTCGTGCACCCAGGTTCGTCGTTGATTACACCATCGCAGGCGCTCCTGTCTGTGATGCAGCGTCAAGGGTAACCGCAGCCATGGCCTCCGAGCTGATAGTCCATGCTGCTGCAAACGTCGTCGAACTGTTCGTGCAGATGGTTGTTGTCTTGCAAACGTCCACATCTGTAGACTCAGGGATCGAGACGTGGCTGCACCATCCGTTACAGCCGTGCGGATACGATCCCTGTCATCTCGACTGCTAGTGATACGAGGCCGTTGGGATCGAGCATTTCGTTCCGTATTACCCTCCTGAACCCACCGATTCCATATTCTGCTAACAGTCATTGGATCTCGACCAACGCTAGCAGCAATGTCGCGATACGATAAACCGCAATCGCGATAGGCTACAATCCGACCTTTATCAAAGTCGGAAACGTGATGGTACGCTTTTCTCCTCCTTACACGAGGCATCACAACAACGTTTCACCAGGCAATGCCGGTCAACTGCTGTTTGTGTATGAGAAATTGGTTGGAAACTTTCCTCATGTCAGCACGTTGTAGGTGTCGCCACCGGCGCCAACCTTGTGTGAATGCTCTGAAAAGCAATCATTCGTATATCACACCATCTTCTTTCTGTCGGTTAAATTTCGCGTCTGTAGCACGTCATCTTCGTGGTGTAGGAATTTTAATGGCCAGTAGTGTATTTACTTTTATAATGTTCATAAGCCATCATATATATATATATATATATATATATATATATATATATATATATATCAATTCATGACATCCATCTTTACAAACTTCCTTTTTCTGGCGGACACACGTCCAGGTCGTCTGCTTATGGTAACCTCTCAAAACTCTGTCATCTCTCTCTCCACATCCACCACTCCTGCGGCTCACCTCCAACTGCGCAACGCTACGCGCTGTTAACAGCCAACTGCCCAACACTACACAAGCGAATATTCCAACAATGGCAAACAGCCACAGACTGCACACAGCACAGTCAGTGATTTTCATACAGAGTGCTACGTGGTGTTACCAACACAAAACCTAAACAGCCTACCTACACATGTACACTGCATATTCTATTTCACTGGTTCAGACATTTACGCTATAGCACCTATGCCGATGACCCTTCTGGTTGGCCGACATCATCTGGACAGTTAGATTCTAGAATTTTCTCACACTGAACATGTCACAATGTCGGTGTCGCATACTTGCAACTGTCGGCAGGAAATGCAGATTCGTCAGACAAGAAATGCTCAGCTATTTTCCAAGACTGTGCCACCTCGCGGACACCAGAGGTCAGCCAGCATGTTGCCATAATATATCTGCAACCACCAGCCCAGCAAGAGAGAGCTTATGCCTTAGTGCATTTACAGGGCTGCGGCCACCCAAATCCATTACTGTTCCCCCACAGGAATGCCTTAGAGAAGGGAAATTCACGAATCTTACACCAGAAGCTGTGCGGCTACCGCTCGGGTCCGTACACCGTCGAAAGTAAACTTACGGTGTACTCAACGAATGTAAGACTTTACAACTTAACTTATATTTACGCCTGGAAAGAGCGTGAATAGAGCACTTATTTGGCGGAGCGGACACAAGAAATAAATCACGATCATGTGTGGGACCTGAATCTATACTTTGGTAAAATAATTCTCTGAACTCTGCTTATTCAACAGCGCGACTCACCGCCTTGTTAATATCGGATTGCGTGAGGCACTTTTAGCATTTGTTACAACTGAGGTCTACGTGGAGCGTTCATGATGACAAAAAAACGTAAACCTAATCTCAGGGATTGTATTACGTGCTATCAGATTAAAATATTGCTGCAGGATATCATTAATGTAGTGAAATTTAATTAAAAGAAACCTTGTACTGAAAGAAAGTATTTCCCTTTATCTTAACGTAATAATCTTCGTCTTCCCGAGAAGCGGCCAATATCTGAATTTAACGGAATGTTTTTAGTTTTTACTTACACAACATAAAATAGTCTATTCACTTTCTTTTCTTTAATAATTATGGTGTAAGTCTTTTGATGGGTCCGTTGATGACGGAACGCAATGAAATTTATAGTGAATTTTTTCCTACGCATGATGTCTGCCAAGAATGGTCGATTGTTCGATCGCTCTTGTCGTTTATCCAACGTGCTGAAAACCTTACAAATAATATTTTTATTTCTGCATGAAGGTCATTCGGCATATGAAGGAAAAAATACACGTTCAGCATAAAATATCGTATGTTATTTAAAATTTACAACTTACAGAGCTTAGTGGACGCCGTAGCGTGTATTAGCTTCGAGACTAGAACAAAGAGTAAGTACTAAGGTTGGTCTTTTTCGTTTCTTTCGTCAGCGAGTAAAAGAATAATTAACACAGAGATCTTATACAGTTATCTTCTAGCGTCTGTTTGTACCATTATTGTTTCATTTTATTATAAATTACCGTTATGAGAGCTAACTGCACGCTCATTTTCAGAGTTTTTTACTATTTTCATTTTACTTTGTTTTGTGTCTGACGTTTCGTCGCACGTTTTAACATTGTGTACAGTATATCGGTACAAAGCCACTAACGATGTATTTCCCTCCCGTACAGTTAAGAATCCTAAGCTGCCAATTTTACTCGATATCGCAGTGATACACTATGTGTTAAAGTATCAGGACACCTGGCTGAAAATGACTTTCAAGTTCGTGACGCAGTCCATCGGTAATGCTGGAATTCAGTACGGTGTTGGCCCACTCTTAGCCTTGATTACAGCTTCCACTCTCGCAGGCATACGTTCGACCAGGTGCTGGAAGGTTTCTTGGGGAATGGCAGTCCATTATTCACGGAGTGCTGCACTGAGAGGTATCGACGTCGGTCAATCAGCGTTCCAAAACATCCCAAAGGTGTTCAGTAGGATACAGGTCTGGACCCTGTGCTGGACAGTCAATGACCGTGATGTTATTGTCGCGTAACCACTCCGCCACAGGGCGTGCATTATGAACAGATGTCGATAGTGCTGAAAGATGCAGTTGCCATCCCCGAATTGCTCTTCAACAGTCGGAAGCAAGAATGTGATTAAAACATCAATTTAAGCCTGTGCTGTGATAGTGCCACGCAAAACAACAATGGGTGCAAGCCCCCTCCATGAAAAACACGACCACACCATAACACCACCGCCTCCGAATTTTACTGTTAGCGCTACACACGCTGGGAGATGACGTTCACCGGGCATTCGCCATACCTACACCTTGCCATCGGATCGCCACATTGTGTACCGTGATTCGTCACTTACACAACGTTCTTCCACTGTTCAATCGTCGAATGTTTACTCTCCTTTCACCAAGCGAGGCGTTGTTTGGCATTTACCGGCGTGATGTGTGGCTTATGAGCAGCCTCTCCACCATGAAATTCAAGTTTTCTCACCTCCCGCCTAACTGTCATAGTACTTGCAGTGGATCCTGATGCAGTTTGGAATTCCTGTGTGATTGTCTGGATAGATGTCTGCCTATTACACATTACGACCCTCTTCAACTGTCGGTGGTTCAAATGGTTCAAATGGCTCTGAGCACTATGGGACTCAACTGCTGAGGTCATTAGTCCCCTAGAACTTAGAACTAATTAAACCTAACTAACCTAAGGACATCACACACATCCATGCCCGAGGCAGGATTCGAACCTGCGACCGTAGCGGTCTCGCGGTTCCAGACTGCAGCGCCAGAACCGCGCGGCCACCTCGGCCGGCCAACTGTCGGTGGTCTCTGTCAGTCAACAGACGAAGTCGGCCTGTACGCTTTTATGCTGTATGTGTCCGTTCACGTTTCTACGTCACTATCACATCGGAAACAGTGCACCTAGGGATGTTTAGGAGTATAGAAATCTCACGTACAGACGTATTACACAAGTGATGCCCAATCACCTGATGACGTTCGAAATCCGTGAGTTCTGCGGAGAGCCTCTTTCTGCTCTCTCACGATGTCTAACGACTACTGAGGTCGCTGATATGGAGAACCTGGCAGTAGGTGGCAGCACGGTGTGTCCGGATACTTTTGATCACATAGTGTATATGTAATGGTACCATCGCAGCGTGACTGTATGTGTCACATGCGTTACCTTGCCAAATTTCGAGGATTCTTTAACATACTGTATACTATTGTATTTACAAACTACCAGGCTATACATACTTTGGTGCCATAGCTAAAAAGGTGAGGTTTCTTAGGTAGTATCACTGTTGTGATTCTCTTACGAAAAGTAGCTGAAGGCTACGAAGTATTTCTATTTTGGGCTGTAGGTCATCTCTTGAATGTCACCCAAGCGATGGAGCAGTGAGACGTCATGCTGATAATCTACAAACGTGAAAGATATCAATCAAACCGTACTACTGGTTGACAGCTGTCAGCTTTCGCTGTGTAAACGAGTGGATCAGAGTTCCCTTGTGTCAGAGGCGTAGGAAATGCCGCTCCATAGGTGACACAAATATTTTGCATCAGTTGACAGGTGGAAAGAGAAGCAGATGTATAAAAACTTCAAAGGTATTCCTACCGTTGTAAAAATACGGTAAACCTTAAAATAAGTTACAGTGACATAAGCTCGATCTCCATCTCTGAAACCTCCGATGTATTTCTCGTAATCTCGTATGAATTTCAGTGTGCACGCAATAAAAATCCGACTGTGCAGCTGCTACAGGCTTGTACGTTGACAAACGGGTACACTGCCGTAACAGCTCATTCACTGTGTTGCTAAAAAGCCATTTCTCGGAAGGTACTAAATTTAAAATAAAAAATGTTGAAAAAACTTTTCAATGTTTAGTGAAATGGTTTGTTTAAAAGGAACAAATGAAACAGATTAGCGAAACTTTCGACACGCCTCATTTGCTGCATGGGATCTCGTGCATCATTCAGAGGCGCGTCCAGTGTTTCATAATCTGTTTTTATTTTTAGACACATCACAACAAACTGAAATATTTTTCATTTTTTTTTTACTTTCAAATTGGATTCAGAGAGGATATAATCCGTACATACTATAAAAATATATGTATACGTGTATGTCTGTATCTACGATGGTCACTCCAAAAGAACGGCACACTATTTTTTTTTTAAATATCCATCTTTTATACTACATGTTTGAAAGTTTTACAGTGTGTAGATACATCCTTTAGGAAAAATATTTTCATTTCTGCACATAATTGCCATCCCTCTCAACTGCCTTACGCCATCTTGGAACCAGCGCCTGTATACCCACACGGTAAAATTCTGGACCAACCTGTTGGAGCCACTGTTTGGCAGCGTGCACAAGGGAGTCATCATCTTCAAACCTTGATCCACGAAGAGAATCTTTCAGTTTCCCAAAGAGATGATAGTCACATGTAGCCAGGTCAGGACTGTAAGGCAGGTATTTCAGTGTTGTCCATCCGAGCTTTGTGATCGCTTCCATGGTTTTTTGACTGACATGTGGCCGTGCATTGTCGTGCAACAGCAAAACATCCCGCTTTTGCCGATGTCGAACACGACTCAGTCGAGCTTGAAGTTTCTTCAGTGTCGTCACATATGCATCAGAATCTATGGTGGTTCCACTTGGCATGATGTCCACAAGCAAGAGTCCTTCGGAATCCAAAAACACCGTAGCCATAACTTTTCCAGAAGAAGGTGTGGTTTTGAATTTTTTTTTTTTTCTTGGGTGAATTTGCATGATGCCACTCCATTGATTGCCCTTTCGTCTCTGGTGAAAAATGATGGAGCCATGTTTCATCACCTTCTTCCAAGAAATTCATCTCCACCACTGTCATACTGTTCCAAAAGATCGCTGCATACCGTTTTTCTTGTTTCTTTGTGAGCCACTGTCAACATCCTGGGAATCCACCTGGCACAAACCTTTTTAAACGCCAACACTTTCAGTATTCTGCAAACACTTCCTTCCCCTATTCCAATGTAGCGTGACAATTCGTTCACTGTGATGCGTCTGTCAGCAGTCACCAATTCGTTAACTCTCTGCACATTGCCTGGAGTGTGTGCAGTACGAGGCCTGCCGCGGCGAGGACAATCCCCAATATTGCCGTGCCCGCTTTCATCACGTAACATACTTGCCCACCGACTAACTGTACTGCGATCGACAGCAGCATCTCCATACACATTTTTCAAACTCTTGTGGATGTTTCCCAATGTCTCGTTTTCACAGCATAGGAATTCTACGACAGCACGTTGCTTCTGACGAACGTCAAGTGTAGCAGCCATCTTGAAGACATGCTGTGACGGCGCCACTCACGGGAACAGGTTGAACTAAGTTTGAAAACAAGCGGGAAGGATGTATCTACACACTGTAAAACTTTCATACATGCAGAATGAAAACTGGTTTTTTACAAAAATAGTGTGCATTTCTTTTGAAGTGACTCTCGTATACAAAATTGTTGAGGCTTTCGTGACCACTTGTTGACAAACTGCCTATTGGCTTCTGTCTCGGGTTCTTCGGCCGACGTTCATCTAATGATTTTTCTGACGTTTCGCCAGCACGAGTGGCTGGCATTGTCAAAGCTTCACCCTCCATTGCCGGTGGTGAACTGGAGCCGAGCTCGCGGGCGCAGACAATATGTACCTGGCGCGCCAACGTCCGAGGGCTTCTCCGCGGTCATTTCCGGTGCGGTTATCCTCTTGCTACCTGCGACGGTCGTTCGCTGCAGTACGGGAAGCCAGGATCCGTTGACCTTAAGGCTTTCCTCTTTCTTGTTCAAACTGTTCGCGTGTTTTTGTATTTCTACAGCTTCTCTGAACAAGCGCGTGTGATAGTGGTTCTCTACAGCCAGAACTTCCGTGTCGGCGAATTTTATTACGTGGTCGGTCTCATTCAGTGCGTGTTCTGCCACGGCCGATTTCTCCACCTGCCCCAACCTGCAATGTCGCTTATGCTCCTTGATCCTGGTGTTAATGGATCGTCCAGTCATCCCGACATAAACTTTTCCGCATGTGCATGGTATGCGGTATATTCCCGACATTGCAAGTGGGTCTCTTTTCTCCTTCGCCGATCTAAGACACTCTTTGATCTTCCTTGTCGGTTTGAAGATCGTCTTTACGCCATGTTTGCGCAATATACGGCCGATTCTGTCCGTCACTGGGAATGTATGGCAGAAAGGCCGTACCCGACATTTCTTTTTCTGGTTCCTTACTTCGCCGAGTGTTTGGCTCAGTTACACTTCTAATATAATTTGTGGAGTACCCATTGCTCCTCAGGACTGTTTCCAGGTGTTGCATTTCTCGCTTGAGGTGTTGCGGCTCACATATTCGTCCTGCTCTCGTTACGAGCGTACTAATCATGCCCCTTTTCTGGCTCGGGTGGTGGTTTGACAGTTTGTGCAGGTATCGGTCCGTGTGAGTCGGTTTTCAATACACGCTGTGTCCCAGGTTTTCGCCGTCCCTTGTGACCAGCACATCTAGAAATGGCAGCTTCTTGTCCTTTTCTACTTCCATGGTAAATGTTATGTTGGCATGGAGGCTGTTCAAGTGTCTTAGGAAGTCACCGAGCTGTTCTTCACCATGGCTCCACACCACGAAAGTATCATCGACGTACCTGTACCACACCTTAGGTTTGCAAGTCGCCGAGTCCAGTGCCTGTGCTTCGAATTGTTCCATGAAGAAGTTGGCCACCACTGGACTGAGAGGACTACCCATGGCGACGCCTTCCAGCTGTTCGTAGAAGTCGCCATTCCACGTGAAATAGCTCGTGGTGAGACATGCATGGAAGAGCTTTCTGATGTCTAGCGGGAAAATGGAACCGATGTGCTGCAGAGCGTCACTGAGTGGCACTTTCGTAAATAACGAAACAACATCAAAGCTGACCAGGATGTCGTTTGGTGCAAGTTTCAGTTTCTTCAGCTTCTCAATGAAATGTCCTGAGTCCTTAATGTATGTGTCGGTCTTCCCCACGTGTGGTTGGAGCAGAGAGGCCAAGTGTTTTGCCAGCTTATATGTCGGTGATCCAGGAGCGCTAACGATCGGTCTCAGTGGAACGTTGTTCTTATGGATCTTGGGTAATCCATACAGCCGAGGTGGTAGGGCTTCTGTGTTGCGCAGGTTTCTCTGTATGTCCGCCGGCAGAGAAGACGCCTTGATCAATCGATTCGTATTCCGTGTGATACGTTGCGTCGGATCTGCGCTTAGTTTTCGGTACGTCGTCGGATCTAATAGGTCTCGGATCTTTTGCTCATAATCTTCGGTCTTCATTACGACGGTCGCATTCCCCTTATCGGACCTATTAGACGTATTAGCATAGTGCATTTAAATTTCGTATCGGTATTATATTAATTGCTATTAAGAGTGTAAAGATAAGGAAAAAGCAGAAAAGTTTCAATTTACGCTGTTAATCTGATATTTATTTTATTTTTTCATCAAGAAAGAAGAAATTGCACGATTTCCACACCAGTATAACTGTTTATCCGCAAGTAGCTAGGTCCTGGAAAGATGAACTTTTTGACCCTTCATTTACATAGCTAGCGGCAGCTGTTCTTGAAAGATTTCAATTTTTCTCAAATAACTAAGTTTTCTTAATTACCCTGATTATTTTCAAGCAATTAATTACTTTTTTGCAAAAACAGGTCAGTTTGATATCCGATTCGTCCTTTTCCCACTCTTCGTTGGCTATGAAAATTCGGACGAAAATCTTCCATCACTAATTACGTTTTTCTTCATTACCCGTATTACTTTCAAGCAATCAAAAGATTCAAATGTTCAAATGTGTGTGAAATCGTATGGGACTTAACTGCTAAAGTTATCCAAAGGACAAAGGACAAACACACTCTAACCTCCGCCGGGACCCAAAAGATTCCTTGGAGAACTAGACTTCTCGCTGCTCTATTTGATAGCCCATTTTTTCACTTCCCATTCTTCATTTAGCTAAGAAAATTGGGATCAAAATCTGTTGTGTTTGTTTCTAGAGAGTTTCGTTTTCACTACGAACATTTGATCAAAAAGTAAACAAAAAACAATTATAGATCGATGAAGAAGCCCATATTCAGTTGCAAATATTGAAAATATTGTACAGTAGTTCGACTTAATGTTTTAGCTCTAGAGAGTGATAAGCACTTATCAGTATTCTCGGGAAGGCCTATACGTTCACTGGAGCCATCGAACTCGAAAACTCACACGAAGTTGTTTAGAGGAAGTAGTTAGCAGCTTACGCGTCACTGACCCTAGTCGTCTTATTCAACTTTAGAAGGTGATTAGTGCTCTGAAGTAGAATTATAATGCCGCGTTTGAAGGCTTTAATTTTATCGGCATAACCGGTCCCGTCCGGGCAGGTATGCCAATCTCGAGACCACTACATTCACATTAATTACACAAATAACGTGTTTAACAACATTTCATAACAGTTATGGTGCTGCGTGAAAAAGTATTTAGGCTATTAGCTTCATTTTCTCTTGATTTAGAATGACTAACAAGCCTTTAAAACCCTACACTGTATGCTATATATTTAACGTCAGTTATCGAAAGAAACAGAAAAGAACGAGAAATCTCAAATTGACTTCCTTGCGTTCCAATCTTTTTTTTTAATCCTCCGTTAGTAGTAAGAATTTTTGTGAGACCACACATTATTCCTAAAAAAAGTGACTATTTTGATCGTACGAATTCATATATTCATACGCCGTTCTTTTAAATTGCAATGCTTCACAAGAAGTAACATTTTGATTTATTGTTAAGGACTTAATGCTAAGTAAAGTTGCATAGATATTATCGTAGTTGCTACAACTACAACTTAGGACTTGACAAAACATGTTGGACAAATGTTACATAATAACGTAATGTAATTCTTCAGAGCGCAAGCTGTTGTGAAACTTCCGCACTACGAAATTAATTCAACAAGAGAAATTTTCTGTCACCCTGAAAACGGCAGAGTTATTTTACATACATACTGTCACTTGAGTTAATGATAATTGCAAAATAACTGACGTTTCTGGACTGTTGACTATGAGCTGTACTTATTAATGGTCACATCCAACATCGGTGGCCTTGTAGTCACTGACACGAACAGTACCATTTCAGTTCCGTAACTGTTACTAAAGTCTTTGAAATTCAAATAGCTGTAAACACTATTCTGGAATCTCCTACATGTCTAGTGTTGAGCCTCAAATCCTCAGTTTCAGCCTTCGAAGTCCTAAATATGCAGAAGTACGGGACACAGTTAAAGCAATCAACTAAATTCCAATGCTTTGGAAAATATTGGTTCCGTTTATATTTCTTCAACAACTTTTTAAGTATTACATTCGCTACTCGTCGTCTAAAGCTCATGAGATGACAATGCAGATGACAGGAAAGCTGTTAACTACTTTCTCATGCGATTGTTCAACTTACTTCGCTGCAGTAAATGTAAATGTCGTGTGACTAGGGCCTCCCGTCGGATAGACCGTTCGCCGGGTGCAAGTCTTTCGATTTGACGCCACTTCGGTGACTTGCGCGTCGATGGGGATGAAATGATGATGATTAGGACAACACAACACCCAGTCCTTGAGCGGAGAAAATCTCCGACCCAGCCGGGAATCGAACCCGGGCCCTGAGGATTGACCACTCAGCTACCGTGGGCGCACTTTGGCTATAGTAAACGCATAAGACCTGCAGAAAATAAATTATATCTACATATCATTCCCTGTAGCTACCATCTGATGAGTCGTATTATCGACGTTTTCACAGTTCCGCATACTGCTGCGTTGTTTAGGCTGTAATGTGGCTGAAGTACCTCACTGTGATTTTTATACACTTAGGGTCGTTACCCCATTCCGCGCGAAGC
The DNA here is from genome assembly GCF_023898315.1 of Schistocerca nitens. Lineage (NCBI taxonomy): Eukaryota > Metazoa > Arthropoda > Insecta > Orthoptera > Acrididae > Schistocerca > Schistocerca nitens. Next base: position 188,219,353 of record NC_064622.1, read on the forward strand.
GTGTTTATTGACTCCATTTGCATCTCACAAGTAAGAAATACAAGGAGAAATAGATTAGTTCACATCGTCACAGTATTTTACTTTTCAAAATTATTCATCTGTCTTTCGACGTCATGATTAGACAATTTTTATTTGAAACTTCTGAAGAGAGCTTCTGTGAAGTTTGGGAGGTAGGAGACGAGGTACTGGCGGAATTAAAGTTGTGAGGAGGAGTCGTGAGTCGTGCATGGGTAGGTCAGGTGGTGCTCACCCCGTCGGAGGTTCGAGTCCTCCCTCGGGCATGGGTGTGTGTGTTGTCCATAGTGTAAGTTAGATTAAGTAGTGTCTAGGCTTAGGGACCGATGACCTCTGCAGTTTGGTCCCATAAGACCTGACCACAAATTTCCAGCTGTTATTCATAAACAACTTTCGGATTTGTCGATAATAATAGGAAACTCCTAGTCAAAAAAAAAAAAATTCTGGCACGGTTGCTCAGCGTGTGTGGTCAGAGTGTGAGCTACCCTCTGTAATAAAAAAAACTGAATGAACGGATCAACGAACAACCCGAACGGGTGTCATGGGACGTAAGCCACGAACAAATTCAACGAACAATATAGAACAAAATGAGATAAAAAAATATGGTAGAGCACTTGCCCACGAAACGCAAAGGTCTCGAGTTGGAGTCTCGGTCCGGCACACGGTTTTAATCTGCCAGAAAGTTTCATATCAGCGCACACTCCGCTGCAGAGTGAAAGTTTCATTCTAGAATTCTCATTTACTTAACTTTTGTCCATGGTCCTTTCATTTGATTAGTGAGGTGCTCTATCCGATTTTATGATCACTTTGTAGCAGTGTTCATATCTGCTTTCTGTCAATTATAATAATGCATAATTTCTTTTCCAAGTATATCGACTAGTGAAACCCATCGAATTTGTTGATATTGATGCTATTATCAACCTCCAACTACATATTCTGTATGTTCTGATAATTTTATTGTTTTTTATTTTCTCTAGAATCATATCGAATCATTAAAATAACACTTAATGTAAGCAATTAACATGTCTTTGTAAGTAATTCTTCTGCATCTGTACGAGTGATTATCTTCCTTGACTTCTCAAATTGTAAGTAGTGATTGCAATATGTTGTCTAGTTTTAGAGTGGAATGATTAGAAATTGATTATGTAATTTCGTAAGAAATAATTTATGTCTACTGACGATCGGAAAAAATTCCTGCGTTCTGTTTCATTAGAAAGAATTGTGTGTCATTTTATGAGCACTGTAAGAGAGTTTCTATTGATATTTACAGCGCAACATGAGATAACCACCATACGTATCGTCATTATACAGGCAAAGGTGCTGAGCTTCTAGCAAGATGTTTACGTTGAATTTACGTCGCTTAACCTCAGAATACTTGCTCTTACCTCTTTGAATATAGCTATTCACTACTGTAACGTACGCCTGGTTATTCGTACAGATAACCTATGATTTCCAATTATTTTAAAAGTTCACTGCGTCTTACAAAAATTAGAATGTCCTCGTGTCTCATTCCTCTCAGGTCAATTCTTATTTTTCGTCTAAATTTGCACCAGAATCACTGTGCAAGTAGCAATTTCTACAAAGTGAATTAGAGTGAAGAAATTTTTAGAACAAATTCCAGCCAATATAAAAATGTAAAAATAATTCTATTTTGCTGAGGGGATACCCGGCTCTAAACGAGGTCGTCAGTCATCAGGAGACGCGTACATTTAGATACAGAAACAGTTGATGTCATACACCGTTTGTGGTAAAAATTGTAGGTGGTGGTAACCGATTTATAAATACATACATTTTCCTAAACAAACGGAGTTGCTTTCCAGAGTGTCATTTATTGACTATTTTATTTTATTTCATTTATTTATTTATTTATTTATTTATTTATTTTTGAGCTAGAAATTCCAAGGATTGTGCGTCCGTTTTCCCGACAAGCGAATGAAAAAAGTTATGTGCTTTTTAAACTAAATTCGACAATTTTTGCAAAGAGAATACTTACAGTGACATAGTTTTTCAGTGATACTTTTCTCAAAAGCAGGCGGGAAATTGTTTACATGTGGGGAACAAGGCTGCCAACATAGTGCAGTTTGGTACCGTTGCAACGTAGGCAATGCTTAACGATGTTTTGAGCAATGTTGTATCCTTACGTGAACAGTTTTTGTCTACTGTTTACCAATAATTTCACGAGGAACCGTAAGAACTTTATGCGAGAGCTCTTGACTGGTTTTAAAAATGTCAATTTACTAAACAACAGTGTTGCTTCAGTAGCACAGTAGCCTATAAAGATACAAATATTAACACTATGACAAAGGACTCACCCCACAGTACAACAAAGAACTCACCCTATTGCGTATATCATTCGCTGAAATATTTGTTTTATTACATTAAATCATTCTTAACCGGGAAGTCATATGCATATACATATGTTTCTGCGCAAGGAAACAGGCTTCTCTAATTTTATTCTTCTGCTATGTACATGGTTTATATTTAGTATTACAAACGACCATAATTGTCTTTCGCAGCCTGCTCTTTCTTGTCCCAACAAGGGATCTATAAAAAAGTTTTGCTTTTTTCCTCATTAATACGTTAATACCATCATCATCGTCAGTTTTCTGCAGTGTTAGCAGGTCATTTGTGTCTGTATTTCCGGCAGTCCATCGCTTCTCCCTTGAACGCAGCTGTATGTGCTGCTGTCTAGCACATGGTCCAGGAATTGCGCCATGCGGTCTTTTCCTCCCTCCTCTCCCCTTTTTCGTACTCTTCTAAGGCTGTTTTAATTAGCCGGTTTCTATTTCTTATTTTTCTCTTTCTTCTTCTTTTTTTCACTCATTGGCTGTCCCTGCCCTCCCACTTTTTTCATTACCTCGTGATTTTAGTTGCTGTGCTGCACTTTCAGTTGCTTTTTATTCTGCTTTCTAGGTATTTAAAACTTTGCACATGTTCTAATGTTACTCCATTAAGCATTCTCTTCATCAATTTATTTTCTGGTATTTTCTTTTGTTTTCTTCACACTGATTTTCATTCCGTAGCTATTTTCTTCAGCTACAATGACATCCGCTGCTTCCTGAAACTCTATTTCTTCCGTTACTAGAAGGACCATATCGTCTCTTAGCATCGAACGCTGTACCCTTCGTCCTTCAGTTTTTACCCCCATATCCTCCAGTGGACATTGCTCAATCATATTTCTCACATTCAAATTGGATATTAATCTACTCCACTTGGTACTTTCTCGTCTCACTCACACTTCTACTTTTACGCTTAAATGTGACGAGTTTATAAATCGCCAGCTTTGCCAGTCAAATGATTATCCCTTTTCATAGTTGTAAGCTTACCCGAAGCATCATGATCAAATGCCTTTTCCAGCTGTTCAACCACATGTGTAAACTGCCCCTCAATGTGATCATTTGTTACTTATATTCATCCTATGTGTTTCACTATTATGGTAATATAACCTTTATATTCTGGCTGTATATGCCACTACATATTACTCACGGCGAAAGCGCCACCTGCCCTGTTTTTGATGAATGTTCTACGTGATTGCTCCTATAACTCCCAGTATGTCACAACGGGAGTGGTAAATGATTTTATTTATTTTTGTAACTCTATCTAAGGATGCATTTAATATTGATACTTCACATGTTACTTCAGTACGCCAATCGGCAAATAGTTTGCGACCTGAGCGCCACCTGCCCTGGCCGCAGTGCTACTACGCTGGCCGATTTTACTCAGTCGCCCACGCGCTCTTCAACTACTATGTTCTTAATTTCTATATGTCTGACAAACCCTGTTCTCAGGGCTATGTTTTATTTGGATCAACTGAGTTATGTAAATGTTTGCAAAAATGACTAGGATACTTCACTCCATGTTACTGTAATATTGTAAGTATCAGCAATCCTTCTCACATGTTGTAATACAAGATTTTCCTAATATATGTTATACTTTATTCTTGACTCATGTATCTTACCTTGAATATAAATTATGATGTTCATTGTCCCCAGGCCGTCTTCTGAAGAAGATAGATTTATATCTATTGAAACCTCGGTAAAGATTACTTTATCCTTTGCAACTGGTCGGCTGTTTTTTAATCTTTTGACGTGGAACCGTTGCTGTAGCGCAGCTATGTTTAAAATACTGAAATTCCTGCCCGCCGAGGTATCAAAAGCTGCATCCAGGTATATGGACATCAAATTAAAAATTGTGAAAGCAGGTATGGCTATTGACTTTAATCACCAGTGCCTAGAGAAAGACATTATTCCTGATTATGTGAAAGCGTACGTAAACCTTAAACAGTGTAACAGAGTTCCTTCTATTAAAAAGAAGCTAGTGCATTTAACTATTTCGGAGAGCACAGTAAATTTGTATAAGAAAAAAGATGTTCTTAATAGTGAAGCCTACTCTATACATCTGTTTTTAACTAAAGCCTTTAAAGATCTTTGTAATTTTCAAATTGACCACCTGTGGAATAGTATTAACGAATGGCTCTTTAATCGTAAAGAAGTAATCAAAGCTAGACAAAAAAAAGCTTTTGAAGTTTAGTAATAGGACCACAAGTAAAAGTGTTAAGACAGCAGATAATAGTGTCAAGCGCCTATTTTACGATAGAGTACTAAATAAAACCAATATTACTTTTACGCAGGCTGAAAATGACTTGTTGTGCAAAGGCCTTAAATATAACTTGCCTACTAAACTTGATAAATATCCTGTTGTTTGTAATCTCATTGTAGACCTAAAAATCGGTTTAGAATCTCTGAAATTAGGGAAAACTGAGCAAGTCAAATGTGCCTATGAATGTAACAACATAATAGAAAAAGAAATTAAATTATCTCCTAATGTGCAGTCGGACGAATTTAGCATTGTAAAAAGCATTAATCATAAACTTAGAGAGCACGATGCCTTAGTCACTAAGAGTGACAAAGGGAACACCACCGTCGTGGCGTATAAAAATGAATATATAGAAAAGACTGTAAAGTTTTTTGAGGAAAACGATATCACTGAGGTTACTGTAGATCCTACTGCTGAACTGCAAAACGAAATCCGGCGTACTTTAACTAATTCCGTCAGCCTTTTCAATAAGTTTCAAAAGAAAGAGCTTATAAACATGAACCCAAAACCACCCGTGCTCAGAAGCCAGTTTAAACTGCATAAACGAAATCACCCTATCCGCCCTATAGTGAATGGTATAGGTAGTCCACATCATACGCTCGCTAGGCGCCTCCATTTTAAAATTAAAGATGCTTTCACATTTGAAAATAACTTTTCCATAAAAAACAGTAAGGAATTAATTAATAACATTCAGTCTATACTTTGTACACCTGACACTAGACTGGTGTCCTTTGACATCGTCAGCCTTTACGCAAATATCCCGGTCAATGAAACCATAGACCTTGTAAAAGAGAATCTTCTCAAGCGTAAAAAATTAAGTGAAACACAGATTGCGGAACTCATTAATTTGCTTAAGGTCGTTTTAAAATACAATTATTTCACATTTAATGGGAAAATGTATGTACAGCCAGATGGTCTAGCAATGGGTAGCCAACTTGCCGGTATTCTAGCAGAGATTTTCATCAACGCCTTGGAAACAAAACTCTTCAATTCTAGTTCAGAATTACGCCAAAAAATCCGCTATTATGCACGTTATGTTGATGATATTTTCATTGCTTTTGACGGCACTGATTATGATTTAGAGCTTCTCTTTAACACTTTCAACGGTTTACATGAAAAAATTTCCTTCACTAAAGAACTTCAAAATGATAAACGCGAACTAAATTTTCTAGATTTAACAATTTCTATACAAGATAATACCTTCCATTTCAATATCTTTCGCAAAGAAACATATTCAGATAATATCATTCCTGCTGACTCAACTCATCCAAAAGCTCATAAACTGGCATTTTTTCATTCCGCCATTCATCGAATGGTAACCACTCCTTTATCACCAGCGGCCCAAAAAAAGGAATTGAATGTCATCAAAGCTATTGCGGTCAATAATGGGTACAACCAGAATATGATCGATTACCTGCTTAATAAGAAAATTTCCCAAAATTGCTCGACTTTGAGAAATAACCTCCCCACAGATACCATAGAAACTAAAAAATTTATTTCCATCCCCTTCTTGGGTAACACATAGTATAGGATCAAACGTCTTCTAAATAAAAATATAACTGTAACGTCTCTTTCTCTACAAACAACAGTTTAAAAAGAAATCTTGTACAGTCAGTAGAGATTGCCAGGGATTGGTTTTCTAATTCAGGTATTTACAAACTAACCTGTAATAACTGCCCCTCATATTACATTGGTCAAACAGGCAGAGCTGTGAAAACACGATATAAAGAGCATCTATTAGGTAAAAAAGGAATAAATTTTCGCAACTCTACTTTTGCTGAACACCTCTTGATAGCCGGCCATACGCCTAAACAGTTAAAAGACACGGTTATCCTACACAGACAAGTCAAAGGACGGAGACTAGATCTGTGGGAAGAGCTATTTATTTTCAAACATCTTGAGCTCAAAGACGGCAATATACTTAATGATCAGCTGAACCTTGCCTGTAGACAATTTTTCGAAGGCTTCAAACCCGTACTGTTTAATATATAACATAAATGCTAGTAACCTCAGTACTCCATTTCCTCAGGAAGCTATAATGCACTTTCTTATCTTTTAGCTCACTGCCTGTTATGTAATATATTTTTCTCACGATGTATGGCTGCCAATATACGGGCCTTCATGTAATAATTTTTTCATTCTAACATATGTATTAACTGGATTATAGCCCAGATTTCATAATTATGACTTAAGAGCCATTACGATTTTCTAAAATTTGTTACTTATATTCATCCTATGTGTTTCACTATTTTGGTAATATATCCTTTATATTCTGGCTGTATATGCCACTACATATTACTCACGGCGAAAGCGCCACCTGCCCTGTTTTTGATGAATGTTCTACGTGATTGCTCCTATAACTCCCAGTATGTCACAACGGGAGTGGTAAATGATTTTATTTATTTTTGTAACTCTATCTAAGGATGCATTTAATATTGATACTTCACATGTTACTTCAGTACGCCAATCGGCAAATAGTTTGCGACCTGAGCGCCACCTGCCCTGGCCGCAGTGCTACTACGCTGGCCGATTTTACTCAGTCGCCCACGCGCTCTTCAACTACTATGTTCTTAATTTCTATATGTCTGACAAACCCTGTTCTCAGGGCTATGTTTTATTTGGATCAACTGAGTTATGTAAATGTTTGCAAAAATGACTAGGATACTTCACTCCATGTTACTGTAATATTGTAAGTATCAGCAATCCTTCTCACATGTTGTAATACAAGATTTTCCTAATATATGTTATACTTTATTCTTGACTCATGTATCTTACCTTGAATATAAATTATGATGTTCATTGTCCCCAGGCCGTCTTCTGAAGAAGATAGATTTATATCTATTGAAACCTCGGTAAAGATTACTTTATCCTTTGCAACTGGTCGGCTGTTTTTTAATCTTTTGAAGCACAGTGTATTGTAACGTTGTTTTGTACGTCTGTTCTTATCTTTGGATGTATGACGCATCACACTTACGGAAATTTATTTCTTGGTCACTTCTTTTAGTCTTTGATTTCTTATTTAGTTTATTTTATTTTATGGTGGAGTAATCTCTCTGACGCTGTTTTAATACACTATCCTATAACATATGCACAATTTTTTTTTACTTTAGTTACCAAACGCACTTTACAGCGCCAGGTATGTGTGGGTTCTCATAGTATTTTGTTGTTAATTGTGCAACCTCTGATGTTAATGTTTGTAATGTCAAGCTTTTGTAATTTTTATTGTAGTTGGTTCTTTTTCCTGTTCCAAATAGAGCTGAAGATGTTCTGCAGCACAGATTGCAATCGGCAGTCAGCAATAAAAGAAGTGATCCAGGCGGCGTTTATTTATTTACTACAACAGCAGGGATCACAGCTCCGTATGACAAGTCGTCAGTTATGAGTCTCGATACTTTTGATCAGATCAAGCAATTCCCTTGATCAATGAGTTTTATTGATGCTTGCAGTTTATAGCTTGTTTTATGTATTGAGTGACTAAATCGCTCAAGTAGCATATTTAATTATACAGGGTGTCCCAGGGGGAATGATCATTATTCAGGGATATGACAGTGAAATGTGTCTGTTGGTTCAGGCAACCCTCATTTCGATTACGAATTTTTGCATATCGATTACAGGAGAGTTCTTTGGTATGTTTGTCGACCGCTCGCTGGTGGACCTGGATATCCCTCTGCTACAGGGGAAGTATTTAGATGTCACGAGTGATTTTGGAGTGAGTAGCTTGGCCAATCAACGCCTAGAGCGTGGTCGTGCCATGTGAGCGAGAGTTTGAGGGAAACGAAGAGGCTGTGGAAGGGAGGTAGTTGTAAGGTGGCACTTGTATAGCAGAAGCTGTTCTGTGGCAGTCAGTCTGGTTTTGTCTGATGTGCGCAGTCCTAAGAGGTTTCTCCATTTAGTGCAGTGCATGTCATTATGAGTTAGTCGGTGATGAGCAATTTTGCGCGTGAACTGCGTGTTGGTGCGAGCTGGCAGTGCTGATCCGTAGCAGGCAAGTTGTTTGTATCAGACAAACTGTGGTCTCATAATTCTATTGCCATTCAGTTGCAAAGAAGGAGTGCATAATATTGGTACTGGTGTTGAGAGTGGCTACAATGTTAGTTTTGAGAGATCAAGCTATGTCTTTTTTTTAATTGACTTTGATAAGTGCATGTTGCTCCTTCCTATGTATTGTTCTCAGTGAACCGAGGTGAGGTAAAGTTCCTTTTTCTTACGGCTTGACGTGTGTCCAGTGGCAGTGTGCCTGATTGGGTTTCCTGACGAACAACATAGGAGAGTGACGATTAGGCTGAGCCCAAAATTCGGTGTTTGGTTACTATCACGTCCAGCATTTAACTCGCGATCGGGAGTTAGTAAATCATTGTTTTTACTCATCAAACAGTCGGCAAATACTTATGTATTTTCTTAATATTACCGATTCAGAATTGAGCCACATGTAACTTTGTTAAGTGTAGCAGATGCCATGTGTTGTATTAAATTATACAGTGATTGTAGTAATTATTCTAATAAACCAGAAGTTTATTTGAATCTTCCTGTTCCTTCACTTTGGTCAGACCAATACTCCCATCTCATGCATTTTCTAATAATCAATAAATATTTTGAATAAAAAGTTCTCGGACTTCCCCATGGGAAAACCGCGCTGCACTAACTAACGGAGTGATCGAAGAGTCCGAGTGTGGCGGAGGTTAAGCAGCGTGGCTGCAGTTCCTCTTGATCTTCTTTGGTGATGTGATGACCTCTCTTGTAAGACCTGAGTTTCTCCTGGCGTATACAACTTTCAAATAACTTCCGGGAATTCAGCCAGGTAACACTTTCAGCGACCGCCGATATTTCGGCGGGAGAACACCCCGCCATTTTCAAGGCAAGGCGGGGTGTTCTCCCGCCGAAATATCGGCGGTCGTTGAAAGTGTTACCTGGCTGAATTCCCGGAAGTTATTTGAAACCTCTCTTGTAACTTGACATAACTCTACTTCTTCAGGTTGTTGAAGTAAGCGATGGCGGCAAGACCTTCTGGGGCAGGCTTCTTCCTGCCTGAGCACCACTCTTCCTTCACCCACTTCTCCGAGACTCGGTAGATGTGCTCCTAGTCCAGGGGAGGGGGGGGGGGTGAAGATCGTTGGGCGTTGACTATGCGTAGCTCCTTCCTGAACGCCACCTTGTACAACAAGCCACGACTGTGGCTGTGGTCCTACGGATAGTGGTGGAGGGGTGGCTTGGGGTATGGATTGGGGTGAATGGGTATGGATTGTCCCAATGGGGCAACTGGTACGCCCTGATATACACAAGCAGCCGGCTGTGACGTCGTCGCGCTCACAGCATCGCGGTATACGAGGTGCGACAACAAAGTAATGAGACTGATGTGAAAAAAAAATGTTGCTTACCGTTTTAGTCGAGATTAGTGTTGTCTCCTTCAAAGTAGCTCCCTTCTGACTGCACACACTTATTCCAGCGCTTCTGCCATTGATGGTAACACTTCTGGAACTCATCTTCTGCAACATCCTTCAAGACCCTCGTCACAGCTTTTTGGACATCTTGTGTTGTTTGAAAATTGTGTCCCCCGACCGCCCCTTTGACTCCTTGAAATAGAAAAAAGTCGCACGGAGCGATATCTGCTGAAGAAGGTGGCTGTGGTAGTACTGATATTTGTTTTGAGTTTAAAAATTCTGTACTGATAGAGCAGTATGGGATGGCGCATTTTCGTGATGCAGAATCCAATTATCAGCAATGTTGGCACGGAGACGAAGAACTCTTTTAGGAAGTCTTTCTAAAATTTCTTTGTAGTAATATTGGTTAATTGTTTGTCCAGGAGGCACCCACTCTTTATGAACAATTCCCTTGGAATCAAAGAAGCACACAAGCATTCATTTCACTTTTGACTTTGACATGCGAGCTTTTTTTGGTCTGGGTGATCCCTTTGAGAATCATTGCGAACTTTGGCGTTTTGTCTCTGGATCGTACTGAAAAAACCAACGTTCATCACCAGTGATAACACGGCTCAACAATTCTGGATTGATTTCCGTTTGCTCTAACAGATTGGCTGCCACATTTGTCCGTGTTTCTCGCTGTTGTGGAGTGAGATTTTTGGGGACCGTTTTTGCACAACTCTTTCTCATACCAATATCTTAAGTTATTATTAGACGAGCCGTTCCTCGATTGATGTTCAGTTCTTCTGCAATCATTTTCATTGATAATCTTCGATCAGATCGTACGAGTTCACGCACCCTGGCCAAGCTGACATCCGTCCGTGAGGTTGATGGTCGTCCGCTGCAGTCTTCATCTTCAACAACGAAAAACTTAAGCTCTTGACGTAAACTCCTCTCCAAAGGCCTTCTGAAGCTTACCGTAAGTTTTCTTCGCGTTTTAACCCAATTTAATGCAAAAATAAATGGCATACCCTTGCGAAATATTATGCGGTTCCATTTCGATGACCAGAGACACAAACAGGTGTTTACTTACTACAGCACAACTCACGACTGAGCAATTGCATCGACGTGCCGCTTGGACTGGAAGCAGCTTATAGACCAAGGTCAAAGATATTGTGCCTACGCAAGCCTGCAGGGTTGCCACGTCTTGCAAAGAAAATCAGTCTCATTACTTTATTGTCGCACCTCGTATGAGCATACGTTGAATCGGCGTTCGATGTGTCCGCTTCTACTGCGCGATGGCTGGATCCCACGCTGAGCTGCTGGGTATCGTCCCTATTTAGGGCGTTACCGGTGATTTTTATTTGAATGGAGCCTTTAACTACACAGGCAAGAAGCCGTTAGTGCGAGCCACAGCAGGGGTTTCGTCGTTTTATCCGGTGACTGTTTTTTAACCCACGCTCAGCCAAAGCGGATTTCTCGGGATAGCATAGGCGATAAAACGTCTCATGCTCCTTCCTGCGTTGTTCTGTAGTTCGTACTGTTTGCCCGACGTAAGAGGGCCACAATCGTAAGGTATCTTGTAGATTCCAGGTGTCCTTAACTCGTCTTAGTAATTGGATTTTTCTCGGAGACCTGAAAATCGCTTTGACCTTGTGTCAGTTCAACAGGCGGATATCTTCCCAGACACGGAACCACAGAACGGCAAGAAAGCAAGTCTCTTTTCCTGCCTCTCGTAGGTGTTCGTATAGTGATTCTTGCATGAAATGCCTTCATTTGATGATTTATAGCCATTGTTACCAAAGTCCTTGCGTAGCTGGCTCACCTCAGGGAGCAGGTTATCAGTTTCTGAAATCATTCATGCACGATGCAGCAATCTTTGTAGCACAGTCTGCTTCTGTGTCGGCTTCTGATGGCTAATGGCGTACAAATCGGTGTGGGTAGATTTTCTAAAGACGCTGTGACCAACGCATCTACTTCGTTTGCGGCGGACGAGGACGTCGAGGAAGCGTAATGCATTGTCTTTTCTGCCTCCATGATGAACTAAATGTTACCGTTAGTGCCATTGACATGTTCCAAAGATTCAAGTGACAAAGACGAACGTCTCGTCAACGTATCGAAAGAAACAACTGGGTTTTAATTGTACCGTGTTTAAAGAAATATCCTCAAAATCCTCCATGAAGAGGTTTGCCACAGCTTTTGGGACTGTGTTATTAAAGAAGCCGCTCAAATAAAAATCACCGCTGACGCCGTAAATAGTGACAGCGACCTCAGCTCAACACAGCATGGGATCCAGCTATCGCTCGGTTAGTACGGGCACATCGAACGCCGAGTCAACGTATGCTCATATATGGTTACGCCGCGACCACCAGTGACGTCACAGCCAGCAACTTACGTATATAAGGGCCTTACCAGCCACCCACTTAAAGTCATTGCACTTGACAGTGGCCTAGGAGTGACTGGCTGAAAGCTCGTATAGTTTTAGTCACTTAACGCTGTCGGAGATCCGAGAAGTTCTGTTAAGGCCGGCAGACCCTGAATTCTTACAATAAATATTTTGTATTTAATTTTAATGTGGATTATTAAATTTTGCTGCCTCAGTAGGACGTCTATGAGGAGCGACTGTGGTATTTCAGGGTCAGTTTTATAAAACTGAGATAAGTCACGCTGCCGGACGACGAAGATGCGGCTGCTAAGTTTTTACCTTATAATTTTTACGTGGTATGGCGTTGTCAGTCCATGTATGAGAATTGCGTCTGCGATTTCATTTTTTATTCCCATTTCTAAGGATAGGAACCGGTCGTCAGTAGCTTACAGAACTTGTTTATTAATCGAGGGGACCTGAACATCTCTAAAATACTGGTAGATTGTACCGTTGCGCAGTACATGTATTAGTGTCTGTGGAACGATGCTTGGATTTAGTCCGATGCTCATCATCGATCAGATATCTTCTTTTAACAGACAACATACAGTAGGAACGACCATTCGCAGCAGAAGAGTCTAGTAAGCGTGGGCTCCAAAACGCTAACTTCAACAACTATGAGCACTTCTTCATCTTCGATTCTGTGAAACAAATCCCTTCTGTCGCAAGCCCTGTGTTTTCCGTATTTTGAGTAATGGTAGTATGGAACAAAACAAGAAAAAAAATCCAGTAAACATGGGCTCTATAGTGCATACCATAAGAGCTTTCAGAAGTTGTTCATCTTAAAAAAATTGGACCTTTATGGTAAGGTATTATGGGACCAAACTGCTGCGGTCATGGGTCCCAAAGCCTACACTCTACTATCTAATCTGACTTAAACTAAGCTACGCTATGAACAACACACACACCCATGCCCAAGGGAGGACTCGAATCTCCGGCGGGGGGAGCCGCACAGACCGTGACAAGATGTCTACTGAAAAGCTTTTGTTCTACTGAACAAGTTCTCATAGCTCCTAAGGTATGCGTTGCAGAGCCCATGTTTAGTTATTGATCATTTTTTCTTGTTTTGAACCATACTACACCCTCCCAAAATATGGAAAGCCAAGATCTTGAAGTATAAGAGGTTGGTTTCACAGTATCAAAGAAGTGATAATAGCTCTTAAGGTACGCCCTTTAGAGCCGATGTTTACATTTTTTTCTTTGAAAATATTCCTTCCTGTCATATCCCTGAATAATGACTATTTCTCCCGGGACACGCTGTGTGGGACTGTGTTGTTAGTTTGCAATAGGTTTCATGCAAATTTTGGGAGAGATGTCTACTGAAAACGTACATTAATGCACATCGATTTTTGATCTTCTCCGATTCATTAGTCCCTCTTCACTTTAGTGTTTTTATTGAAATTTATTTTATTTCTCTCCCCTTCACCCACTCCCCAACCCTCAGTTTATTCCTTTCTGTATGCTCCCGGCAAAAATTCTCGTAGCCGTCAGTTTATGTGGAGAGGTTTCATCGCCCGCATTCGTAAGTCAAGCCCCTCGAGTTCCGTAGCAGGGACAGCCGACTGGCTGGCTCTGACGCTTCTCCAGCCTGCGGAGCCGGTGCGCGTGGACAATAACTCGGAACGAGCGCAGCACCACCTGGTACGCGGGCGCCGCTATAAAACCCCTTCCCGGGGAGGATTTAAATTCTCCACCCCCACCACCCCCGCCGTCCTTCGCGCCGACGACAGTGAGGAGAGAGAACGCGTTTGTATCTGGCGGGTGGTGGCACCGCTCGCCCGGCCGCTCTTGTTAGCGACACGAAGGGTGGCGGCCGGAGCCCTTCTTTAACAGCGCGCCAAGCGCAGCCATAAAACTAACTGCTTCCCTCACCTCGCTCCCTCCGGCGTCGTTTGCCGGCTCCAGGCGCACCTGCCGCCACTTTGCGCCGCGCGAGTCAATTGTCCGGAAGGCCGCGCACTCTCCGTCACTTCGGATCCCGAGTCCGCCTCATCCTCTCCTAAAGACGCACGGCAGCTCCTAAAGAGCAGTCGAAACTCTCACCCTGTTCCTTACCTCCACACGAGAGGGGAAAGCCAGTGAAAATGGAGCTACACTGTGTCGCAGTAGCAGCTAATTCCCCATCAAAGCCTTGTTCGCATCTGTATAATTAAATAATATACATTCTTCTTACTGGACTGTTAAAGCATAGATCCAAGGAGCGAGGGTCACGAACCTAATGTTCAGATATTACACTACTGGCCATTAAAATTGCTACACCACGAAGATGGCTTCGGGATGGCTGGGTGTTGTGTGCTGTCCTTAGGTTAGTTAGGTTTAACTAGTTCTAAGTTCTAGGGGACTGATGACCATACATGTTAAGTCCCATAGTGCTCAGAGCCATTTGAACCATTTTTTTTAAGATGACATGATACAGACGCGAAATTTAACCAACAGGAAGAAGACGCTATGCAAATGATTAGCTTTTCAGAGCATTCACACAAGGTTGGCGCCGGTGGCGACACCTACAACGTGCTGACATGAGGAAAGTTTCCAACCGATATCTCATACACAAACAGCAGTTGACCGACGTTGCCTGGTAAAACGTCGTTGTGGTGCCTCGTGTAAGGAGGAGAAATGCGTACCACCACGTTTCCGACTTTGATAAAGGCCGGATTGTAGCCTATCGCGATTGCGGTTTATCGTATCGTGACACTGCTGCTCGCGTTGGTCGAGATCCAATGACTGTTAGCAGAATATGGAATCGGTGGGTTCAGGAGGGTAATAAGGAACGCCGTGCTGGATCCCAACGGCCTCGTATCACTAGCTGTCGAGATGACAGGCATCTTATCCGCATGGCTGTAACGGATCGTGCAGCCACGTCTCGATCCCTGAGTCAACAGATGGGGACGTTTGCAAGACAACAACCATTTGCACGAACAATTACACGACGTTTGCAGCAGCATGGACTATTAGTTCGGAGACCATGGCTGCGGTTATTCTTGACGCTTCATCACAGACAGGAGCGCCTGCGATGGTGTATTCAAAGACGAACCTGGGTGCACGAATGGCAAAACGTCATTTTTCGGATGAATCCAGGTTGTTTACAGTTTCATGATGGTCGAATCCATGTTTGGCGACATCGCGGTGAACACACATTGGAAGCGTGTATTCGTCATCGTCATACTGGCGTATCACCCGGCGTGATGGTATGGGGTGCCATTGGTTACACGTCCCGGTCACCTCTTGTTCGCATTGACGGCACTTTGAACAGTGTTACGACCCGTGACTCTTCTACCCTTCATTCGATCCCTGCGAAACCCTACATTTCAGAAGGATAATACACGACCGCATGTTGCAGGTCCTGTACGGGCCTTTCTGGATACAGAAAATGTACGACTGCTGCCCTGGCCGGCACATTTTCCAGATCTCTCACCACTTGAAAACGTCTGGTCAATGGTGGCCGAGCAACTGGCTCGTCACAATACGCCAGTCACCACACTTGATGAACTGTGGTATCGTGTTGAAGCTGCATGGGCAGCTGTACCGGTACACGCCATCCAAGCTCTGCTTGACCAAATGCACAGGCGTATCAAGGCCGTTATTACGGCCTGAGGTGGTTGTTCTGGGTACTGATTTCTCACGATCTATGCAGCCAAATTGCGTGAAAATGTAATCACATGTCAGTTCTAGTATAATATATTTGTCCAATGAATACTCGTTAATCATCTGCATTTCTTCTTGATGTAGCAATTTTAATGGCCAGTAGTGTCTTAATGCTGTGCACGGAACACGGCTACTGGGACATGTATACACTCCTGGAAATGGAAAAAAGAACACATTGACACCGGTGTGTCAGACCCACCATACTTGCTCCTGACACTGCGAGAGGGCTGTACAAGCAATGATCACACGCACGGCACAGCGGACACACCAGGAACCGCGGTGTTGGCCGTCGAATGGCGCTAGCTGCGCAGCATTTGTGCACCGCCGCCGTCAGTGTCAGCCAGTTTGCCGTGGCATACGGAGCTCCATCGCAGTCTTTAACACTGGTAGCATGCCGCGACAGCGTGGACGTGAACCGTATGTGCAGCTGACGGACTTTGAGCGAGGGCGTATAGTGGGCATGCGGGAGGCCGGGTGGACGTACCGCCGAATTGCTCAACACGTGGGGCGTGAGGTCTCCACAGTACATCGATGTTGTCGCCAGTGGTCGGCGGAAGGTGCACGTGCCCGTCGACCTGGGACCGGACCGCAGCGACGCACGGATGCACGCCTAGACCGTAGGATCCTACGCAGTGCCGTAGGGGACCGCACCGCCACTTCCCAGCAAATTAGGGACACTGTTGCTCCTGGGGTATCGGCGAGGACCATTCGCAACCGTCTCCATGAAGCTGGGCTACGGTCCCGCACACCGTTAGGCCGTCTTCCGCTCACGCCCCAACATCGTGCAGCCCGCCTCCAGTGGTGTCGCGACAGGCGTGAATGGAGGGACGAATGGAGACGTGTCGTCTTCAGCGATGAGAGTCGCTTCTGCCTTGGTGCCAATTATGGTCGTATGCGTGTTTGGCACCGTGCAGGTGAGCGCCACAATCAGGACTGCATACGACCGAGGCACACAGGGCCAACACCCGGCATCATGGTGTGGGGAGCGATCTCCTACACTGGCCGTACACCACTGGTGATCGTCGAGGGGACACTGAATAGTGCACGGTACATCCAAACCGTCATCGAACCCATCGTTCTACCATTCCTAGACCGGCAAGGGAACTTGCTGTTCCAACAGGACAATGCACGTCCGCATGTATCCCGTGCCACCCAACGTGCTCTAGAAGGTGTAAGTCAACTACCCTGGCCAGCAAGATCTCCGGATCTGTCCCCCATTGAGCATGTTTGGGACTGGATGAAGCGTCGTCTCACGCGGTCTGCACGTCCAGCACGAACGCTGGTCCAACTGAGGCGCCAGGTGGAAATGGCATGGCAAGCCGTTCCACAGGACTACATCCAGCATCTCTACGATCGTCTCCATGGGAGAATAGCAGCCTGCATTGCTGCGAAAGGTGGATATACACTGTACTAGTGCCGACATTGTGCATGCTCTGTTGCCTGTGTCTATGTGCCTGTGGTTCTGTCAGTGTGATCATGTGATGTATCTGACCTCAGGAATGTGTCAATAAAGTTTCCCCTTCCTGGGACAATGAATTCACGGTGTTCTTTTTTCCATTTCCAGGAGTGTAGTTTCGAATCTGAGTCGTAGAGCGCGCAGGTTGTCCTCGCCCCCTAAGGGCATCTCGGTACACCCTTGGACAGTAGGTAGGCTACACCAGCGTCCGGACCTCTGAACAATGTGGTCGCCTATTCCCACCTTTCCGACACCTGCTCTGTCTCATGGACTGGTGTTCCCTATAGTGTAAATGTCTTACTCATCTGACAAAACGTTATTTCTCAATGTGCGTAGAGACTCAGAGACGCGTGTTCCCTTTGTCGTGGAACGGTCAATGAGATCGATGTTTTTCTTAAGGTAAATTTTGGAAAGACTTTGTTTTTACTGTCTGTTTTATTCCTATTCAATTTTTCTATCATATATATTCATAGAACCTGTATCATTTGATTCAGATTGGCAGACATGAGCAGAGCACCCACCAACATTTCTGAGAGGACTAAAAAGGTTTTAGATCTTCCTTTAACTACAGGTCCGGATGAGGACTCGATCTCTACTCAGAAGACTCTTACGTTCCTTCGGAAGATGATGAGGACGTTACGACATAGCTCTGACATTTGAAACTTCCCCTTTGAATGAAAAGAATGACTTGTGCTGGTGAAACTTCTACGTTACTTGATTTTCAAATTCCAGAGTGAAACTGAACGTACTGAGGCTGTTTTCTCTGTACTTATTCTGATCATTTCTAAACTGACACACAATATTTCAGCGCTATATATATATATATATATATATATATATATATATATATATATATATATATATATATATATATTGACATCCAGTTTAACAGATTTTCTTTTTCTGACAGACACACGTCCAGATCGTCCGCTCATATTAACATCTCAGAACTCTGGCATCTCTCTCCCCACATCCACCACTGCTGGCGGCTCACCTCCAACTGCCCAACGCTACACGCTGTTCACATCCAACTACCCAACACTACATTAGCGAATAACTTCCAACAACGAGTCCAACCAGCCACAGACTGCACACAGTGCAGTCATCGATTTTAATGCAGAGCACTACGTGGCGGTACCAACGTAAAAACCTGAACAGTCTACTTGCACAGTGAACTCTCGTATGATGAAGGCGAGCAGGCAACTGCAATGAGAGCAGAATATGTGGGATCAGCTACCGACAAAGAGAGCCGCGAGTATATAGTCAACGGCAGGCCATCAAGGGGTGATTTTAGAGGAAGGAATTATATTTGGATAAAAGACACTTACCCATAAGCAGCCGCTGGAGCAAAAATACACTCCTGGAAATGGAAAAAAGAACACATTGACACCGGTGTGTCAGACCCACCATACTTGCTCCGGCCACTGCGAGAGGGCTGTACAAGCAATGAGCACACGCACGGCACAGCGGACACACCAGGAACCGCGGTGTTGGCCGTCGAATGGCGTTAGCTGCACAGCATTTGTGCACCGCCGCCGTCAGTGTCAGCCAGTTTGCCGTGGCATACGGAGCTCCATCGCAGTCTTTAACACTGGTAGCATGCCTCGACAGCGTGGACGTGAACCGTATGTGCAGTTGACGGACTTTGAGCGAGGGCGTATAGTGGGCATGCGGGAGGCCGGGTGGACGTACCGCCGAATTGCTCAACACGTGGGGCGTGAGGTCTCCACAGTACATCGATGTTGTCGCCAGTGGTCGGCGGAAGGTGCACGTGCCCGTCGACCTGGGACCGGACCGCAGCGACGCACGGATGCACGCCAAGATCGTAGGATCCTACACAGTGCCGTAGGGGACCGCACCGCCACTTCCCAGCAAATTAGGGACACTGTTGCTCCTGGGGTATCGGCGAGGACCATTCGCAACCGTCTCCATGAAGCTGGGCTACGGTCCCGCACACCGTTAGGCCGTCTTCCGCTCACGCCCCAACATCGTGCAGCCCGCCTCCAGTGGTGTCGCGACAGGCGTGAATGGAGGGACGAATGGAGACGTGTCGTCTTCAGCGATGAGAGTCGCTTCTGCCTTGGTGCCAATGATGGTCGTATGCGTGTTTGGCGCCGTGCAGGTGAGCGCCACAATCAGGACTGCATACGACCGAGGCACACAGGGCCAACACCCGGCATCATGGTGTGGGGAGCGATCTCCTACACTGGCCGTACACCACTGGTGATCGTCGAGGGGACACTGAATAGTGCACGGTACATCCAAACCGTCATCGAACCCATCGTTCTACCATTCCTAGACCGGCAAGGGAACTTGCTGTTCCAACAGGACAATGCACGTCCGCATGTATCCCGTGCCACCCAACGTGCTCTAGAAGGTGTAAGTCAACTACCCTGGCCAGCAAGATCTCCGGATCTGTCCCCCATTGAGCATGTTTGGGACTGGATGAAGCGTCGTCTCACGCGGTCTGCACGTCCAGCACGAACGCTGGTCCAACTGAGGCGCCAGGTGGAAATGGCATGGCAAGCCGTTCCACAGGACTACATCCAGCATCTCTACGATCGTCTCCATGGGAGAATAGCAGCCTGCATTGCTGCGAAAGGTGGATATACACTGTACTAGTGCCGACATTGTGCATGCTCTGTTGCCTGTGTCTATGTGCCTGTGGTTCTGTCAGTGTGATCATGTGATGTATCTGACCCCAGGAATGTGTCAATAAAGTTTCCCCTTCCTGGGACAATGAATTCACGGTGTTCTTATTTCAATTTCCAGGAGTGTATATATATATAAAAGAGAATTTAAATAAAAAGAAATAAATCAGTTTATATTTGGAAATTTATTTTAACATTGATCATTGAAATTTCAGCATATTAAACTTGAGTCATAACTAAACTGGTGCCTTATTTAAGACTGTGAAAATGTGAGTTTGTAATCTTACGGAACACATCAAATAGGGAGCCAAGATTGGGAGACTACATACAACACTGCGTTCATAAAATAACACACGAAGAACGTTGTAACATATCCAAGAGGAAATTAACCACAACCAACCGACTCAATTTTCACCCAAATAAGTTACGTTCGTAGCGCAACCCTGTCCGTCATGTAATTACCACACACTGGTATACTAAATTCATACTAACTCTCTGTGAAATCTTCCCGAAAAGAATAGCTGAGGGCTACTTTGAAGATTACACCACATGCTTCACGTGGTCAACTTGGTTTACACAAAGAGTGTAACTCCACAATAATTCTGATAATTAAAATAAATTAGATCGAAAAGCAATTTACAAAAGAAAAACCTTGAACTGGTTACTATCGTCTTACTATTAACCTGATGGGTCAAACAATTGTATAAGCACGTGGCACTGGTCTTACAAAGTACACCCCACGTGGGTTGAACATAAAGGAAAGTTGCTACACTCCTGGAAATGGAAAAAAGAACACATTGACACCGGTGTGTCAGACCCACCATACTTGCTCCGGACACTGCGAGAGGGCTGTACAAGCAATGATCACACGCACGGCACAGCGGACACACCAGGAACCGCGGTGTTGGCCGTCGAATGGCGCTAGCTGCGCAGCATTTGTGCACCGCCGCCGTCAGTGTCAGCCAGTTTGCCGTGGCATACGGAGCTCCATCGCAGTCTTTAACACTGGTAGCATGCCGCGACAGCGTGGACGTGAACCGTATGTGCAGTTGACGGACTTTGAGCGAGGGCGTATAGTGGGCATGCGGGAGGCCGGGTGGACGTACCGCCGAATTGCTCAACACGTGGGGGCGTGAGGTCTCCACAGTACATCGATGTTGTCGCCAGTGGTCGGCGGAAGGTGCACGTGCCCGTCGACCTGGGACCGGACCGCAGCGACGCACGGATGCACGCCAAGACCGTAGGATCCTACACAGTGCCGTAGGGGACCGCACCGCCACTTCCCAGCAAATTAGGGACGCTGTTGCTCCTGGGGTATCGGCGAGGACCATTCGCAACCGTCTCCATGAAGCTGGGCTACGGTCCCGCACACCGTTAGGCCGTCTTCCGCTCACGCCCCAACATCGTGCAGCCCGCCTCCAGTGGTGTCGCGACAGGCGTGAATGGAGGGACGAATGGAGACGTGTCGTCTTCAGTGATGAGAGTCGCTTCTGCCTTGGTGCCAATGATGGTCGTATGCGTGTTTGGCGCCGTGCAGGTGAGCGCCACAATCAGGACTGCATACGACCGAGGCACACAGGGCCAACACCCGGCATCATGGTGTGGGGAGCGATCTCCTACACTGGCCGTACACCACTGGTGATCGTCGAGGGGACACTGAATAGTGCACGGTACATCCAAACCGTCATCGAACCCATCGTTCTACCATTCCTAGACCGGCAAGGGAACTTGCTGTTCCAACAGGACAATGCACGTCCGCATGTATCCCGTGCCACCCAACGTGCTCTAGAAGGTGTAAGTCAACTACCCTGGCCAGCAAGATCTCCGGATCTGTCCCCCATTGAGCGTGTTTGGGACTGGATGAAGCGTCGTCTCACGCGGTCTGCACGTCCGGCACGAACGCTGGTCCAACTGAGGCGCCAGGTGGAAATGGCATGGCAAGCCGTTCCACAGGACTACATGCAGCATCTCTACGATCGTCTCCATGGGAGAATAGCAGCCTGCATTGCTGCGAAAGGTGGATATACACTGTACTAGTGCCGACATTGTGCATGCTCTGTTGCCTGTGTCTATGTGCCTGTGGTTCTTTCAGTGTGATCATGTGATGTATCTGTCCCCAGGAATGTGTCAATAAAGTTTCCCCTTCCTGGGACAATGAATTCACGGTGTTCTTATTTCAATTTCCAGGAGTGTATATTGAAAAATATTGTCAAGACGAGACGTTATAATCTCACGCACATTCGCATTTAAGACTGATGAACTTAGAGTTACTGATCAACACGTGGTTCCACTTTACTCACAAAGTAGCGACAAAGCAACTACACATTTCATACTACCGGAAGATATTCTGAACTTCACACTCGAATTACACTGCGTTGCAATTTAAGATAATATTAGATATTTTAGAGCTAAACCTGAAATAAAGGTGATTAAATTTTCAGTTAGGCTGAACTTAAGAAATCCATTGTCCTGCGGACTTAGCAGACACGCGCTTAGCCGGAGATCTTACCACTTCAGACGCTCGCCGCGGACAGACTGCCCTGGGCTGCTACCTGACGGGTGCCTCACAAATACAAACGGAAGTGACCAGAGGCAGCTTCCTATACCAACATGACAAGGGATGGACAGGGCCATACTAAGGATAGAAACCTCTTTGCTTTTAGAAAGCGTAGCTACCTGTTCCGACGTTGGTCCTACTGTTCTCTAGCAGACAGGCTTGTCTGCTACCCTCAAGCATGCAACAAGAAATACATTTGCTCATTCATCCTCTCACACAGAAGGGAAGGGGGATGACAGTATCTTATCATATACAGTATATAAAAGAAAGCGGATGTAGGTTCCGTATGAGACTGTGTGACATGAATTACATATAAACTGTGTTTTAAAGTGTAGTAGTGTGACAGATCGTTCTTGTTTATGTGTAAAAGTAACACGTTCCACTACTCAGTCTCCTCCCAGATAGTCAGAAACGCCGCAGTAAATTTAGAAGAGGAATTTATGCCGTAAATGACAACAGATTTAAGAAATTAACATGAAAGGAATCCAACAAGTTTTTGTTGCTTAAGTAAAGAAAAAAATATATGTTCGGTCGAGAGGGTTAATCGCGTGTCAGTTACATATCACTTTAGAAATACAAATACAATATGAAGATAATTTACAAATTTACGTACATATTATTATATAATTTATACATCTGCTATAGTGTCCAAGAAGCCTGAGACGTTTCCAGGGTACAAAGTTTCGGGACACACTTTAACAATGTCCCTGACAGTCCGTCTTGGAAAGCCGCATGTGTACTCCACGGTGGCAGTCTTTCCCCATCTGTGTAGTAGGTCGCCGCATTTCTGTTGGTCTATCCAGATCCTATTAAGTGTACTCCATGTTCTCCGGGTCAGATATAGTTCCCATGGCTTGCTCATGGCCTTGAAAAGTTTCAGGGGATTTGTTGGAGTCTTATTATTCCACGCTTGCATCCAAAAGTATAATTTAGCACGAAAACTAACCATCCCAACAATGGCCAAGGGTTCCACAAATTACAAGCTGTGTTTAACACGAGGGTGTGGGAGGCTTTTACAGTGCCGTGTCGAATGGCACAACTATTTTCTCTGGCTCCAGCCATCTTGTCCGTGGCTGTGCCGTACTGGTGGTGCGGCAGATTGCGGTCGCTGTGAGGCATGAGACCGACGGGAGTGCCTGTGTGGCCGCCGTGCTGCGGGGAGGATGGATGGCGGGCAGTCGGCTGGACTCAACTAGAACTGACACATCTCCCACAAGCAAGTACCGAGTCCGAGATCGCGGTCACTGGCGCGCCGTCGATGGTCAGTGCGGGCATGGAGGTCTGTGTATACGAGGTGCGGCTAGAAAAAAACCGGACTGATGCTGGAAAAAACATTTATTTACAATTATTTACAATTTCATGTTATCTCCTTCAATGTACTCTCCTCCTCGGTCTCTACACCGCTCCATACGAATTTTCCACTGTTCATAGCAATGCTGCAGATCATTTTCGGTAAGTCCATACATTACTTCCGTCGCTTTTTCTTTTACTGCTTCAACAGTCTCAAATCTAGTTCCTTTCAAAGCTGACTTGACTTTAGGGAAAAGAAAAAAGTCACAGGGGGCCAAATCAGGTGAGTAGGGTGGATGATCTAAGATGGGAATGTTGTGTTTTGCCAAAAACGTCTTCACTGACAACGCACTGTGAGCTGGGGCATTGTCTTGGTGAAGGATCCATGACTTTTTTCTGCACAAATCGTTCCGTTTTCTCCGTACTCGCTCACGTAGGGTAGCCAGGACGCTAATGTAGTAATGCTGATTCACTGTTTGTCCCTCTGGTACCCAATCAATGTGCACAATCCCTTTGATGTCAAAAAAAAAACAATCATCATTGCCTTGAATTTCGATTTTGACATTCGTGCTTTTTTTTGTCGTGGAGAACCAGGAGTTTTCCAATGCATCGATTGGCGTTTAGTTTCGGGATCGTAAGTAAAAAAACCACGATTCATCGCAAGTAATAACATTTTGTAAGAAGGTGGGATCACTTTCAATGTTTTCCAGGATGTCAGAACAAATCATTCTTCGGCGTTCCTTCTGTTCAATTGTGAGACACTTTGGAACCATTTTTGAACACACTTTGTTCATGTTGAAACTTTCATGAAGAATCTGCCTAACACTTTCCTTGTCAACTCCTGTTAACTCAGACACTGCTCTGATTGTTAAACGGCGATCTTGTCGAACAAGTTTACCGATTTTTTCAATGTTTGCATCAGTTTTTGCTGACAATGGTCTGCCAGTGCGAGTGTCATCACTGGTGTCTTCGCGGCCATCTTTAAATCGTTTAAACCACTCAAACACTTGTGTTCGCGATAAACAATCATCGCCGTACACTTGTTGTAACATTACAAACGTTTCACTTGCAGATTTTCCTAGTTTGAAACAAAATTTGATGTTAACACGCTGTTCTTTCTGTACACTCAACATTTTCCGACGCTCAGACAAAACGTCAACTACTTAAAACAGACGCCACGGGCAGACTGAGTGCAGGAGGCAGATGAAACTCGAGCAGTAGGCGGAGCGAGAGTCACGTGACAGGCCACGCGACTTTCAGCCTTATTGCATTCGTTTTATTGTTTCACCAGTACTAGTCAGGTTTTTTTCTAGCCACACCTCGTAGACATCAAGGAAAGTAGTCCTGCGGGAAGTCAAGAACCTCACCGAGTTCGCTTACACTGGATGGACACTTCCAGCATGGGTGGCGCTGGTTTGTGGTCAACAACTAGTAGGAGCCGGTGCTGTATTCTCCAGTTTCTTACAAGGCATTATAGAAAGGCGAAAAAAACATCCTCAGCATATTGCAAGGAGCACAGACGGAGTGTTTCGATTTTCTGTTGGTATCCTGGTGCTCTTGTGTTCAAGTTAGGTCACAGTGTTTTATGCAAAGACGCATTACGTGAGCATAATTGTAGCTCACTTCAAAAAATGGTTCAAATGGCTCTGAGCACTATGCGACTTAACTTCTGGGGTCATCAGTCGCCTAAAACTTAGAACTAATTAAACCTAACTAACCTAAGGACATCACACACATCCATGCCCGAGGCAGGATTCGAACCTGCGACCGTAGCGGTAGCTCGGCTCCAGACTGTAGCGCCTAGAACCGCACGGCTACTCCGGCCGGCTAGTTCACTTCATCTGGAAGTTGAGAGTGTTTAGTTACGGCTTGCTGTGACTGTTCACACGTCTTCTTGCTACGTGAACATTGTGTATTGCACCTGCAGTGCGCTGAAGTGAATATTGTGTCATAAAGCAAGTCGGTTCATATCAATATGTGCAGTGCTTGTGATTGCGCAATTTAAAACCTTGTTACAGTGGTGGATCTGTTACTTAGTGTCTTATATTTTGATTCAGTGTGAATTGTTATATTGAAATGTGATTCATTCATATTCACGGTGATCCATTGATAGTGACAGGGCCAAATATCTCACGAAATAAGCATCAAACGAAAAAACTACAAAGAATGAAACTTCACTAGCTTGAAGAGGGAAACCAGATGGCGCTTTGGTTGGCCCGCTAGATGGCGCTGTCATAGCTCAAACGGATATCAACTGCGTTTTTTAAATCGGAACCCCCATTTTTTTATTACATATTTGTGTAGTACGTAAAGAAATATGAATGTTTTAGTTGGACCATTTTTTTCCGCTTTGTGATAGATGGCGGTGTAATAGTCACAAACGTATAAGTACTTGGTATCACGTAACATTCCGCCACTGCGGACGGTATTTGCTTCGCGATACATTACTCGTGTTAAAATGAACCGTTTACAAATTGCGGAAAAGGTCGATATCGTGTTGATGTATGGCTATTGTGATCAAAATGCCCAACGGGCGTCTGCTATCTATGCTGCTCGGTATCCTGGACGACATCGTCCAAGTGTCCGGACCGTTCGCCGGATAGTTACGTTATTTAAGGAAACAGGAAGTATTCAGCCCCATCTGAAACGTCAACCACGACCTGCAACAAATGATGATGCCCAAGTAGGTGTTTTAGCTGCTGTCACGGCTAATCCGCACTTCAGTAGCAGACAAATTGCGCGAGAATCGACAATCTCAAAAACGTCGGTTTTGAGAATGCTACATCAACATCGATTGCACCCGTACCATATTTCTATGCACCAGGAATTGCATGGCGACGACTTTGAACGCCGTGTACAGTTCTGCCACTGGGCACAAGAGAAATTACGGGACGATGACAGATTTTTTGCACGCTCTATTTAGCGACGAAGCGTCATTCACCAACAGCGGTAACGTAAACCGGCATAATATGCACTATTGAGCAACGGAAAATCCACGATGGCTGCGACAAGTGGAACATCACCGCCCTTGGCGGGTTAATGTATGGTGCGGCACGATGGGAGGAAGGTTAATTGGCCCCCATTTTATCGATGGCAATCTAAATGGTGCAATGTATGCTGATTTCCTACGTAATGTTGTACTGATGTTACTACAAGATGTTTCACTGCATGACAGAATGTCGATGTACTTCCAACATGATGGATGTCCGGCACATAGCTTGCGTGCGGTTGAAGCGGTATTGAAAAGCATATTTCATGACAGGTGGATTGGTCGTCGAAGCCCGCACGTTCACCGAATCTGACGTTCCCGGATTTCTTTCTGTTGGGAAAGTTGAAGGATATTTGCTATCGTGATCCACCGACAACGCCTGACAAAATGCGTCAGCGTACTATCAATGCATGTGCGAACATTGGAAGGCGAACTACTCGCTATTGAGAGGAATGTCGTTACACGCATATTAAATGCATTGAGGTTGACGGACATCATTTTGAGCATTTTTGCATTGATGTGGTATTTACAGGTAATCACGCTGTAACAGCATGCGTTCTCGGAAATGACAAGTTCACAAAGGTACATGTATCACATTGGAACAACCGAAATAAAATGTTCAAACGTACCTACGTTCTGTATTTTAATTTAAAAAATCCCACCTGTTACCAACTGTTCGTCTAAAATAGTGAGCCAAATGTTTGTGACTATTACAGCGCCATCTATCACAAAGCGAAAAAAGTGGTCGAACTAAAACATTCATATTTCTTTACGTACTTCACGAATAAGTAATAAAAAAATGGGGGTTCCTATTTAAAAAAAACGCAGCTGATACCCGTTTGACCTATGGCAGCGCCATCTAGCGGGCCAACCATAGCGCCATCTGGTTTCCCCCCTTCAAGCTAGACAAGTTTCGTCCTTTTAGTTTTTTCGTTTGACGCTTATTTCGTGAGATATTTGGCCCGGTGACGATCAATAGACCACCCTGTATATTTCCATATATGTAACTGGTGTACTGATTACTTAGATGTAAGCGTTGGTAGTTGAATAGTGTGTTAGTAGTTGGTGTTTTGCTGATTGGAGGAAGCTAGCAGTAGCCAGGCAACCTGTAGCTAGTAACTATTTTACTCAGTTAGACAAGTGAACGTTTCTTTGAATAATGAATTACTATTTTCATGACTGTTGGAGACAAAATACCGTATATTGAAAAGGTATATCGTTATTTGCGTTGGCCATGGGAGGCGATGTTGAATTGTTTTGTGTCAGTTATTGTTACCATTTCAAGAAGATATTCTGTGTTATTCAAGCTCTGTTCAAGTTTATTCAAGCCACAAAGAATCGGTTGTTTATATTAGTGTTTTCTGTCTTGTTAAATTGTTTTTTGCATGTTAAATAAAGCGGTAATAGAAATACTAAGCCTCACGTCTGCACCACCCATTGCCCAAACACTACTCCACCTAATTCCCAAACTACAGTAGTGACACCAATATTTTGATTTGTCAGTATATAGCTGGACGTGTAATATTGAGCCACGTTATTTATTTATAAATTTATTTTTAAAAATCTGATCATATAAGTGAGGGAGATACGAGAAGAAGAGTATGGTACACATTGTTTGAGACTTGGCTGTTGATTGTGACTCCTGGAGGCAACGAAGTGGACATAGATAATGTTAGTCTTAGGGCGCACGTAAAATTGATCTCACCAGGAAACAAGACAGAAAAATTCTTCTGTCGTTGCTGTGGGAGGAGTGTGTGTATAAGGGGCAGTCAAATGAAAACAAGAATGATGGAAAAAAGTAAGTAAACAGTTTATCATTTCAAAAGTAGTAGCCATAATCGCTAATAAATTTCTCCCACTGTGATACAAGGCGGCCAACGCCTTCCTGGGCAAATGGTTGCATTTCTACAGGACCATGTTTGTACACAGACTTGTTCCTCTTTGTCCGAAGCAAATCAACAGCCACAAATGAGAAAGGCCAATCCGTTTTGGCTTGTCCTCACATTTATTTTCTTTAACTGCCCTCTCGGGGAATGATGTTAGGAAGGTGATCAGGTATCAAGGGCTCTAATTACTCTTTGCTGAATTTAAATGTGATAGGTCTTAATCCATTTTCTACATTTTTCAAGATCTCTTGGTGGACATTCTGTGCGGGAGAGGCATGTGGGACAGGGGAGTTGTATGCGGCCCGAGTAACAGTTGCGGTGGTCAGTGATGCTCCATTTCAAAGACACCCTCAGCTTTCTCTCGGCTGGAGGGAAGGCAACGAGGATTGCGTGTATCTCTCAGGGCAACGCTGAGGGAAAGAAGCCACAGCTTTTTTTTTTTATCATTGCGTCCTTTTGCCCTGTACCCTGTTGACAGGCGCTGAGACCCACGACCAGGCGCAGTTGGCAGCCACATTAATTTTTTCGGAGTTTGTGTAGATAGCTGAACTTCTCTTGGAACTCTGTTCTGGACCACCGGAGAGGAGAAGTCGTGAAACAGAGACTGGAGAATGGATGCGTTAAGGGTATTCACTGTGTCAGTAGCCTGGACGGAGTTTTTGCAAGTGATCCGGACTGCTGGTCAGCATAACTTCGGTTCGGTTTCGCGACTTATGGGAACATCGTCCACAGGTACAGCTCCTTAGGGTGTTCAGCAGTCCTGATCACACCCTACAGTGTTGCCCACCACTGATAGCTGAATCTACACGAATTGCCACAACGTTTGGTAAAGTACTCGGGTATACCTTTTTAGGTCGGGTTTTGTTCAAAGGATTTAATTCTTGAGATGGTTTGTTTAAGATGAATTAATTGTTTATTTTTTCTTTATTTTTTTCTACAGGCAGCTGCAGTGAAGCTGGGATTCAGTTACTTTGGTGCCCCCATCACCGCCCTTACCCACACAGTGCCAAGAGCAGATGTAATTTACAAGTGGTATTCTATAACGGAGTTCTGTTATTCGATGACTGTATCACAAGTTAGCAAATTAGCAATCTTTCAGGATAATCAGTCCACTGACAGTGGATGAAAGGGAACTACAATTATTTTACAGACCCCCACTTCAACTTTTTCAACTGATTATTCATGGAAACTTGTTGTACTTGTCATGTATTTGAGTAGCCACATAGTGTCATAATATTTCATTCATTTGTGCTTTAAATCAGTAAATCTCATTGTGATAGTAAGTACCTCTATCATTTCAGTAATTATAGAACCACATATGAATACCAAGCAATTAACCACATTTTTTGGGGAGATTATTAAGTACATATTGTAAATTATGTACAGGGGTCAACCCATGAAAAGACAGGGCCAAACAGATTCTTTTGCATTCAGATATCCTTGTGCAGAATAGGGAGAGTGACAGGTCCTGGCGTGGTGTGTAGCTTTACACCATTGAGATGCAGGTTTTACTCAAATCAGTGCACTAGTTTCACCTCGCCACCAAGCACCCTTTCATGTCTTTCTTCAGAACCTCAAAAAGAAGCGAGCTAATAAGTCCAAACGTCCAGGAATGTTGACGGACTGCACCATTCTATTGCAGGATAATGCCCTCCCACATGTTGCCAACGTTGTTTCGACTACGCTGCAGAAGTTTCGCTGGAAAGGCCTTACACATTCATAATACAATGTCAATATCTCCCCAAACGTTTTTCATATTTTTGGAGCCCTGAAGAAAGATATTCGTAGACGTCGATTTGCTTCAGATGAACAGATGCACGCCTGGTTACAGTCATGGTCCTGCAGGCAATCGTAAACATTTTCCCAGGAGGGGAGTGACCATCCTGTCTCACAATGGGATTAATGTATTAAGAGTTATGACGATTAAGTTCGAAGTAATAAACGGATTAATAAGAAGTTTACTTACTTTCTTGTGTTTACGTCGTTTTCTTTTTACTGCCCCTTATACAAGACCAACTGGCGTGACAGCTCGGCAGAAGCCAGTGCAGGAGGTCATCTGAAGCCAGCTTCCGAAGAAAGACCAATAGATTGCTTGGTGGAACAAGAGAGCTCTGTTAGAAACTTATCTTGAGGCAGTCTCCGAGGAGGGTGAGTTTCGGAAACTGGTGTGTGTGTGTGTGTGTGTGTGTGTGTGTGTGTGTGTGTGTGTGTGTTTGATGTGGTGTGTGTGTCTGAATGTGGTGCCCATGTTTGAGTGTGGTGTGAGTGTGAGTACGGTGTGTGTTTGTGGTGTACATTTGTGAGTGGGGTGCATTTGAGTGCGGTGTGTGTTTGTGTATGGTGTGTTTGTATGTGGTTTCAACGTCTCCATTCGATGGACAGTCACCATCAAGTGTGTCACGCTGCTGTAACCTTCGTGACCTGCTGAGGAGAGGTTTGGACTTTGACGCAGAACACTGATGGAAAGTTTCGTGACCAGTAACTTCATGCCACCACCATCCTTCCTCGCCTTTGCCTTAGAGGTAAAGAGAAAGGAGCAAACAGCATGCGATATACTCGGTCGTTTATTCGTGCAATTTCTGGCCACATCTGACATTGCTGAGCGTAGGCGATCTGACGAGAACCGATGATTCAGCGAAGCAAGGCCGCTGACATATGCGGGTTAACTCTCCACGCATAGAGCAGCCCTGGTGCGACTGCTGCTGAGATTACTGCCATGGTCAACGGCATTCTGTACATTCTGAAAGCCAGTAAGAATACATCTAATTTTTTTAGCACGATTATTATGTTTACAAAATCACTGTGTTCACATACTTCATTCATCAAATAGACGTTAATACAGCATGATGCTGTATCATTTTAACTTTCAATACACTTGCCACTGTCAGTGTAATAACCCTTCCATTCTGAAGTCGTAAAGATTTTTAAGAGGACCGTTGACAGATTCATTGATCTTATACCAAACATTATTAGTCATGCTGATACACAAACAGTAGCCAGACCATGAGACAAAGTTTCCAATGGATGCATTACCCTAGAGCAACCTCCAAGGTAGCTTAGTGACAGTTTTCAGCAACTACATAAGTGACCACTGTTACTGCAGACGGAAAAGGAATACGTAAGACATAAAACAGATGCTGGTACGGTGGAAAAAAAGGATGCATGCGTAATTATAGATAAAATCAGAAAGAAGGGTATTGTACATGTCAACACTGCAGCTTCTCTTTCCACAACACTGTGCATTGAAACCAATATAGTGACACTTCCTCCCAAATGGGTTATAATAATTACCTACTAACTATTATTATTATAGGTCGCAAGTAATGCAAATGGACGAAAATCGTAATACCGACATTGTTTTTTAACTTGTGCAAGGGGTGTCCAGAAATTGAAAATTTGTGGTAAGATCTTATGGGACCAAACTGCTAAGGCCATCGGTCCCTAAGCTTACACACTACTTAATCTAACTTAAACTAACTTACACTAAGGAAGACATACACACCCATGCCCAACCTCCGACGGGGGGAGCCACGCAGACCGTGACAAGGCGCCCAAGACCGCGCGTCTACTCCGCGCGGCTAGGTGTCCAGAAAGTAAGCTCCGATCGGTCGCGAAATGAAAACCACAGTGAAAATCCTATGAAGCTCTGTATATATATATATATATATATATATATATATATATATATATATATATATATATATATATATATGTGTGTGTGTGTGTGTGTGTTGGACAGTGTCTCCAGTATGCCTTCCATCTCTTCACGTTGGACTTTGCAATTCTGAGAGCACAGTGAGTACGTAAAGATGCCTAGAAAATAGCGTCTCCCGCCATTTGTAAGTGCCTCTTGAGAGATTTCGCATGATTTCATGCAGCTCACATAACGTAAATCTCATGAATTTCCTTCCGCATGACAATTCTTGGTTGCAAATTGCAGGGGCGATGAATAAGCAGCTGTCCGGTTTTGGATGGGATATGTTTGATCACCCACCACCAGCCCGGACGTGGATCCCTCTGTTTTTCATCTCTTCTGAGATGAACCACTAGCTATGGAGAAAACATTTTGGCACGGACAAGGAACTGCAGACCAGCGTAGGGAACTTATGGAAAGGACAGATGGCTGCCTTCTGTGACAAGGGTATTGGTAAGTTGGTACAACGCTATAACAAGTGTCTAAGTCGGAGCGGCGACAGTGTAGAGAAGTGGCTGGAAAGTTTAGCTACCTGTTTCAAATAAAATATTTCTGATTTTCACTATGGTTTCCGTTTCGCGACCGATTGGATCTAATTTCTGCACGACGCTTGTAGGTATTACTGTGGATATTCACATATTCATTCACATCTGCGGACACGTGTCATTGTCAGGGTTTTCTGTTCTGTAGGTTGCTCCTCGTCCCACGCTAACGAACATACCTCATTTGGCTCCTCCGTTGAGGCCTGTCGCACCATCATTGTCGTGCCAACAGCTGTGCCGTCTTCGACTTCGTTTACCATTCATCATTTAACCTTTACCGTTTACCGTTTACCATTTAACAATTTATTAAACTGCCCAAAAGTGAGAGAACTAGAAAACTATTATGCAGGGAGAGTCACTATCTATTGCCACCTAGAATAGCTCCGAAAGTATGATAGTATCTGAAAAGTTTTTGGGACAAATGTTGCATGGGACAACGGGGGCCATAATATGACGTTGGTTTGTTGTTGCTAGGTGAGGTCGCGTCGGAGATATGAGGGTCAACATTGTTTTTTTCAGTGGAATGCTATAGTTTGGTAGTTATTTTCTAATAGCGGGTAGTGAGACGAATCCAGTGATGTGTAACAGTAAGGTCTTAGAAGGTCAACGAAGGTCACAAAGTTGGGTGGCATGAACGTCCATTTACAGAAGGTGTTCGAAGTGATGACCATTGGTATCAATGCAGTGCTGCAGTATTCTTGTCATGGATTGAGTGTTACTCTTTATCACTTCGGCGCTTATCGAAGCACATGCTCTGACAATTCTCTCTCGTATATCGTGCAAATAGCAAATATTCGCCGAAGACGGCGAATCCATCTAACGTGCCATTGACATGTAAACACCATTCGACGGCTTCGCAATACAACACTAATAGGAACGCTAAGAGTAATATCATTGAACCAAGAGAATGTGAATGATGTATTTCTTCTAAGAACAAGTCGATATGCTTCTCATTTACGGTGAATGCCTACGAAATTCAGTGAGAGCTAGAGACTTATACGCTGAAAGATATACTCAACGTACTCACACTACACGAGGTACATTTAAATACATGTCTGTGATAAATTGCGAACAACTGGATCTTTAACGTATCAGAAACATATCCGGAAAAGGAAAGGTACTAACAAGGAAACGGAAATTGGTACTCTTTCCACTGTGGTTCGAAATCCTTGTGTCAGTTCGCGTCAGATCGCAAGGGAATCTGGCATGAGCCAGAGTAGTGTTATTCGCGCTATGCATCGCCTTAAATATCATCCTTACAGTGTCAGACTCCACCAAGAATTAACTGGTACGGATTTTATGCGTCCCATTGAATTCTGCCGATGGGCTCAACTTCATTCCCAGAGGGATGACACATTGATTTTATTTACTGATGAGGCTACATTCACGAACCATGGAAATGTTAAATTGATTAACATGCATTACCGGGCAACTGAAAAGCCATGTTGGCTACGCCGAGTTACACACCAAAAACCGTGGTGGGTGAATGTATGGTGTGGGATTCTGGAGGACAGAATTATAGGCCCCTATTTCATCGAAGAAAAATTCATTCAGGCAACAATCGAGAAGGGGAAACCGCAGCAGAACTCCACGCAGAATTTGCACGCTTAGCAAGACGTACAGTTAGGGAGAGTGACAGATCAGACTGACGAACAAAACGTCGCAAAGCGATGGAATCGCGTTCGTCTAGTCCTGGAGGTATTAGAGGAAGATCTCAATTTGAGGGCGCCGTGCAATTTATGCAGGAAGCAGAGAAGAAGAGGCAGGAGAGAGTGAAGATAGCCACGAAGGAGATGAGGGACGTAAAGTGACGTAGGAGCTACGGATGGTAGCTGAACAGCTTGTTGAAAGTGTAGAGCAGGTTAAGAAGGAAGTCGCTGGTATTAAAGAAGAGGCAGAAAGCGTCAAGAAAACATCGACAGAGACGCAAGAGATCGTGAACAAGGCAAAACGCGATGCAAGGGCGGCAAGATTAGTAGCCGAAGGTGCACATAAGGACGCTTTGTTAGCTAAGGAGCAAGCAAAAGAGGCCAAAACCAGAAGTGCTAAACCAAAAAGGTACTTGCCAAGCTCCAAAGACGGGGCGGAATGATCGTAAAGGAAATACAAGAAAAGAGCGGCGAGAACGTTAAACGCTTCGAACAGATCGAGAACGAACAGGCAGAAGTATCAGAGGTTAAAGAAGAGCAGACTCGGATCACCTCAGAGCGGAACGAGCTAGCAAAAGACGTCCGGCAAGCACGTCAGCAGGTTGCGCCATTACAACCACGGTCTGGTACGGCAGCATTCCAACATGATCAGGGAAGCAGAGAAGAGCATGTAATACTACATTTTGACGCGCAGTATGAGGCTACATCAGCAGCACAAAGGCGAATACCGCAGGAGAAGACACCAGCCGCCATAGGGCACACAACAGAGCGCGCCATCGTTGACGCAGAAACCGAACAAGAACACGGTTGTGTAAGCATTACTCCGTAAATCTGACGACACAAGACGAGGCCTTAACAGTGCACGAGGTTCGTTTGGACACCGATTTTCGGAGACACTTGCTACAGAAAATGTCGAACCATTCGACCACAAACATTTTTTTATCCCTTCAAAATTTCTAAAATATACAAAAAGAATAACAATAGATTACATCCAGAAATTTGGGTAGCTCAATACGCTAAAGTGCTACTCGAATCATGGCCACTGAAATACGAGCTGGAATTTTTTTAGAGGGATCAATTGCGGAACATATGCACAGAGTTGCTGAGAGCTGTCACTCATGCAAAGAGTTCAAGGACATGTTCCTTAACCAAGGACATGTTCCTTAACACATATTGGTCCCAGAAAACGCAAGAAAGAATCAAGCAAGAATTGTGCTGGACAAATATCTAGACACGTCAGGATGCCGTAGTCCGGTGAAGTTCTTTGAGTCGCTAGTTAAGAAGAATAGGTTTTTGGACCAACCGTGCAGTCCCAAGGAAATTATGAAGCACTGTTACGTCAAATTACCTGTGCACCACCAAAAACTCCTCATTGGAAGGTGTAGTGATTCCACTGAATTCTTCCAGAGCGCGTTAGGCGAATTAGACTATGTCAACGAGATACAAAACACAAGAGGCAGGAACAGAAACTATAACCGCGGTTGGCAAGGTTCGTCCGAAGGGAACGACAACAGAAGAAATGGGGGAAAATGTCGATCACAGTGAAACAGCAGTTCAAACTAAGGTTGTCACCTTAAGAAAGGTCCGCCCCAAGTAGCTGAGTGGTCAGCTACGCCCCAAGTAGCTGAGTGGTCAGCTAAAGGTGTGGGTTCGATTACCGGCTGGGTGGGACATTTTCTTCGCTCAGGAACTGGGTGTTGTGTTGTCTTAATCATCATCATTTTATCCCCATCCACGCGCAAGTCGCCGAAGTGGCGTCAAATCGAAAGACTTGCACCAGGCGAACGGTCTACCCCTTGGGAGGCCCTTGTTACACGACATTTTACCTTAGGAAAGCACCATACAGACAGCACAGAAAGACATATGCAATGTACAGTAACACATTAACACATTAACCAAAAGTATATCAGATAACAGGAAACACAGAAAATGAACTTCTTTCACAAACAAGGCCTATTCCTAAAACACAATTTCTCAGATAAATCATTGCTTTAAAAAATTCAGGCTTCATAGCGGCCTCAAAATATTTCACCAAAATACAGTTCAAAAGTACAATGCACTGCTCCATAAATTACAGGCCCATAAGAGGCCACACCGTGGTTCATCTACTAGAACCTTGGTAATTCCAATGAGTAGCAGGACAAAATGGTACTCTACACGCCTATCTTAAAGGAAACATTCTTAAAGGAAAGCCCTCTTCCAATAGCAATTTGTCTCTCCTACCTCGAGTGAATGACCTTGGCTAATTCGTTAATGTATCAACACAGGGTATCCAACATGTCTACAAGGAATATGTACCACTCACTGTCTCCCGTCTTCCGAGATGATAACAGCCACACAAATTTGTGAACATCCTAAGGAAACGAGACCTCTATGCAACATGGAAAACAATAAAAACTCTTCAAACATATTTAAATCACACCAGCATTTAAGACTTAAAAATTCCAAGAATCAAATACGTACAACTCAAACGCCAAAGCTGCAGTGCAGTGTATGCTCGAATGATAATCAGGGATTTAATTACAAGATATAAAGAATATATCACGTATTGGAAGTATGACACTAATTACTCTACATCTGCACAACAGAGAACTTTCTGCGTCTCAAACATCTATGATGTTTATATGCAGACTGAAGCGACGAATGAAAATTTGCATCAAGGCCAGTATCAAATACGGTAGGTCACCTACTCACACAGTTCAGCGCTAGCGGCCGTGCGATGCGGAGGTCAGATACTTCCGCCTGTGGGGCGTGTGCGAGTGTTTGTTTACTTGTGGACTTAGTCTGCGCGTGGGCTAGTAACAACGATCATGGCGAACTGGTACAGGAAAACTACATTACGATTCAATTTCTGCAAAGACTACGAACGAACAAAGGCTATAGCAGTGGAACGATTCACTCGAGAGGAAGTCAAGATACCGCCAAACGATATTGTCGGAATTCACCTGTCCATCATTAGTCCCACGGTGTATGTTAAGATGGTAAATGACGCAGCGTGTGAGAGAATTCTACAGGCGACAAAAGCAGGTCTCTGCCAGGTTGCACACCAACAGAACCCGTCTTTTAGAATTTCCGAATCATTTTCTCCAAGCCGGCCGTTGTGACCGACCGGTTCTAGGCGCTACAGTCTGGAACCGAGCGACCGCTGCGGTCGCAGTTTCGAATCGTGCCACGGTCATGGATGTGTGTGATGTCCTTAGGTTAGTTAGGTTTCAGTAGTTCTAAGTTTTAGAAGTTAAGTCCCATAGTGCTCAGAGCCATTTGAACCATTTCAACCTCAGGACAATTAAAAACCAATTTTTCCCATCCAGTGTGATATGACCTTGCCGTGGTGGATGGGATTACGTAACTAACAGTATCGCACTAGTACACCCAGACACGCTGAGTAGTACAGTTTAACGTCAAACTTACACCTTAGGCATTGTTGTATGACTCATTTCTCATTTGCAGTCGACCACTATTAAATTATGATACTTACAGCGTCATCTTTTGCTACATTTTGTAACTATTTATTTTTCTCTTGCCATACGTTTTACCCCTACTCCAATAACATTGCGTTGCAATTTGACGCATTCTAACCAGTGGTGTTATTTCTACAGCGGTTTCAAAGTTTAACTTCAATTATAATAACCTCATATACACTACTGGCCATTAAAATTGCTACACCACGAAGATGACGTGCTACAGACGCAAAATTTAGCCGACAGGAAGAAGATGCTGTGATATGCAAATGATTAGCTTTTCAGAGCATTCACACAAGGTTGGTGCCGGTGGCGACACCTACAACGTGCTCACATGAGGAAAGTTTCCAACCGATTTCTCATACACAAACATCAGTTGACCGGCGTTTCCTGATGAAACGTTGTTGTGATGCCTCGTGTAAGGAGGAGAAATTCGTACCATCACGTTCCACATCGGATTGTAACCTATCGCGATTGTGGTTTATCGTATCGCGACATTGCTGCTCGCGTTGGTCGAAATCCAATGACTGTTAGCAGAATATGGAATCGATGGGTTCAGTAGGGTAATACGGAACGCCGTGCTGGATCTCAACGGCCTCGTATCATTAGCAGTCGAGATGACAGGCATTTTATCCGCATGGCTGTAACGGATCGTGCAGCCACGTCTTGATCCCTGAGTCAACAGATGGAGACGTTGGGAAGATAACAATCATCTGCACGAACAGTTCAACGACGTTTGCAGCAGCATGGACTTCCAGCTCAGAGAGCATGGCTGCAGTTACCCTTGGCGCTGCATCACAGACAGGAGCGCCTGCGATGGTGTACTCAACGACGAACCTGAATGCACGAATGGCAAAACATCATTTTTCGGATGAATCCAGGTTCTGTTTACAGCATCATGGTGGTCGCATCCGTGTTTGGCGACACCGCGGTGAACGCACATTGGAAGCGTGTATTCATCATCGCCATACTGGCGTATCACCCGGCGTGATGGTATGGGGTGCCATTGGTTACACGTCTCGGTCACCTCTTGTTCGCATTGACGGCACTTTGAACAGTGGATGTTACATTTCAGATGTGCTACGACCCGTGGCTCTACCCTTCATTCGATCCCTGAGAAACCCTACATTTCAGCAGGATAATGCACAACCGCATGTTGCAGTTCCTGTACGGGCTTTTCTGGATACAGAAAATGTTCGACTGCTGCCCTGGCCAGCACATTCTCCAGATCTCTCACCAACTGAAAACGTCTGGTCAATGGTGACCGAGCAGCTGGCTCGTCACAATACGGCAGTCACTACTCTTGATGAATTGTGGTATCGTGTTGAATCTGCATGGGCAGCTGTACCTGTACACACCATCCAAGCTCTGTTTGACTCAATGCCCAGACGTATCAAGGCCGTTATTACGGCCAGAGGTGGTTCTAGTACCTCCCGCCGCGGAAGTCGAACACGCGCCAGAACAAATGGACGTGGCCAGCCCATAGAGGGCTCCGCGTCCGCGGCGGCTCTTCCGCTACACCACGTGCAGACCGCGGCCAATAGCCGCTCCCTCCGGTTTCGTATACAGGGTGTTACAAAAAGGTACGGCCAAACTTTCAGGAAACATTCCTCACACACAAATAAAGAAAATATGTTATGTGGACATGTGACCGGTAACGCTTAATTTCCATGTTAGAGCTCATTTTAGTTTCGTTCTTCCACCTACGCTCAATGGAGCAGGTTATCATGATTTCATACGGGATACTCTACCTGTGCTGCCAGAACATGTGCCTTTACAAGTACGACACAACATGTGGTTCATGCAGCTACTGCACATTTCAGTCGAAGTGTTCGTACGCTTCTCAACAACAGATTCGGTGACCGATGGATTGGTAGAGGCGGACCAATTCTATGGCCTCCACGATCTCCTGACCCCTACCCTCTTGACTTTCATTTATGGGGGCATTTGAAAGCTCTTGTCTACGCAACCCCGGTACCAAATGTAGAGACTCTTCGTGCTCGTATTGTGGATGGCTGTGATACAATACGCCATTCTCCAGGGCTGCATCAGCGCATCAGGGATTCCATGCGACGGAAGGTGGATGCATGTATCCTCGCTAACGGAGGACATTTTGAACATTTCTTGTAACAAAGTGTTTGAAGTCACGCTGGTACGTTCTGCTGCTGTGTGTTTCCATTCCATGATTAATGTGATTTGAATAGAAGTAATAAAATGAGCTCTAACATGGAATGTAAGCGCTTCTTTCTTTGTGTGTGAGGAATGTTTCCTGAAAGTTTGGCCGTACCTTTTTGTAACTCCCTGTATAGGGACACGCTCTGCCCTAGTCCAGTCAGTCTAGTGCTCGCTCTGGATTGCGTCTATATCTAGGTGGTACTGCTTCCTGGTCGTTGCTCTTTGTTGACATTTGCCTGGCTCTGGTTCAAAGTGGATTTACTGTTGGTTTTTGGTGTTGTGGTTTCTACAAGCCTCCATTGTTTATCTCTTCTTTGTTGTGTCAGTCATAGTCGGTCGTTGTCGGTTGTCGTTGGTCTGTCGTCTGACTCGTCCTTGTGTTTACCCGGTGGCGCGTGCTTCACCGCCGGCGGCTTCCCCGCCTGGCGGCTCCGATCCCGCAGCCCAAGGCGTTCCCGCGGTTGGTTTTGGTTTACTACAGTGGTTGTACTGGCTACTGATTTCTCAGGGTCTATGCACCCACAATGCGTGAAAATGTAACCACATGTCAGTTCTAGTATAATATATTTGTCCAATGAATACTTGTTTATCATCTGCATCTCTTCTTGGTGTAGCAATTTTAATGGCCAGTAGTGTATTTGTGTGTGTGTGTGTGTGTGTGTGTGTGTGTGTGTGTGTGTGTGTGTGTGTGTGTGTGTGCGTGTGTGTGTGTGCGTGTGTGTGTGTGTGTGTGTGTGTCTCTGCATAGTTTGTGCCCCATGGTGAAAATTGTTTTTAGTACAACGGGGGAAACAACATCGTCACCAGCACTACATCAATAGTGCATGCAGAGAAATATCAACAAACAGAATGCAAAGTAATAAAACACGTAATGAGAAAAAGGTGCCTACGTCTGAAATGTTTGTAGTCTACACAAACAGTCAGACAATACGTAAATTGAAAAGCGCTGCAAACAAATGATAACGTATAGGCCACTGATGATTTCTTAATAAATAGAGGCGAAACGTGCACACATATTACCTTCATTTAGTTGCATACAGACTGTCCTAACATAAACATTATTAATATATTGGTGTGTTTGTCCCCCTCACCTCACCCCCAACATACCAGAATACTCGTGCTTGTTAGTGCACCACTTCTGGGATTCGGTGAGGCGCGCCAACAGAGTAAGTAATAAAACATGTATTGACCAAAACGTCCTTAGCTCAGAACTGTTTGTGGCTTATGCTTTAGGTGTACGATAAGAGAATATGTAAACTGAATGTGCTACATGCAAATTACAATGCACATGTAGTGGGTTGGTGCGTGAATTCGTAACGTTTTTCCATAAGTTCAGATACACATAACAGAGACTTTTGTCATCATTCACTATTTACAAGAGTCTGCCAACGCTTGGGTAACTTTTCGATTCTGCGACTGTAGAAATCACGTGGTTTTGAAGCGAAGAACTCGTCGAGCGGTATTAGAAGCGTATTTTCATCCAGAAACGAAGTTCCTTGAACATTCTTCGATAGGGAGCGGAAAAGACGAAAATCTTAGGACGCAATATCAGGTGAAAGAGGTGGGCGCGGAATGAATTTCCAATCGAAACTCCTGTGTAGTGTTTTTCGTCAGTGTATTAGAATGCAGGCGGGCTTCATCGTGATGTAGCATCACTTCACGCAGGCTTCCTGCTCGATGTTCTTGGATTTCGCCCGCAAGACGTTTCACTTGTTTACAGTAAATGTCAGTAGCGATGGTTCCATCTCGGAGAAACGATTCGTGGTACACCATATCGTCCTACTAGATGCAGAACATTACCTTTTGTAGATGCGTGCAGGTTGAAATTTCTTCATTTAAATGAGTGTGACTGTACTTAAATTGCAGAATGGCTGAGAAGACGAAACTTCTACTTTATTTGATTCTGAAACAGCTGAGTAAAACTGAACGTACACAGACTACTTTCTCTTTACTTTTTCTTATCATGTCAACACTGACCCACAATATTCTAGCGCAACGCACTCTGACTGCTCAAAAAAATTACAACCTGACTTCAAATAGTTAATAACAAAGAATGGCCCTGAATAAGAAGCAATCCTGACAATAACCTATACATTTCATTAAGCACTTACCTCACAAAAATCTTCATTATTCCGAACTACTACTATACAGCGAACGTCAATACTGCCAGCTAAATAAAAGATTCTAACTATTAAAGCCACTAACTACTAATAGCCATGTGGTTAGTAAAGGAAAGATTTTGTTGCAAACCATATGATTTTCTTTTTTACTTTAATAATGTGACATCCAGTTCAGACACGAATATAAATCGTCATTGACTTCTAGTACAGATGTCTATAATCATGAATAATATTCAATCTCCAAGTCGCTAACACTTCAGACCTCCACCCTCCATCAGTGCTAACTTCTCACATATAACACCCATCACTGCTGGCTGTTCACCTCCAACTGCCCAACAGTACTTCCATCACTGCTGGCGACTGACAACCCACTGCCAACAGTACTGGCGATTAACTTCCAACAACTAGTCCGACCAGCCACATAGTCGCTTACAAAGAAAGTGCAGTCAGAGATCCAATGCAAAGCGCTACACAGCGCTGCCAACACAGCAGCAGCCCACTTACAAAGTCTTCTTATGCAGGGTTGCTGCATTGTTTGGGCTCAACCGTTCTTTTCTTTTCCTTACGTTAGAATAAAGACACCATTTCTTGTCACCGGTAATGATATACAATATGAATAGTCGGTGTTGTCCAGTGGATGACGAGCAAGCAGAGATTTACTGTATGTATAACGACCTACTGATTTTGGCTTAGAGCATACGGTATCTACACCCGATTTTTGAACTTTCCCCGTTGCAGGCAACTATCGCACGATGGTAGAATGATCACAGTCCACCATATTTGCCAGTTCTTGAGTACAGTGCCGAGGGTCATTGTGTATTAATGCGTTTAAACGATCTTCATCGAACTCCGAAGGTCTCTCCGAACGTGGAGAGTCACTATACCAGAACGATCCGCCTGCATACCAGAAAACCATTTTCTCGCCGTGCTCTGTCCAGTGGCATTACACCATACACCGCCCAAATGTTTCTGACTGCCTCCGCTGCTGTCACCCCTCCACTGAACTCAAACAGAAGAATATGTCCAAATTGCTCCGATTTCTCCACTTGGCACTTCATTTTCTAGCGTCCTCAGCTTTGCAATATGTAAACTCAGATAGCAACAGTCAACTACAAATAAGAAATGAAATTCGACAGATAAACTCATAGCAACCTAAATACCAACATGCAAAACAAAACCGCTACGCATTTACGCACCAAGCTAATAATTCATACCACTGCTGATGCCTTAATAAATAGAGGCGAAACGCGTCTTGCAAAACAAACGTTTTGCCTTTATTCTGTTGCATACAGATAGAGACAACAACAAAATTATTAATGTGTGTGTCACCCCTCCTATCCCTTCCCTAACCCACACTTCCGGGTTTCGGTGAGGTGCTGCTGGCCCCAGATCGAATCCGCCCCGCGGATTAACGACAAGGGTCGGTGTACCTGCATGTGTTTTTAGGTGGTTTCCCACATCCGATTAGGTGAATACTGGCCTGGTATCCACGTCCCACTTCAGTTACACGATTCACAAACAGTTCGATAAAACGTTCTCACACTACACGCAAACATATGGGGTGCACAAATTCCGTTCCGGAAAGGGTGGGGGAGGGGGAAGAGGCGAGGGTGGCCACAGGAAGGGCATTCATCCATCCTCTGCCTGCCGAATCCAGAACAGAATAACGTGGCAATTCCGTGAAGGTAAGACCAAGAAAAAATTACACCCTCCGCTTCTTTTTTTCCACTGTTCAAAATTCATTGATAGATACCATATTTAGAACGTTTAGTGAGGTCGGTTGCATGAGACGTGAGGCAGAACGTCTCTGACATTTATGGGATATGCAAAGTATCGACCGATCGCACTGACACTCGTGTCAGAGTAAGTCGCGTGCTGTATGCGGTAAGGAACTTCTGCGTCCATATCAGAAATCAAACATTTTCGTGCACCGACTAGCACGATAATTTTGCATATTACCAAACATACTGCACGCTCAGTAGGAAGAACCACAACTAATTCCAAACGTCGACAAGCAGGAAAGCAAAACAGTGGAATACGGACGATGATAGCAATTTCAGACGTATCAGTACTAAATCCAGTAACTAACTTTCAGACATTCGCCGTGTAAGGGATTTGTTTGCTGTATTCTGTTCCTACACGTACTTTGTACATGCATGCATGCATGTATTTTATAACAGGCAGATTTCCTTTAGATTTCAGTAAGTATCGAAATCAAAAGGAGTGAAGTTATTTATTTGAAAAATATTCATACACCAGTTCCACTGAGTGGTAAGCAAAATGCGACTTAAAAACATTACAGCAGGGACACAATTCGAAATGGTAATAGCTAGGGATAAATTTCTCCTGGAAATTCTATTTACGTTTTCATGTCTCTAAACGCTGTTTGAGGAATGTAGTTAGCTACAAGTCTCATAGATCACATTCACAATAAATGTGATGCGGATACTGTCAACTGAACAAAATTTGCA
Organism: Schistocerca nitens; assembly: GCF_023898315.1. Classification (NCBI taxonomy): domain Eukaryota; kingdom Metazoa; phylum Arthropoda; class Insecta; order Orthoptera; family Acrididae; genus Schistocerca; species Schistocerca nitens. The sequence goes on from NC_064622.1 coordinate 188,264,329, forward strand.
CACATCTCTTAAAAAAAAAATGTGGCTAAATGTTTGACATGTTTATACTTCTACTTATTTATGTTCAAGATATCCTGGATGCCACTGGAGAAGTCTTTAAAAAATAAACTTTAATCCACATTTGAAAACACTGTTGCGATCAGTCGGACGTTCTTTTTTTTTCGTGGGTCAAATATGTTTATTTTTGTGCATTTCGGAGACCAAGATTTCTAAATATCATCAAACAACTAAATCACCCACTTTAATCTTCTCAGAACCAGATCTTTGTTACAAACGAGTCTCGCGATTTTTGAAACCCATTCTCTAAAATATCCGTCTCCCTGAAGCTGTTGGTAGAAGGTCGAGAGGAGGAACTGAGAGAGGCTGCGGACAGGAGCAAGTGTTCAAGATCCCGTCTGAGGCACTTTATTAATCTGGCAAAAATACGCAAGAGTACGAATGAATGTGAATAACGTGCCTCAGACGGGATCTTGAACACTTCTACGTTCAGAGAGACCTTCGGGGTTTGATGAAGATCGTTTAAAAGCATTAATACACAATGATCGTCGTCACTGTACTCGAGAACTGTCAAATATGATGGACTGTGGTCATTCTACCATCGTGCCACAATTGCCTGCAATGGGGACGGTTCAAAAATTGGGTGTGGTTCAAATGGCTCTGAGCACTATGGGACTTAACTGCTGAGGTCATCAGTCCCCTAGAACTTAGAACTACTTAAACCTAACTAACCTAAGGACATCACACACATCCATGCCCGAGGCAGGATTCGAACCTGCTTCCGTAGCGGTCGCGCGGTTCCAGACTGTAGCGCCTAGAACCGCTCGGCCACTACAGCCGGCTAAAATCGGGTGTATAGATACCCTACGCTCTAAGCTAAAATCAGTAGGTGGTCATACATGCAGTAAATCTCTGCTTGGTCGTCATGCACTGAACAACACCGACCAATCATATTGTATATCATTACCGGTGACAAGAAATTGTGTCTTTATTCTAACGGACTGACTGTCTTGTGTATGCGAACATGCATATAGACAAAGTACAAAGATTTGTTGGCAGTAAATGACAACTATGCTGGACATATTTAAAGTTGTAATAGTGTTTCTGACAATATTTCATCCTAACTTTGCTAACAGAAGCTGGCGAAACAAAGAAATTACAAGTAAGAGGGGCGTACAGTAAGTAAAGCAAAACTTTTTTTTTCTCGTCCAATTGCGGCTGAAAAATCAGTAGGTGGTCATACATACAGTAAATCTCTGCTTGGTCGTCATCCACTGAACAACACCGACCTATCATATTGTATATCATTACCGGTGACAAGAAATTGTGTCTTTATTCTAACGGACTGATTGTCGCTTTGTGTATGCGAACGTGCATATAGACAAAGTACAAAGATTTGTTGGCAGTAAATGACAACTATGCTGGACATATTTAAAGTTGTAATAGTGTTTCTGACAATATTTCATCCTAACTTCGCTAACAGAAGCAACATCGTGGAATATTCCCACTTCATGTCCTATAGTTTCATGAAGTTCCGATAGATGGAGCTATGTGTGGCCTTCAGAATAATGTCTGTAACCGAGATGCTTTCCAAGCTATCATTGAGTTTCCTTTGGTGGAAGTCCGCCACGATAGCTGAGTGGTCAGCGCGGCGCTCTGTCACGCCAAGAGGCCTGGGTTCGATTCCCGGATCGGTCGGAGATTTTCTCCGCTCAGGGACTGGGTGTTGTGTTGTCCTCATTATCATTTCATCATAGTCAGTGGAAGGCAACGGGAAACCACCACTGGAATCACTTCCCTACACGCTCATGCGATGGACGTCTCTGACGGGGCTTCCCCCATGACAGGACCTGCCGTAAGGCAGATCACAAAGTTTTAGTTTTGACGGAAAACCAGTGCACTGCAGATATTCATAGGCGCTTATAGAATTTTTACGGAGACCTGGTGATTCGTTGAGCGAGGCGTCTGTCATCATCGCATCAAGGTCGCGTAAATCTGTCGATATCCCGCGTGCCAGCAGGCCGCACAGCTGTGGTTGCTGCAATGTTGGAACGTGCGGACACTCTCAATCAAGTTGATCGACGGATAGCAGTCAAAGACATCGCTGCACAGCTGGACGTCTCTGTTGGTAGTACTGATACACTCGTCCACCAGTTTGTGATACTCAAAGGTGTGTGCTTGCCGGCTTCCTCGCCTCCTAACAGTAGACCGTGAACCGCAATGAAGGACCGTCTGTGTGGAATTGCTTGAGCGTTACGAGGCTCATCGTGACAATTTTTTCTCGAACATCATCACAGGCGATGAAACGTGGGCTCTTCACTTCGAACCGGAAACAAAACGAAGAAGATATGCAAAGCCACACTCTCAGCCGATAAAATCATACCGGCCGCTGTCGCCGAGCGGTTCTAGGCGCTTCATTCCGAAACCGCGGTGCTGCTACGGTCACAGTTTCGAATCCTGCCTCGGGCATGGATGTGTGTGATATCCTTATGTTAGTTAGGTTTGTTTTAAGTCTAGGGGACTGATGATCTCAGATGTCCCATAGTGCTTAGAGCCATTTGAACCATTTTGATAAAATCATGGCAATAGTCTTCTGGGTATCTGAAGAGGTTATTCTGTTTGACGTCTCCGTTATGGGACAACGATCAACTCTGAAGTGTATTGTGCTGCCCTCAGGAAACTGAAGAAACGACTTCAGCATACTCATAGCTGTAAAAATGCAAACGAACTTCTCTTTCTCTATAACAATTAAAGCCTCATACAAGTCTGGCCACTCGAGAGGAGCCCACAGAACTTTATTACAGTCATTACACTCTCAATTTCGACTTCCATCTGTTTGGTTCAGTGAAGAATGCACTCGGCAGAAAGTAGTACGTGGAATATGGGGAGTTTGTTGATGCAGCAAGACATTGTCTCTGACGTCGAGCAGTTGAGTGGTACCGTCTGGGAGTACAAGCGCCCCCCCCCCCCCCCTCTTCGTCGCCATAAGGTGGCGTCAGACCATCGCACTGAACTGAGATTATGTTGAAAACTAGGGTTTCTTAGACAAAAGAGTATATGAAGGGGGTGTAATCTTTCAACCCTGGCGTTGAATCCATACTTTGAAGAAGCAGTAACGGAAATAAAAGAAACGTTCAAGAGTGGGATTAACGTTCAAGGTAAAAGGATATCAATGTTAAGACTCGCTGATGACATTGCTATCCTCCGTATGAGTGAAGAAGAATTACAGGACTTCTTGAATGGAATAAACAATCTAATGAGTAAAGAATATGTATTGAGAGTAAATCGAAGAAAGACTAAAGAAATAAGGAGTAGCAGAAATGAGAACACCGAGAAACTTAATATTATAATTGGTGATCACAAACTAGATGAAGTTAAGGAATTTCGTTACCTAGACAGCATGACAACCGATGATGGACGGAGTAAGGAGGACATCAAAAGCAGTAGAGTACTGGAACAAATGGCATTCCAGGCGAAGAGAAGTCAGCTAGTATCAAACACAGGCCATAATTTGAGGAATAAATTTCTGGGAATGTGCGTTCCTAGTACAGCATTGTATGACAGTGAGATGTGGACTGTGAGAAAACCAGAACAGAAGAGAATCGAAGCATTTGAGATGTGGTGCTCCAGAAGAATGCTGAAAATTAGTTGAAATGATGAACTGTTTCTCCTGGGTGGACTTGGGTTTAAAAAAACGTAAACTAAATATTACCATAAATTTTACAAATAATCGGCAAGCACCCCAAAGAAGAAGAGATAGAACTACAATGGACATGTTATTCCATGGACTCTTGTGCTTGCATGCATGAACTATCTTTCCTTTGTTATTCACTTATATTATCTTCTTGGATTCGAACCTAAGAGAATGCTCTTGTGTAAAGCTCATCTTGCTGTACCAGCTGATAATGTAAGTTGTACTTAAAACCAGAAAAGTATAATGGTTATTTTGTCAAAAGAATTTGTGTATGTTGTCAGTCAATTGGTAGTCTGATACCTGTAGATTAACAAAGAATTTTCATAGTTAGGCGGCATCTTAGAAAAATCTTTAACATTTTTCTTTTAGCTCATCTACGAGACGTGCCGTCGGTTAGCACAATTAACTTTATTTCAGATCCCACGAGACCGTAGGCAGCTACTAATAATTTAACAATTTTACTTACAGATTTTCTTTATATAACGAGATAACATCCCAGGCAGAAAAGGTCTGGTTACAGGATTCCAGTTCCATTATAGGATATAATTTGTAGATGCTACTCTTGTTATCGTGTATTGGGGAATCGAGACGAAACCACGATGTTAAGTTACGTATTGCAGTAGTGTACATCGAACAGACTTGGCAAATATTCTCTGGTGCAATAAGCACACGACTTCTCACGAGCCTGGAATAATATCTGTAGTGTTGGATGAATAAGAAAAGGACAATTAATTATCGACGATTACGTAACTACTCTGAGAACTCAGCTAGTTTACTGAGTGCTTATACACGTCGGGCTACATTAAACAACATATTACACTGTTAATAATATTCCTACATTAGTTATTTCTCTTTTATGCTGAGCCATTACAATAATGTGTGTTTCTTTTTTATGTAAGTCACGGCTCGCATGCATTCTATTACATTAAACTGATAGCAAAGAAAAAGGAGTCACAAACAATTTTTATTTTATTACATTACAATGATAAGATAACGAATGAGGAGGTACTGCTCAGAGTTGGCGAGGAAAGTATCTATGGAAAAGACTGACAAGAAGAAGGGACAGGATGATAGGACATCTGGTTAGATATCAGGGAATAACTTCCATCATACCAAAAGGAGCTCTAGAGGGTAAAAACTGTAGAGGAAAACAAAGATTGGGATACATCCAACAAAAAATCGAGGACGTAGGTTGCAAGTGCTATTCTGAGGTGAAAAGATTGACACGGGAGAGAAATAAATTCGTGGCGCGCCTCATGAAACCAGTCAGCACACTGATGACTTAAAAAAAAAAAAAAAAGAAAAAAAAAGAAAAGAGGGAGGGATTAGAGAAGAGAGAGAGAGAGTCGGGAATAATATGGTTTATTGGAATCCTAGACGAAACTAACTAATAATAGAGAGCAGTGTGAGGGAATGGGTGGAGCAGAAGGGGAATAAATGGAAGAGGAATTAGCTGGGAAGGAGAAATAAGGGAGAGGAGAAAACCTCTTGTATTTTTCAGGAAATTGGAGAGACGAACAAATAAGTGCTGTTCCAAAATCGTAAGGTGAAGTTTACCTGGGAAGTTGACGTACGGCCGGCCGCGGTGGTCTCGCGGTTCTAGGCGCTCAGTCCGGAACCGCGCGACTGCTACGGTCGCAGGTTCGAATCCTGCCTCGGGCATGGATGTGTGTGATGTCCTTAGGTTAGTTAGGTTTAAGTAGTTCTAAGCTCTAGGGGACTGATGACCACCGATGTTAAGTCCCATAGTGCTCAGAGCCAGCCAAGTTGACGTACACCGTTATAGCAGAATTGCTTGTCTGGAAATGCAACGAAATGGAAGCTACATTTACTTTCCGCATCCAGAGATAATGCCGATATTTTATTCACAGCAAATGTTCCTTTGCGACATGTCAGAGCCTCGAATGCTCATTTTCACACTAGTAAACAATTACGCTAACACTTAAACTGATTAAATACTGTTTTCAAAATTAAAACAACTATTTATTGCTGAAGTTGTTGAGATAAGATTAACTGAGTCTGACACACGACATACACATGATTTGGCTTGCACGTTGTTGTTGTAGTTGTCGTCTCTAAAGTTTTCGTTTCATTTAGCACTAATTTGTAATATTAACACTGTCTTGAAAACAACCTAGTTTTATTACTACACGAATTGTCTGCCACATCATCCGTTGGAAAGATAATAGCAGCGAGAAAACATTTCCGACACTGACTTGCCTTCATAATACACGCACATCTACTGCCTATAACACAGTAGGGTATGTATCTTAGCGGCACTGATGGCTTGGAGCCGATAACACTTAGGGGGTGTACTGCCTGTCCACGTTGGCACGGAGCTGCTCCCAGTGAAACATTTCGTTATACGGTGTCTCATTGTGTCTTGAGTCTACATCACGACTTCAATGGCTCTACAGGAACTCGGATGGCACCACGCTGATTGCGAAGGGACTAAAAACTTTAAAGAAGTTTGTATCTGCACTGTAACCATTAGATCCGTAGGCATGTCTCGATTGTTACAGCCAGCCTCTGTGGCCGAGCGGTTCTAGGCGCTTCAGTCCGGAACTACGCGCTGCTACGGTCGCAGGTTCGAATCCTGCCTCGGGCATGGATGTGTGTGATGTCCGTAGGTTAGTTAGGTTTACGTAGTTCTAAGTCTAGGGGACTGACGACCTCAGATGTTAAGTCCCATAGTGTTTAGAGCCACTTGAACCATTTCGATTGTTACTGTATTCTTGTCCTATGCTAAATACAAAGACGAATAAACATTAGAAATTAGTTTGACTCTTACTTGTTAAGGGGCCCCATGTTGATTGCGACAGCCATTACTTTGTACGGCAAGTATTGCCATTGTGATGTTCCTTAGTAAGATCAGGCACTTTTAGTAGAGCATAAGTAGGTCACGCTTCAGATTGAACCACTTGGTTCGAAACTATTCGCCAACATATGTACTGCAAATGTGACAGATTTGTTAAATGAACGCTTGATGAAATATGTAAAATTATTTTGTCTGTCATAGTAATGTGTAACGTACTTTCCGAAGTCCCAGCGTACGTAAATTTGAAAACGCTTACTGTGTTTGAACCTAGTTCTCTCTATATAATTTACACCCGCAATATTTCCCTGCATCACCTAGCTGACTATTCCTGAGTGCCTCAAATGTAACATAGCTATCGTTCCCTTCTTTTAACCAAGGTTCCGTCATAAACTTTTTTTCTTCCCAATTAGATTTAGTACCTCCTCTTTCTTTATTTCATCTACCAAGCTAGTCTTTAGCATTCTTCCATAGCATCATATTTCAACAGATTTCATTGTATTCTTGTCTAAAGTGTTTATCGTTCAAAGACAAGACAAACGTTAGGAAATAGAATGTAATGGAAAGGTAGTGGATCTCTTTGCCTATTTGTGCGCAACAGATTACATTTATTTACTTTAAAAATTGATTAAAAACAATCTTGACCGAAATACAATATTTATTTGAGTGGTAACCAGTTTCGGGCAGAATGTGACCATTTTAGGACCATTTATACTGACGTATAAATACAGAATGGGTTTAGAGGGAACTTTTAATAGAAATTAAAAGAAGGAATTATACCCATGATGGTTGGTGGTGGCGGTGAAGGAAACGAGTCGTGGCTCTACGATAGTCAGCTCCTTAAGAGAGTAAAGGAGTCGTTGCTTAAAAACTCGGTGTTCCGCCCATCGCATTACGTCAGCAGTAGCCAATCAGACGAGCAGGACGTAACACATTTATAACGATAAGGTATATACCCCCCCCCCCCCCATGAACCATGGACCTTGCCGTTGGTGGGGAGGCTTGCGTGCCTCAGCGATACAGATGGCCGTCCGTACCGTAGGTGCAACCACAACGGAGGGGTATCTGTTGAGAGGCCAGACAAACATGTGGTTCCTGAAGAGGGGCAGCAGCCTTTTCAGTAGTTGCAGGGGCAACAGTCTGGATGATTGACTGATCTGGCCTTGTAACATTAACCAAAACGGCCTTGCTGTGCTGGTACTGCGAACGGCTGAAGGCAAGGGGAAACTACAGCCGTAATTTTTCCCGAGGACATGCAGCTCTACTGTATGATTAAATGATGATGGCGTCCTCTTGGGTAAAATATTCCGGAGGTAAAATAGTCCCCCATTCGGATCTCCGGGCGGGGACTACTCAGGAGGACGTCGTTATCAGGAGAAAGAAAACTGGCGTTCTACGGATCGGAGCGTGGAATGTCAGATCACTTAATCGGGCAGGTAGGTAGAAAATTTAAAAAGGGAAATGGATAGGTTAAAGTTAGATATAGTGGGAATTAGTGAAGTTCGGTGGCAGGAGGAACAAGACTTTTGGTCAGGTGATTACAGGGTTATAAATACAAAATCAAATAGGGGTAATGCAAGAGTAGGTTTAATAATGAATAAAAAAATAGGAGTGCGGGTTAGCTACTACAAACAGCATAGTGAACGCATTATTGTGGCCAAGATAGACACAAAGCCCATGCCTACTACACTAGTACAAGTTTATATGCCAACTAGCTCTGCAGATGATGAAGAAATAGATGAAATGTATGACGAGATAAAAGAAATTATTCAGGTAGTGAAGGGAGACGAAAATTTAATAGTCATGGGTGACTGGAATTCGTCAGTAGGAAAAGGGAGAGAAGGAAACATAGTAGGTGAATATGGATTGGGGGGAAGGAATGAAAGAGGAAGCCGCCTTGTAGAATTTTGCACAGAGCATAACTTGGTTCAAGAATCATGAAAGGAGGCTGTATACATGGAAGAAGCCAGGAGATACTGACAGGTTTCAGATAGATTATATAATGGTAAGACAGAGATTTAGGAACCAGGTTTTAAATTGTAAGACATTTCCTGGGGCAGATGTGGATTCTGACCACAATCTATTGGTTATGAACTGCAGATTGAAACTGAAGAAACTGCAAAAAGGTGGGAATTTAAGGAGATGGGGCCTGGATAAACTGAAAGAACCAGAGGTTGTAGAGAGTTTCAGGGAGAGCATAAGGGAACAATTGACAGGAATGGGGGAAAGAAATACAGTAGAAGAAGAATGGGTAGCTCTGAGGGATGAAGTGGTGAAGGCAGCAGACGATCAAGTAGGTAAAAAGACGAGGGCTAATAGAAGTCCTTGGGTAACAGAAGAAATATTGAATTTAATTGATGAAAGGAGAAAATATAAAAATGCAGTAAATGAAGCAGGCAAAAAGGAATACAAACGTCTCAAAAATGAGATCGACAGGAAGTGCAAAATGGCTAAGCAGGGATGGCTAGAGGACAAATGTAAGGATGTAGAGGCTTGTCTCACTAGGGGTAAGATAGATACTGCCTACAGGAAAATTAAAGAGACCTTTGGAGAGAAGAGAACCACTTCTATGAATATCAAGAGCTCAGATGGAAACCCAGTTCTAAGCAAAGAAGGGAAGGTAGAAAGGTGGAAGGAGTATATAGAGGGTTTATACAAGGGAGATGTACTTGAGGACAATATTATGGAAATGGAAGAGGATGTAGATGAAGACGAAATGGGAGATAAGATACTGCGTGCAGAGTTTGACAGAGCACTGAAAGACCTGAGTCGAAACAAGGCCCCGGGAGTAGACAACATTCCACTAGAACTACTGATGGCCTCGGGAGAGCCAGTCATGACAAAACTCTACCATCTGGTGAGCACGATGTATGAGACAGGCGAAATACCCTCAGACTTCAAGAAGAATATAATAATTCCAATCCCAAAGAAAGCAGGTGTTGACAGATGTGAAAATTACCGAACTATCAGTTTAATAAGTCACAGCTGCAAAATACTAACGCGAATTCTTTACAGACGAATGGAAAAACTGGTAGAAGCTGACCTCGGGGAAGATCAGTTTGGATTCCGTAGGAATGTTGGAACACGTGAGGCAATACTGACCTTACGACTTATCTTGGAAGAAAGATTAAGAAAAGGCAAACCTACGTTTCTAGCATTTGTAGACTTAGAGAAAGCTTTTGACAATGTTGACTGGAATACTCTCTTTCAAATTCTGAAGGTGGCAGGGGTAAAATACAGGGAGCGAAAGGCTATTTACAATTTGTACAGAAACCAGATGGCAGTTATAAGAGTCGAGGGGCATGAAAGGGAAGCAGTGGTTGGGAAAGGAGTGAGACAGGGTTGTAGCCTCTCCCCGATGTTATTCAATCTGTATATTGAGCAAGCAGTAAAGGAAACAAAAGAAAAATTCGGAGTAGGTATTAAAATTCATGGAGAAGAAGTAAAAACTTTGAGGTTCGCCGATGACATTGTAATTCTGTCAGAGACAGCAAAGGACTTGGAAGAGCAGTTGAACGGAATGGACAGTGTCTTGACAGGAGGATATAAGATGAACATCAACAAAAGCAAAACGAGGATAATGGAATGTAGTCAAATTAAGTCGGGTGATGCTGAGGGAATTAGATTAGGAAATGAGACACTTAAAGTAGTAAAGGAGTTTTGCTATTTAGGGAGTAAAATAACCGATGATGGTCGAAGTAGAGAGGATATAAAATGTAGACTGGCAATGGCAAGGAAAGCGTTTCTGAAGAAGAGAAATTTGTTAACATCGAGTATAGATTTAGGTGTCAGGAAGTCGTTTCTGAAAGTATTTGTATGGAGTGTAGCCATGTATGGAAGTGAGACATGGACGATAACTAGTTTGGACAAGAAGAGAATAGAAGCTTTCGAAATGTGGTGCTACAGAAGAATGCTGAAGATAAGGTGGGTAGATCACGTAACTAATGAGGAGGTATTGAATAGGATTGGAGAGAAGAGAAGTTTGTGGCACAACTTGACTAGAAGAAGGGATCGGTTGGTAGGACATGTTTTGAGGCATCAAGGGATCACAAATTTAGCATTGGAGGGCAGCGTGGAGGGTAAAAATCGTAGAGGGAGACCAAGAGATCAATACACTAAGCAGATTCAGAAGGATGTAGGTTGCAGTAGGTACTGGGAGATGAAGAAGCTTGCACAGGATAGAGTAGCATGGAGAGCTGCATCAAACCAGTCTCAGGACTGAAGACCACAATAACAACAACAAGGTATATACGGAACAGTTACACAAAAGTTAATAACAAATGAACAAATAGGTACATTACATTATATAAAATAACTGCCATAGACAGCTTTCGTCAATATGTGATGAAATATATACAGAAGAGATAACCACTAATAAACAGTCACGAAAAGACAGATAGCGTTCTGTTGAGATCTGCCGAAAGCTCGTTGATGGTATGCCAGTCAAGATAGTGGTAAAGTGACACCAGTAGTCTCTATGGAAACGGCATAGACATACCAGTCTGCACCATTCAACGGAGACGAGTTCAGAGCTGCAGCAGCGACTGGGTATTAAGAAAGTACTGGCATGCAGTAAGAAATGTAGAAATTGCCTGTCAGGTTGGGTTGGGTTGTTTTGGGGAAGGAGACCAGACAGCGAGGTCATCGGTCTCATCGGATTAGGGAAGGACGGGGAAGGAAGTCGGCCGTGCCCTTTGAAAGGAACCATCCTGGCATTTGCCTGGAGCGATTTAGGGAAATCACGGAAAACCTAAATCAGGATGGCCGGATGCGGGATTGAACCGTCGTCCTCCCGAATCCGAGTCCTCTGTCAGGTACTGTACAATGCACCTGAACGTAGTGCCAGTCAAAATAGTGCTTGAGCGACGCCGTTATTTCCCATGGAGGCGGCGTGGAAATGAAGATGATTTCAAAGCTGCCAATGGGACTGATGTTACAGAATACTGGTATGGAAGAAAGACAACTGTATGTCAGATCTCCAGATTATGATCAAGTGGCCAAAGAGGTAGTAAGTAAAGCAGGGGTACAAAATATCAGAAGCATGGCCGCTGTCGTAACTCTGAAATCGTCTCCACTGGATGACGCATATCGAAACCTCCACGCCGTTTCCATGGGAACCATTGGCATCAGTTAATCACTATCTTTGCTGGAATAAACCTACCAGTTTTCGGTAAATCCCATCAGATGGCTACCGATCTTTCCACAGTTAACTTTTGTGTAACTATTCTGTATACACCTTGTTATAACAGTTTTTCGTCCTGTACACCTGATTGGCTATTGCGTACGTAATGTGGTATACTGTGAACGGAGCATCGTGTATTTATGCAACAACTCCGTTGCTCTCCTCAAAAAATGGATCTGAGCACTAAGGGACTTAACATCTGAGGTCATCAGTCCCCTAGAACTTAGAACTACTTAAACCTAACTAACCTAAGGACATCACACACATCCATGCCCGAGGCGGGATTCGAACCTGCGACCGTAGCGGTCGCGCGGTTCCAGACTGAAGCGCCTAGAACAGCTCGGCCACAGCGGCCGGCTGCTCTCCTCAGCACCTGACGTTCGTTGGGCCACGACACCTGCTTCCTTCACCGCCACCATCTACCACCATGGGCATAATTTCTTTTTTAACGTCGATTACATATCTAGTATTTTAAATGTCACTGCCATTAAGACTTCCCTCTAAATCTATTCTGTATTTACATTTAATTATAAATGGGCTGAAGATAGTTACACTTTGACAAAAACCGGTTACCAATCAATTAAATACACTGATCAAAACAATTAGGGGATCAGTTGAGATATCTAGGTTCTGAAGTATTGTCATCGGCAGAATGAGCTAAAATCGTTCGACGTCTTTCTGTCCGTTCTACTGAATGGAGACAACAACATTATGGTCACCGAAATAGTGGTAATAACGGAAAGTTGCTGCAGAGGGGTTTGGTGTTAACTTACGTTTACTTTACGAAACGGATTACACAATCAGTTGGGTTCAGATAGAGTAGTGAGCAGGTAGTGCAATGCAACAACAACGTGACTTGTATGTATTGTATGTTTACCGAGGACCTAGAAACGACATAGAGGCTCCGTCCCCGCCGTAGCCGCAGGGGTCCACAACCCCACGACGACTACCGCAGTCCACTTCACCCCTCCACCGCCCCACACCGAACCCAGGGTTATTGTGCGGTTCGGCCCCCGGTGGACCACCCAGGGTACGTCTCACACCAGACGAGTGTAGCCCCTATGTTTGCGTGGTAGAGTAATGGTGGTGTACGCGTACGTGGGGAACTTGTTTGCGCAGCAATCGTCGGCATAGTGTAACCAGTGTGCGATTTGCAGGGGGTGATGGGAGGGTTCCCCCCCCCCCCCCCCCCTCTCTGCATCAGACCATCCCTTCCTCTGGTTTTAGTTCATGCATCCCAACCTGGGATGTTTATTTCCCACGTACTGGAGTAAAACTTTACATATAATTTAAATTTGTGGAGCCGAACTCTGAAAGTTTTTAATACAGTCTTACTATTAATACTATTAATGTGTTTGCTTATTAATTTTGAAAAAGTGTTATGTAGTAGTTAAGCATTTCAAAACATTTAGAACTAAATCGTCATTCTCATGTTGTCATTGTTGCTTTCGTCTAAGGTGCGTCATCCGTTTACTTGCGAGCTTGCGAGGGAATTATAGTGTGTCAGTCATACCGCAGCAGTCGTACCGCAGAGTTGCGTGAGCTGGGGGCTGAAATTCCCACCCCTGGTCCTGACACAGGGTGGTGACCGGCCCGGTACCTGTGCGAACATTTACCGTTAGGCCACCTTTTGGCAACGGTATGGCGCGGAGTAACGCGCCTGGGACGAAAGCACACATTACTAAATAACGCACCATCGTCTGCTTCTAGTTCCTAGGATACTACTTCGTGGACTTTCTTTAAATACTCTTCTCTTCTACCATCGTTTTCTCTTCCTTTGGTTTTCATTTCCGTTGTTAGCTGCATGTGCAAGTACCAAGTAGGCCGCCGCTGCGATACTTTACCATCCGTTATACTGCAAGACCGACACACGTGTGGCACAAATTCTGTTGCTTTGGTATAAATTAAACTGCCGCACGCAACATACGCCGCAAGATGTTGCCTGTTGTAGCATGCTACAAGATGACGCATGCCACATTTCCGTAGCATGCCACAATGTTGCAAGACGTCGCCCCAGCGTAAATGTGGCTTTAGAGCCAGGTCTGTTTTGTACGGTGGATGTGATGTGTTTCATACGAAACTAAAACCTGCCATCAGATCCAAACGTCGTGGAAAACTGTGAAGAGATGTCATCCTGCAACAAGATAACGCTCGCCCACATTCTGCCAAACGGACAGCCGACGCAATAAAGGAGTTGAGATTCGAGGTCCTGGCTCCAAGCGATTTTCACATGTTTGGACCCTTCACAGAAGCACTATAGGGAAGAAGATTTGAATGTGATGAAGACGTCATTGTTGCGGTGCAAAATTGGTTAAAGATTCAACCGAAAAACGTATTTTCTGATGAAATAAAAAAAAACTCGTAAAACGTCGGGAAAACCGCATTGAAGTCCAGGGAGGTTACGTAGAAAAATAACGCACGTTTCAGTTTTCTATCATCAGAAAAGGTACAGCTTTTCACAAATGTGCCTTTACTTTTTGAATTCCCGTCGTATACCTGTACGTAGATGATTTTGTAAATAAGCTTTACCTATAATGCACTTTTAAAGATATAACAAGGGATAGTGCATACTCGTGAAAAGTGAGTTCCGGCATTAACATCTATTTATAAATAACTGTTTAACCATGGGTAACGCCACGGTCCAAGCTAGTAACATATGTAATTATACTAACCCCCTAAGACATCCCCCCCCCCCCACTGGTAAAAGCACAAATCGCACACTGAGTGTAGCTGAGGCGTAATAAGGGGAATCAGCCAGCATTCGCCGAGGCAGATGGAAAACCGCCTAAAGACCATCCACAGACTGGCCGGTTCACCGGACCTCGACACAAATCCGCCGGACGGATTCGTGCCGGGGACCAGGCGCTCCTTCCCTCCCGGAAAGCCGTGCGGTAGACCGCACGGCCAACTGAGCGGGCGCAACGTGACTTACGCGAAGCTATGACATGGAGAGCCATAGGACGGTTGGAAGCGGTACAGACATAGAGGGAGATGGCTGCAGCTATTGGACTATCACAAAGTGTAATATCCAGAACCTGGACGCGATTTCAGACAACAGGAACCGTAAAAAGAAGGCGAGGCCTTACTTACGGGTTAACAGTTCGTCGAGACAGGAGGCTGAATGCAACTCGGCTGCAGCGTACCCTCCAGGCAGCAACAGGACGCGCAATATCGACACAAACAGTCCGAAATCGCCTTGGGGGATGTGGCCTCTACGCACGGAGGCATATGGTGTGTGTCCCATTAAAACCACGACATCATTTAGCCCGCAGAAACTGGGCGGAGGAACATTAGGATTGGAGACGTAACGAATGGCGCCGGATGCTGTTCACAGATGAGTCAAGATTTTGTGCTCAGCCGAACAATCGTCGTTCCCTCATCTGGAGAGAACGTGGAACTCGGAACAATCCTGCTTTTGTGCAAGGAAACATTGCCATATCACGGTGTTGGACGAATGGTGTGGGCAGGAGTCAGTATTGGCGGACATACGGACCTCTATTCCGCTCAGAATGGCGCTTTGACTGCTCAGCAGTATTGAGACGAGATCCTTCGACCTTTTGTTGTGCCCTACGCTGGTGCCATAGGAGGTCGGTTCCTTCTGGTGGGCGATAACGCACATCCCCACAGCTGCACTGGTGGACAACATGCTTGAAGCTGAGGGAACTGAACGAATGGAGTGGCCAGCCTGTTCACCAGACTTAAACCCGATTGAGAATGTCTGGGATGCACTTGGCAGACGCATTGCAGCCAGACCAGCACCTCCTACAACTGTTGAAGAACTGGATATTGCACTCATGGAAGAATGGCCTGATATCCCTCAAGAGTTGTTTGATAACCTCATACCGTCCATGGAGTGCAACTGTACTGGCCGTACGAGGTGATCAAACACCATATTAGAGGGCAACGAGATTGACAGTTTCACTACTATGGGGCCCCAATGGTGCCTCACTCTACGTAAACGCCATGTCGACCAAAAGTAAAGAGTTGAGACAGAAAAATACCGTACTGTATGACACACAAATTACAATTGAAACCAATTTCAGAATAAAATACGTTAAAATGTGTCTATCGTGTATGATATCTCACTTTATCCCCTAATTGTTTTTGGCAGTGTATTTTACTACAGTGAGGTATTTTAACAGGGGTAGGACGTCAAACGGGCCGATTTGGAGGAGGAGAGGCATCACAGGACATTTTAATTTCCACTGTCTATACTATTACAAATAAATTCATAAAACTTTGTCAGCATGACCAGGAAGGATTCAGAATTTACACTCACAAAAGTGGAAGTTCGAAAACAAAACAAAATAATTTTTTTTTACATGCGAAATTTCATTTTTTTTTCACTTACTAATGGTAGCATTTGTTGCTGTAGGTACACTTTTCTTCAAAAGTAAGAGACATTCTTCGATGAATTTTGCACAGCATACAAACCATATCAAAGGTGTATGAAACTCTAGAATTTTGCTAATCTATTAAAAATTGTGGTAAAAATTCAGGTAATTAACTACAAAATTTGTGTTTTTTCTAAACATGAAGTTTAAAATATAACAGCTCATTCGTTTTTTCATAAATTAAATAAATTCTAGAGTTTCATACACCTGTAAGCATGGTTTGTATGCTGTGCAAAATTCATCGAAGAATCTCTCTAACTTATGAAGAAAAGTGTACCTATAGCAACAAATGCAGTAAGTGAAAGAATGATGAAATTTCACACGTAAAAATAATTTATTTTGTTACGTTTTCGATCTTCCACTGCAATGATTGTGAATCCTGAATCCTTCCTGGTGATGCTGACAAAGTTTTATGAATTTATTTGTAAAATTGTTGAAACGTGTCCTTAGAGAAATTATAAATGACTGTGCTTAAACTGACACACAATATTTTTCGCGCAACGCAATCTGACTTTCAATAATCCATACAAAAGAATGGCCCTGACTAACATTAACCTATACCTTTCACAAATCACTTACCTCACAAAAATCTTCGTTACTCGAACTACTGCAATACAGCGAGCGCCACTACTGCCAGCTAAATAAAATATTCAAACTACTGAAGGCACTAACTACTGATAGGCATAGTTAGCAAATGAAAGATTTTGATAGAGAACAAACAATGTATTTACCTTAATAGTGTTCAAAAGTCATAATATATATAGCACTTCATGGCATCCAGTCTTACAAATTTACTGTCTCTGATGGACACACGTCCAGATCATCCGCTCTCAAAACTCCACCATTTCTCTCCCCACATCCACCACTGCTGGCGGCTCACCTCCAACTGCACAACACTACAATAGCAAACAACAATGCAAACCAGCCACAGACTGCACACAGCACAGCCAGTGATTTTCATACAGAGCGCTACGTGGCGTTACCAATAAAAAAACCTAAACAGCCTACTTACAGTATAGACAGTGGAAATTAAAATGTCCTGTGATGCCTTTCCTGCTCCAAGTCGGTCCGTTTGACGTCCTACCCCCCTTAAGGTATTTTAGCCAGACCGCTGGCTGTCTCCACGAGAAATGTTCTCAAAACTTACATTTATTTACGTTTAGGGACAATCCTATTTTGAGAGTCAGGGAGGCGAGGGAGGAGGGGGAAGATTTCAGCTATGTGAAATAGTTTGTCTCGACGTGCCAGTTTTCACGGTCAGTCATAAATTTGCCGTCGGACCTCCAGTCAGCTTGCTCTAGCGCTGCGTAATTGCGCGATCTGGGGTGTCACATTGACGCCGCTTACAGCCTAAAGAGTATGGGCCTGGGTGATGCCAGTTGCTTTCCCCCTGAGCTGTCAGGGCGCGTGTGCGTTAAGCGGCTGAGTGTTTTCGATCGACGAGCACGGAGCAATAATATTTCCCAAATGGCGGTAAAACACGTGTATTCCGACAGGCGGGCGATCGAGGCCGTACATCAAAGCCAGCGCGCGGCTTCATTTTCTGTCTCCTGCAGGAACAGCCACAGGGAATGGCTCGGGCTGACGGCGTGGCGTGGGAGGTCGCAAGGGTGACGGGTGGGGTGTGGTGGGGGGGCCGGAGGGGGGGGGGGGAGAGTGGCTGAAGTGTGGGAGAGGAGCTCCGGGGCAGGAAAGGGTGGCCAGCACGAACACGATTTATCGACGATAATTCCAAACACGAATGCTCTTCTCCGGTCTGAGCCGGAAGGGGGTGGACTTTACAGCATTTCGGACCTCTTTCTAATGTCCCAGTATTATTTCCTGCGTTATTAATAGACAGTGGCCCGGCAGTAGCTCATCAGCGTGCCGCACAGCCAACTTACATTAATGAAGGACCCGCAATCGTTCTGTTTCGTTCCTGGCGGTGACCAGCCAGCGTTCTGTCGTGACTGTGTGGAGGGTGCAAATCAATTACACACCTTCACGCTCGATCCAGATAACAGATGTCGGAAATTTACTGTGTTATGACGGGTATGAAAAATATTACTTGTGTGACGCATCGTGTCGTGAATTGTAGCAATAAAGACGTGGATCTGAGCCAGTTGCTTGATTTTGTCTTCAGCTGTAGAGATATTAGGTAAGAAATGCTTCTCTGCACGACACACAGAACTGTACTTACTACAAGCGTTCAACGTCTCACGATGAATCTGTGGAATCTGTAGCAGCGTCGTGTCACCAGCTTAATTAGCTGTTTTTCAGCGCTTGTGATCCCTAGTAGGAAAAAAGTTTGCGAAAGATCCCCTTTGAAAAATTAATGAATTACTGTGCTGATAAACCTCTTACGTTATTTGATTTTCAAACAGCTGAGCAAAACTGAACGTACTCAGACATTCACTAAACTGACACACAATATTTTTAGCGCAAGGCAATCTGACTTTCAGTAATCCCTACAAAAGAATGGCCCTGACTAACAATAACCTATACCTTTCATGAATTCTTACCTCACAAAAATCTTCGTTTCTCGTACTACTGCAATACAGCAAGCGCCAATACTGCCAGCTAAAAAAAAGATTCAAACTACTGAAGGCACTAACTACTGACAGACATAGTTAGCAAAAGAAAGATTTTGATAGAGCACAAACAAAGTATTTACCTTAATAGTGTTCAAAAGTCATTATATATATATATATATATATATATATATATATATATATATATATATATATATATATACTCCAAATTCTGCCATCTATCTCCCCACATCCACCACTGCTGGGGGCTCACCTCCAACTGCGCAACGCTACGCGCTGTTCACATCCAACTGCCCAACACTACAATAGCAAATTCCAACAATGCAAACCAGCGACAGACTGTACACAGCACAGTCAGTGATTTTCATAGAGAGCGCTACGTGACGTTACCAACATAAAAACCTAAACAGCCTACTTACAAGTTGCATTAATTTATTGCGTGAAACTTGAAAGCTGCGTCTGGAACAACAGATCTGACTCGAGGAGTGTAATGCTTGTTATAAACCAAATCTTGGGTCACGCAAGAGGAGCAAGAGCAATGCTAGTTTATTTCTCTGAATTATTAATATAACTGATCGCTAAGTTTGGCCACTGTGCACAGCGAAAACTCCACAACAATAAGAAAAACAAACTGAATGTACAACAGGATATTTTTGTTATTTGTGGGTCGCCTATCAGGGAAAAAACTGAGGCTAACGGTTATTTATTTGCTCTAATCATTGATATAAATCACAGTAAAATTAAAAGAGAGCAAAGTTATCTAAAACTCATTTCATATTACAAAATGATTCTAACACTATGGGAAGGTACCAAAAATGGTGGAAGAACGTTTGGAGAAAATGTAACAAGAACATCTCATCTGGGCAGCTCGCAGAATCACAGTTAACGATAACCAATTTAAGCAACACAAGTTGGGTTGCAAAGTAAGCAGATAACTAACTGCCCAGAATGTAGATCACTGTACCACAGTTTGTGACGCTCCCATTCTCCAAACCAGCTAGCGTGCGCAAATGAGCACCACACAACCGGAGACGACTCCCTCTCAATGACGGCCCAGAGACGAATGCCTAGGATCTATGTTCACAGCCTGCCCCTCTACGGGGTATCACAAACTCGATGTCAAAACTGCAGTAGTGGGTTCCTCACGTAACAAGAACAAAAAAGGCTGTGTCATCATGGGTGCCGAAATGCATCATTACAAATTTATTCGACCTTCAGGTGCTAGAAACTGCGCTGTAACCGTGTAACGCCAGGTGGTACACACTGGTTACGTATCAGAGGAAACATTCAAAGTGGCACCCTCCAGCCTGAGCAGGGTCCTACGTTCGTCGCCTCACTGAATTCCGTACATGATGTAACGTCCTCCGGATCTTCGTTCTTGGCTAACACTTAGATGTAGAGCAATGAGATTGTTATTTCTTATGTATCGGTATCGACGATACAAACAGAACATTGATGAACAGAACTCGTGACTTGTGCGAGATATTTATACTTCACCAAATGTCGTAATTAAATCATTTATAATCAATGATTTATCAGTTGCTATTTAAATATTAATGACAGGTTCAAATTAGTTCCAGCGACACCAACTTCCCTATAGACTGGTTGTAATCTCAAATCTATAATCAGTCGTAACAGTGTTATTAATTCCTAACGTCAAGGAGTTTCTATATAAGCGCAGAGCGCTTCAGTCAAATAATATCGCAGCACGTTGTCTCTATAAATAATGCTGTAAAACTTGAATGATAAATGCGTGAATTGACACGATATGCTGGTTTATTACACAATATTAGTCACTTCCTAACAGAGCCGTGAAGAAGAAGCTTTCCCAGGTGTTGGAGGGAATTATAAACTGTATGCTTCGTAAGTATCGCCAAGTTCCATAGTCCATTAGTTATTACGAATGAAATTGTCTGTCTGTGTTCACTTCCTAAATAGTGTTAACTCCAGGTTACCTAATTAAAAGTCACTTCTGTCTAATATATGCAAGTCCTCTATCTGAATTCTAAATAACGTAATATTTGAAGTCAAAGTATCGTTTCACTGCGTCATAGTAGATCACAATAATCAATTCTGAAAAAACAATCTAATTGCGCCTACATATACCAGCATTCAAAACTATCACCTGCTTCGGCTAACTCTCGTAACGTAGTGACAATGGACTGAATTATCCTTAGCCATTACTCACGAATCTCAAAGACTACTATGATTTTGAATTTTGAGTTTGATTTTACTGGAATCCTATCTTTCTTTCGAATGTTAATAAATTACTAACAATTAGATTTCTGATTCAGTTACTGGTTAATATCCAGATAATAGTGTTAACTGGAAATTTGTTTGCTTGTTCATTTTTCATGGAATTTGGAACTTGTTTTGGGGAGATCTTTGGGAATTTTAGAGCTAATTTTTGATTTTTATTTCTCGTCCGAGGATGTGACATTACAACAAACAAAAATGCCTGGTGTAGTTCGTACTGTATCAAATGCTGCCGCAATGCATGCGTGGAGAACAGGTCCATCCACAACAGCACTCGAATACACGAGGGACTTGACAAGTAGTCACAGGAAAATGTGGATTCAGGTACCTCTGGATAGACAGACTCAAATATGAAACACACTCGTTGACGGGAATATTCGGGCAATGCAGTACGGAAGAAATCTTTGTACTTCTGTCCAGTAAGTCTTCCTGGAGAGACGTAGGGCCCCAATAAGCAGTCTGCAACAATAGTTTACCAGATGTTAATTGAGAACCTCTGTTAGTGAGACGATTGGACAGTTGCATCAGCATTTGTGTCTATCCACACGTGATGCTTGACCAAATTCTGGATTCCGTCCCTTGCGAATGTCTCTTCATCTGTGAATAAAACGACAGCTGCCAAGTCAGGTGTCATAAAACACTGCTGTAGGAATCACTGGCAGAACGTTACCCTTGGAGGATAATCCGCAAGAGACAAGGCTTGTACGCGCTGCAGATGGTAAGATACAGCACGTCTTCACGTAAAAGTCTCGAGGTCGTCACGTGCGCCACATTCCTCTGCAAGCCTAGTCGCCCTGTGCTGACGTGAACGATAAAAAGCTGAGAGAAGAAGATCACAGAAACCTTTTTAAATGTGGTGCTACAGAGAATTAGATGGGTAGATCACATATCACTAGGTGTAAGATAGATACTGCCTACAGGAAAATTAAAGAGACCTTTGGAGAAAAGAGAACCACTTGCAAGAATATCAAGCGCTCAGGTGGAAACCCTGTTTAAGCAAAGGAGGGAAACCAGAAAGGTGGAAGGAGTGTAGACCCCCTATATAGAGGGTCTACACAAGGGCGATGTCCTTGAGGACAATATTCTGGAAATCGAAGACAATGTAGATGAAGACGAAATGGGAGATACGATACTGCGTGAAGAGTTTGACAGAGCACTGAAGGACCTAAGTCGAAGCATGGCCCCAGGAGTACTCAACATTACATTAGAACTACTGATATCCCTGGGAGAGCCAGACCTAACAAAAAACTACCATCTGGTGAGCAAGATGTACGAGACAGGCGAAATATCCTCAGACTTCAAGAAGAATATAATAATTCCAATTCCAAAGAAAGCAGGGGTTGACAGATGTGAAAATTACCGAACTATCAGTTTAATAAGCCACGGCTGCTAAATACTAACACGAATTCTTTACAGACAAATGGAAAAACTGGTAGAAGCCGACCTCGGGTAAGATCAATTTGGATTCCGTAGAAATGTTGCAACACGTGAGGCCATACTGATCTTAGAAAATAGATTAAGGAAAGGCAAACCTACGTTTCTAGCATTTGTAGACTTAGAGAAAGCTTTTGACAATATTGATTGGAATTCTTTAAAATTCAGAAGGTGGCAGGAGTAAAATGCAGGGAGCGAAAGGCTATTGCCGGCCGCGGTGGTCTCGCGGTTCTAGGCGCTCAGTCCGGAACCGCGCGACTGCTACGGTCGCAGGTTCGAGTCCTGCCTCCGGCATGGATGTGTGTGACGTCCTTAGGTTAGTTAGGTTTAAGTAGTTCTAAGTTCCAGGGGACTGATGACCACCGATGTTAAGTCCCATAGTGCTCAGAGCCATTTGAACCATTTGAAAGGCTATTTACAATTTGTATACAAACCAAATGCCAATTATAAGAGTCGAGGGGCATGAAAGGGAAGCAGTGGTTGGGAAGGGAGTAAGACAGGGTTGTAGCCTATCGCCGATGTTATTCAATCTGTATATTGAGCAACCAGTAAAGGAAACAAAAGAAAAATCGGAGTAGAAATTAAAACCCATGGAAAAGAAATAAAAACTTTGAGGTTCGCCGATGACATTGTAATTCTGTCAGAGACGGCAAAGGACCTGGAAGAGCAGCTGAACGGAATGGACAGTGTCTTGAAAGGAGGATATAAGGTTAACATCAACAAAATCAAAAGGAGGATAATGGAATGTAGTCGAATTAAATCGGGTGATGCTGAGGGAATTAGATTACGAAATGAGACGCTTAAAGTAGTAAATGAGTTTCGCTATTTGGAGAGCAGATGGTCGAAGTAGAGAGGATATAAGATGTTGACTGGCAATGGCAAGGAAAGCGTTTCTGAAGAAGAGAAATCTGTTAACGTCGAGTATAGATTTAAGTGTCAGGAACTCTTTTATGAAAGTATTTGTATGGAATGTAGTCATGTATGGAATTGAAACGTGAACGATAAATAGTTTAGACGAAAAGAGAATAGAAGCCATCGAAATGTGGTGCTACAGAAGAATGCTGAAGATTAAATGGGTAGATCACCTAACTAATGAGGAGGTATTGAATAGAATTGGGGAGAAGAGAAATTTGTGGCACAACTTGACTAGAAGAAGGGATCGGTTGGTAGGACATATTCTGAGGCATCAAGGGATCACCAATTTAGTATTGGAGGGCAGCGCGGTGGGTAAAAATCGTAGTGGTAGACCAAGAGATGAATACACTAAACAGATTCAGAAGGATGTAGGTTGCAGTAGATGCGGGGAGATGAAGAAGCTTTCACAGGATAGAGTAGCATGGAGAGCTGCATCGAACCAGTATCTGGACGGAAGACCACAACAACATCGCGTAACTTACGAGGAAGTACTGGAAGGAAAAGCAGTTTGCGGCGTAACTTGACAAAAAGAGAGGATCGATTGATAGAACACTTTCTGAGCCATCTAGTAATCACCAATTTAGTATTGGAGGGGAGCGTAGGGGGTAAAAATTGTAGAGGCAGACCAACAGATGAATACAATTAGCAGGTTCAGATGGATGTAGGTTACAGTAGTTATTCGGAGATGAAGAGGCTTGCACAGTGTAGCGTGAAGAGCTTTATCAGTCTCCTGACTGAAGAGCACGACAACAATACACTGTAATTATTACATCAGTGTTGGAATCGGTCAGAGCATTTGTCTAGTTCAGTGTCGAATACATCGCTTTTTCTTACGAGATGTTTAGTGAATTAGACCGGTTGTTGGTGTTCTTACCGCGGGAGCCTAGGATTCTACTGCTCAGTCGTTTGATCACCAGCAGTTGTCAGAGAGAAACCTGCCAGCAACGATACCCGAACGCACTCACACACAGACACACACACACACACACACACACACACACACACATACACACACACGCACACTGAGGAACCAGCCGGCGGCAGCGGGCGAGAGTAACGCGATCAGTGCGCACGCAATATCCGTGTGAAGCGGCGCGTACAAATGTCACGCGGAGGTCTTTGTGTGCGTGCGGGGGGACGCGTGCGTGCGTCATCGCCCCCGCCCCCGCCCCGCCCTCTTCCGACCTCCACGCAGCTCCGTATGTCACGTCGCGTCACGGCCAGCGGGAGTCGCAGGCGCTAGGACTCGCCGTGCAGCAGCAACACAGACTCAAAGGAAGGCCTCGGAGCATGTTGGTGACGTCACGTCAGCTAGGCACGGCGAACGCCAAGTCTGTTGCAAGCAGAAACGCCTGGGCGTGCTTATCACTATAAATCTCATATTTTTGGACAAAATGTTTGGTATTGTTTTGGATTCTGCAGTTTTATTTAGATGAAAGATTTTCTTACTATCGTAAAGCTACAAATGAAGATCATAGTTCTGTATTACTGAATCCTGTCGAAACAAACGTATATCATTATGAGAAGATGCTTTTCCCCCATTGCGAGCTTCGGAAATTTTACATTCAAGTAACTATATTTACTTGATCTATTTTGTTACGGAAACTTACCCCAACCCCCTTACAATGAACACGTTTCTTTTATTTATTTTCGTTTGACATCGTCACTGGAAATGTGAACTAATTTACATGTGTAAATGTCCAATTGTTGCCAGTCATTAGATTACAGTCGTTTTCAACGAAAGGAATTCTAAACAGGAAACAAAATAGCTTCATGCATCGAAAATACTGCTGAGCTTAAACTTTTTTAAACATGCACGTTAGAAAAGATAAATATTCCCCTCTTGCAATTGAAAGCAGAAACTTTATAAGATAAAAAAATTTTATTTGATAAAACAAGTATCTCTCTTTTGCCTCTTCTTCTGTCCCCCACCAGCCGGCCGAAGTGGCCGTGCGGTTAAAGGTGCTGCTGTCTGGAACCGCAAGACCGCTACGGTCGCAGGTTCGAATCCTGCCTCGGGCATGGATGTTTGTGATGTCCATAGGTTAGGTAGGTTTAACTAGTTCTAAGTTCTAGGGGACTAATGACCTCAGCAGTTGAGTCCCATAGTGCTCAGAGCCATTTGAACCATTTTGTCCCCCACCGCCTCCCCCAACGTGTACAATCGCAAGATATTTCAAATGGTTCAAATGGCTCTGAGCACTATGGGACTTAACATCTTAGGTCATCAGTCCCCTAGAACTTAGAACTACTTAAACCTAACTAACCTAAAGACATCACACACATCCATGCCCGAGGTAGTATTCGAACCTGCGACCGTAGCAGTCCCGCGGTTCCGGACTGCAGCGCCTAGAACCGCACGGCCACTGCGGCCGGCCAAGATATTTCATTAACATTCAGTGCTCCTCACCCCATAGTCAACCAAGCTACCTAAAGAAGAGCACCAATATGTTCACAGTTTCTTGTAAAAGCAACCCAGTACAAACGTAACTTCCTCAGATTTACAAATAAAGTAAAGAAGCACGAATTCTATTGCTGCTGGGCCATGAAGTTGTTTTTGTATGTCAATCCTTAAAACAGGTGGAAATTTAAGTTCAGGAGTACACTATTTGTTAAGAAGTGTAATGAATTGCACAATTACTTGATTGCAGAAATCTCTCAGAACAATGTGTGTTGGTCAACTACCGCCAATAGTTTCACATTTTCCTGTGTCAGAGAGGGAGACACCACCATTATGAGTATGCCTGCGTCAGACCGGGCGTTCGCCGTGCCTAGCTGACGTGACGTCACGAACAAGCACCGAGGCCTTCCTTTGAGTCGGTGTGGGCAGCAGCGGCGCCCAGCTGACGACTGGACGCAGCTCCGCCGTCGCGAAAAGGCATTCCGTACGGGACCGCAGCGGCGGGCGAAACACACAAGGTGGCGTCGTGCAGTCGGACCTCCTGCAATGAGAATTTCTGAACAAGCCCAAGTCTCCAGAAAGAATTTTCGCTTTGCGCCTGTGAGGGCGGCTGGTGGGTCCTGACTGAGTAGCTCACTGAGTAGAGCTTTTGCCCGACAAACACAAAGGTCCATGGTTCGTGTCCCGATCCGATACACAATTTTAATCTGACAGAAAATTTTAAGCAGGAGATTTGTTAGGTAGTAGAGTAACCGACAGAGAAAAGTACCTCTTTAACGCAAGGTGTCAGCTAAAAAGATCATTTTTAATTAATGCCTTCTAGATATTTTCCATTCAGCCATATTCCGATACATGATGCTCTTTCAAATCATGTTGTTGTTGTGTTCTTCAGTCCTGAGACTGGTTTGATGCAGCTCTCCATGCTACTTGAAGCATCCCCAACTCTCATGTGGTTCCCTTTTTAGGTACTGCACGTAGACGTCTGCTCGTAGATACGTATCGTCGGTAGGTTTTCCGGCTTTACTTCCCGACGTGACAGCGACGACTCTCCGATGAGGTGCAGGCCTTGTGTTTTGCTATTACTGCGAGTCTTGTAAATATCGCTTTTATTTAGTAATTTGCCCGGCTAAAACCCTCCCCTTTTATGATTAAGACAGCCTACGCCACCTTTCGGAGGGAGTGGGGACGTCAAAGAGTCACAAAAGTTCGTATTAAGCAGTCCGTAAAACACGTAATCGTTCACTTCAGATAGCGTGTTAGTTAATGCCTACGCTTTCCGCTAGATGGTACTGACTTACTGCTGAATAGCTTTGGTTCCGAAAAACCTTCACTCATTAGTACTAGGTAAATGAAATAAGTACAACACTCTTGTATTTCACTTTCACTCTACATTCAAGGATTAAGATGGTGATGGATGATGGTCTATTTAAGAGGTTCCTAGCCTGGAGGAATCTAAATAGTCCGCAAATGCCGATATGCACGCGCTCTACGTCCAGATTCGCAACTAACGACACACGACACTTTCAAAAGTCCACACGTTAATATCTGAATACCGGTACCTCTGAATTCACTCGTATCAGCAGATAATTTTAGTTTCTGACGTCTATATGTCCGCAAAGTTCCAATCTAGCCCTAAAGCCCTAAAATCCCCTTAATACTCCATTGCTACTAACAGTCAGAGATCGTACACTATTACTTTTAATCTCCGTAAGATTCTAACAGCTTATCGTGAATCTTAACGCGATAAACTCCAATCTAATTATTGTCTCGCTGACTGACACGGGTTCCCCGCCCTTTAGCGAAACAATCAAGGAAAAAAGGCGGCAATAGTGACGATCAGGCCTTTTTATCCTTTTTATAGGTTTTTCATCACTGCCTTCTCCATGACGGAGCTTCCGTGGCTTTGTTGTACTTAGACGTTAAACTACTTGCTGATATCCGATCATTTTGATCTTCAATTACCGAACTCTGATTCTACACCATTTTCCACTCTAAAAATTCTATTCTTAATTTTAAATTATTCTTTCTACAGATTTTATCACTGTAAACTGAACCGACGTGTTACATACTCTATCATGTGCAAGCTTCTTCATCTCCCAGTACCTACTGCAACCTACATCCTTCTGTATCTGCTTAGTGTATTCATCTCTCGGTCTCCCTCTATGATTTTTACCCTCCACGCTGCCATCCAATACTAAATTGGTGATCCCTTGATGCCTCAGAACATGTCCTACCAACCGATCCCTTCTTCTGGTCAAGTTGTGCCACAAACGTCTCTTCTCCCCAATCCTATTCAATACTTCCTCATTAGTTATGTGATCTACCCATCGAATCTTCAGTATTCTTCTGTAGCACCACATTTCGAAAGCTTCTATTCTCTTCTTGTCTAAACTATTTATCATCCATGTTTCACTTTCATACGTGGCCACACTCCATACAAATACTTTCAGAAACGACTTCCTGACACTTAAATCAATACTCGATGTTAACAAATTTCTCTTCTTCAGAAACGCTTTCATTGCCATTGCCAGTCTACATTTTATATTCTCTCTACTTCGACCATCATGAGTTATTTTGCTCCCCAAATAGCAAAATTTCTTTACTACTTCAAGTGTCTCATTTCGTAATCTAATTCCCTCAGCATCACCCGACTTAATTCGACTACATTCCATTATCCTCGTTTTGCTTTTGTTGATGTTCATCTTATATCCTCCTTTCAAGACACTGTCCATTCCGTTCAACTGCTCTTCCAAGTCCTTTGCTGTCTCTGACAGAATTACAATGTCATCGGCGAACCTCAAAGTTTTTATTTCTTCTCCATGGATTTTAATACCTACTCCGAATTTTTCTTTTGTTTCCTTTACTGCTTGCTCATTATACAGGTTGAATAACATCGGCGAGAGGCTACAACCCTGTCTCACTCCCTTCCCAACCACTTCTTCCCTTTCGTGTCCCTCGACTCTTATAACTGCCATATGGTGTCTGTACAAATTGTAAATAGCCTTATGCTCCCTGTATTTTACCCCTGCCACCTTCAGAATTTGAAAGAGAGTATTCCAGTCAACATTGTCAAAAGCCTTCTCTAAGTCTGCAAATGCTTTCAAATCATAAGGAACAAAATTACTTTTGCCAATTAAAATACGTTACAAATACGTAACCAATAGGACAGACATTTCAGTCATGTGATAGACTTCTAAGATATGATAATCCATAAATATTGTAAAAATGGACTGGATGCATGTGTGTGTGTGTGTGTGTGTGTGTGTGTGTGTGTGTGTGTGTGTGTGTGTGTGCGCACATGTGTATGTGTGTGTTTGTTTCACATCTCCTCCTAAACCACTGGACCGATTTCAACCGAACTTGGAACACGTATCCCCTACTGTCAGACAACAATCGTTGTGGGCTAAGAACCACCTACCTATCATAGATATAGAGACACAAACACTGAGATGCATGAAAAATTACCGTATCATGTATAACGTTTAATTATATTACTTCTGTGTTACCGTAAACACTGAGATGCGTGAAATGCCGCATCGTGCATGACATTTAAATTTATTGCTTTTTTGCTACTGACTCTATTAGCAACATATTACGTATCTATGCACACATGTCGCTGATTGTGCCTGTACAAATATATCATTGTTCAAGAGATATGACGTCATAAACACTGAAATGCCTCAAAAAATTCTGCTGGACAAGTAACTAGAAATATTGAAACTTCCTGGCAGATTGAAACATTGTGCCAGACCGAGACTCGAACTCGGGACCTTTGCTTAGGCGGGCAAGTGCTCTACCGGCTGAGCTACCCAAGCACGACTCACGACCCGCCCTCATAGCTTTAATTCCGCCAGTACCTCGTCTCCTACCTTCCAAACTTAACAGAAGTTCTTCTGCATACCTGGCAGAACTAGCACTCTTGGAAGAAAGGATAGTGCGGAGACATGGTTTAGCCTGGGGGATGTATCCAGAATGAGATTTTCACTCTGCAGCGGAATGTGCGCTGATATGAAACTTCCTGGCAGATTAAAACTGTGTGTCAGACGGAGACTCGAACTCGGGACCTTTGCCTTTCGCGGCCAAGTGCTCTACTGACTGAGCTACCCAAGCACGACTCACGCCCTGTCCTCGTCTTCTACCTTACGAACTTTACAGAAGCTCTCCTGCGAGGAGGGAGCGTGAGTTGTGCTTGGGTAGCTAAGATGGTAGAGCACTTGCCCGCGAAAGGCAAAGGTCCTGAGTTCGAGTCTCGGTCTGGCACACAGTTTGAACCTGCCAGGAAGTTTCATATCAGCGCACACTCCGCTGCAGGGTGAAAATTGCATTCTGGAACTAGAAATATTGTTTATAATCAAACTCTGAGTTAAATAAATGTTACAGAGATTTTGTATTTTGCATACTATGTTTCTCAATTTGTATACCTGCACTTACACATTTCTATATTATCCATATTTCTTTGTACGACTCCTTCATAATTTAGAAACTGATTTCATGAATACATGGAAATGAAATTTTTTCGGTATTGCGCTACAAACACAGTTCACTTTCTTATTTCTAGTAGAAAATTTTCAGCTAGTAGAAAATAATATACCCTCAGCCTGCAGTTGTGGGTGTGTAACTTTTATTCCATGATTGATTTCGAGCCGGCCGCGGTGGTCTAGCGGTTCTAGGCGCGCAGTCCGGAACCGCGCGACTGCTACGGTCGCAGGTTCGAATCCTGCCTCGGGCATGGATGTGTGTGATGTCCTTAGGTTAGTTAGGTTTAAGTAGTTCTACGTTCTAGGGGACTGATGACCACAGATGTTAAGTCCCATAGTGCTCAGAGCCATTGATTTCGATACGTCGTGTCTCATCTTCAGCTGTAGCTGTGCACATAGTAAAAATTTTAGTCAGTCAAAGAATATATACATAAGATTATTTCTTGTACAATATGCGAAGTAAGGTAACCAGTCTACCTGTCATAAGGTTGGGGTAGAGATTTTGCGCTAAAACCATGTAACATAGCAGCTATAAATAGTCACAGCAAATACCAATACCAGCTCAATAACATTTTCTGTCTTCAGATGTTTACGTCGTTCCACAGTTTCCGGGTATAGTGAACTTTTAGTGTATAACCACTCTAACACAGTAATACTGACAAGTATTACGCCCCACAGGCTATACATTCGAAACGAAGTTATGCCAATATTCACTTGTAGGAATCTCTTGAGATAATATAGAACTGATAACAGGAATAGTAATTAATCACAGCAAATACCAACACTAAGTCAATAATATTTTCTGTCTTTAAATGTTTGTCATTACACATTGTTATCATTCATGTACGAGGTGGCTCTGAGCACTATGAGACTTAACTGCTGAGGTCAACAGTGCCCTAGAACTTAGAACTACTTAAACGTAACTAACCTAAGGACATCACACACATCCATGCCCGAGGCAGGATTTGAACCTGCGATCGTAGCGGTAGCGTGGTTCCAGACTCCATGTACGAGGTGGAGTGAACCTAAAAGAACTGAGTGTGTATGCAAGCATGTCGGAATGAACATTGCATCGTTATTCAGAATAACGAAGGCACTGCAATGTCGTATCTATCCGCCGACACTGGGCAAGCGACTTTCGAGAAAAATGTCTCCCGTGTACGGGAATATGAATAGTAGCTGTACGAGTACAGGTTGTAGACACATCGTTGATGACATATGGAAGTCTGGGACTGAACGTGAGTGGTACTCGGATGTCCTAATGGTAGCCGGTACGGTAGCTCAGCGTGTAAAAAAAAAAAAAAAAAAAAAAAAAAAAAACTGAGTTAATGAAACGACGATTATGAGCCTGAACAAGCGTCATAAGACATCCGCCCGAACAAATAGAACGAACAGTCACGGGAAAAAATGAGAAAAAAAAGCTAAGGCAGCCGCTAGCGATAAGCAGAAAATCGGGGTTCGATTCCTGGTTCGGCGCGAATTTTCATTGTCATCCCACTATACAGCTGATGGTTGTCCGTATTCGCGACTGCGAATACATTTCTTGTAGTCACGGTCTAAACATTTTAAGACAGTTAGATCTTTATTTTTCAGCTGCTAATAGGTGGAATATATGCTTCTGTATGGATACTGTTTTTGTTTCGAACATTGTCTTCACTCCAGTAAACGTTTATCCAGCTACAACAGATTGAGTGTTGCTTGGTACCGCTGTGGGCAGTCGAAAATGATGACTCTTTTCTTCTGCGTCACAGTCACACAATGCTGTGTCAAGCCATTGTAGACAGTGTAAGTGCTATCTGAGTTGTTTGAGAAATGAGAAATGAAATACTGTCAGAAGAAATGATCTATGGTTCATCCCAAAGAAGTACCACAGTCACGTGAGGGTAATCTGCACTACGTATATTTAATGTTTTCTCGTATGTTGGTATGACAGTTGCCACTTGTTATTCCTTAAGGCTTTGATTTTCCATCCCACATCCTGGCTAAGGTTTGTATATGGAACACGGTCATACTTATTCGTTTTACAGTGGATACCACTCTTATCAAGAGTCTCGACAATTTTGTTTCCTGTGATTAGTCCACAACATCGTAACCCTCTTGTCGCACGGTGTAGTACTGCAATCCGTTCTGCTATTTGGTGCACCAATTGATTGTTAATGTCCATGTTATTGTGGTGGTGGTGCAAATTAGCAAGTAACTCCGTTTTTAAAGTTAATTACATCCTCACGGTTCAAACAACATAGTGTCAATGTGGCAAGAAGGATACGTAAATTACGAATATCGATTATAGTGGCTATGTTCTCACTGAATACCATCTAGCTAGCACGTCCTGCCTTTGACGAGCGCAGGAGCTATGACACTCTGTGCCTATAAACGTCACTGTCCCAAATAAACTTAAATTCGTACCATTACACATGCGCGTTACAAATGCCCTGTCTGTCTGTGACACGGTTTCAGCTTGGTTCCTGACCTGGACTAATTAGTTACGTATTGTACACAGAGAAGGGGACTGCTGTATTGAGCAGTGTAAATGGTTATATTTGAAGAATGGTAAATGTTAAGGCAAATGCAGAGTTGTAATGTAGATGAATATTATGAGCAGAAGATAAGTGACCGTCTAGATCCGATGATGTACTGAAAGCTAAGCCCGCAACAGATGCAGCGTATCATACGGTGTATGAATCGGTCAGTCTAGACGTCTTCTCTCTCGGCGGATGTACAGAGGAACCTGCACAACATAAAAGCCCTATCACCTTGGCTGTACGAGTTACGGTACAATAAAATCCACAAAGATGGTGTACATTATGAGTGATAGCGCGCGCTCCTCGCTCACCGAAGTATACACTAGCGAAAAATTTGACCTCCCTTTTTCAGCTGCACGTAGGAAAGACGAACACAAACTCGGGAACTTACGCTCAGAAGTTGGACTAGATGACATCCTGGTCAGCTTTGATATTGTTTCTTTGTTTACCAAAGTACAGTTCAACCATCTCTAGAGCATATCAGTTCTATTTTCACGCAGAATGTCACAAGCTGTTTTACGTAGTTTCACCTCAAGGACTTCATGTGAAATAGTGATTTCTACAACACAAAAAAGAAGGCGTCGCATGGGTAGTGCACTCAGTTCGGAGGCTGCCAGTTTCTTCATGGAACATTTCGAAAGAGAGGGGCTGGACTTGGCACCTTGCAAACGAAAGTTGTAGTACACATACGTCCGCAATACCTCCATTGTGTGGAGACATGGTGAGGAACACCTCGGAATATTCCTAACACATCTGCACAGTCTCCATGCCAACATTAGGTTTACTACAAATACACAAAAGAATCAACACTAGCTTTTCAAGATGTGATGGTTACGAGCAATGGTGAGAACCCAGAGCTACAGCATGTATATAAAACCGACACACATGTAACAATACCTGCACAAACATTCAAATTTTTACCTGAGCCAGAAAACAGGAATGATTAATATGTTCGTAATGCGCGCAAACCGGCCGCTGTGGCCGAGCGGCTGTAGGCGCTTCAGTCCGGAGCCGTGCGGCTGCTACGGTCGCAGGTTCGAATCCTGCCTCGGGCATGGATGTGTGTGATGTCCTTATGTTTAATCAGTTATAAGTCTAGGGGACTGATGACCTCAGTTGTTAAGTCCCATAGTGCTTAGAGCCGTTTGAACCATTTGAACGCGCGCAAGCACATCGGACGCGAGTTGCTACATCTGGAATGCGTTCTCAGGAGCAATGGGTACTCCACTAGCTGGATAAGAAGAGTCACGAAACCTAACACGTGGCGAAATAACAGGTCGGAAGAAGGAATGTCGGGGAAGGCGTTTCTGCCACTCGTCTCCGGTGTGACGCACAGAATCGGTCTACATTGTACAAACATGGCATGAAGACTATTTACAAGCCGACCAAAAAGGTCAAAGGACAAAATAGACACACTCACCATGCTGGGAATTTACTGCATGACTGGAAGATCCATCAGCATGAGGACCATTGAACATAAACGATACAGTAGTTTTGGGCAAGTGGAGAAATAGGCGATGGCGGAGCACATGCTGTGTGGGGCTGGCCACATAAGAAAATTCGCCGACAGGCAGGTTCTCGCTGTGGAGAAGAGCTACTATAACGGTTTGTTCAGCGAAGCCACAGAACTTCACAAACATTAGTTTCAACAAGAAAGAAGAAAGCCCGAAGTTGAACAGACACTAGATTTCCTTGCGACACTGAACGACCATTGCAGGCAGCAGGGGGAGAACCAAACGGTAATGACCAGGGGAAAGTCTTCAGACGTTGACGTGACAGGTACATACGAAAATTCCATTCTTTCACCAGTAAGAGAGAGTGAACCTTTGACAACGCCAGCCACTCATGCTGGTGAAAGTTCAGAAAAAACGTTCAAGAAACGTCGGCCGAAGAACCCGTAAAAAAAGCCAACAGACCGTATATAAACAAGTAGTCAAGAAAGCCTTACCGATTTTGCGTTGTATGTTGTGTTTCCGTTTTATTAGTGAATAGCTGAGTGGGAGAGTACGGAACGAAATAAACGCAGTGGTTGAGGTACGGCTTTAGAGAAGCGCACGATTTCGGTAACATACCTGTTAACTTCATAATGCAAGACTTAACAGAGATGTTTGGAGTTTTAATAGCGGTAATGCACACAACACTATATCGGTCAAAACATGTGCGTCCTTTCTGTTATTCGTTAAATTCTCGTGGTACTATACATCTCGCTGTCGAGGAGCCGTATCAACTACCTACGAGTAGAGAGCGTCAAGTCTTAACAACTTGTACCCAGAGCAACGTACAGAAAGGAAGGAAGATAGAAAGATTAGGCTTCACGAGCCGTCGATGGTGCAGAGCCCAACGACGGGAGATGGGAGAGGAAATCGGCGGTCTTCTTTTTAAAGGAACCATCCCGGCATTTGCTTTAATCGATTTAAAGAAATACGGAGAACCTACACAACAATGCCAAGACAGTGATTTGAACACTACCTGTCCCGAAGAGTTGTTTAGTCTGTCAAGCCCTGCACCATCTCACTCGGTTAGAGTTAGTCAGAGGAGGATGTATAGAGTTTCTCCTTCCTGGCTACAGTGGTCTGGTTTTTGCTGATGGTGTTGTGTTTCTGCACCTGTAAGTATTCGTTTATTGATATGATTAACTCTCATTATTCTCTCTATTTTCGGTGAATTCTACATACCAACTATTTCTATTATAAATGAAATGTTTTAACAGTTGAGAATACGAACAACTATCAGCTGCATTAGGGAATGACGATAACGAAATTTTGTGCCGGAGCGGGACTCGAACCTGAATTTCCCGCTTTCCAAGTGCAGTTACCTTAACCGCTTCAGCTATCCGTGCACGATCCACGGCCAGACCCAATCTTTCATATGTCATCTTTCCTGCGTCACAACCTGTAGTCGTACACAAATTATGTAACTTCTGTACAGAAGAGGACACATTAGTTGATAGTCGCTGCCTGGTACCGGCGGATAAGTACGATATTGCAGTGCCTGCGTGTTATTGCATAGTTCTCTTAACAAGACAGCACTGCAAGATAGTATTTTTTATCATTTTATAACAGTTGCACAGTTATATTCTGCATCGACATTGAGGTTAGGGTCAGTTTTTCCAGTTAGGTTTTTGTTTGAATATCATATGTGACAAACTATCCGAGCAGGTTTTTTAGTAGATTCTTCACGTAGTTTTTAGTAGTTTTCTTCCCGTAAAGATATTCAACGTAAAAAAGACAGAGGATAAGTTTCTCTAGATGCTATGTTTGCAGTAGTGAAGACGTTAAATAAAGGACTGATTACCAATTCGTAAAACTACAGTTGATTATTAAGACAATTATCAAAATTTAATTGTAAGAAAATTCCTCTAGATGAAATTGACGGTCGGTGAAAATATAGTTCAGCCTTCCACCACCGTTGGTTATTTTCGAGGAAAAAACAGTGTTTTTTCATGATGACGAGAAAGAATTAAAGAAATGCGTTCATAAACAGCTGAGGTTTACTATGGTTTAACGCCAAGACAAATCAAAATTTCGACTTATGATCTATGAGTGGTGAGTTCTAATAAATCTTCTAAATCTTGGCAGGAAAATGGGTGTCTCGGACATAAATGTTTTGCTGATTTTTTGAAAAGACAGCCAAATGTGACAAGCTTACCATGAGTTTCTAGCATCAACCAAAAAGAATGAAAACTTTTTTCAATAACACGACAACAATTCACAGAAGATGTAATCTATCTAGTGTGTAGAATGTAACATTTGGTCTAACGAACTATCGACCCCAAGGCCAAATAACTCGCATACTTACGAAAGTTATAAGGGAATGAAATTTTCACTCTGCAGCGGAGTGTGGGCTGATATGGAACTTCCTAGGAGATTAAAATTGTTTGCCGGACCGACACTCGAACTCGGGACTTTTGCCTTTCGCGGACAGGTGCTCTACCGTCACTTTTTAGTAAAGAGTACGCGGAATTTCTGAAAACAGCTCGTCCGCCTTGCAGTCCAATACCGTAACCACTTTTTTTTCTTGCTGGTACGTGGTGGGCAAGAGTGGTCAGTTACGAGCAGGTGGAGACAAGTCAGACAAGGCGGGCAGGGGTCGGAACCCGAGGGCTGGCCGCGATGCCTCCCCCCTCCCATCCCTGAATTACTCCCTCAAAGTAGCTTTTTGATTTATTTTTTTATTCTATTTTACTTTTTTTGTACTAGGAACACAGTAAATGAACAAAATATCTTTATTGGTACAAGCTTAAATACAACAGAAATGCCATTCTTCTGGCGGAAATAATACGAGACATTACACTCGTACAAGGCGAGCAATTTTTTTTATTAACAAGGTGTAGGAAAAGCAAAACACCAGCGTGATCTGTTATAGTGCATAAAAGAAAGGAGGGTCGTTTCCATGCGCCTACTCCACTGTGGGTGACAATATTGAAAGTAGCGTGGAGAGTCTCAGATGTCAGCAGGGGGGGGGGGGGGGGGGGGTACCATCTGAGTTACCCAACCATAACTCACGCGCCGTCCTCACAGCTCTACTTCTGCCATCTCGTCTCACCTTGCAGATTCGCAGGAGAACTTTTGTGAAGTTTGGAAGGTAGGAGACGAAATCTGGCAGAAGTAGAGCTGTGAGGACGGGGCGTGAGTCGTGCTTGGGTAGCTCAGATGATAGAGCACTTGCCCACGAAATGCAAAAGTCCCGAGTTCGAGTCTCGGTCCGGCAAACAGTTTTAATCTGCCAGGAAGTTTCAAAATTATAAGGGTTCACTCAAAAGTGACTTGGCTAATACAGGATATTTTCTTAAATATTTACTTAAATTACTATTTTAGTGTGCATACTGGTCTTAAACATGCATTAGTAGTTTATCAATGTCAATGTTCGATATTTCTTTCCTTAGCATAACTTTTTTGAATAAATAATTTTATTTTTACCACCTAAATATACCGTAGCAACCAATCTCAGTGTCTGTGTCAACTAACATGGAGTCGGGGCAAGTTAGCACAAAAATTTCCTACTACAGAACTTTTTTTTCTGAGACGTCAATTATTATTATGGTCTCGAATTTGTGGTAAAATATAGGCAAGGACACATACCACGAGACACACTAATGGTAGATAGGGAAACTGCTAACACTGCCTCATCAAAAGTTAAAAATCATAAATTGTCGCAACCAGTCCTGGTGTCTACTACACCTTTACATATTTCAGATAATAGCTTGAAACTCACAGTAGACGTTAACGCAAAATACACAGCCTGACAGAAAAAAATTAAGGACTAAGAAGGAGAGGAGAAGAGAAATGAAATCTCACGGGTTGAGAGAGTATGTGATGTTATTTCAGTGATTACAAAGTCGAGTTAAATTAGAAAAGAATTTGACAGTACCAGTTCACTTATCAGAATGAGGCAAAACGCCAAACAGGTGGATACAGTTTTGAACGAAACTAGACGCATTCTGACTGGCTGCCTACGAGCAATTCCTGTGACCCACAATTTATCAAATTAGGGTATAGCGGCACCTGACAAACGCAGAAGGAAACTCACAGAAATTGAAAAAAAAGAAGCAGGAAATCGATCACACACATCCCCTGTCGGCAAAATGCTAGGCGAAGGTCAAGAAGGAGTTTCATGTGCACAACAACTGCAGTTCCATCAACACCTGGAACTCGTCGAATAGAGCTATGCTGAAATTCATCAACCGGAGTGGTTGGGGATAATGTCAAAGAGGAACGTGCCACGAAATTTCTTCTGTCGTAAGTGTGACATGGAAGGCACTAAATCATATGAGGACAGGAGTGTCGCGATGCAAGAAGAACTAAAAAAAATGGTTCAAATGGCTCTGAGCACTATGGGACTCAACTGCTGAGGTCATAAGTCCCCTAGAACTTAGAACTACTTAAACTTAACTAACCTAAGGACAACACACACATCCATGCCCGAGGCAGGATTCGAACCTGCGACCGTAGCGGTCGCGCGGTTCCAGACTGTAGCGCCAGAACCGCTCGGCACCAGCGGCCGGCGCAAGAAGAACGTTAGGAAGTACAGCTTCATTGATGAATACGAGTTCTGTGAGTGTGGCGACTTGCACGAGCCCTCTCCTAGTCTGCAGAAACATGCCCGATCCTTGCGACACACAAAATCTATTTGTAGCAGGTGATAAGGCCGTAGAGAAAACGGAATTCTGGAAGTTACGGTACATTTGACACAAAATCAACAGCTTCTTGTAGAATTTTGTCATTAATTTGTATTACTTTGTCGTATTTTCATTTCTTGTACTCTATTTTTATTATTTTGTGGTATCTAGGTCCTGGACATGAAAATAAATAAATAAGAATGATTTATGTATGTTTGCAGATGGGGATATTCAGCCACCAAATAATTGTTAAAATTCATGGTGAAACCTTCAGCTGTCATTTATTTTGCCCAGTTCCCCATTAGTTTCGGTCAATGACCATTATCATGGCTTAATAGCCGTGTTAGAAAAGCGCTACGTAAAAAAAGAGCACTTCATCTCAAGTACAAAAGAAGTAAAAACCTAGCTGACAAACAAAAGCTGAACGAAGCGAAAAAGAGCGTAAGGGGAGCAATGGAAAATGGAAATGCCGTGTGGCTAGGGCCTCCCGTCGGGTACCCCGTGCGCCTGGTGCGAGTCTTTCGAGTTGACATCACTTCGGTGACTTGCGTGTCAATGGGGATGAAATGATGATGATAAAGACAACACAACATCCAGTCCCTCAGCGGAGAAAATCTCCGACACAGCCGGGAATCGAACCCAGACCGTTAGGCACCACATCCGTCGCGCTGACCACTCAGCTACCAGGAGCGGGCAGGGGAGCAATGAAAAAAGCGTGCAATGATTTTGAAAGTAAGACGTTGGCAACCGACCTGATTAAAATCCCTAAGAGATTTTGGTCGTATGTAAAATCAGTAAGTGGGTGAAAATCATCTATTCATTCTCTCAGCGAACACACCGGCACCGAAACGGAAGATAACAGAGAGAAGGCCGAAATACTGAATTCGGACTTTCGAAGTTGTTTCACCGTGGGAGATCGTAACACTGTCCCTCCCTTCAATCGTCGTGTGAACGTCGAAATGGCAGACACTGATATAACCGGTCGCGGAACTGAAAAGCAGCTACAACTAATTAGCAGTGGAAAGGCGTCAGGACCAGATGAGATACCTATAAGATTCTATAAATATTATGCCGGCCACGGTGGCCAAGCGGATCTAGGCACATCAGACCGAAACCGCGCATTGCTGCGGTCGCAGGTTCGAATCCAGTCCCGGGCATGGATGTGTGTGATGCCCTTAGATTTGTTGAGTTTAAGTACACTACTGGCCATTAAAATTGCTACACCACGAAGACGTCGTGCTACAGACACGAAATTTAACCGACAGGAAGAAGATGCTGTGATATGCAAATGATCAGCTTTTCAGAGCATTCACACAACTTTGGCGCCGGTGGCGACACCTACAACGTGCTGACATGAGGAAAGTTTGCAACCGATTTCTCATACACAAACAGCACTTGACCGGCGTTGCCTGGTGAAACGTTGTCGTGATGCCTCGTGTAAGGAGGAGAAATGTCTACCATCACGTTTCCGACTTTGATAAAGGTCGGATTGTAGCCTATCGCGATTGCGGTTTATGGTATCGCGACATTGCTGCTCGCGTTGGTCAAGATACAATGACTGTTAGCAGAATATGGAATCGGTGAGTTCAGGAGGGTAATACGGAACGCTGTGCTGGATCCCAACGGTCTCGTATCACTAGCAGTCGAGATGACAGGCATCTTATCCGCATGGCTGTAACGGATCGTGCAGCCACGTCTCGATCCCTGAGTCAACAGATCGGGACGTTCGCAAGACAACAACCATCTGCAAGAACAGTTCGACGACGTTTGTAGCATCATGGACTATCAGCTAGGAGACTATGGCTGCGGTTACCCTTGACGCTGATTCACAGGCAGGAGCGCCTGCGATGGTGTACTCAACGACGAACCTGGGTGCACGAATGGCAAAACGTCATTTTTTTCGGATGAATCCAGGTTCTGTTTACAGGATCATGATTGTCGCATCCGTGTTTGGCGACATCGCGGTGAACGCACATTGGAAGCGCGTATTCGTCATCGCAATACTGGCGTATCACCCGGCGTGATGGTATGGGGTTCCATTGGTTACGCGTCTCGGTCGCCTCTCGTTCGCCTCGACGGCACTTTGAACAGTGGACGTTACATTTCAGAAGTGTTACGACCCGTGGCTCTACCCTTCATTCGATCCCTGAGAACCCTACATTTCAGCAGGATAATGCACGACCGCATGTTGCAGGTCCTGTACGGGCCTTTCTGGATACAGAAAGCCTTCGATTGCTGTCCTGGACAGCACATTCTCCAGATCTCTCACCGATTGAAAACGTCTGGTCAATGGTGGCCGAGCAACTGGCTCGTCACAATACGCCAGTCACTACTCTTGATGAACTATGGTATCTTGTTGAAGCTGTACACGGCATCCAAGCTCTGTTTGACTCAATGTCCAGGCGTATCAAGGCTGTTATTACGGCCAGATGTGGTTGTTCTGGGTATTGATTTCACAGGATCTATGCACCCAAATTGCGTAAAAATGTAATCACATGTCAGTTCTAGTATAATATATTTGTCCAATGAATACCCGTTTATCATCTGCGTTTCTTCGTGCTGTAGCAATTTTAATGGCCAGCAGTGTGGATAATCGATCGCGGAACTGAAAAGCAGCTGCAATGGCTGAGCAGTGCAAAGGCGTCAGGACCTGATGAGATACCTACAAAATTCAATGAATGTTATGCGAAAGAACTTGCTCCCCTTCTGTCAGTAATTTATCGTGGATCGCTTGAGGAACGAAAGGTACCTAACGACTGGAAAAATGTGCAGGTCATTCCCGTTTTTAAGAAAGACCGGAAGACAGATCCACACAATTATAGACTATACCGTTGAGGTCAATATGTTTTAGAGTTATGGAACATCTTTTACGCTCAGGAATTATAACGTTTTTGGAAAATGAACACCTCCTCTATAAAAATCAACACGGATTTCGCGAACAGAGATCCTCCTAAACTCACAATGGGCTCGCTCTGCACCTCCACGAGATCCACAGCGCACTGGACAATGGCGCCCCGGTTGATGCCGTGTTTCTTGATTTCAGTAAGGTATTTGACGCCGTCCAGCACTGCCGTGTAATGGAAACAATACCGAGTATCGGAGCAGACTTGCGATTGCTTTCAAGACTTTCTTGCAGAAAGAACTCAAGACGTTGCTCTTAAGGAACAAAATCGACGGATGTAAAGGTAATATCCGGAGTACCACAGGGAAGTGTTATTGGACCGCTGCTGTTTACGATGTATGTAAATGATCTAGTAGAAATCGTAGGATGCTCTTTAAGGCTATTCGCAGATGATGCAGTTGTCTGTATCAAAATAGCAACGCCAGAAGGTAGTAAGAATTTGCAAAACGACCTGCAGAGAATTGATGAGTGGTACTGGCTCTGACAGCTGACCTTGAACGTAAATAAATGTAACATATTGCGCATACATAGGAAAAAAATCCACAACTGTACTTCTACACTCTTGATGACAAACAGATGGAGACAGCGTGTGCCGTAAAATACCTAGGCGTAACTATCCACAGCGACCTTAAGTGTAATGACCACATAAAACAGATAGTGGGAAAAGCAGATTCCAGACTCACATTCATCGGACGAATCTTAAGCAAATTTGACGCATCCACGAAGGAAGTGGCTTATAAGATGCCTGTCCGCCCGATTCTTGAGTATTGCCCATCTACCTGGAATCGTTGTCATGTAGGACAGATAGAGAAGATCCAACGAAGAGCGACGCGTTTCGTCACGGGATCGTTTAGCTGGCGAGAGAGCGTTACGGAAATGCTAAACAAACTCCACTGTCAGACGTTACAAGAGAGGCGTTGTGCATCACGGAGAGATTTACTATTGAATTTCGGGACAGCACTTTTCAGGGGAAGTTGGACAACATATTACTTCCGCTCACTTACATCTCGAGTATTTACCACGAGGAGAAAATTCGAGAAATTGGAGCGAATACATAGGCTTACCGACAGTCATTCTTCTCAC
Source organism: Schistocerca nitens (assembly GCF_023898315.1). NCBI lineage: Eukaryota > Metazoa > Arthropoda > Insecta > Orthoptera > Acrididae > Schistocerca > Schistocerca nitens. The sequence continues at coordinate 188,307,051 of NC_064622.1, forward strand.
GCACTATTCGCGAGTGGAACAGGGTTGGAGGGATCAGACAGTGGTGCCGAAAGTACCCTCCGCCACACACCATTAGGTGGCTTGCGGAGTATGATTTAGATGTGGATGTAGGATGCAGCTGGCGTAAACAGCAGCAGACTATACCGTAATTTGAACAAAAGTATTTTGCTCTTTAAAGCCCACCAACATAGTATTAAAAAAATTTCTCACGATAATAACTGTGTACGATAATTTCCGCCAAGAAGGAAGTCAACATCGACTGGCTGTTGAAACTAGTAGCGAACGGTGCAAAATAAATGACAGTTGGAGGTTTCAGCATGAATTTTAATAAATAAGAATGACGTTGCGCCGCCTCTGGTCTGGACGCATGCGCTGACTCTGTTAGGAAGGGTGTCCAATGCCCTTGTACTCTCTCCTGAGGTAAGCAGGCCTTCAAGTGTTGTAACTGGTCTTTGATATTCTGGACACTGGCACAAAGCTGGGGTTGTCCTCCGAGCTGCTCCCACACATGTTCTATTAGAGACAGATCTTGGCATCTTGTTGGCCACTGCAGTACCTCGACGTCAAGTAGACAGTTGTTAAAGAGATCTGCAATATGTGTACCAACATTGTCCTGTTGAAAAATGGCATCAGAATACTACCACGTGAGAGGTAACTCAGGAGGACAAAGAATGTCTATTACGTACGTGTGTGCAACCAGTGTTTCCTCTATCACAACCAGCTGTGAACTGAAGTCGTGCCCGATGCCTCTCCGCATCATGACGCTAAAAATAACACTACTTTGCCTCTCCGTTAACAACGGGACCTCTCGATAGGTCGCTGTCAGACTCGCTGAAGATCGATTTATCGGTGAAAACAACTTGACGCCATTCATCACCGGTCGATTCTTCCTCGTCGCACCACCATTCCAAACGCAGCCGACTGTCTTGAGATGTTAGCGGTAGACTACGCATGGGACATTAATTCCGTAGTCCAGCTGCTAGTAGAGCACGACCAACGGCGCGGGATGATACTGAATGTTGCTGGGAGTACATTATTTGTTCCCAGATTGTAAACGCAAAAGTGAAGGTGTTACAATGTGCTCGGTGCACAGTATGGTGTGAAAAGGGTTCACCAGGGGAGAAGTTAAAGTCCAGCACGAGCGCTGTGGTGTGGATGGGGAACCCAAGGGTAACACGACAACAACACCATTAATAGCTAAAAAATTTTAACAGAAAATTTATTTAACAATTGGCAAACTTGTATTTATGATGGTGAAATCTTAAGGGAAAAAAATTCTCAGATCTCGCTCAGCCTTAACAGTCTCATGTATATTTAAAACGATGATGTCACGAAAAAGATAAAAATTAGCTTTAAGAAATCCCAAGAAAATGGTATTTTAAGTAAGATGTTTGCTTTACATATTTATCAGATATTAAGGTAATCAACATCTTGAACTACTAGCAACTCACTGAATTCGTGTCAAAACTTGAGGATAACAAATAGTTACGCTTGGAAAACGACTGATTAAATTTACAATATCAAGAATACTAACACAAACAACACCATAAACAATCATTTATCAAGACACACAACTGGCTTCAAATCGTAAAATCCACGTTAAATAACTGGACAGTATTAATTTATTGAGATTAAAATGTGATTACATGAATTTCGTGCACTCGCACCGACTGCAAGAAAATATTGGTAGGCAAGCACTTTATCACAGTTCAGTTGCCAAGTGGCAAGAAAATTACGCGAGGCACTTGAGTAAACCTTTAAAGATAATAACTTTAACACAACTGTTACGTACATAAGGTAGTCCGTAATAAGCCAAGGGAAAGTCGCCGACCCGTTCCCCTTCGTCACAGCAATATTACAAATACGGTCAATAAAATTATTCTGGGTTTGAGGGCGCATTGTCAATTGCAAAATTCCGACGTTTCGGCGACTATTGCAAGATGCCTTCCTCAGGGTGTATTGCTAACTGCATTACAGCCTGAGGAAGACGTCTTGCAATAGTCGCCGAAGCGTCGGAATTTTATAATTGACAATGCGGCCTCAAACCGAGAAGAATTTCATTGACTGTGACAACGGCCTTGGAAGCCTACGTTTGCAATTAGAAATACGGATACTGTATTTTGCAGTTACCTTCCTCCATCAGCAGATCTAACCAGACCATTTGGACCGCCATAAACAACTTGAGTGGCTTACCCAACAAAATGGAGGGAAAAGCGAGAAATTACAGGATCCGAGGAGTAGTGCACTAAAACAGATTAAGTTTAAAACATTAGTAAGGAGCAATAGCTGGACACACCGAAAGCTCATATTGCTTAAAGAAGTGCTTGGCACATGAGCATTGACAACATTCAAAACAATGTACTAAGTTACTGCCAGTCTGCACTAATGAGGTTCACTGTATGTAATTACAGCATGCACGATACGGCAAGGAAGCGTCTACAGTTGTGAATGCTAACGGACTGCATCATGTAGTTCAGCTGACCAAGCTATACCACAAAGCCATATGCTAACGTATGCTTGAGCCTGCTTCACTTGTGACACCTTTAACCAGCATGCACAGTTCCAGGCATTAAGCTCGATTTATAATAAACGTTCACAACCAGCTTGTGACCCAACGCGGCACTTTATAAACAGTCGTTACACTCGGATTTTTCCGACGTCCAGCAATGCTAAGCACTTTCAATCGCCGGAATTAGTCCCATCAGGCAGCGTACCCAGTGGTATAAACAGACACGAAGCCATCATCTCACAGCTCCACGGATCACTCCAGCGAAGGACAAGCGTAGCCGACCAAGGCAGCAGCAGCCGCTTGATTCCGGGCCTTTCTCCACACGCCGTGCTGGCCCACAAGACTCTTCTTGGTTCCGATCGACCTCTCGAAATTTTCGCAAAGATCTTCCTGCCGAATCAAAGCTACCTCTCGCACTGAGCACCGTGGCTCATGGTGACCCTCTTTTGAGGGGGTCAAACTTGGTCGACAGACCGTTGAAGACTAGTGCGCCTGGAGTCACTTTTCCATGGACCAACACCGGCCCTCTGTTACATCCGAAAGACCCACAAGTCTTGGTAGCCGGTGAAACGAAGGACCACAGTACGGTCTCTTTCGAACTCCTTTAAGTGCTGATAATGCTGTTTCACACGGGTAATCGGCATCTCCGTGAACTTCAGAGTGATCAGTCAACAACTGAACTGTTCACGCCTCTTATATACGTTGCTAGGTCCAGTAAAAACGCTAAACCTGAATAACGGTAATGCTCTCTGGTGCCATTCTAGCTGTCACAGGGAACTGCAACTCTAATCATTTACACTACTGACCATTAAAATTGCTACACCACGAAGATGTCGTGCTACAGACGCGAAATTTAACCGACAGGAATAAGATGCTGTGATATGCAAATGATTAGCTTTTCAGAGCATTCACACAAGGCTGGCGCCGCTGGCGACACATACATCGTGCTGACATGAGAAAAGTTTCCAACCGATTTCTCATACATAAACAGCAGTTGACCGGCGTTGCCTGGTGAAACGTTGTGATGCCTCGTGTAAGGAGGAGAAATGCGTACCATCACGTTTCCGACTTTGATAAAGGTCGGATTGTAGCCTATCGCGATTGCGGTTTATCGTATCGCGACATTGCAGCTCGTGTTGATCGAGATCCAATGACTGTTAGCAGAACATGGGATCGGTGGGCTCAGGAGGGTAACATGGAACGCCGTGCTGGATCCCAACGGCCTTGTATCACTAGCAGTCGAGATGACAGCCATCTTATCCGCATGGCTGTAACAGATTGTGCAGCCACGTCTCGATCTCTGAGTCAGCAGATGGGGACGTTTGCAACACAACAAGCATCTGCACGAACAGTTCGATGACGTTGGCAGCGGCACGGACTATTAGCTCGGAGACTATGGCTGCGGTTACCCTTGACGCTGCATCACAGACAGGAGCGTCTGCGATGGTGTACTCAACGACAAATCTAGGTGCACGAATGGCAAAACGTCATTTTTTCGGATGAATCCAGGTTCTGTTTACAGCATCATGATTGTCGCATTCGTGTTTGGCGACATCGCGGTGAACGCACATTGGAAGCGTGTATTCGTCATCGCCATACTGGCGTATCACCCGGCGTGATGGTATAGGGTGCCATTGGTTACACGTCGCATTCACCTTCTGTTCGCAATGACGGCACTTTGAACAGTGGACGTTACATTTCAGATGTGGTACGACCCGTGGCTCTACCCTTCATTCGATCCCTGCGAAACCCTACATTTCAGCAGGATAATGCACGACCGCATGTTGCAGGTCCTGTACGGGCCTTTCTGGATACAGAAAATGTTCGACTGCTCCCCTGGCCAGCACATTCTCGAGATCTCTCACCAATTGAAAACGTCTGGTCAGTGGTGGCCGAGCAACTGGCTCGTCACAATACGCCAGTCACTACTCTTGATGAACTGTGGTATCGTGTTGAAGCTGCATGGGCAGCTGTACCTAAGACCGTTATTACGGCCAGAGGTGGTTGTTATGGGTACTGATTTCACAGGTTCTATGCACCCAAATTGCGTGAAAATGTAATCACATGTCAATTCTAGTATAATATATTTGTCCAATGAATACCCGTTTATCATCTGCATTTCTTCTTGGTGTAGCAATTTTAAAGGCCAGTAGTGTACGTTATCGCAAGTCCAACCAGTCTTCCGGGTGCTTCACACCTTTTTGACTGACAGTGTGAATGAATATTTGAGTCCAACAAATGGCAGCCATTGCGGAAGACTGTGAAGAGTCTGAAAAATTTGCCGCTTGCCCTCAGGGGTGACGCCGTAATAACGCCTACGCACACCTGCCCGCTTTATTGCAGTAGCTTCCGCTTCAGGCAGCCCGTTTTTCTGCTCCGGCGTCCTTACGCCGCGACACGGCTGGCTGGCGAGTAAGTTACGCTAACCATCGTCTTCACGTCCACCAACGCGGCCACAATGCGACGGGAATAATGCCCGAACTCGGCCCGCCGGCTATCTCCGCAGATTATCTAAATTTGCCGCAATTATCAGATCCATATTTCTGTCGTGCGCTCGAGCACCCACGACATGTCGGCGCGGTTACGGCGGCAGAGCGCGGCGGAAACGCTTCCGGAGCGAATAAAAGAAACATGGTAATGAGCCGGCGAATAATGGGCCCCGAACTGCCGCCCACCCCGCGACAAACTCGTGGACGCTCGCCACGGAGAGGCGAGCCGAGCTGCTGCTTTCAGTTCTGTGCAACTTCTGTCCAACCCTGTGCCCTGCGTGACTGGTCGGGCAACTTTTTAAAGAGCTATATCATCAGCAAACGTCCACCTTTTCGAAAATATTGTTTCAAGTACAATGAGCAGGCGCCAGGTAGCGGTGACAGAAAATAAGTCGTAACCAGAGAAATACAGAACTACGTGAAAATTTTATCAGCACACTCACGACATGGGAAACATTGTTTAGTATGCAAAGGTAAATCAAAAATACAAACGAAATAGCTGGGTGTCCTGTTATAGAGATAAGTAGAACGCAGTGGCTTCGGACTGAGAAGGGAAGCCTGCTAGGTTGTCCGTGCAGCTGTGGAAAAAAAAATAAAAAAAAGGCTCAAATGGCTCTGGTCACTGTGGGACTTAACTTCTGAGGTAATCAGTCCCCTAGAACTTATAACTACTTAAACCTAAGTAGCCTAAGGACACATCACACACATTCATGCCCGGGGCAGGATTCGAACCAGCGACCGTAGCGGTCGCGCGGTTCCAGACTGTAGCTCCTAGAACCGCTCGGCCACTTCGGCAGGCGCAGTTGTGCAAAGCCACTGTCCCAGGGTGGCGAAGTGCTTAGTGCACCTGCCTACCGAGCAGGAGACCCGGATTCGAATCCTGACATTGAAACAAATTTTCATTCTTCGCTTCAATCTGCATACATGCATCATGGATCCAGACGAGGTACTGGCAGAAGTAAAACTGTGAGGACGGCGTGAGTCGTGTTTGGGTAGTTCAGATGGTAGAACACTTGCCCGCGAAAGGCAAAGGTCCTGAGTTCGAGTCTCGGTCGGGCCACAGTTTTAATATGCCAGGAAGTTTCATGCATCATGGACGTTTGACACTTCAATAGGTTTCCAGAATGAGATTTTCACTCTGCAGCGGAGTGTGCGCTGATACGAAACTTCCTGGCAGATTAAAACTGTGTGTCCGACCGAGACTCGAACTCGGGACCTTTGCCTTTCGCGGGCAAGTGCTCTACCAAGGTGGTAGAGCACTTGCCCGCGAAAGGCAAAGGTCCCGAGTTCGAGTCTCGGTCGGGCACACAGTTTCAATCTGCCAGGAAGTTTCACTTCAGTAGGTGTCTGGAACCATATACAGTGAAACCTCTCAAGGAGACAACCACTTTAAGCCTACCCCCTCTCTAAACGACCAAATTTTTAAGGAACGGAAATAAACTTCCATAAGAGCAATTTATCTTTACCCCTTTAAGATGACCACCTCTTTCTCCCACCAACGACCACTCTTTAACTAACAATGCCTTCCCTTTAAGACGACCCCAGCCAGTCATACAAGAGGGAATTACAGTACTGTATTACTGTAAGGTTTCTCGTTGAGTATGTGACACATCAATCTCTAAAATTTCATTTTCATTTGTACTTCTAATAGCAACCACTTCCGATTTTTTCTCTGCAGTAATGAGTCATTGCTACTTCAAGTAAAATAAGAACAGAACAGAAAACTTTTGTTAGTAGAGAGAGTGAAAAAGGAAAAGCGTTGCTTAGCCAAAGACTTTAACTGTGGAAAAAGTCAAATACAGAATTCAATTGCAAATCGCGGAAAGTATGTTAAGGAATGGGAAGAAAACACCAACAAAATTTCAAAGAAAACTGACTGTGAAGGCTGATCAGTGCTGAGGCGGCAAGACAGAGAAACAAGGATCAACGTTCGGTCTTTGTGTTAACCTCTATGGTGAAAAAGAAGAACCAGCAGAGATAAATACAGCAAACCGTCCACGGTGCTTCAAAACCAATGGCATTTCCTTCAAAAACAATGACATTTTCTTGCTTGGTGTCTCTTGGCATTCAGATAAAACTGCATGATTGACGTGTGACATTTCTCGTTCTTGGCTGAATAACTTAAATTCAAACATGACCATGTCTTTGCAACGAAAAGTTATCAAATGTGGAAGTAAAATTTTTTCTGCCAACATAACACCGTGTATTCAAACCTCTTGATCTAAGAGTGACACGGCCTTTAAATTAGAGAAAGAATTTTCTGCGTTCCCTAGTTACAAAAATAGACAACACCACATCCGTGTACGACCTAGCTGGGTCTGTGAGCATAGGTGATGCTGTCAGCTGGATTAGAAGCGCGTGGAATGGAGTGGAAAACGAAACAATTAGAAAATCCTTCATTAATCCTGCTTTTTAGTCTTCACAAAATGTGGACACTGGAAAAGCAAGCAAGACGGGCAGTCCTTGCCACCTCAGCCAGTCGGCCGAAACCAGAAGAGAAATCTCTTCTGATCCGAAGCGACACACATCGTTGCCACCGACATGAGCCACCACCGGCAGTTGGCTGCACCTTCTGCTCTTCATGGTATTCGGAAGGACCCTTTACACATCTGTAATGACTCCACCCGGTACACACAGGGAGTGGACACTGGACTCCTTTCCCTCCTTTACAGCCAAGTTCCTAAGGGTCTCCATCACGCGCCAGCATTGGAGCTCACAACTACTAGCAAACCCACCCTCTGTGAATGCTCAGACATTGTAGGTTGAAAGGTTTCCTCTACAACATGGGGAGCATCTGCATCTGCCTCAACGAAACCATCAGCCACAGACAGTACCTAAAACCTGGAGCTGTAACCCAAGGGTCACCAACTCAGCTCGCATCTATACACATCAATCACAGTCTCTATCCATACCAAAGAAGGTGTACACTTGACAGTTAACAAACGCAGAACTGTGCATGATAAATAACTAAGCACGAAATTAACGACTTTAAACCAAAGAGCACTCAAACACGCAAGAAATTACAAAAACAAACTATTAACTACACAGATAACTGAAAATAAGTCGCTCCTGTTTGTAACTTGCAGAAATATGTACAAGGCGTATTCCGAAAGTAAGGTCGGATCAGCCGCAAAATGGAAACCACAGTGAAAATCCGATGAATCTTTGCATAATTGTGTTGGAGAGTATCTCTAGTACGTCCACTGATCGCATCTCTCTTTTCACTTCTGAGCGCACAGTGAGCACATAAAGATGTCTATAAAATAGTGTCTCCCGCCAAGTATGGGTGCCCATGAGAGATTTCGCCTGATTTGATGCAGCCCACACAACATAACTGTCAGGCATTTCCTTCTCCATAACAGTTCATGGTCGCACTCTGCAGGGGCAACGAGGACGCCCCAGCAGCGTTTTCGATGGGAAGTGTTTGATCGCCCTCCACACAGCCCCTCCCATGGACCATGGACCTTGCCATTGGTGGGAAGGCTTGCTTGCCTCTGCAATACAGATAGCTGTACCACAGGTGCAACTACAGCAAAGGGGTATCTGTTGAGAGGCCAGAGAAACGTGTGGTTCCTGAAGAGGGACAGCAGCCTTTTCAGTAGTTGCAGGGGCAACAGTCTGGGTGACAGACTTATCTGGCCTTGTGACATTAACCAAAACGGCCTTGCTGGGCTGGTATACGAGAGGCTGAAAGAAAGGGGAAACTACGGCTGTAATTTTTTCCGAGGGCATGCAACTTTACTCTATGGTTTAATGATGATGGCTTCCTGTTGGGTATAACATTCAGGAGACAAAATAGTTCCCCATTTGGACGTCCGGTCGGGTACTACTCAGGAGGACGCTGTTATCAGGAGAAACAAAACTGGTGTACTATGGATCAGAGTGTGAGATATCAGATCCCATAATCTGATAGGCAGGATAGAAAATTTAAAAAGGGAAATGGGTATGTTAAATTAGGTATAGTGGGAATTGGTGAAGTTCGGTGGCAGGAGGTACAAGACTTCTGGTCGGGTGAATACAGGGTTATCAATACAAAATCAGATAGGGGTAATGAAGGAGTAGGTTTAATAATGAATAAAGAAATAGGAGTGTGGGTAAGCTACTACGATACGCAGCCCAGGCCTACCACAGTAGTACAAGTTTATATTCCAACAAGTTCTGCAGATGACGAAGAGATTGAAGAAATGTGTGATGAGATGAAAGAAATTATTCAGATAGTGAAGGGAGACGAAAATTTAATAATCACAGGGGACTGGAATTCGTTATAGTAAAAGGAAGTGCAGGAAATGTAGTAGGTGAATTTGGAATGGGTGTAAGAAAGCCACCTGGTAGAATTTTGCACAGAGCATAACTTAATCATAACTTGGTTCAAGAATCATGAAAGAAGTGTGTATACATGGAATAGGCCTGGAGACACTGCAAGGTTTCAGATAGATTATATAATGGTAAGGCAGAGATTCTGGAACCAGGTTGTAAGATATTTCCAGGGGCAGATGTGGACTCTGACCACAATCTATTGGTTATGAATTGTAGATTAAAACTGAAGAAACTGCAAAAAGGTGGGAATTTAAGAAGATGGGACCCTGATAAACTGAAAGAACCAGAGGTCGTAGAGAGTTTCAGAGAGAATATTAAAGAACAATTGACAAAAAAGGGTGAAGGAAGAAGAATGGGTAGCTTTGTGAGATGAAATAGTGAAGGCAGAAGAGCATCAAGTAGGTAAAAAGACAAGGGCTAGTAGAAATCCTTGGGTAATACAAGAGATATTGAATTTAATTGATGAAAGGAGAAAATATAAAAATGCAGTAAGTGAAGCAGGTGAAAAGAAAGACAACGTCTCAAAAATGAGATCGACAAGAAGCGCGAAACGGGTAAGTAGGGATGGCTAGAGGACAAATATAATGTTGGCGCCCCGGTGGATTGGAAGCCAGGCGGTGACCTCTCCAGTTTCAGGATGCTAGGAAATGACTGTGGACGCGTCAGAAACGCCAAAGAAACATTATTAATTCATGAAACCTTTATTCCTGCCGAGTACAATGTGGCCCGCGTAACACAGACTGGCTGAGCTTGGTGATATCAACGACCTTTCCCGAGTCCTCGCTGACTCGGAGCGATGACACCAGCTTCGGGCCGCACCAGTCTTGCTAGCGCAGCGCCGTGTGCTGTGACGTAACGATGGAATGCCCTTACTTCGGCCGCGTGTGCTTGGCGGCGCCCGGCTGGCCGGCCGGCTCGGTGGCGGACAGCAGGCTGCTGCGCGTAGGAGGCTCCGGGTTGGAGTCCCGGCGCTGTCGGCACGAGAGGCGTTCTCGTAGTGCGAAGTGTACTCTATCCCACCCTGTCTTCTTCCCTGCTCCTCCTGGTGACTCTTCCGCGGTGGACGGGTGGAACGGGCTACAATCCCCCAGTGTCGTCGGCTCACCCGGTTGTTTTCACCTAGTGTCAGGAAGAGTAACTATTTTTTTTTTTCCTGCGTTCTCTGCGAGCGCACCGATCAGTGAACACACCATCGATGTTTCAGCGTCCTGAGAACCACCCGGCATATTGAGGATCTGATGGACATCGTCGGAAGCTCCGTGTGGCTCTTTGAATACGGTTCTGTTGTGTATATAAATATTGCAACGCCAGACGACTTTAGCGAAATGCAGGAACATGTGCGGAGCTTTGATTTTATCCATAATGGATATGAGGTCGTAGTTCTAACAATCAATGTTAAAATGGCTGTTCAACCATCAGTTTACAGTGTAACAAACAACAGAATTTACGAGTTCTGAAGATCGCACTAGCATTAGAAATGCTGTACAAAAACCTGTAATAGTGAAGAATACAAAATTTAAACAGTAACAATAAACTACAATAACTTGGTTCTTCCCTTGCAGCAGTGTTTCCTTGAGACAAAACGCAAGCACCACCTTTATTTTTGTTTGTTTGTTTATGTTTTATATTGGTCGCCTTTACAGGTTCTTGCACAGTAATTCTGTTGATAGTTTGACCTTCGTAACGCGTGATTTCTAGTGTTTTGTGCACCTACACTAGTTCAGCTTGGCGGTCTGTTGCTCAACAGTTAACTGCACGTCTATTCGCTGTCATTCACCCCTGTTAACTATGGCCCGTGGTGCACCGCTGCTGCCTTGGCACCGGTTTCGGGTAGCGCCGTTGTGATATGCACGGTGCACTTTAACCATGGGAGGCATGCGGACAAGTTGCAAACTTTGTCGTTTCGGAATGCTCTCACGCTTGGCCCGAAAGCCAATCATCATGCCCTTTTGAATGTCACGTAAATCGCTCAATTTCCACATTACGATAACGACTGCACTGTTTCCCGCTTCCCCCGACATGCTTTGTATACCTTCCACTGCTACTGTTGCCACTGCCGCTTGTGAATGGTTTTACTCGATGACGTCGAAGGAGATGGTTACATTAATGTGATCGGACCATGTAAGTATACCGCATTAATCCGTCATTGGAAACAAGGTTATTTCGTTACTAAACACTATCTCTTTGTACAGGATTGGACTGCACAGCTGCTCAGGATTCTCCACGTGTGTTACATTTCTCAGAAAAGTCTCAGGGTTAGACAGAACAACTACAAAGCCCAGAGTCGAAAAACGGCCACCGAATAATACGCCTCGACGAATAACCACACCGGATAAAAGATTAGTCACTTGTAGGAAACAGCACGCTAATACCGTGACTATAGCATTGATAAGGGGAAAAAGAGAGTCAAGAAGTTCCATTAGGTACGCTACACCCAGATGAAGATCTTCACTGATTATTAGATCCAGTATAGCTAGCATGTAGAGGGGATGTTGATTTTTACGTTTTTCGCGATGACACACATAGCTTGACATGCTTCCATGAGATAAGGTTGAGAGGATGTAATGGGGCAGTCGAGGTGCAGTAAGATCCCATTGTGTACGCAAAACCAGGAACTTCTGCGTGCAGTCCTATGAACATGACTGTTGTCATGCTGGAAGGTGGGAGTATCCACAGCATGCTCGCAGGAAGATCTAGAAGAAAGGAATACACTAGGTCACAACTGAGAATGTTGAAATAAACGTCCTGGTTCACGTTCACGGTAACCCGAATGAGTCCCCCATGTGAGTCACAGTTCTTTCGTGAATTTGTGCACGGCGCAAGGGGACCCTTTCTTCCTTCCCTGACTCCATATCCTTCAACGTGCCCCTCCCTCCCTACCCTCACTCCTTCCCCATTGCTCCCTCCTTCCCCTTTCTCAACGTCCTCACCTATGTCGACCTGGCTAGTTCCTCATATTGCTCGTAATTTTGCCCCTCCTGCCTGTTCTCTTTCAACCTTTTCAGTGTTTAGGTCCCCATTTGATGTTTGACCTACACTTCTAAATTTTCTGTTTTTAATGTGAACCTCCCTCCCTAAGGTCTATGGTGAGAATTCCTCTCCCTCTTTCCTTCTCCTTCTCCTTCCCCACTGTAGCCCTCTGTATCCCACTAGTTCACCAACATGTGTACCCAGTCCTTGTGCTGGGGCTGTTATGTGTCCATCTGGCTGAGCCCTTTGACAACACAGGGATCACACTGCTGATACATGAGCTGTTCCCTCTCTAAGTATGCCAAGGAGTGGTTGCTTATCTTCCTCGAGCATTGCAACTCCCAGTAAAAGTCACCATGCCAGGTGGCCCATGATGGGCTGGATGGCGTGCATGGGGAGAGCACATGATCGGAATGGGTGGTATCAGGGTGGATGTTTGGCACATGAAACATATCAAGCTGCAAAAATCTGGCCATTCTCAAATGGCCGTCTCTACGAATGGTAAAGTATCACTGAATAACACTTCGTATGACCTGGCAGCCATCGCTTCCCTGGTTAGACCCTGGGAGGAGGGTTAGGTTCTACATCTTGGGATGGAACGCCTTCCCTGCTACCTCATCTGTAGTAAGATGGATAAGCGACATTTCACCGCCACAATGCCTTTTGGCGAAGTGGAGCCTCTCAGTAAGATGCAGTCGGGCTCCCTGTTGATCAAAGCTTCTTCTGCCTCCTAATCTGCTTCTCTTCATGCTTTTAACATGGTCCAGAAAGTAATTTTTCATAAGGGCCTCAACCTGCAAACTGATGAGGAATTCCGGGATAATCTGGAAGGACACAGTGTTCATTTTATTTGATGTGTGCAGAAGGGTCATAAAGACAACCACACTGATACTGGCGCCCTCATTCTGGCTTTCGAGGCAGATGCCCTTTCATAGAAGCGCAAGGTTATGTGCTACAAATGTGACGTGAAGCTGTACATCCCACCACCAATGAGGTGCTTTTGGTGCTTGCGTTCTGGGCATATGACTTCCTGCTGTATGGCGGACCCTCTGTGTGGTGGCTATGGACACACACACACCATGAGGGAAGCCCCTGTGTGTGTCAGTTGTCATGACCATGAATGCAACTCTCCAAGCTCGTCAGATTGCAAAACTTACAAGAATGAAAACAATGTCCAAGACTACAAGTCCCTGGATCATCTATCTTACGCTGAGGCTCACCAAAAATACAATAGTGCCACTTTCTTCAACTTTTGCCTCCGTTACACCGTTTTCCCCTCCTGCCTCTTTCTTAACCCAGCTCCATCTTCCCGTCCCCTCTCTCTAGGGGACAGTTCCCACACCCCTCTGGGAGCCACTCCTCCTACCCAGCCAAAGAAGTGCCCCCTTTCTTCGGCACCTGCTGGTGATGGGATTCCCCATGGGACCCCTCCCCCTGGTGTCTCTCAGGCTGGAAGCCTACTACCACAGTTCGCCCACAAGATGAACCATCTGTGCACCCTAAAGTCGCCCACTCTCTTTTGGTTCCAGAATTGGAATTGTAACGAATATTATCGGCACCTACGGGAAATACAATGCCTTTCTTAATTTATGGCAAGTCTTGAGCTTGAGTCCTGCAATATATGTTACTTGAAAATGGCATAAAAGCCCGAAACCAAGTTCGTAATTAAATAAACAACGATTCAGTCAAATGGCAGTGCCATCATTTAAAACTTATTGTATGGCTGTTGCTTAGCAACATAGAAAAAAATTGTTTCCTTTTATTCTGCGTTCTGTCTTGCTCTTCAAGAAACGCTCTACTGTGATGACCACTATCCAAAGTTCCGTGGTTGTTGGGCGATCTGTCAGAACCATGCCGTCCCCAGAATAACTTCTGGAGGGGTCTAAACTTTGGTTCGAGTCGATGTCATTAGTGACTGAATCCTACTTTGTACCAACGGGGAAGCAACAGTGGTTAGAGTACAATCACCATATGCAATGTCTGCCTCCCACCAGGTAGGCCATTTCCTTATGTTGAACTGTCTACCTTAATACAGCAACTCCTGCCCCCATATCTCCTCTTCGGGGACTTCAATGCACACCGCTCCCTGTGCAATAGTGCCAGTTTGACAGGTAGGGGTCTTATAATTGACCACCTTATTACAGACTTTGATTTGTGTCTCCTCAGTTACGGTTCCCCTACCACTTCAGTGGCGCTCGTGGCACCTTTACTACTGTCTATCTCACGATCTCTTCCCCTGCCCTCGTGGCTTCCCCATGACGATCTTTGTGACAGTGGCCACTTTCCGGTGATTCTATCGTTCCCCTGCCGCCGCCAGGCAGACAGGCCCCCATATTGTGGATTACAAGGCCAGGCCAATTGGTTTTTATATACTTCTGTGCACTTCGACACCTCTCTCTCGAACTGCATGGATGCAGTCGTGCAGGGCATCTCTGCTGCCCCTTTTCGTCGTGCTGCTGCCACTGCTGTGCCCTCATCCACAGGTCCCGCTCGTCGTCGACTGGTACCATGATGGCCCAGTGGGCCATGGACGTAGCAGTCGCTGTCCAGGACCGTTGACAGGCGCAGCAGTGATTTAAACGACACCCTTCACAGACCAGTCTCCTCTCTTTTAAGCGTCTCCGTCCTAAGACTCGCTATCTTATTATGCAAAGTAAAAAGAAATACCAGAAGCACTATGTTTCCTTTCTGGGAATGTATGCTTCTTCATCGAAGGCTTGGTCCAAGCTGCATAGCCTTCTGGCGACGGTCAACCATACAAGGTCTTATCTTCCACGATGCTCTGTGTACTGGTCCATTGGTCCTTGTACAACACCTCGCGACACACTTTGCCACAGCATCGATATTCTCTTCCTGTCCTGTTACTTTCCTCTGGCAGAAATGTTGAGATGAACAGACTCCACTCTGTTTCAGCTCCCACCAAGCTGAACTTGTGGGATCCTGCCCACTCGGTTCTTATAGGGTGCCTAAGAAGCTGTTTCCGCGAATAACTAGACAACATACGAGCAAATCATTTTTATGGAGTTTATGACAGTAATTCAATCGCCAATACTTAACTTTCGTTTCTACATGAGGTGTCGCAAGCAAAGGCTACATGAAAACAATCAGTGTCCTTTCATAGGCTCTTGCCTCTGAACATGACAGGCGCCAGGTCCGGATTCCATCCACACCGCGGTGGTCTCGCGGTTCTAGGCGCGCAGTCCGGAACCGTGCGACTGCTACGGTCGCAGGTTCGAATCCTGCCTCGGGCATGGATGTGTGTGATGTCCTTAGGTTAGTTAGGTTTAAGTAGTTCTAAGTTCTAGGGGACTAATGACTACAGCAGTTGAGTCCCATAGTGCTCAGAGCCATTTTTGAACCATACACAACTAGATGCTCCAGTACTGGGACGTTATCCAGAGGCAATATCTACTCAGGATTTTCAACCGCATTTGGCTCACAAATGTCCACCCTTCGCAATGGTGAGGCAGTATAGTTACCCCGTACTTAATCCTGGGAAGAACCCAATGTTCTGGGCAGCTACCGCCTGATTGGTCTGACGAACGTACTTTGTAAACTGCTTGAGAGGATGGTTAGCTTCCGATTATGTTGGGTACTCGGATCTCAGGGCCTTTTGTGTGGCTTCAAGGCAAGGACGATCTCCAACTGACCGTTTACTCAGATTGGAAACAGCAATCCCACAGGCTTTTAGTAACAGCTGGCACCTTGTTGCGGTCTTCTTTGGCCTACATACGGCATAAGACAGGGGTTGATGACATCACATTTTAGTTACCCTCCATGACTGGGCTTTCGCGGCCCTCATCCGATTTTTATCAGCAAGTTTTTGTCCCACTGGCTCTTTCAGATTCGAATTGACACTTCACTCAACGCTCTTCAGATTCAGGAGAACGGTATACCACAGAGTTCTGTGTCATTGTCACACTCTTGCTCATAGCAATCAATGGGCTTGTAACCCCTGTTGGGCCTCTGGTTACCCTGGCGTTGTATATTGACAATTTTTGCATATGGTACAGTTCCCACTCGGTAGTATCTGCTGAGCGCCGGCTCCACGGCGCCATCCGATCGGTCTCTGCATGGACTGTTTCCCATGGGTTCCAGTTTTCTACCTCCAAAACGTGGGTTATGTGTGTGTGAAATCTTATGGGACTTAACTACTAAGGTCATCAGTCCCTAAGCTTACACACTACTTAACCTAAATTACCGTAAGGACAAACACACACACCCATGCCCGAGGGAGGACTCGAACCTCCGCCGGGATCAGCCGCACAGTCCTCACACCGCACGGCCAATCACGCGCGGCCGTGGGTTATGCATTTTTGCCTTAGACCTACGTACACCCCGATCCAGAACTTTATTTACACGACACGCTCCTAGATGTTGTAGCACAGTCCCATTTCTTGGGCCTAATTTTTTTTATAAAAAGCTGACGTGGCTGCCCCATTTTCGCCACCAGAAGACGATATGCATGCGGAAGCTTAATGCTCTCCGCCTACTGGCCCACACATCTGGGGATGCAGACAGTGCTACTCTTCTCCATCTTTACCATGGTCTGGTCTTGTCCATACTAGATTATGGTAGTCAGGTTTATGATTATGCAGCTCCTTCCCCTCTGAAAATACTTGACCCCGTTCACCATTGTCAGGTGCGTCTGGCTATTGGTGCCTTTTGTGCTAGTCCTATTGACAATCTCCTTGAAGAAGTGGGGATTCCCCCTCTACAAATACGACAGAGCCAAATGCTCCAACTCCTGGTTTCTTACGCAATCGCCATTCGCCAATTCCCTGACCATCCTTTGTATCCTGTTCTCTTCGCAAATGAGAGATGTCTGCCTCCTGATAACCACTCACAGGTGGATTGCCGGTTGGAATGCATCTCAGTTTCCTCTGTCAGGATATCTATCTCCACTCACTGGAATGCACACTGTGTATTTCCTCCCACACACCCCTTGGATGGTGCCTACACCACGGACTACAACCGACCTATTCCAGTGCCCTAAGGACTCTATCGCCCCTATGGTGTTCCGGGGTCTAGTATGTTCCATCCTTGCTACTATTTTGTACACTGATGGTCCTCAGACGATAGGTAAGTTGGAATACGTTTTCACGTCTCCTACTGACTTAGAGCACCACTTATTGCCGGAATCATGTAGTGTGTTCACTGCAGAGCAGCTAGCAATCAAGAGGGCCCTCCACTTTGTTACTCAAGCCTCCCTCCACAGTGTTTTAATATGTACCGACTCAATGAGCAGGCTGCAGGCAATCAACCAATGCTACTCTCATCACCTTCTCTCTGCCCTCTACCATGCCGCCTGCTCAGTTGTCTTTCTCTGGGTGCCAAGACATGTGGGTATCCCATAGAATGAACTGGCTGATCTTTTGGCTAGAGAAGCAGATACTTGCCTCTCATTCCCTTTCATGATTCCAGCCGCAGATATGTGGATCTTCGTCAAATATCTCTTTACCCAGAAGTGGAATGACATCTGGTGAGCTTCTGCTCTCGGTAATAAACTACACACAATAAAGGAGACTACTGCGGTTTTGTGCTCTTTCTTTAGTTCCTCTCGGAATGAGTCTACTGCCTTATGCCATCTACGCATTAGTCATAAAAGGCACACCCATCGTTTCCTCTTGCGTGAAGAACCACTCCCATAATGTGGTTGTGGAGTCAGATTGACGATATCCCATATATCGGTGGAATGTCCCTTCTTTTGGCCATTTGTAGTAAGTATAGTCTTCCAGATTCCTTACTTTAAATATTAGCAGACGATACGCGGGTGGTTCAACTGGTTCTCAGTTTCCTTCATGACAGTGGTCTTTATTTTCAGATATAAGGTTTTGCTTTACTTCTGGAGCAGGGCCTGGTGGTTGTGGTTGGGTGGTTCATGTTTCCTCGGTCTGGGACCACATGACCACTTCCGCATGACAA
Organism: Schistocerca nitens; assembly: GCF_023898315.1. Taxonomy (NCBI): domain Eukaryota; kingdom Metazoa; phylum Arthropoda; class Insecta; order Orthoptera; family Acrididae; genus Schistocerca; species Schistocerca nitens. The sequence continues at coordinate 188,325,261 of NC_064622.1, forward strand.
TACCGCACTTTTTTCCAGTTTTTAGATTTGGTCTACCCTTTATGCCTTCTACTGTATGTGTTTTAACTTACTCGTTTTATATTTTGACTCCACTGACTGGATCCGTCCACTTTTAGCTGATCCTCTCTCTTCCGTGATTAGCTTTGGAATCGTGGGATTGATGACCAGTTTAGTCCCTTAACTACTCTCAATCAGTCAATCAATCAACCGAAACGAGTGGGCTCACGTGATGGCACAAGAAACACCCAACCTCATCACAGAAACATCTCTACCCCAAACCGCACCCTCCACACACTGTGGGCTCAATGTCTTATTCGACTGGGAGTGCTCCCGATGCCTTGCCTGGTTTGAAAACAGGAAAAATCACGACTCGTGGATCCACGCCTCCATTCAGCTGCTGTCCAGTTTCTGTGTTGTTCACCTGTAGAAGAAGTGTGGCTTCCTGTGCTGCTATGAGCAATGATATTTTCCACGGTAACCATTTCCAATTGTTGATGGGAGCGCAATACACTGGATGCTATGTTTGTGTATGATTTCCTGTCCTACTTGGTGTATGGAGAAAACAGTTTATAACTCGAACTGACGGTGACACAGAGAACCGGTGGAACAAACTGCCAGTTCTTGAGGTCGACGATGGTGGAGTTTGTGAAGTGAAAGGCTTGCAAGAAGGAAAAGTCGAGAGTCAAACATATGTACTGTAACTGTGACAGAGTCGTTAAAAAACGCTTCATGGAGCGTTGTGAGCGTACTGTAAGACCTTCAGTACACACACCATCAGATTATTTGACTTGTCGCTCTAACGAAGTAGGCGAGTGTCAGCAATATGTCTCGTGGTCTTATCGTGGCGTGTTTATCTTCTGCCATTAGGTCAGATGATAGAAATTCCACTTGCACACTTAGAGTAGCAGATTGACGATGACCAACTTTAAACAGAACTTGATTCATTTTAACACACATTTATTAAAATAATAACAAGCATAAAAATTACTTAACTTGGTTCTGGATGCTATTTACAATTGACAATCTGAAGTTCCTTTGGTATTGGTACGTTAATCTTATTCTCACATATCTCTGATACTTGACAAAAGTGTCTATACATTTATCTTCATGGCTATGTACAGGAATGTGATAATCTTATTAGGCTCAGACTGAAACTTGACTATAGACTAGTACAGACAAATGCAGACTGGTACAGACTAGTGCAGACAACTGCAGACTGACTAATCGGACGTCTGTCCACTCGTTATAATACCTCGCGCGTTCATGTATCACTGCGCGAGTGTGATCCGCAAGGAGAAAAAGTTCTACGTTAGCAGCAATCTCATTGGCTGTGTTACTTATTAATACGCGGATCGGCGGAAGCAGAATTTGGTCCGTCTCTATGGCAGCGCCATCTCGTAGTGCGGAGACGGACGAGCGCTGTTCTGCTTAGCGGGGCGCGCTCTAGTGGGAAAGTTGTGTACGCGCTGTCTACGCGGAACTATGTACACAACATGGAGCAACAAGTGGCTGAAAAGGGCTTTGCCTTCCTGCAGCCCGCAATCCATTCCAATGATGGAGTAAGGCTGTTTAGAGCCCACAGTCTGGGCAGAGGGTAATCATAAGGCCATAAGTCATAGCACACGAAGAAGACAGCAGGGTCAGTCATCGAAGTATTGTGCACAAATGGAATTACAAATTCGGCTGAACAGATAGAAGCACACTATTAATTTGTAGCCACTCACTTGCGTGCTTAAATGGCTAACAGAGGTGATAAAAGTCGTGGGATACCTCCTACCATCGTGTCGGACCTCCTTTTGTCCGACATAGTGCAGCAGCTCAACGTGGCACAGACTCAACAAGTCTTTGGAAGTCCCATGCAGAAATATTGAGCCATGCTGCTTCTATGGTCATCTATGATTGCGAAAGTGTTACCGGTACAGCATTTTGTGCACGAACTGACCTCTCGATTATGTCCCACAAATTTTCGACGGGAATCACGTAGAGCGAGGCGATCTGGGTGGCCAAATCATCCGCTCGAATTGTCCAGAACATTCTTCAGACCAAACGGGAACAATTATGGCCCAGTGACACGGCGTATCGTCATTCATAAAAATTCCACCGTTGTTTGCGAACATGATATTCGTGAGTGGGTGCAAATGGTCTCCAAGTAGACGATCATAACTGAGCTGTGCTGTGGCTCGCGTTGGTGCTGTTTGTAGGTTTATGCCCTCTGTTGGAGGCCAGACCATATTCTTTAGTTGGCATGGTTGCAGTTGTTTGTCTTCTTCTCGTCTTGACTGGCGCCCCTCGTTTCGTAAGCGTTGCCTGTCCGCTAGTGGCAGCAGCGGCGGTCATCGATATGTAGTAACTGTTGCCCTATCTTTGGGGCGACGTCGTGTGAGTACGGGAGTTCGGTCGGGGATTCAGGAGGAGCCAGGTCCGCACAGTGCGAGGACACGCCGGGATCGCTGGCGGCGCGCATGGACTGCCGGATGGAAGGGCTGTGGTCACGAGGGTGCACGACCTCGCCGTAAACCAGATTCTGCAGGCTTTAAGATGAGTGCATTTCAATTCAAGTGGAAAAACCTCCAGCATTGTGACATCTCGCGATTCTCCAGTGACTTGGGTTTGTGTTGCTGCTCGTAGTGTTGCCGAGGTGAAGAGCAGCGAGTGGAGTCCTTGGGAAAAGAGGATCTGATCAGCTTTCCTCGATTTCTTATTACTATTTACTGCGTTCGGCTTGTTACGGTTTCAACCAGCGGTATTTTTCCGGCCTGGTGGCAGCTAACGCCCCAGTTACCTACCCTGGGGGTCAGTGTACGTAATGACAGTGTAGGTTTCCTCGCCTCGCCGCTGCTGTCCGGTAAGGCGTGTAGTTTTGACAGCTTTCTTGACTGTAGGCCGTCTGTGATTCTTTTACTCTGGTGGTAATGATTCCTTTCTCGTTCTGGGCGCTCTAAGTGGAGTATTCTGGGGGCGTAGTCGAGTCCGCCGATTCCGCCTTCGGCGTGTTGTTTCATTCTTGCATTTGGTATATTGGACGTCAGGTAGCCTCAGCAAGATTATCATTAGTCATTCGTTAGACTGCCACAAGTCTGAGTTACCATCTTGTGAAGTGAATGCAACTCTTGGCTGCCTATCTCATCACTCGCGAAAGTGTTTGTTGCCGGACCTTCTCAGAGGTCGATTCCTGGAGCAATGTCTGTGACTGGTCTTTGTGTTGTGTTATTTATTACCATACCTTGTAATGCCTACATTAAAGGTTATGTGTGTCTAGTTAATAGTTCCGGTCGCTTTCTGGAATCAATCTAGCAGTGTAAGGGTTGTGTCACAAGGTTACTATCATCTTATTTCACCCGTTTGGTGGTCAGTTGCTTGTTTATTTTAGTTAACCTTTGCTTGTACTTGCAGTTTTACAGCAGGTTTATAAATTTTTTATATAATTGCCGTTCCTGGCGCATAAGGCCTTTAGCCGTGATTGTGGTCATTTGCTTTGAAAAAATATTTCGATATTTCTGTTTTAGTAGTAAGCCTTAAAACCTTATTTATTGCCATTCCTGGCGTCTGATACCTTCTGCTGTGTTTATGGCCACTTACTCTTCTATATTTCAATACCTGTAAGTTGTAATTGCAGCGAGTTCTTAAACATTCCTAATTTATTGTCATTCTTGGCGTGTAAGGCCTTCAGCCGTGATCACAGTGGCTTGTTTTCTTAAACATTTGCTAAACTGTAACGCACTGACAACACTATTATTTACACAGTTATTTATTCCTTCATTAATAACGTGTGGTGTTTTTTATTTATTGTTGAGTCTGGAATTACTGTTCCAAAAAAATTAATGTGTGTAACTGTGAAAGGCAACCAATAGTAACTGATAACGGCCCCGTGCACAATCGTAACCGAATCCTGCCTTCCCTCGATTATCAAGTTTCAATAACCTTCTCCAGTCAGTCATCCATGTAATCATAGCTCGCACCGTTATGGATCCACCAACAACTTGCACAGTGCCTCGTTGACAACCTGCGTCCACAGCTACTTGGGGTCTGCGCCATGTCCGAAACCTACCATCAGCTCTTAAATCGAGACTCGTCTGACATACTACAGTTTTGCAGTCGTCTAGGGTCCAACCGATATGGTCACGAGCTCAGGAGAGGTACTGCAAGCGATGTCGCGCTTTTAATAAAGACAGTCGCGTCGCGTCGGCCGTCTGCTGCCACAGCCCATTAACGCCACACTGACCTGACGGTTACGTTCGCCGTACGCCCCATAATACTCTCTGCGTTATTTCAAGCAGTGTTGCTTGCCTATTAGCATTGACAACTCTACGCAAATGCTGCTAGTCTCGGTGGTTAAGTCAAAGCCGTCGGCCATTGCGTTGTCCATGAATAGAGGTTATGCCTGAAATTTGGTATTCTCGGGACACTCTTAACAGTGCGGATCTCGGAATATCGAATTAGCAAACGATTTCCGAAATGGATTGTCCCTAGAGAGCCTATATATGGAGAGAGTGGCCAATCGGCCCGTAGCCGCTATGTTTTTACCAGATCGCTCGCGGGACGTGCAATTGGGTAGCGACGCAAGCAGAAAGCTAGCCACTTCACGAGTAAAATAAGGCATGTGTTTGACGCATGAGACCAAAGCAGATCTTCTAGCTTAATACTCGGTACATGATTAAAACAAATGCCATTCGTCTATGTTTATATAGACCTAATAAATATGTGAGCAAATGGAAGTATCGTGAAGCAGTGTGTATGTCTGCCGAATTTCAACAGCTGTATTTTATGATGCCATATAAACATTGACAACTGATTAATGACAAAAAGAAGTTTCATTTAATGTATCTAAGAGTACGTGATGCTATTTCAGATTTTTTCGTGCAGATATTCATCGCTGAAATTGGTAAACTCTTGTCTGTTTCCGTCCCCACATAATGTATTTTAAGTGTGTGTCGATCTTATGACATTTGCTTATGCTGGCAAAACACGTCATTCTGTAAGCACTTTTAGGAACTCTATACCACAGAAAATCGGAAAAATATCAAAATTTAGGTACTCTACTGAAACAGCACAAAGTAATTGAAAATAGGTAACTGAATATCCACACGATAATTATAATTTACAGGAATGTGAGTAGCCAAGACTACAGAGCCAAGTGCGAGTCGCCAGTAGGAAGTACGTAGGCTTAGGGTTCCGTATACGTGTTAAAACACATCGTGTAGCATGAATTGTCACTCTAGAACCATTAAAAGTCTACAAAATAACGTTCAAAAAAACCCTGGATAGAGCAGGATTCGAACACACGACCTTTGGATTACAATTTTAAACTCTACTTTTTTTTTTAATCTCATTTTGTTCGTTTTCGTTCGTTGTATCTGCTCGGGGCGGACGTCGCAAGACACCCGTTTCAGGTCGGCGTTGATCCATTAACTCAGTTTTTTATTACAGAGGGCAGCTAACGCTCTGACCGAACACGCTGAGTTACCGTGTCGGCCCCTGTATGCTATAACGCCACGTTCGTAAGGCTACAGTGAAAAGATTGTTTTGTAATTTTTTAATTTCGTTTTGTAGGCATTATAAGCGTATAGAAAGAAATAGATTGATTGATACACAAAGAAACCAAACGACCTTTCTAACAGTTTCCTCATTTTTTGGGAAAACGAGCATCTTCACTCGGTTTTTGCACCCAACACCGGTGCAACCAGGCATTCCTCTTGACTGTACTTGATGATTTTGTAATTCACATTATCAGTGACGCTCAGTAAATCACTTTAAGTAAAAATTTTGCCTCTAAAATTGCTGTGAAGTTCTAAAAGTATCGTCATAGATCCGATCAACAGAGTGACTCTAAGGTAATTTACGCAAATATACTACTGGCCATTAAAATTGCTACATCAAGAAGAAATGCCGATGATAAACGGGTATTCACTGGACAAATATATTATACTAAAACTGACATGTCATTACATTTTCACGCAATTTGGGTGCATAGATCCTGAGAAATCAGTACCCAGAACAACCACCTCTGGCCATAATAACTGCCTTGATACGCCTGAGCATTGAGTCAAACAGAGCTTGGATGACGTGCACAGGTACAGCTGCCCATGTAGCTTCAACACGATACCACAGTTCATCAAGAGTAGTGACTGGCGTATTGTGACGAGGCAGTTGCTCGGCCACCATTGACCACACGTTTTCAACTGGTGAGAAATCTGGAGAATGTGCTGGCCAGGGTAGCAGTCGAACATTTTCTGTATCCAGAAAGGCCCGTACAGGACCTGCAACATGCGGTCGTGCATTATCCTGCTGAAATGTAGGGTTTCGCTGGGATCGAGTGAAGGGTAGAGCCACGGGTCGTAACACATCTGAAATGTAATAACGTCCACTGTTCAAAGTGTCGTAGATGCGAACAAGAGGTGACAGAGACGTGTAACCAATGGCACCCCATACTATCACGCCGGGTGATACGCCAGTATGGCGATGACGAATACACGCTTCCGATGTGTGTTCACCGCGGTGTCGCCAAACACGGATGCGACCATCATGATGCTGTAAACAGAACCTGGATTCATCCGAAAAAATGACGTTTTGGCATTCGTGCATTCAGGTTCGTCGTTGAGTACACCATCGCAGGCGCTCCTGTCTGTGATGCAGCGTCAAGGGTAACCGCAGCCATGGTCTCCGAGCTGATAGTCCATGCTGCTGCAAACGTCGTCGGACTGTTCGTGCAGATGTTTGTTGTGTTGCAAACGTCGTCATCTGTTGACTCAGGGATCTAGACGTGGCTGCACGATCCGTTACAGCCATGCGGATAAGATGCCTGTCATCTCGACTGCTAGTGATACGAGGTCGTTGGGATCCAGCACTGCGTACTGTATTACCCTCCTGAACCAACCGATTCCATATTCTGCTAACACTCATTGGATCTCGACCAACGCGAGCAGCAATGTCGCGATACGATAAACCGCAATCGCGATAGGCTACAATCCGACCTTTATCAAAGTCGGAAACGTGATGGTTAGCATTTCTCCTCCTTACACGAGGCATCACGACAACGTTTCACCAGGCAACGCCGGTCAACTGCTGCTTGTGTATGAGAAATCGGTTGGAAACTTTCCTCGTGTCAGCACGTTGTAGGTATCGCCACAGGCGCCAACCTTGTGTGAATGCTCTGAAAAGTTAATAATTTGTATATCACAGCATCTTCTTCCTGTCGGTTAAATTTCGCGTCTGTATCACGTCCTGTTCGTGGTGTAGAAATTTTAATGGTCAGTAGTGTAGAACCGACAGAGAACATGCAAAAGTACTTCAATATACCGTATTACAACCTGTACATAATTGTACAATGGAATTGGCGTCCGAAGCGTTGAAGAGAACCAATGGTACTGAATTACATACAGTATTTACTTGTACTCGTACCAAGCAGCGTCAGTTTGGTAAAAACGTGGCGTCCTCGGCTCTTAGCCAGTCAGCGACGCTATCACCATTGGCCACTCTCTCCCTCTATACAGGCTTTCTTGTCACCGCCAGACACCACACTTGCTAGGTGGTAGCCTTTAAATCGGCCGCGGTCCGTTAGTATACGTCGGACCCGCGTGTCGCCACTATCAGTGATTGCAGACCGAGCGCCGCTACACGGCAGGTCTAGTCTAGAGAGACTCCCTAGCAGTCGCCCCACTTGTACAGCCGACTTTGCTAGCGATGGTTCACTGTCTGCATACGCTCTCATTTGCAGAGACGACAGTTTAACATAGCCTTCAGCTACGTCATTTGCTACGACCTGGCAAGGCGCCATCTTCAGTTACTATAAGAACTATCTTCAAGAACGTATTCTGAACAGATAATATGGTGAATCATGTACCGTCAAGAGCGACGTTCATCATTAATGGATTAAAGTTAAGTATGAAACTAATTACGTCCGCTGTCTGAGTTCTCATTCCTTGTCATGTTCCAGACCTCACGTCAGTATAGTTCTTCCCTCCTCACGCTAGCCTGCCTGAGCTAAAACGCGAGCATTTCGACCTCCACTCGTAACACGGTGTTGGCTCTTCTGCTAACACACAATATGCTCTCTATAATGTCCCATGCGTCTAGCTCCACCTACAATTCGGAGTTCAAAGTCTGTTAATTCCCGTTGCGCGGCCGTAGCCAAGTTGGAAACCATTTCACACGAATCGCCTGAGTACAAATGACAGCTCCGTCAGTCCACTGCCCTTTTAATCCTAGTGACCGCCGTCTGTATAAGTTCTATAGCTATTCCATGACTTTGTCACCTCAGTGTAAACTGCAAAGAAAATGTTGACGAACATTGCCAGTATATTACTGGACACGTGAGCAGTGAGCGGATGCGGTTGCCGCCGCAGTTTGTCCTGCGGTGGCCCTCCAGCCGGCGCGGCCGGGCCCCCGCGGTGACGAGTGGTGTAGTGTGTGAGTGTGCGCGCTGCCGCCGCCGCCCCCGCCGCCCCCGCAGCCTTCCGGTGTCGCCCGCTGTGCTCGGCGAGGCCAGACGGCGATATTTTTCCACTCCAGGGCCCTCTGCCCTGCCCTGCCATGCGCGGCCCGGCCCTTCCTGCTGGCCACGGGGAGCCGGCCCGCTCATATCCACCCACCCTAATGGAGTCATGCGCGCCGCCACACTGTGCTCCGCGGACGATTACAGACGGCTTCCTGCCGCCACCCACCCACACCGCCTGTCGGCGCCGCCTTAAGGTGTGCCTAATGGCGGTTGCCTGCCGGAAGCGCCTGCGAGTAATCAGAAAGCTGCAGGTGGGCTTGTCTGGCGCTAACTGGCTGTAGCTCATTTGGGTTACAATGCAACATCAGTCCTGGGCAACTGTGCTCAATGACTTTTCATTCTGAGGGTAAAATCTTTTAGCCTGTTACACCGCGTCGGGTTTGATACAGCGCGCGTGGTCCTGTGGTCTTGTTTAGAGCGCGCGCGCAATAATCGATTATAGTTCGCTGTTCTGATGCGGGTGACGCTCCGGTGGTGATTTGCTATTACGTCGCTGGCTTGTGTTTGCGGTGGCCGGCGGAAAGCGAGAGGGTAGTCGGTTTCTGGGGATTGCACGGAACGTGTAATTCGCTCTGCCTGACCTGCTGGTGGTGTTTCAAATGGCTCTAACAAGGGAACCTCGCCATCGCACCCCCCTCAGATTTAGTTATAAGTTGGCACAGTGGATAGGCCCTGAAAAACTGAACACAGATCAATCGAGAAAACAGGAAGAAGTTGTGTGGAACTATGAACAAAATAAGCAAAATATACAAACTGAGTAGTCCATGCGCAAGATAGGCAACATCAAGGGTAGTCTGACCTTAGGAGCGCAGTGGTCCCGTGTTTAGCGTGAGCACCTGCGGAACGGCAGGTCCTTGCTTCAAGTCTTCCCTCGTGTGAAAAGTTTACTTCCTTTATTTTCGCAAAGTTATGATATGTCCGTTTCGTTCATTGACGTCTCTGTTCACTGTAATAAGTTTAATGTCTGTGTTTTACGACAGCACCGCAAAACCATGCGATTAGTAGACGAAAGGACATGCCTCTCCAATGGGAACCGAAAATATTTGATTGCAATGTCATAGGTCAACCGATTCCTCAACAGGAAAACACGTCTGATATATTCTATACGACACTGGTGACGGCATGTGCGTCACATGACAAGAATATGTCGTCGACCCACCTAACTTGTACACTTGGCGAATGGGTAAAAAGATTCTTCTCACTTGCCCGATTTAGGTTTTCTTGTTGATGTGATAATCACTCCCAAAAAAGTGATCGCATCGGACGGACGGACGGACAGATAATAATTGTCTGAAAATGAAAATTGAACTTTTCACTCGAGGGAGGACTTGAACGACGGACCTCTGGATCCGAAGCTGCTCACGCTAAACACGGGACCACGACGCTCCTGACCTCATATTCTCCTCATGTTGCCTATCTTGCGCATGCACTACTCAGTTTGTATATTTTGCTTATTTTTTTCATATTTCCACACAACTTCTTCCTGTTTTCTCGATTGATCTGTGTTCAGTTTTTCAAGGCCTATCCACTGTGCCAACTTATAACTAAATCTGAGGGGGGTGCGATGGGGAGGTTCCCTTGTGAGCACTATGGGACTTAACATCTGAGGTCATCAGTTCCCTAGAACTTAGAACTACTTAAACCTAACTAGCCTAAGGACATCACATACATCCATGCCCGAGGCAGGATTCGAACCTGCGACCGTAGCAGCTGCGTGGTTCCAGACTGAAGCGCCTAGAACCGCTCGGTCACAGCGGCCGGCCCTGCTGGTGACTAGCGCTAAGGTTGTTGTGCCTCGCAATATGAGCAGAGTGGTCTGGGGCGGAGGAGACTCGCCCCTGTGCTGGTCATTGGAGTCGGCGTACTTGTTCCGCCTGCCTGTCTGATGTGGAGGTTCGGTGGGGTCCTGTGATACTCTGGCCCGGAGACAACTAGTTGCTGAATTTTGGAGTCGTCTGCCAGGTTAGGGGGTGGGCTCGGTTGGCTCGTCTGATTTTCCGCTGGAAGCTCCACCAGCGGTTTCTGAACTTCATTCTGATGTGGGACGGCGTTGTTGGAAGTTTTTCTGTGTGTGTGTGTGTGTGTGTGTGTGTGTGTGTGTGTGTGTGTGTGTGTGTGTGGCACGTTACGATATTTGTTGTTACTATTTTCCTCAACTGGAGTATCTTTTGGTTATCCCGCTGAGTGGGTCGTTGCCCACCCAGTCTGCTCAGCGTTACCTTTGGTGGTGCCTGTTTGTTCCTTTTTGAAGAAATTCACGTAGGTGGTTCCTGTTACCTACCCGGAGTTGCGTTCATGTATGGTATATTTGGCATTTGCTGTGTTAGGTAAAGTTTGCCCAAGAAAGGGGTTATGGACAGTATATGAATAGTGAATTACTGCTGCTTGGTATGTGTGGTCTTCTGGGACCTGAACAACACGATCTTGTCAATTTAGTTTGTGTAACGGCATTTAATGGTATGTTCTGTATTTTCATCTCACTATATTATTATTAACTTGGTGGAATAGTCGCGTTGGTGTCGTTAAGGCACTTCTAAGACTGTTGTTCGGCTATTCGTGTGCGCTTGGCTTTTATTGTTTTGTTTTAAGAAGCGAGAATTGTTTAACATTTGTGTGTGTTGGCTTCCGGCACTTGTTAAGAGCGCCCGAGTTAACGGCGCCGTTGTTATCATGTGCTGTCGGGATGTTATATTGTTATTTGAGTTTTGAATTTTATCTTGTGTTGATATTATCTGTCGTGTGTTACAGAACATAACCAAGGTGCGTAAGTGATGGGCTGTTGTGGGAGGCATGTCGGGGAGCTCTCAGCGGTTTATTTCGGGGACCGTTTCTAGTGGGAAGGCTCCGAAGTGTTGGGAGATCGCTCGTCTGTAATTGCGTTGGGAGTTGCGCTTGCCCTTTGGTTGTATCAAATTATTATTTTGTTATTACATTTATTGGTTATGTGTTGCGATTCTTTGATTTTATGATGCCAAGTGCCATTATCTTTCTCAAAGTTTTTTTATATAAATGATTTTAAATTGTAATGCCAAGTTAACTTATCATTGGATCTTGTTCTGTGGAGTGAAAGTTTTATTGCCAAGTTAAATTATTATTGGATTTTGTCTCTTGGGTAACCTCTAAAAGCACTATTGTAAAAGGTTCTTTGATTTTATGGTGGCAAGCCGCCGTTATTGTTTTTAAAGCTCATTCTTTTAACCATTTGTTAATTTCTGTACGTTATATGAATTTGTTGTTACTTAAAAGAGTTTAGTATTGGCAGATTAATAAATTGTGTACAGAGCCTGCTGTTCGGATATTATTGGGTGGAAATCCCTGAATAGTTGTCCTATAAGAACACACATTCCAGGGTTGGTCTTCAATTTCTTCTTCACGATCGACGTTTAGATCACGCTGATACGATCTTCCTCAAGATCTTCCGGTGTTCACGGTTAGCTGCTCTGATCCTGAAGAAGATCCCAGCAGACGGTCTAAACATTGATCGTGTACGAAAAATTCAAGAGGAACATGAAGCAAGTTTGAAACAATTGTGCAGTGTGATATTTGTGTGGAGATAGAATGTGTTGACATTACTGCTGAGCCCAAGACACTTCAGACAATTTTTCGCTTCCACATTCGTTAATTTGGCCAACTCACATTCAGACTGCCACATTCCAACGTAACCAAGAATTCGGGCAAATCTACAGACCAGACTGTCACCATAACCAGGTTTTTGCTTTCACATCTGCCGGCTTCGCCAGCTCACTATCAAACTGTCACGTTCCAACTTAACCTAGACCTTGGGCTACGCTACAAATCGGTCTGTCACCACAGACAGGTTTTGCACTTTCACGTGGCCAAGTCGTAACCAAACTGTCGAATTACAACTTAACATGGAGCTTATGCTAAGCTGCAGATGAGTTTGTCACAACAACAAGGTTTATTGATTTCACGCTCATTTCTTCACCAAATTGTCCAGTCCACCCTAACGTAGACCCCCGGCTAAGCTACAGATCAGTCTGTCACCATAAGAAGAGTTCTTTTGATTTCACTTTCGTTGCCTTCACCAACGCACAATTGACCTTTCACGTTCCAACTGGCCTGCCGTCGTGGTCGAGCGGTTCTAGTCGCTTCAGTCTGGAACCGCGTAACCGCTACTGTCGCAGGTTCAAATCCTGCCTCGGGCATGGACGTGTGTGATGACCTTAGGTTAGTTAGGTTTAAGTAGTTCTAAGTTCTAGGGGACTGATGACCTCAGATGTTAAGTCCAATAGTGCTCAGAGCCATTTAAACCACGTTCCAACCAAACCTAGACCTCGGGCTTTCGCATTCGTTGGCATCGCCATCTCACAAACAGACTACCTGTAAAAGTCCTCTTATCTCAGCAAGAGCCCCAGAAATGTGTCTACATAGATGTGTCACTACGCAACCCCTATCAAGCGGTCTAATGACAGAACGTTTTACCTTCATTGATAACGGCAACGAAAACCTATACACTTCCAATGTTCTTCCCAATTTTATATTTTTTATTGATATTTCATTTGTCTCTCTAATGGCTACTCAGATCCACTGGTTGGCTTTACTCTTTTCGTTCTTCTTTTCCTCCCAAAATTTCCTCATCCTTATGGTATTTTCCCATTCCCTTGGGGACGTAATTCAGCTGACATAGTTATGCAGTAAAATATTCCGTGAGATTTTAATAGCTTATAACTAGCTAAGACGGCCTGGATATTACGAAGTAGTCTGCAGTCTCATGCCGGAGACGTCAAACGTAATTTAGATCATCATATATTTTCGTACGAAAGAGGACTTAAACATTGATTTCGTTGAATAACAACACAAGCTCCATGTTCAAACTGTAACTAACAAATTGAATTGTAAAGGTAATTACTGATAATCTGTACAAATTACGCAAAATGAACCACATATTTTGCGTTCATTCTTTAAATAAATGTGTTAGATTGTGTTTTCTTCTGTAACACCACGTTTACAATTCGTCTGTTCTCTTCGTGTCTTTGCTGGTTGTCTCCCGCATTTCAGTTACCTCCACTGCAACGCTCCAAGAAAATACCTTTAGATAAGACTACCTAACACTTCAATTTATATCCGATGTTAACAAATTCCTCTTTTTCAGAAATGTTTTTCTTGCTGTTCCCAGTCTGCATTTTCTACTTCGATCACCTTCAGTTATTTCGCTGCCCAAATATCGAAACTAATCTACCTCATTTCCTAAACCAACTCCTTCATAATTGTCTGAGTTAATTCGGCTACATTCCATTACCTTTATTTTAGTTTTATTGATGATCATCTTATAACTTCTTTTCAAGATATTACTCATTCTGTTCAACTAATCTTCCTAGTTCTTTGCCTTGTCTCATAGCATTATAGTATCAACACCAAACCTAGAAACTTTTATTTCATCTACCTTAAATTTAATTCCCTTTCCAAATTTCTCCTTGGTTTTATTCACTGCGTGCTCAATGTACAGACTGAACAACATATGGGATATGCTAAAACACTATCTTATCCCCATCTTAACTATCATTTTCGTTTCATGTCACTCGACTCTTAAAACCACAGTCTGGTTTCTGTACGATTACAGGTAACTTTTCCCTCTCCTTATTTTATGTCTGCTATCTTAAGAATTTCGAAGAACGTATTTCAGTAAACATTGCCAAAAACTTTCTGTGCATCTGCAAATACTATAAACTTAGGTTTGCCTTTCATTAATCTGTCTTCTACGATAAGTCGTAGGTTCAACATACAACCATTATTTCGTAATGTAAAAATCTAGTGTCAGACTTGTCATTCATTGAACGCCAGTCACAGCACACACAACATGCACTATATACATACATCATGACTTAACACTAGGACCATAACTGTTATATTTGCTTTCCATTCTGAGTACTACAACTTTCCATTTCTTTGTTGAAAAATTGAGTGAGTCAGATGTCAAGGTCAGAAAGAGGGTAGGATGTTATTATTATACACTGGCGGTTTTTTTATTTAAGGTTTACTGGAACAGAAAAAAAGAAATTATACGGTGAAAAGTGTTTTGAAGTGACGCAGGTATTTCCTAATTTTTTGCTTGTGATACAGTTTTACCACTCCTATTCTGTGATTTGTTAGTAGTCAATCGCCGTATAAAACAAATGCCTGAAAGCAACTTCTTAACCGCTTTTTCAAAAAAGCTTTTGGTAGTCTCTTTAATGTCAGGCAACTTTTCAGTTTTGGGTTTTATGTTTACACTTCTGTAGTAAATGTAAATTCATTATAGATCTAATTTCATGGTCATGGAAAGAGTTGTTAGTGTAGTAATTACAAGAATATTTTATATGAGCTAGTAAATGAACTCACATGGTACAAATGAAATCCTCAGTGTTTTGAACAGATCTATCCAATACACCCGATTACTATGTTTGTTTGTTATTGTTATGCCACTTTTCTGTAACTGAAAAACTCCTCAAGAACAGGCCATGAAGGCCCAAAGGGACCGACCGGTCGCCGTGTCATCCTCAGCCCACAGGCGTCACTGGATGCGGATATGGAGGGTCAGCACACCGCTCTCCCGGCCGTATGTCAGTTTCCGAGACCGGAGCCGCTACTTGTCAATCAAGTAGCTCCTCAGTTTGCCTCACAAGGGCTGAGTGCACCCCAACAGCGCTCGGCAGACCGAATGATCGCCCATCCAAGTGCCAGCCCAGCCCGAAAGCGCTTAACTTGTGATCTGACGGGAACCGGCGTTACCACTGCGGCAAGGCCATTGGCTTTCTGTAACTGAAAACTGTACTCATATTTTCTATTTTGTTCCACAGAAACGAACTCCATAACTAAGGACTGAATACACATATGTATAGTACGTAACTAAAAGGCACTTGCTTTTACACACTGATCACAGTTTTTTAGCGGCGTAAAATGTTGATGACATTCTGCTTGCAAGTATCATTATGTTTTGTACCACATCAACTGAGAATCGATATTCATTGTTAGAAATGTTTTGTTTCCTACGCATTCGTTAGCGGTACCGTCTATATTTAATTCAACAGCGTCATTTCCCCTCTTCAAACTGAACTTCATAGGTTCCGTTTTCTCTACGTATAGAAAAACTTAATTCCTTACTGACCAACTGAAAAATTTCCGTGACGGTTTCTGTGGTATCTATAGCTACGATGCCACGGCTTAGGTTGGCACTACGACAGACTACGACGACAGCGCCCTCTAGCCGGCACTGGAGAGCTCTACGAGTATCGCTACATTTTCTCCCCATTTCATCAGGTGCAGCCAGCCAGGAAACTTCGCTTCAGCTTTGCTCTACATACGACGGGTCTAAGACTTCGCATCTGTACAGAGTTGTGTATTCTTCTTGCTCCAGTAAACCACTTTTACTCACTGCAGTACCGACGTAAGTTTCCTGCTCCTGCTCCTACCCACGCGCCGCCTACCAGGCGGGATACAAAAGTTTCACTTGTTTTCTCAACAAGGAGTTCACTTGTTTTTACAGTGACTTTAACGTTGTTGTTACCAGCAAAATGAATTTTTTATACCACGAGTGACACTAATTGGGAAAACCATTGATACGTAAATCAGGAGCAGTGATGGATGACCTTTAGTCACTCCTACATTCACGTATTTTCGCTGTAATAATCTTTTTTTTTTTAGGTTTATGCTATCTGAACCCTATGTATCCTATTTACTATCTACGATCGGGACCAGTCGTCAGCTACACCGATTACTCCTAATGATTCTTGCTTATTTGGTACAATGTTATGTTCTACAGTATCAGAATCTTTAGACAGACCTAAGACTGTGGCGGTGACACACAGGTACGTAAGGGAATGTCAGGCGGTTCTCTCAAACAGCAGAAGAGATTCATTACTGATCAATTGTATTATTGGTACTAAATCACTGGATACATTAACAACCATAAAATACCTATGGACAACCATCCGGAGCGATCTCAAGCCCAGTTGTTACATGTAATTAGTTCTAAAAAGGAGATGCCAGGCTGAGAGTCATTGGAAACATGTTAAGGATATGTAACTCGCCCATAAAAGAAGTTGCCCACAGAATACTCGTTCTACCAATTCTTACGTGTTACATGTCTCATTTGTACTGTTACTAGATGGGATTAGTACAGGAGATAGCGAATATTCAAGGAACCACGAACGTTTAGTCACGGGTTCGTTTAGAAAGCGCGAGAGCGTTGTAAGGCTGCTCGACTACAAGAGAGGCATTGCGCGTCGCAGAGAGGATTATTGTTAAAAATCCGAGATTATTCGTTCCACGAAAACTTTGGCAACATTTCTCTTCCTCCGACATCTTATTTTCTAATTTGATTCATTTTTTTTTTTTTTCAGTTTTCTGACAGGCCTCCCCGAATTCCTCTCCTGTGCCAACCTGTTCATCACTGAGCAGTACCTGCACTCTATGTCCTCAATTATTTGTTGGGGGTATTTGAGTCTCTGTCTTCTCCTACAGTTTTTACCCTCTACAGCTCCCTCTACTACCTTGGAACTTACTCGCTGAAGATGTTCATATCGGGTCTCCAACCGGAAAATAATGTCATCTTGGCACAATATTTCTGCGGTCCAACTGGCCGCATTGTTAAGGTGAGTAAGCCATCGCACTAACTCGGCGGGCCGCACGGAGTGGCCGCGCAGTTTGAGGCGCCATGCACGGACTGCGTGGCCCCTCCCGCCGGAAATTCAAGTCCTCCCTCGGGCATGGGTGTGTGTGTTGTTCTTAGCATAAGTTAGTTTAAGTAGTGTGTAAGTCTAGGGACCTTACCAGTTTGGTCCCTTAGGAATTCTCACACATTTTCTTTTTAACTCGCCGGAACTGCGGCGGCTCCTTAATACCGCCTGTAGGTCCTCCGCGCGTGCGTGGACGTAACTGCCCTCAGCGCAAAGCACGACACCGTACCTGTCGGCGAGAACTCTCGGAAACGATAAATCGATATCAAACACTGTTGACATCTTTTGATGGCCGAAACAAATATCGTTGTTTGTTTAATGTTAAACAAAACAGGATTTCAACTGTTACTTAAAGGATACCCCTTATCTCTGTAATATTGTCAGACGCCGGATTTCAATAGCTTCTTTCACTACACACTCCCAATAAGGCGACGCAGGTGTAACCACTTGCGTCTCACCATACATTTTATGTCATTCTGTAAGACAATGTTCCGCAACAGCAGATTTTTCTGGCTGAAATGTACGCGTGTGGCGATGGTGCTCTACGCATCGATCCTGGACAGTAAGAATTGCTTGTGCAGTTCCGGCTTTCCCGCAATTGTTTGTGCAGGTTCCGGCTTTCCCGCATTGGCAGGGAATTTTGTAGACACCGGGATTCCTCAAACCCAAATCATCTAGTCTTGGCTGGTGGACGGAATACACTGTTCATATCAAATCTTTTTAAAATTATTCCTATTTTTGAACATATGCTTCCCGCGAAAGGTAGGAACGCCCCCGATTTGCCCTGTACGAATGTAAGTCAATTATTATCCGCAAATTAGTTATAAAATTTTATTATAATCAAATAGGAAACTTACAAGAACATCATTTTTCGACATAGTCTCCTTTCGTTTCAGAGCACCTGGTCCATC
Organism: Schistocerca nitens; assembly: GCF_023898315.1. Taxonomy (NCBI): domain Eukaryota; kingdom Metazoa; phylum Arthropoda; class Insecta; order Orthoptera; family Acrididae; genus Schistocerca; species Schistocerca nitens. The sequence goes on from NC_064622.1 coordinate 188,343,341, forward strand.
GCTGTACAAGCTTCCTGATGCCCTCATAAAAGAAGTTTCTCGGTTGAGCTGAGAGCCAGGAATGCACCTCTTCTTTCACTGATTCGTCGGAGGCAAATCGACGGCCCCTTAATGCCTGTTAGAGCGGACCAAGCAAGTGATAGAAAGGGAACGATCGAGACTATATGGAGGATGATCCAGTACCTTAAATTTGAATTTCTGGAGCGTTGCAGCAGTGTGTGCAGCAGTATGCGGACGGGCATTGTCGTGCAACAACACAGCACCTTTTTACAGCAATCCTCAGCTTTTGCTTCGAATTGCAGGCTTTAGCCTGGCAGTAAGCATCTCACTGTAACGTATACTGTTTATTGTTGTGCCTCTTTTCCATATAATGTTCCAGTACTGGACCTTGTGCGTCTCAAAAAACCGTAAGAATCAGTTTTTCTGCGAACGGTTGGGACTTGAACTCTTTCTTGCACGGCAAATTTGGATGTTCCCATTCCATACTCTGCCTTTTACTCTCCGGCTCGTAATGACGGAACCATGTTTCGTCACCAGTAATGATCCTGTCGAAGAAGTTGTCCCCTTCGTTACCATAGCGATCCAAATGCTATTTGCAGATGTCCAAGCGCTGTTGTTTATGCAACTGTGTGAGTTGTTTTGGGACCCATCTTGCCCAAACTTTATGAAACCCAAGCCTGCTGTGGATGATTTCGTAGGCAGAACTGTGACTAATTTGCAGACGATGTGCCACTTCGTCAATAGCTAATCGTCTGTCAAAGAGAATCATTTCACGTGAACGCTCAATGGTTTCTTCATTTGTGGCGGTAAACGGTCGTCCGGCTCGTTCATCGTGCGTAGCACTTGTGCGATCATTTCGGAATTTTTCAATCCATTCGTAGATGCTCCGTTGAGGAAAAACACTGTTCCCGTACTGTACCCAAACTCTTCGATGAATTTTGGCCTCTATGCGCCTTCCGACCACAAAAAACGGATCGCTGAACGTTGCTCTTATTTGGTGCAAATAGACAGCGGCGCAGCCATGATTAATAGCACGACAGTGACAACGAAACTAACCTAGCAGCTTGAAAACTGCTACAATATAACAACAAATAAATAAAGCATACATCATCAACGTAAAACCACAGTACTACCAAAATAAACAAAAATATAACTAAATTTCTGATAATAATTGACTTATCCTCGTATCTTCTGTTTGTTCCCGCGAGGGTCCAATGTGTACAACACGACGGATCTGATTGTCGGTATAACCATTCTGCTTCAACAGTGTTTTTAGGTGATACAGTTTTTGTGTCAAACTATCTGCATCTGAGTTGCCATAAGCTCTTTTTACCAGTGTACATAGAATCCCTTTGCGTTGGGACGCTGCTGCCTCATTTCAGTTCTGGTGAGTTAGTGCGACGGCTTACTCACCTGAAGACGTCGGCCACGTGGACCGCCGAAATACCGTGTCAAGATGACGTTACGTTCTGGCTGGGGACCCGATAAGATTATCATCAATTACTACGCCACGAAAATTTACGGAGCTTTATTCGCTGATGTCTCAACGCATGTCCTACCATCCTGTCCCTTCTTCTTGTCAGTGGTTTCCATATGTTTCTTTCTTCGCCGATACTGCCGACAACATCCTCATTCCTCATGTTACGTGTGCACCTAATTTTCAGCATCCTTTTGTAACACCATATCTCAAGCGCTTCAATTCTCTTCTGTTCCTTTTTTTCCGCTATCCATGTTTCAGTACCATATAATTCTATGCTCCAAACGTACATTCTCAGATATTTCTTCTTTAAATGATACCAGAAGACTTCTTCTGACCAGGAATGCCCTCATTGCCTGTGGTTCTCTGCCTTTTATGCCCTCTTTGTTCGCCCGTAATTTTAATTTGCTTCCAAAATTGCACAGTTCCGTAACTTCGTCTATTTCATGATCACCAATTTTTATGTTAAGTTTTTCGCTATTCTCATGTCTGCTACATCTCGTTACCTTTATCTTTGCCGGTTTACCCTCAAACCGTACTCTGTAGTCATTAGACTGCTCATTCTGTCCAGCAGATCCTGTAATTCTTCCTCGGATTCACTGGTGATAGAAATGTCGTCAGCGAACCTTTTCATTGATATCCTTTCACACAGAAATTTAAACCTACTCTTGAACCTTTCTTTTATTTCCGTCAATGCTTATTCAATGTATAGCTTGGACATCAGGGGCGAAATACAGCATCCCTGTTTTACACCGTGTTTAAACGAGCACATCGTTCTTGGTCTTCCAGTCTTATTATTGCCTGTTGGTTCTAATACATACTGTACATTATCCGTCTTTCTCTATAGCTTAAAACTACGAGGTTTGGAACTTAAATAGTGACAATTATTTATTTACAGCTCGCACAAAATAGATACGTGTGTTTTACTGACCTTCAAAGTAGTTCAAATGGCTCTGAGCACTATGGGACTTAACATCTGTGGTCATCAGTCCCCTAGAACTTAGAACTACTTAAACCTAACTAACCTAAGGACATCACACACATCCATGCCCGAGGCAGGATTCGAACCTACGACCGTAGCGGTCACGCGGTTCCAGACTGAAGCGCCTAGAAACGCAAGGCCACACCGGCCGGCTTTCAAAGTAGTCACCAGCATTGTGTACGGCCCGTTGCCAGCGATGTGGAAGTCGTAGAATACTCTTAGCAGTGAAAGTTGTGTTGAGAGTTCGAGAGGGGCGGTCTATTGCCCGACGAATTTGTAGCAGAAAGTGTCATCACTTCTGTCTCTATGCTGTTCATTTTTGGAACACAACCTACGACCAGCTTAGAGTCAGAACTGATGACATTTTCTGCAGGACCTGACCATCATTTTGCAAGACAATGCTCAAGCACGTACAGTGCAAGCTGTTACTGATTTTGACCGTGCGGTTCTAGGCGCTTCAGTCTGGAACCGCGTGACCGCTACGGTCGCAGGTTCGAATCCTGCCTCGGGCATGGATGTGTGTGATGTCCTTAGGTTGGTTAGGTTTAAGTAGTTCTAAGTTCTAGGGGACTGATGACCACAGATGTTAAGCCCCATAGTGCTCAGAGCCATTTTGTTACTGATTTGTTTGATTGATGGGGTTGCTAAGCGCTATACCACCTACTGCACTCCCCTGACTTAAGCCCTCGTAAGTTCAACTCGATTTCTAAACTGAAGGAAACGCTTCACAGCATTCGCTTCAGCACTGCTACAAATTCGTCGGGCAATAGACCGCGCCTCTCGAACTGTCAACACAACGGGCACAGCTAAGAGTATCCTACGACTTCCACATCGCTGGCAACTGGTTGTACACAATGCTGGTGACTACTTTGAAAGATAGTAAAGCTTCGAAACACGTATCTATTTTGTACGAGCTTTAAATAAATAGTTGCCACTATTAAAGTTCCAACCCTCGTATTTTTCTCAGGATTTGTAACATCTTGCACCGTTTTACATTGTGAAACGTCTTTTCTTGGTCGACAGATCCTATGACCGTGTCTCGATTTTTCTTCAGCCTCGCTTGCAACATCAAACGCAACATCAGAACTGCTTCACTGGCAGCTTTACCTTTCCTACAGCCCAAATGATCGTCATCTAAGAGATACTCACATTTCCTTTTACTTTCTTCTATATATTAATCTTCTCAGCAGCTTGCACCCATAAGCTATTAAACTGACAAAGTGATAGTTCTCGCACTTATGTGCCCTTGCTGTCTTCGGAACTGTATCGATGATACTTTTCCGAAAATCTGATGGTACGTCGCCAGTGTCATAGATTATTTGATCTCAAGTTTACCTCCCACGTACGACTCTAGTAATGACCACGACCAACAGATCATAGAAGTTACTCATTTCCGACTCAAGCGCAACGGGACAGGCGTGCGTTAGTGACGTTGGGGCCGGGGACTGGGAAGGTATGGTTTTTACATTTGACCAGGCTAAAGATACACAAACAGGTTGAAAGACTTTAATTAACTTTTTTTGGGTATTAGACTGTCTCATTATGAAGCACTAAAATAAATAAAATACTGACGCGTCGATCTTCTTTGCAGTGGTCCTCTTCACGACGACAAACTGCACGATCCTAGTGATGGTCTTCCCCAATACAGGATGATTTTGCTAAATAGGCATAAACTGCAGGAAGTGCAGATGTGCCTCGCCTTACAGACGTTGTGGAAGGATGACAGGTCCCACATGGCGGTCGCCAATAATCCCCACCCACACATTGGATCTGAACCGGTGCTGGTGGTTCGCTGCCACCATAACATGGGGAATGTCCGAGGCGCACAAGCGTGCTTTCTGAAGGTTGACGATACCGCCGCTATAAGACTTCTATTTGACAAGAGCAAATTTGCTCAGACGTTTTAAACCATGGTGTGATTACATGTAAGTACATTCTATTTGTACATACACTCCTGGAAATGGAAAAAAGAACACATTGACACCGGTGTGTCACACCCACCATACTTGCTCCGGACACTGCGAGAGGGCTGTACAAGCAATGATCACACGCACGGCACAGCGGACACACCAGGAACCGCGGTGTTGGCCGTCGAATGGCGCTAGCTGCGCAGCATTTGTGCACCGCCGCCGTCAGTGTCAGCCAGTTTGCCGTGGCATACGGACCTCCATCGCAGTCTTTAGCACTGGTAGCATGCCGCGACAGCGTGGACGTGAACCGTATGTGCAGTTGACGGACTTTGAGCGAGGGCGTATAGTGGGCATGCGGGAGGCCGGGTGGACGTACCGCCGAATTGCTCAACACGTGGGGCGTGAGGTCTCCACAGTACATCGATGTTGTCGCCAGTGGTCGGCGGAAGGTGCACGTGCCCGTCGACCTGGGACCGGACCGCAGCGACGCACGGATGCACGCCAAGACCGTAGGATCCTACGCAGTGCCGTAGGGGACCGCACCGCCACTTCCCAGCAAATTAGGGACACTGTTGCTCCTGGGGTATCGGCGAGGACCATTCGCAACCGTCTCCATGAAGCTGGGCTACGGTCCCGCACACCGTTAGGCCGTCTTCCGCTCACGCCCCAACATCGTGCAGCCCGCCTCCAGTGGTGTCGCGACAGGCGTGAATGGAGGGACGAATGGAGACGTGTCGTCTTCAGCGATGAGAGTCGCTTCTGCCTTGGTGCCAATGATGGTCGTATGCGTGTTTGGCGCCGTGCAGGTGAGCGCCACAATCAGGACTGCGTACGACCGAGGCACACAGGGCCAACACCGGCATCATGGTGTGGGGAGCGATCTCCTACACTGGCCGTACACCACTGGTGATCGTCGAGGGGACACTGAATAGTGCACGGTACATCCAAACCGTCATCGAACCCATCGTTCTACCATTCCTAGACCGGCAAGGGAACTTGCTGTTCCAACAGGACAATGCACGTCCGCATGTATCCCGTGCCACCCAACGTGCTCTAGAAGGTGTAAGTCAACTACCCTGTCCAGCAAGATCTCCGGATCTGTCCCCCATTGAGCATGTTTGGGACTGGATGAAGCGTCGTCTCACGCGGTCTGCACGTCCAGCACGAACGCTGGTCCAACTGAGGCGCCAGGTGGAAATGGCACGGCAAGCCGTTCCACAGGACTACATCCAGCATCTCTACGATCGTCTCCATGGGAGAATAGCAGCCTGCATTGCTGCGAAAGGTGGATATACACTGTACTAGTGCCGACATTGTGCATGCTCTGTTGCCTGTGTCTATGTGCCTGTGGTTCTGTCAGTGTGATCATGTGATGTATCTGACCCCAGGAATGTGTCAATAAAGTTTCCCCTTCCTGGGACAATGAATTCACGGTGTTCTTATTTCAATTTCCAGGAGTGTAATTTATAGAAGTAATCCTATCAAGTGCATATTATTTCTATCCATGTTATTATATTTTCATGTACTCCATGTAACTTTTTATTCTGATGAAGAGTGCCCTGGTGCAATCTAAATTTGACAAAATTGACAAAATTTTGTGCAACTGAAGTGGCTGTATATACGTCCTGTAAGTAAATAGCGTACGGTTGCTGGATCACAGCCAATCAAATGTTTCAAAAAATTTTAAACTAAATAAATAAAAAAGGTACACACACGCGGACAGTGCCCAATACCCACCCTTCCTCCATTCCCACCCGAACACCTCACTTCACTCTCCGAATATATATCTGTCAGTTTCCATGATCCCTTAGTCAGCTCTAACACAAATGACCAAGAACAGTGCAAACATGTGCTGTTTTCTATGGTATAGGCTATGTGCAAAAAACTATTCACTTGAAGATATCTATACCATGTGCATTTAGCTGGCGGCCGGTGTGGCCGGGCGGTTCTAGGCGCTTCAGTCTGGAACCACGCAACCGCTACGGTCGCAGGTTCGAATCCTGCCTCCGGCATGGATGTGTGTGATGTTCTTAGGTTAGTTAGATTTAAGTAGTTCTAAGTTCTAGGAGACTGATGACTTCAGAAGTTAAGTCCCACACTGCTCAGAGCCATTTGAACTATTTTTTGCATTTAGCTCATATAGGACTACAAATGGCTGCATGAACAGGACACAAAAACGAATGCAAGCAAAAACAACATAAACATACAATTTCAAACAGAAGTAGTTAGATCCTAGCAAACTGAAAAAAGCTACAATTCTCACATCAAAATATAAAATACGTATAACTAAATAATTTTATACGTATTATAGACCACTGAAGATGCCTAACATTAATAGGCGAAACATGTCTGGTACTCAAGAATAAATTTCAGTTGCAAAAGACGGGCGTTTTCTTATCTGTATGATGAAACATAATTGAAGTGATTATTTGCTACTGATGAAAATGGCTGAAAATATTGACAATACTACGAACTGTGAGGTACAGTGAAAAAAAAGAACAGAATGTTACAAAAGAACTTATTCTTGTTGCTCGTTTACCTTATGCGAGAGGTGTGCAGTTGCTACTCTGAGATGGAAAGATTGACACAGGAGAGGAATTCGTGGCATCAAACTACTCAGAATACTGGTGACTCAAATACTTTTATTTTTGTTAGACGAAAATAGATTAAAATTTGATACATGCATGCAAAATATCTTACAGTTAAATCTAAAGGTATATACAGAAGTAATACTGTGCAATTCCTTGAAATAAAAATTATTTTCTTTTCTTTTCATGCCGTATTTTTACTGCATGAACGGCGGAAAAGTAGTAGGCGAAGACTTTCTTCCTTACGTGGTTTAGTAGGAGTTGTCAAGTTGTCAACGAGAAAATGTGTCCTAAATATTTCACATTATCTGTAAAGTTTATGGCAAGTCACTGAGTGCGCTCATTCCCAAATACTGGTTGAACTAATTCTGGAAATTCACGCGTCGCGGGCTACTCTTCTTTTACACCAACACCCCCACCCCTTTAATTAGCTAGTTGTTTCTTACCCCAAAAGCTATTGTTAACTGACAGAAAGGTATATTGTCACGTAGAAGAAGGTGTAATTAGATGAATGACGAACACTAACTTCACTTAACGAAGGTTTATTCAGCACTTGCAGATACAAGAGCGTGGAGCGAACTGCCTCTGGCCAGAACACTTACGGTATATATACAGCTATAGAACATTCCAGTACAATGATTCTTGCCATTTGTGGATACTTCTACAATGTACTCGAACAGAATATAGAAATTAAAATTGTGCAGTCCGGGTGAGTTTTAAACTCACAACCCTCCAGGCAACAGTTTAGGTGGGGAGCGTCCTCTCCCGCGGTCAGCTTGCGGCGATGGTGGCCTACCACATCTTATTGTTCATCTTCGTCGTCCCGGAGTTGGCGTCGGCTAAGATCGGTCTGCTGTCTTCTGGCGCGGATGTCATCAAACCTTTCTCGACAACAGCGCACCACATGTCCCGGTCGTCCGCAGTGGAAACACACTGGTTGGTTATCCTGGGTCCTCCAGACGTCAGTCTTCCTTGTTGCCCAAACAGGTTCTTCATGAGGCATTGTAGGAACGTAACTCCACCTGGGTCTCGACTTTTTCACCGTTTTAAAGGGATATGAAGGACGAAAGATTGGGTTCAATGTCTGTTCCACTTCCTCCCTTATGACCTCTTGAAGCGTCTCGGTTTTTTGCTCGCCGTGCAAAAACCAAGTACCTTCTGAACTTCCTCTCTCACTACCTGACGAACAACGCTTCGGAAATCAGTTGCTTCCCCCACCACAGACATCGATACGACGTTTGGAAGCCGTTCAAACTTCTTGTGTGTAATTCTTTTTTGATGCATTGTCTCGATATAGTGGCACCACTTTATGAAGTCGTCTACTGTCGGAACCTCCTTCAGGAGCAGGGCTTGATACATGTCCGCAGCAACACCCTTTATGAGATGTGAAATCTTATATTCCTCCTTCATTCCAGGATCCACTATTTTACACAGCTCCAAGACGTCTTGAGTGTAGGGTGCTGTAGTTTCTCCTGGATGCTGTGCCCTGCACCTTAATTTATCTTCAGCCTTGCACTTCTGTCGTTGTGTGTCGCCGAAATACTTGCGCTGTTCCGCATGGAATATTTCGCAGCTTGTGAACTTCTCCTCTTTGTTCTCATACCATTGCTTGGCAGTGCCCTCCAAGTAGAAAAATACGTTTGCCAAACACACTGTGTTATCCCATTTGTTAAATTTGGCTATACGCTCATATACCTTCAGCCACTTGTTTGGATCTTGGCCATCGTCACCAGAGAACCGGGAAGGATGTCTGATGTGGTGGCACACAGTTGCTTTCATCGTGACGTCCCCTTCTTCTTCTGTCTCCGGTAGATTGCGATCTGTTGAATATGGCTCTGGTCCCGGCGGAGGTTCGAGTCCTCCCTCGGGCATGGGTGTGTGTGTTTGTCCTCAGGATAATTTAGGTTCAGTAGTGTCTAAGCTTAGGGACTGATGACCTCAGCAGTTAAGTCGCATAAGATTTCACACACATTTGAACATTTTTTTGACTATGGCTCAAACTCGGTTTTGTGGCCACGTAAACGGCGGCTCTCTCGTGGCCTGATGGGAGCCACTGTGTCGTCGATAATGTGCGCTACGACAAGTTTCAGTACCCAGCGTCTCCACCAGAATAATGTCACGTGGAAAAAGGTGTAATTAGATGAATGACGAACACTAACTTCACGTGACGAAGGTTTATTCAGCACTTGCACATACAAGAGCGCAGCGCGAACTGCCTCCGACCAGAACACATACAGTATATACACAGGTACAGAACATTCCAATACAATGATTCTTGCCATTTGTGGGTGCTTCTAGAATGTACTCGAACCGAATATAGAAACCAAAATTGTACAGTCCAGGTGAGTTTTGAACTCATGAAACTCCATGCAACAGTTTAGTACCATAAGCACTACACCACGGTGCTACTCAGCTTCTTCTGCGACAATATGTGTACCAATTATTGTTGAAATCGGTCCAATAGTATAGGAGGAGCTATTGAAATACACGCACACACGCATACTCACATACATACATCCCTTTTTCTAAACATTTATGGACATGAGGTAATATTTTTTTGTCCATTAACAGTTGCATTTGATAATAATAAAGGATCTAAAATAAAGTACTAGCGACCATGGAACAAGTGTAACACACTACCGTGTCAGCTAATGGCGATATAACAAAAACTTTTTTTTTGTTTGTTTTTTGTTTGTTACTTCAGTGAAATTCAAAGCCTATAATTTTGAAGGAAATAGAAGAGGACCACTTCGTTAAGCCCCCCCCGTAAGTTAAAACCAGTGGACTGACGATTACTGTGACGGCAGGAGTGCGTCGAGACTGCACTTTTCCCGCCCGGTTCCGAGTTGCCCCTGGCGACTACGCTGCCCGCGGCGCGCCGCCGGTGCCGCTACTGTGGTGTCGCCGCGACGGAAGCGCGCTGGCGGGCGCGCCCTGTCGCCGCGCCTTATCTGCCATCTGCTTTTCGGCGTCGGCGTCAGGAGGCGCCGCGGCGCGTGACGCCTGGCTGCGGCGCGGCGTTTGACACAGGATTTCCAGCGGCGCGCTTCCGGCGGATGGCCGCCGCCTCAGGGCGTTGCCGCTGGCACCGGCCGGCCGTGGCCGCGCAGGGGCGCGCCCCGCTATTAGGCAGGCGCTCTCATTAGGTACACGGCGGCGCGGCGCCGTCTGTGCTTTGTTCTGCCGCGGCCCGCTTCCTTCCCGAGATGAGTAACGCTCGTCGCTCTAAACGGTGCTCACACTGTCGCCGAGCAGGAAATTCGCCCTCGTGTAAGTCGAGCTGGAAGCTCTCCATCAAATCATCCGGTCGCACGTTGTCGACTAATTCCGACTACGGATTGGCGTAAAGGCCCCCATATACAGGCCGACCAGTCAGCCAGTTTCCACTCCCCTGCCGGGCGGGCCTGCCTAGACCCGTTCACCGTTGACTGGGCGATTTTGTAGCAGTCGGGTCCGCGGTGTGTGTACGTTGGTTGACTGGCGGACCTATATCTCTCGCCCCGACCATTGCCTGCCATCCCACGTTTCGTTAGTGCAGGCAGGTAGAGTCAGTGACGCAGTCACGGTGTGCCCATACATACTTGCATAGACAAAGTAGCGCCAGGTATCTGTGCGTCTACGTCGATGAGAAGTGGACTTTTACCTCATATCGGTCAAGTTGTCAATGTAATATATTCGATGAATTATTCTGATACAATTCTACCCTTGAATGACGTTTACTAATTTTCTATCTTCATACTCGCAGAATCCATGCGCAAAGTAGTTTCATACAATAGCTATACCATGAGCGCATAATTATTCTTTGTAGTACTCTCTGGGGGTTGTTAGAAAAAAGCTTCCGAGATTGTCTTCGTGCCTATTAGCCTGACCATTGTTTGAAGAATTGTAATCTGAATATTGAGATTTATGACAAAAGATAACTGATACGAAATTGTACGATTAAAAGGGAAATATATTGCTCCTTCATACAAAAGGTGTGTAACAATTTACATTATTTGACATTTGAGAATTAATTACATTCATCGATATATTGCGTAGTTGTTAATCAGAAGGAAACTTCCGAAAGACTGGATACGAACCTGCATTTAGTAATCCAAGAGCTCCATTACTTCTTCGGAAGGTTAAACTTCATCAAAGCCAAATATCCGCTTGATCTGAGGTTTCCCGACTGATTATACAACACTCCCAAAAATACGAGGCATTTTATTTGTACAGATTAGCAGACTGCCGCAAAGCACGAGCCTCCAGAGAAGAAGAATCATCGCCTGATTTCATTCTAGAAAGTAAAATTTCTGAATCATTTTGAGTGACTGAGTTATGACTGTGTTTCCTATTATGAATGATTGATTGCTCGAACGAATTGAGAACTATATAACTACATAATTACATAGATAGGAGGAAAAATTACACCAACAAGGCTATTACTTTCTTCATTAAAATAATAAGCATTGGCCAAAGGTAGTTTCATCTGCCTGCAGAAGACACGAAGATTTATCACAATGGTATATTAGCACCAATAGTCGGGTACAGCTGATGTAGATGGACCACAGACTCGCTTTGGTGAGACCAGCTGTGACGGTGAGGCGAATAAAAGGAATGTCATCATAAGATGTATCGGAACGACGCCCACTGACGCGCTGTTGCTAATAATGTGGCTATGTCGTTTGTGTTATGATGATGACGAACGAGTCGTCGCCAGATTGACTAGTAGCCAATGCTAAATAGAAACATATGAATCACAGCAGGTTTGTCAGTAACGTTGATAAGGTGCTGGCTGCATGGTCTGGATCTGCAACGACTAAAATAATTAGAAGTCGTTGGTAAAAAATAATACATATTGTACTTAACTGGTTGTACAGGATTCGTCCTGGCTGCATACATATAATTATAAACAGATAGCTATTGAGGCCTCACTTAGGCCATACGTTACTAAGCGCCTTGTTAGAGGTTGCTTCCTATCGTCTGAAGGCTATGCTACTTTACTACCTGACGTCCCGTGCAAGAGCGGACGAGAGCTCGCTAGAAACTTGATACAAGCCGCGGAGCGGCGCTAGCGGCGCTAGTCGAGACTCACGGGTCCAACGATGCTAATACAGACCGCGGTCGATAACTGCAACGCCCAACAAGTGTGGTATCGAACGTTGATAGCACAGTTTGGATCTTCTAATGAGACAGAAAGGAGACATTCACTGGCTTAAGAAGAGTGATCCAAGTAGGGTAACTCAACTAATGAGAATGCTATTAGGTGCAATTAAGGATATTAAAATAGGAATAAAAGAGTTGTGGCAGTCGCAGTGGGAGACGTCAGACATGGGTCGAAGAGTATTCGACGTCTTTCCGAACATCGAGGAAAGACTGGAAATTATATACTTGCAACTAACACAGGGGCATGGTCCTTATTCTGCGTATTTACACAGAATAGGAAGAAAGCTGACTCTCGAGTATGGCTGTGGAACTCCTACGGGACGCCAGAACATATCATATATGACTGTCCTGACTTTGCACAGGCTGCCTCTGAGGAGAGGAGATTTCTCCTGGCAAATGTGAGTCGGGATACTATTCTTAACCAAGAGAAATACTTCGTATTCCAGAGGACGGTTAATAAAGTCTCCAGGCACGCTAAACAAGAATTCGTGTAAAACAACTAATGATTGAAAAAAGCCCCACCTTCAGCACGATCTGAGATGTGCTGGCATCTAGCTCAAAGTCAAAATACGCTGTGCCATGGCGGGCCTATGACCTGGCCACATCTGGTTAAATTAATACTCGATTGAGACAAGACAGTGTAGAGGGCAGGGAAGCTGTGCTGGTGAGACTCCCTTGTCTTCTAGAAGATAGAGAAGGAGGCTGCCTCAGGGTGGTTCCTCGCTGATGGTTGCTTCCGCAATAGATCACACTACGAACAGTGGACGCCGGACGAAAGAGACCATCCTTTAACATGTAAAGAGCGAACATCTAAATCATATTTCGTTGTCGTGCAACCAAAAGTTTGTAGCAGGCCAAAAGGCGCAAAATTGTAAATTAAATTGTTTTTGTTTATAATGGTAATGGCATAAGGTTCAAATGGTTCAAATGGCTCTAAGCCCTATAGGACTTAATATCTGAGGTCATCAGTCCCCTACACTTAGAAGTACTCTAACCTAACTAACCTAAGGGCATCACACACAGGCATGCCCGGGGCAGGACTCGAACCTGCAACCGTAGCAGCAGCGAGTTTCCGGACTGAAGCAATGGTGTAAGATAGTTATTGTATTAATTTAAGGGTGGTGGAGGGAACTGCAAAATTAAAAATCGCAGACAGTGGTTAACAACTAGTACGGCTCCACTTCACGTGCCTAGGGAGGGGCAACGTCCTGGGAATAGTCCTGGGCGGCTAAGACGCCAAATGTAGATTAGAAATAGTATGCACTGTCTAAGATGTAGAGTATGTAAAGTAGCATAGAAATGTCTACTAAGACGTACTTTGGTGGTGAGCTTGGTTTGGAAAATAAACTTGGGAGAAAACTTGGGAACTTGTGCCCATACACTATCAGATGGGTCACTCTGTGGGTGAGGGAGGGGAGTGATCGGCCGCCCAGTCGACCAGCCCCCCTCCCGAGCTGTTCTGCCCCAAAACATTCGCCTTTGCGCCGCGCGAGTTTATAGTGGTCGGGTCCTGGGTCCGGTTGAGTCGGTCCCACCAACACACAGCTGCCTGCGAGCCCCGACTTCTGCCTGCCACCCACACACCATCTTTAACTCTACCGTCTTGGCATGGTGAAAACTGCCTTCCTGTCTCCATCCTGTAACCCACCCCTGGGAAAGAATATACACTCCTGGAAATGGAAAAAAGAACACATTGACACCGGTGTGTCAGACCCACCATACTTGCTCCGGACACTGCGAGAGGGCTGTACAAGCAATGATCACACGCACGGCACAGCGGACACACCAGGAACTGCGGTGTTGGCCGTCGAATGGCGCTAGCTGCGCAGCATTTGTGCACCACCGCCGTCAGTGTCAGCCAGTTTGCCGTGGCATACGGAGCTCCATCGCAGCCTTTAACACTGGTAGCATGCCGCGACAGCGTGGACGGGAACCGTATGTGCAGTTGACGGACTTTGAGCGAGGGCGTATAGTGGGCATGCGGGAGGCCGGGTGGACGTACCGCCGAATTGCTCAACACGTGGGGCATGAGGTCTCCACAGTACATCGATGTTGTCGCCAGTGGTCGGCGGAAGGTGCACGTGCCCGTCGACCTGGGACCGGACCGCAGCGACGCACGGATGCACGCCAAGACCGTAGGATCCTACGCAGTGCCGTAGGGGACCGCACCGCCACTTCCCAGCAAATTAGGGACACTGTTGCTCCTGGGGTATCGGCGAGGACCATTCGCAACCGTCTCCATGAAGCTGGGCTACGGTCCCGCACACCGTTAGGCCGTCTTCCGCTCACGCCCCAACATCGTGCAGCCCGCCTCCAGTGGTGTCGCGACAGGCGTGAATGGAGGGACGAATGGAGACGTGTCGTCTTCAGCGATGAGAGTCGCTTCTGCCTTGGTGCCAATGATGGTCGTATGCGTGTTTGGCGCCGTGCAGGTGAGCGCCACAATCAGGACTGCATACGACCGAGGCACACAGGGCCAACACCCGGCATCATGGTGTGGGGAGCGATCTCCTACACTGGCCGTACACCACTGGTGATCGTCGAGGGGACACTGAATAGTGCACGGTACATCCAAACCGTCATCGAACCCATCGTTCTACCATTCCTAGACCGGCAAGGGAACTTGCTGTTCCAACAGGACAATGCACGTCCGCATGTATCCCGTGCCACCCAACGTGCTCTAGAAGGTGTAAGTCAACTACCCTGGCCAGCAAGATCTCCGGATCTGTCCCCCATTGAGCATGTTTGGGACTGGATGAAGCGTCGTCTCACGCGGTCTGCACGTCCAGCACGAACGCTGGTCCAACTGAGGCGCCAGGTGGAAATGGCATGGCAAGCCGTTCCACAGGACTACATCCAGCATCTCTACGATCGTCTCAATGGGAGAATAGCAGCCTGCATTGCTGCGAAAGGTGGATATACACTGTACTAGTGCCGACATTGTGCATGCTCTGTTGCCTGTGTCTATGTGCCTGTGGTTCTGTCAGTGTGATCATGTGATGTATCTGACCCATGGAATGTGTCAATAAAGTTTCCCCTTCCTGGGACAATGAATTCACGGTGTTCTTATTTCAATTTCCAGGAGTGTATGTACTCCCAGCTCTCTGCATGTAGTGTTATTCACACGGAAAAAAGAGAGTTTCTTCGAAGTGTTTGCGAATCCTGTTTCGGAGGCGGGGTCGAGTGCATATCCAGTTCTTAAGCAAAATTCGACAGAATTAAAGAGGTAGAAACTCTTCTCCACCCCGGCAACTCGCAAGAGTAGCAGCCCGGTATTCACCTAGTGGTACGACGGAAACTGCCGAAAATGCATCCTGGCTTGCTAGCACATCAATCACCGTCGTTAATTCGCCAGTAGATTCGACCTAGGGTAGGCGCACCTCCTCTACCTGGTAGAGAAATCTTAACATGCATGGCTATATGGGCGGGTCTTTTTCACCACTCCAAAGTAGTTAAGTAATTAAAAGCTCTGTCCTTACTTAGTTACCTTCAGGGAAGATTTAGAGGTCCGAAAACAATTCAATACACTGCCTCCATTGTCTGTTAGCAGCTCCCGACGACTGCCATTACAACAATAAAACAGTTGACCGATGTGCACCTCATGTATCGATTCACCGAACGCAACGCAAGAAAGCCATAACGACGCTGCGCTGACTGGATTGTCACAGCGTGAGCAATCACATCTAAGGGCTGTTGTATTATTGAGTGCCGCGCGGAGTGGCCGCGCGGTTTGAGGCGCCATGTCACGGACTGCGCGACCCTCCCACCGGAGGTTCGAGTCCTCCCTTGGGTATGGGTGTGTGTGTTGTTCTTAGCGTAAGTTAGTTTAAGTAGTGTGTAAGTCTATGGACCGATGACCGCAGCATTTTGGTCCCTTAGGAATTCAAGCTGCTACGTCGGTGATGCGTGAGTGAAAACAGTGGACATAAGAGGGTCGACCAAGAGGGTCGTTGCCACGAGCGGGTACTGGACCGCATAACGTGAGCAGACAACTGAATGACCAAATGACGGCCGTGTTATATGCATGGCAGTAACCGACAGAACACCTTTTCCTCAGTGTTGGCTTGACGTTGGAGGACTGCAAAGGGTGTAAACATGTCTGCATCAAAGCCGTCAGCTGAGAACAACTGGTCATTAATACTAGTCAGTTACAAGAACATAGTGGAAAGTCTACCATTTTTCACTGTTGCTTCGCGTCTTCGTGGAACAAGTAAGCAAAAAGAGGACAAATCTTCGGCAGCACAGGGTAGACTTAATGCCACAGACAAATCGAGCCGACCCGTCGGTGGAGCAACTGTATGGATAGCAACCCTCCCTTACTTTGGTGGGAGTAGAACCGTTTTGCAGGTAGCAGCATATGCTGGTTCTCTACATTTTCTAATCGCGTTTCGCGAGGAGAACGTAGTCTTCCCTCCATGGATTCCCATTAGACTTTACGAAGCACTCCCGAAATGCTCATGTGTTGATCGAAACTACAGGTACTAAATACGACAGCACATATCCGAATTTGTTCTGCCTCCTTTAATTTGACCTGGTGAGGATCGTGCTTCAGAGATGAGCTGCACTTTCTTAGAATTCTCCTAGTTAACTGAAGACGACTATTCGCCTTCCCTACTACCTACCTTACATGCTCTTTTTTATTTCATGTAGAACTGCAACGTTGTGGATAGATATACAACATCGTGACTTTGTCAAGCCACACACCTCTAATACAGTGTTCGAACATTAAAAGACTATTTCTCCCAGTCGACTGCCTTAACTTACACTTTTTCCTACACTTCTAGCAAGCTACCATTCATCACATCAAACAGAAATTCTTTCTAAGACATCCTGCATCCTGACCTACAGTGTCTCACGACGACACTTTTCAGTACACTACAGAGTCACCAGCAAATGTTGCGGATTGCTGTTCGTGTTGTGTACGATTTCATACACAACAGTAACGAGAGATGAGGAGCAGAGTGGTGCAGCAAATGTCGTTGCAGGAAAGCTGGACAGCAACAGAAATGATTAGCAAACAAGTTATCGTGACAAACAGAAGATTAACTTAACTCGTATTTCTCCAACCATACAATGACTCAATACGAATACTGCAGCAAGAAACAGAGTCCAGCTTTCACAGTGTCAACAAGCATGAACGATGGAGTTGGAGTCGAGACTTAGGCGGTATCCGTGTTGTGAAGTGGCTCCAATCGTGAGCGGGCTGAGTTGCTGCCGCCAGCCACCTTATACTTCGCGGAAGAGAGCGCGCTTAGTACAGAGCCGTTGGAGGTGTGGCTCGGCGGGCATGCTCCATTGGGTCTTCCGGATCTTGTACGACCACTGTCGACGTTACGGAAACTTGCCACTCCATTGCTAACACTGAAACGTCAGCAGGGTGACATCGATACGTGATAGCACGGCTAGCCCTTCCCATCAGATCATTTCTGTAAACAGGATGTTCTGAAACTATTGCTTCAAATTAATGCAAGATATAGAGAACACTAGACAATTATACAGTACCGTTTGTGAAAATTGCAATACCAAGAAGGAAACGCATGAATTCAATTAATTTAATACCACTGGTTAGGTATATGACAAGTAACAAATTAGTAACTTTTCAAATCTGTACAAGTCCTTTGAGCCCAGCTGTTCGGTATGTCGTGTGGCCACCATGCGCTGCAATTAGAGCTGCTATACGCCATGTCATTGAATCAATAAGATTCTGAATACGTTCCTGAGGTATTTCCCTCCAAACAGTCTTAATCCGAGCCCACAAATCCGTGGCACCAATTACTGGAGGACCGAGAGGCACCAGGTCCCGACCAACCATATACCAGACATGTTCGATGGACGACATGTCTGGCGAACGTGCAGGCCAGGGAAGCAGTGGTACCCGTCGCTATTCGAAGGAGACCTGTGCATTCCTCGCAATATGTGGCAGGGCATTGTCCTGTTGAAATGTGGCCTGTGGAGGTGCCTGAAGCAGGGAGAGTACCACAGTCTCCACAACCTCCGTTAGGTACCGGTTGCTGTTCAAAGCGCCCGCAATACGTACGAGGAAAGATCGGTTGTTGTAACCAATGCCGCCCCAAACCGTGACACCTGGTGTTTGTCCTCTATGCCGTTCCACAATGCAGCCCTCCAGGTTGAGCTCACCACCTTACCTGCGGACACGTATGGGCCATCACTATAGGACACTTTGAAGCGGGACTCATCCGAAAAGATTACATGTCGCCAATTTGCACCCCAGTGAGGTGCCCATTGCAGTCGGAGGAGCTTGTGGTTTCTGGACAATGGAAGCCGGCGTAATGGCATGCGTGCAACCAGTCCAACCTGCAGCACACGGCGACGAACCGTCGATGCAGACAAGTTTACATCTGTTGCAGAGCTCCAGCGACGAACCGACACTGTGGATGACGCTGTACGGTCCATAATGGCGATGCGGACAAGATGACGATCATCCCGTGCTGTGGTCATGTTCCGTGGTCCAGTTCCCGCTCGTCGCTGCGTACGACCTTCCTCTATTCACTGTTTACACACACGCATCACTGTCGTAGCAGCATGCCCAATACGAGCCGAAACGTCACGGTATGACAACCCCGTTTCCCGGAGACCGATCATTCCGCCCCGTTCCAACTCGCTCACATGCCAATATGGCTCCATTTGACGCCGACGAGGCATACTGGCACTCACTGTATTGTTTCCACCTTTTGTGACAGCTCTGCACCGACTACACTATGCGCAACACCTACTCTGTCGGACCGACACGAGAGGGCTCTGCTCAGCCTACGTGTACCCCATCTCGCTGCAAAACGTATCACGTATTGCTTGCACGCCCGTCGCCACTTCCACCAAGCGTGTCGCTATTCGGGTGAGTCCTTCTCGGTTTTGCACTTTTCACAAACGACAGTGTATTTCGATTAGAAACTTATGGTCTCTGAAGTCAGCCTGTAATGTTATGGAACATTTTGTTAGTGGTGCGGGCATAAGTTTTTGTGTCGGTGCCACTGACAGGCTATGTGTACTGATATTCAGAACTACTCTGTGCGCAGATGGTTGGCTCTGAGGTCTGCTTGGAAATGCAGATTCATTTGCAAGTATCACCGCCTTGTCGCAGCAAGGATGATTTCCTTGTAAACACTTCGATTCAGGCGCAAGCATTGCTACCTTGTGACAACGACAGTGAATATGAAGGGGTGCTAAAATGGCTGACGTGCATCAGGTATACGGGTCTGTGAATAGAAATGGACTAGTTGCACTAAGATAGTATCGACAGCGCTTTCCCAACCGGCAATTCCTGTGACACTGCTGTAATGAACATGCTAAACTACCTTCGGTGTACATGACATGTATTCGCAGTTGCGAATATGGACAACAATCAGCTGTATAGTGGATTGACGACAGTGAAATTTTTTCCCAGACCGGGACTCGAAACCAGATTTCAAGCTTATCGTGAGCGGTCCCCTTACCATTTGCCTATCCGAAAGTTTGCGTCAGGCCTAGAATGGGGCTCAAATAACCAAGCGGTAAGGCGACTGTTCGTTAAATACGGATTCCTGTCCCGGTCTGACACACATTTTTACTGTCATCATTCCTCTGTACAGCTGATGGTTGTTCATGTTTGAAACTTCTAATACATTTCATGTATTCCATAACGGGCCCCAATGGCTGCTGCTTTGGATATGCATGCATGTCCCAAAGAACACTGCATCGTAATTTGGAATGACACAGGCAGAGCAATATTGTATTGAACCTTCGGTGTAAGTCGTCCTTGGCATCACAAATTGTCATCTGAGACCATATGTAACCTAATTAAAAAGATTTCTCTATATCCGTGATTAATTTAAATGAACAGTTTCGGAAAATGCTGCATAATCTACGTGACTCTCAAACAGCTCACCACTATTGCTGTATTCGAACATTACATGATTGTAAGTCCTACTCATCTGCATTAACTTGCATTTTTCTACACTACTGGCCATTAAAATTGCTACACCACGAAGATGACATGCTACAGACGCGAAATTTAGCCGTCAGGAAGAAGATGCTGTGATATGCAAAGATAGTATCGACAGCGCTTTCCCAACCGGCAATTCCTGTGACACTGCTGTAATGAACATGCTAAACTACCTTCGGTGTACATGACATGTATTCGCAGTTGCGAATTTGGACAACAATCAGCTGTATAGTGGATTGACGACAGTGAAATTTTTTCCCAACCCGGGACTCGAAACCAGATTTCAAGCTTATGGCGAGCGGTCCCCTTACCATTTGGCTATCCGAAAGTACATGACATGTATTCGCAGTTGCGAATATGGACAACAATCAGCTGTATAGTGGATTGACGACAGTGAAATTTTTTCCCAGACAGCATTCACACAAGGTTGACGCCGGTGGCGACACCTACAACGTGCTGACATGCGGGAAGTTTCCAACCGATTTCTCATACACAAACAGCAGTTGACCGGCGTTGCCTGGTGAAACGTTGTTGTGATGCCTCGTGTAAGGAGGAGAAATGCCTACCATCACGTTTCCGACTTTGATAAAGGTCGGATTTTAGCCTATCGCGATTGCGGTTTATCGTATAGCGACATTGCTGCTCGCGTTGGTCGAGATCCAATGACTGTTAGCAGAATATGGAATCGTTAGATTCAGAGGGGTAATACGGGACGCCGTGCTGGATCCCAACGGCCTCGTATCACTAGCAGTCGAGCTGACAGGCATCTTATCCGCATGGCTGTAACGGTCTGGCAGCCACGTCTCGATCCCTGAGTCAACAGATGGCGACGTTTGCAAGACAACAATCATCTGCACGAACAGTTCGAAGACGTTTGCAGCAGCATGGACTATCAGCTCGGAGACCATGGCTGCAGTTACCCTTGACGCTGCATCACAGACAGGAGCGCCTGCGATGGTGTACTCAACGACGAACCTTGGTGCACGAATGCCAAAACGTCATTTTTTAGGATGAATCCAGATTCTGTTTACAGCATCATGATGGTCGCATCCGTGTTTGGAGGCATCGCGGTGAAAGCACATTGGAAGCCTGTATTCGTCATCGCCATACTGGCGTATCACCCGGCGTGATGGTGTGGGGTGCCATTGGTTACGCGTCTCGGTCACCTCTTCTTCGGATTGACGGCACTTTGAACAGTGGACGCTACATTTGAGATGTGTTACGACCCGTGGTTCTACCCTTCATTCTATCCCAGCGAAACCCTACATTTCAGCAGGATAATGCACGACCGCATGTTGCAGGTCCTGTATGGGCCTTTCTGGATACAGAAAATGTTCGACTGCTACCCTGGCCAGCACATTCTCCGGATTTCTCACCAATTGAAAACGTCTGGTCAATGGTGGCCGAGCAAGTGGCTAGTCACAATACGCCAGTCACTACTCTTGATGAACTGTGGTATCGTGTTGAATGGGCAGCTGTACCTGTACACGCCATCCAAGCTCTGTTTGACTCAATGCCCAGGCGTATCAAGGCCGTAATTACGGCCAGAGATGGTTGTTCTGGGTACTGATTTCGCACGATCTATGCACCCAAATTGCGTGAAAATGTAATGACATGTCAGTTGTAGTATAATATATTTGTCCAATGAATACCGGTTTATCATCTGCATTTCTTCTTGGCGCAGCAATTTTAATGGCCAGTAGTGTATATTTATATGTTATACACATTATAAAGATGATGTTGTTGCTGTGGTCTTCAAATCGCAGACTGGTTTAATTCAGCTCTCCATGCTACTCTATCCTGTGCAAGTTTCTTCATCTCCAAGTAATTACTTCAAACCACATCATTCTGAATCTGCTTTTTTTATGTAATGTGCGTTTATAACTGCGGCAGGACATTCTCATGAAATTTCTTTTTGTTGGCGCCGACCTACATAGGAATTCATGAACTCTCCCAGAAAGCTAACACGGAGGGATTTAAGAGTTTATTTTGCCCGCGCGCTGTTCGGGAGTTGAACGGTACAGAAGTAGCTTGAAGGTGGTTCGAAGAGCCTTCTGCCAGGCACTTAATTGTGAATTCCAGAGAAATCTTGTAAATGTAGATGTAGAGATTGGGCTCCACCTTCCATACTTTCCTGTCATCACAAGATGGGGTACGTGAATAAGATGGACAGTTCTCTTGTGCAAAAACTTTGACAGAATCAAACACTTTATGTTCCCTAGGCTCAATGGGCGCACCAGACGCCAAGCAGACCCAACAATTGCTTAACAACAAAGAAATAGTGTTGAATCTGTTCGATGTGTATGGCGTTTGCCTGATGTGATTCAGAGTTTGGAAGAAGACTATATGGAGGAGGAGAAACAATGAAAGAAGTTGGTGAGTATTAGGGATCTCCTTGGTGGATATTCTACGGAGAAATTCGAATTAAATTTGAAGAACAATCCAGATGTAGAAACCTTTCCAACTTTGAAAGTCCTCTACTGGTGGATGTTAAAATGGAACAGCTGACAGCGAAGAAGTCAGCGTGGTGTAGGATGTGTATGTTATGGATTGCTGATAAATAAAATATTTGCAGATTTATAAAAATTAAAAGTTTATTCCAGAAGTTATACCAAGTTTCGCGGCCACAATAACAATGTGAACCGCAAGAATTTAAAAAATGGCCGTCCAGCAGCTGAGATGCAACTATCTCACAAAACTGATTGAACTGAAAAAACGCAGAAATGTTCATTTATTTAGAGATGAAATGTGAAATCTACATAATTTTTAGAACTTCATTCTTGAGGTGTAGCTCCGTTACAAATACTGCTGAGCTGTTCTGCTGTGCTCCTGTACATGTAAAACTTATCGTGCAATGTACGAAATAAATTCCAGGTACAGATTTTCCACAAAATTGCTTTATTCCCCCACAAGCCGGTCGGTGGCGAAAAATATGGAACAAAGTTCTACATACTGTGCTGTTGATGGTTAGTAACAAACTGCCTCCCTGCTGTAAACAAACCACTGGTATTGATATGATTTACAACAATCACTGATAATCAGAAGTAACAAATTTTAATAACTGACAATTAAAAGTGTGTAACAGAATTAATCAGATACAGCAACAACAACAACATAGAAAAATAACGAAAATAATGGCTGGTTGATTTGGGGGAATTGACGAAACAGCGAGGTCATAGGTCCCATCAGATTAGGGAAGGTTGGGAAAGGCAGTCGGCCGTTTCAAAAGAAACATCCTGGCATTTACCTGAAGCGATTTAGGGAAATCACGGAAAACCTAAACCAGGATGGCCAGACGCCGGTTTGAACCGTCGTCCTCCAGATGTGAATCCGGTGTGCTAAGAACTGCGCCACCTCGCTCGGTCGAAAATAATGCTTTACAATTTTGTGTCGATGCGAACATAATTTCATAAAGCATTCTGAAATAATTTCCAAGTTTCCAGAAAATAACCATACATATTACAATTTAGTTAATTACAGTCGAAAGAAAGAACGAAAAGTTTTCCTACCATGTGTATAAATGTCAACTAATAGGTTAATCAAAAATAGCTAGCCGATTTCCTGAAAAGAAATTTGTATGTTGCAAAACACTTTGTTTACGTAGGTCATTACGGTTCAAAACTGGCTCTGAGCACTATGGGACTTAACATCTGAGGTCATCAGTCCACTAGCACTTATAACTACTTAAACCTAACTAACCTAAAGATATCACACACATCCATGCCCGAGGCAGGATTCGAACCTGCGACCGTAGCGGTGGCGTGGTTCCAGACTGAAGCGCCTAGAACCCCTCGGCCACACCGGCCGGCCCGTCATTACGGTTTTTGATGAATATTAATTAACAGACTCATCGACGTAGCAAATGTAGATCAATAGCTTAGTAATTATTGAAAACAAAATATTCCTAGCATGTTCACACACTTGTTACTGGGCGCAGAATACAATAGCTGACTCAGATTTTATATAAGTTGCCTCAAACAGACTAATTCAAGTATAGATGCAGTTTAGCATTCTACATTAAACAATTAATTAAGTATAAAACAAATGTAATCTGTTCAGGGGGTAGCGAAGAAGGCTCCAGGGTCTGTTTTATTACAATGGCATGTAAAGTTTCTCCACATACAAGAAGCTATTCAGCTCAAAGCAAAAGCGATATTGTGTCAAAAACGTTGAAATGATGTTTGCAATCCAGTATAACAGAACACTCTAAACGGGACAAACAAAGTTAATGTAGATGGTTTACACCCAAATAACATCATCTGCATCTTTTTTGCACCTTTCTGTATGTGTTTTCATAATCTTTTTCCATCCTTTTCTGACCATAATTCGCACCTTAAAATTATTTCACTAGTAATCGCACTCGCTTGCAATTTTCACAAACAGTCGTGGATGCAGAATTCGTTTATGTCAGAAACGTACAACGAGCAACTCGGTAAGAGCCTTAGAACACCGACGTTGACGGGGTGTGACGACCAGTGTAGGTATGGAAGGAAGACGGAAGCGTGCCTGAGCCGCAGAAGGCACGCGTCCACACGCGCACGCAGGTTTGCTCGCGGTGCGTGAGACACGCATCGCCTGTCCGCCGAGACGCGCGTTCCGCCCGCGTTTATCTGAAGCGCGGCTCGCTCTCTTCCCGAGGGACGCGACCTCCACCAGTTCCCCAGGGGACACTAAATACGGCCCACTGGCAGCGGCGGCCGTATGTGCGATAGCAGAGGATTCTATTGTCCGGCGCTGTGCGACGCGGGAGCTCAATCAGCCGAGATAGCGGGGGGGGCCTGCGTGTACCCGACTCTGCCGCGCGCTGCTAATAAGGCTGGAACGTCTCAGAAGGGGAGGCCACCACGTTGGGATCACGAATTTACCCCAAACTTTGTACACCTTGAGTAGACCATTAAAACAACATAATGCGCAAATAGTAAGGTGCACTACACTGGCAATTACGAGAAAATCAAAATAGAATTTTTACGCGTTTATGTAGCTGATCAAAATCAAATAGGGGTTATACAAGAGTGGGTTTAATAATCAACAAAAAAAATAGGAGTGTGGGTAGGCTATTACAAACAGCATAGTGAACGCATTATTGTGGCCAAGATAGACACGAAGCCCACGCCTAACACATTAGGACAAATTTATATGCCAACTAGCTCCGCAGATGACGAAGAGATTGATGAAATGTATGATGAGATAAAAAGAAATTATTCAGATGAAACTTTCCCGTCCCCTCTATATCTCCCTTGCTACGCAAGCTTCCCTTTTACAATAACGTATGAAATCCTCCCTTAGGATTTCTACCGCTTGCAAAATAATAACAAATGCAATCTTCCCTTTGAAATTAATTCTCTTTCTCAATCTTCGCATACAAATTTAAATGCTGCTTATTAAAAGTTATTTTCTGACTATTTCGACGAAACATAGAATGTGTCGTCGTCGTGGCCCTCATTCGTTACCTGCAATAACCCAAAACTGTTCCTTACCTTTTTTACTGTTACTGGATCGCCATCTGACTGCTACATCGAACTGCGATATGAATATACTTACTCTGTTTTGCTATACTGAAAGGTCTCTGTTGGAGTCCTTTCATGTTAATTTCTTAAATACACTCCTGGAAATTGAAATAAGAACACCGTGAATTCATTGTCCCAGGAAGGGGAAACTTTATTGACACATTCCTGGGGTCAGATACATCACATGATCACACTGACAGAACCACAGGCACATAGACACAGGCAACAGAGCATGCACAATGTCGGCACTAGTACAGTGTATATCCACCTTTCGCAGCAATGCAGGCTGCTATTCTCCCATGGAGACGATCGTAGAGATGCTGGATGTAGTCCTGTGGAACGGCTTGCCATGCCATTTCCACCTGGCGCCTCAGTTGGACCAGCGTTCGTGCTGGACGTGCAGACCGCGTGAGACGACGCTTCATGCAGTCCCAAACATGCTCAATGGGGGACAGATCCGGAGATCTTGCTGGCCAGGGTAGTTGACGTACACCTTCTAGAGCACGTTGGGTGGCACGGGATACATGCGGACGTGCATTGTCCTGTTGGAACAGCAAGTTCCCTTGCCGGTCTAGGAATGGTAGAACGATGGGTTCGATGACGGTTTGGATGTACCGTACACTATTCAGTGTCCCCTCGACGATCACCAGTGGTGTACGGCCACTGTAGGAGATCGCTCCCCACACCATGATGCCGGGTGTTGGCCCTGTGTGCCTCGGTCGTATGCAGTCCTGATTGTGGCGCTCACCTGCACGGCGCCAAACACGCATACGACCATCATTGGCACCAAGGCAGAAGCGACTCTCATCGCTGAAGACGACACGTCTCCATTCGTCCCTCCATTCACGCCTGTCGCGACACCACTGGAGGCGGGCTGCACGATGTTGGGGCGTGAGCGGAAGACGGCCTAACGGTGTGCGGGACCGTAGCCCAGCTTCATGGAGACGGTTGCGAATGGTCCTCGCCGATACCCCAGGAGCAACAGTGTCCCTAATTTGCTGGGAAGTGGCGGTGCGGTCCCCTACGGCACTGCGTAGGATCCTACGGTCTTGGCGTGCATCCGTGCGTCGCTGTGGTCCGGTCCCAGGTCGACGGGCACGTGCACCTTCCGCCGACCACTGGCGACAACATCGATGTACTGTGGAGACCTCACGCCCCACGTGTTGAGCAATTCGGCGGTACGTCCACCCGTCCTCCCGCATGCCCACTATACGCCCTCGCTCAAAGTCCGTCAACCGCACATACGGTTCACGTCCACGCTGTCGCGGCATGCTACCAGTGTTAAAGACTGCGATGGAGCTCCGTATGCCACGGCAAACTGGCTGACACTGACGGCGGCGGTGCACAAATGCTGCGCAGCTAGCACCATTCGACGGCCAACACCGCGGTTCCTGGTGTGTCCACTGTGCCGTGCGTGAGATCATTGCTTGTACAGCCCTCTCGCAGTGTCCGGAGCAAGTATGGTGGGTCTGACACACCGGTGTCAATGTGTTCTTTTTTCCATTTCCAGGAGTGTATGTTGTCATTTACGGCATAAATTCCTCTTCTAAATTTACTGTGGTGTTTCTGACTATCTGGGAGGAGACTGAGCAGTGAAACGTGTTACTTTTACACATAAACAAGAACGATCTGTCACACTACTACACTTTAAAACACAGTTTATATGTAATTCATGTCACACAGTCTCATACGGAACCTATATCCGCTTTCTTTTATATACTGTATATGATAAGATACTATCATCCCCCTTCCCTTCTGTGTGAGAGGATGAATGAGCAAATGTATTTCTAGTTGCATGCCGGAGGGTAGCAGACAAGCCTGTCTGCTAGAGAACAGTAGGACCAACGTCGGAACAGGTAGCTACGCTTTCTAAAAACAAAGAGGTTTCTATCCTTAGTATGGTCCTGTGCGTCCCTTGTCATGTTGGTATAGGAAGCTGCCTGTCTGGTCACTTCCGTTTTGTGTACGGAAGCACCCTTGGTAGGAGCCCAGGTCAGTCTGTCCGCGGTGAGCGTCTGAAGTGGTAAGATCTCCGGCTAAGCGCGTGTCTGCTAAGTCCGTAGGACAATGGATTTCTTAAGATCAGCCTAACTGAAAATTTAATCACCTTTATTTCAGGTTTAGCTCTAAAATATCTAATGTTATCCTAAATTGCTACGCAGTGTAATTCGAGTGTGAAGTTCAGAATATATTCCGGTAGTTGCTTTGTCACTACTTTGTGAGTAAAGTGGAACCACGTGTTGATCAGTAACTCTAAGATCATCAATCTTAAATACGAATGTGCGTGAGATTATAACATCTCCTCTTGACAATATTTTTCAATATAGCAACTATTCTTTATGTTCAACCCACGTGGGGTGTACTTTGTGAGACCAGTACCACGTGCTTATACAATTGTTTGACCCATCAGGTTACTAGTAAGACGATAGTAACCAGTTCAAGGTTTTTCTTTTGTAAATTGCTTTTCGATCTAATTTATTTTAATTATCAAAATTAGTGTAGAGTTACACTCTTTGTGTAAACCAAGTTGACCACGTGAAGCATGTGGTGTAATCATCAAAGTAGTCCTCAGCTATTCTTTTCGGGAAGATTTCACAGAGAGTTAGTATCAATTTAGTGTACCAGTGTGTGGTAATTACATGACGGACAGGATTGCGCTCCGAACGTAACTTCTTTGGGTGAAAATTGAATCAGTTGGTAGTGGTTAATTTCCTCTTGCATATGTTTCAACGTTCTTCATGTGTTATTTTATGAATGCAGTGTTGTATGCAGTCTCCCAATCTTGGCTCCATATTTGATGTGTTCTGTAAGATTAAAAACTCACATTTACACAATCCTAAATAAGGCACCAGTTTAGTTATGAATCAAGTTTAATATACTGAAATTTCAATGATCAATGTTAAAATAAATTTCGAAATATATATATATATATATATATATATATATATATATATATATATATATATATATATATCACCGGTTGTCGTATGACTATTAAAAGATTATAATTGTTAGTCTGGTTGGGAATTTGGTAAGCTAGACTGGATACCTGGTGTAACAGTTGCTCAGTAATGCAAGGTTAACTTCCCCAGACAGCTCACAGCTTTTAACCCGCTTTCATTGTCTATCAGCACCGCTTTCAGAACACATGGCGACCCTGTTCTGTGATTCCGCTAGACTCTGGAATCTCTGAAACGTTGGATTGCGAGCGTTGTATAATCTTAATTTTTTTCCCTGCAGCGCTCAAACAACTTCTGCGTTGTTTCTGAGCAGACTTTCAAATGATTCACGGCGTTGTTGAGCGGCGTTGTGTTGTTTGTCTTGTTATTTTGTTTTCTATATTTGTGTGTTTTATATGTGTGTGTGTGTTTTTTTTCTCGCTTGTAAATTGCACTGCTACGACCAAAGATAAAAATTTGTGTTGTGTGTGAAAACGTGCGTACTAGGTTGGGTACCTTTCGTGTAACTGTCATGATTTTTGGGGGATACATTTATTGTGATTAGTGTGTTGCGTACTGGGTATAAATTGAACTAATGCAGACACGTAGCCAAGCTAAAAGTAGGCGGTCCAACAACTTAAGCAACATGGGCCAAGGGGATAATTTGATTTCGAATATTAACGCGTCGGACGGTTCCGAAAATGCAATGGGGAATACTTCATACGAAATGCAAAACAGGACGAACGGGCTCACAGCAGAGCCAGAAATTAATTTGCCTCCTACAAACCAAACTGATTTGGCAGAACTCATGAAAGCCTTATTGCAACAATATAAAGAAAACGCAGAGAAATCAGAAAAATCGTTCTGAGAACAAAAAGAATCGTCTGAAAAATCGATCCGAGAGATAGGCGAACAAATGACGCAGAAATCTGAAAAATCGATCCGAGAGCTAGGCGAACAAATGACGCAGAAATCTGAAAAATCGATCCATGAGCTAGGTGAACAAATAGACAAAAAACTAATCCAGCAGGTAAATAAAGTCGACAAGTCGATGCAGAGAGTGTCCGATGATATCTCACAAAGAATATACAATCTGGCAAGTGAAATAAAAAGTGATATTATGAAAGAATTAGGCCGTACATTTGAACAAATCGATGACCGTCTGGAAGCCTTACAACAGAGCAAGCGAAGTCGCGATGCGGAATCTAAAGAGAGCGAAGAACAGCTACTTAGGAATTTCCAAGCGCTGAGAGAAGAATGCGAAAGGGAACGCCAGCAGGTACTCTCGAGGTTCCAGGAGGCGGAAACGCATTGTCCCGCGTCCGTTAGCAACACAGTAGCGGACAACAGTCAAGCGATTCACGCACTCGAACAGCAAGTAGAAAAATGGTGCGAAGGACAACAGACAAATACATGATAAGATTGCGGCATTAGCGGACATCGTAGACATGATGAAGGTGACGGAGAGCAATAACAATACTACACAGGTAGCGGTCGCAGAGACCAAAGGAGTGCGTTCGCTTCTTAGATTTCAGAAGGGACAATACTGTAACAGGAGAATTACAAGAACGCGTGATGCATCTGGAAAGCTGCATTAGGTGTGATTCCGAACTCGCCAATAGCACTAAAAATAGCTGTACGAACAGTGTGGTGAGGGACTCCGGCAACGAGGGAGATTTTGACGACAGGGAAGAATGTATTTTGAGGGGCAGGCATGAGAAAAATAGAAACATTCAAGGGCCTCGCCAGGAGGAAATGTGGGGATTTGATTTCAAACATTTCCTTACGGTGAGAAAGTTTGAGATATTTCGAAATTCGCAAAAAGGAATACATCCACGAGCATGGCTCGAGCAGTTTGAGTTCTGTCTTCCCCCGACTGGGCAAGTTCACATAAGATAGAATATATGTGTGGCTATTTGGAAGGCGAACCGGCGATTCGCATGAGGTCGGCAGCGCGTCACTGCAACTCCACTCAGGAGTTTCGACAAGCCTTTCTGTCCGCCTATTGGTCGGAAGCGGCACACGATAGGGTCAAGCATGGCATAATTATGCTGCCAAATTTGAACCAGTCTGGTTTCGGCAGCCCAGCACGCCTATTCGACCACATGCTGCAGGCAAATCAATTTCTATACGACCCATACGGGCCTGCGGAACTAATTAGGATATGCATCACCAAATTGCCGATGCACTTGCGCCACGTCATTCTTGCGGGACGATGCAAAGAGGACGTGGAAACGTTTAAGACGCTTCTCCAAGAGTTGGAATATAATACAGCAGAATGCCCGCCTAATCAGGCACAAAGTTATTGAATGGTTCAAATGGCTCTGAGCACTATGGGACTCAACTGCTGAGGTCATTAGTCCCCTAGAACTTAGAACTACTTAAACCTAACTAACCTAAGGACATCACAAACATCCATGCCCGAGGCAGGATTCGAACCTGCGACCGTAGCGGTCTTGCGGTTCCAGACTGCAGCGCCTTTAACCGCACGGCCACTTCGGCCGGCTCACAAAGTTATTACTAATCAACGGCGTGACTGGTCGTCGCGACGCGAACGGAACAATAATCGGGACCGGCCGTATAGAAACTGGGGTAACAGTCGCGAACACAGGTGGAGGAACAGAAATGATCGAGGACGTGGACAGGACCGTGAACGCTACAGGTACGACAACCAGAATCGATACTATGATGAACACGGTGGGAATAGGATTGTAGGCGGAGCACCACATGATGTTGAAATTCGGCCGGCCAACCCTAGACATAATCCAGCAAATGGAAATGAACAAAACCGGCAATGACAAATGATAAGCACAGAAGGCGCCCAATCGGAACAAATGAGCGACAATGCAAATGAGAACATAGGATATATAGAGAGGGAAGATATTACAGAGGACGGCGATGAGAAAGAATTGATTAGTTTACATTTGTGACATATGCATTTTGAATAATATGTTGGTAAAAATAATGATAAAGATGTTTCTATGTGATTGATTGAAGTGATGTTTTTAGTTTTTCTTTATTTTCTTTCCTTGTGCAATTAGGATTTAGGTTGGTTCAAATGTGAAGATAAAAGGTTTCTTTGCGAAAAAGTGAAATGTGCTTTATGGTTTTTTTTGTGTAAATTGAAAAGAGTCGCTCCTGAGAGAAGCAAGATCTGTGTTAAATTAATGCAAAACTCAGGGGAATATCCGATCTGTGGGTATTATGGGTCTGGCAAACCCAGGTCCCCAGCTGTTAGTAGCCTTGTTTCCGATTTTCTGCTTTCAGTGCTACTATCTATCTATTACTATTCTATATCTGTCAGTATAAATGAGGATCTCTTACTATAGTATGCGTACTGTACGAATATTATAAGATAGGAGAACTCTGAGAAAGGAATGAGTAAGTTTGGAATCTTGAAAACAGGATGCGATAATACGATTGTTTAACCAATGGCTTCCCAATATGCAGTAATATGTTAATATTGATTATATATCTTTTTTGTTCTTTATAGCTGAGTACGTAAAGTGCTGTCTGTGGATTTCGTAAGTAGATTGATTCCCTTCAAGGTGAAAGAAGAGTTGTGGTTTGTGTAATTTACGTGGCCCTGAAATTGTATTATGGCAGTTAAATGACGAGCAGTTTTCCAGCAAATGGAGAATGGAACGGAAATATGGATCCTTTTTGTAGTCTTGACTTATATTGAGCCAGAGCCTGAAAAATTATTCTGCGTTAATACTTGTCCTATAAAAGTGACGTTTATGTGTTTTGCTGATGCTGTGAGCATTACAGCTTACTGTTTTCGCTGGTGCAGGATGCACTGCAGCCTATATGAGTTGAACTGAAGAAATGTCCCTCTTGAAGGTAGAGGAAGATTAAATAATTTTGATAATGGGACCGAAGGAATGCTTTGTTTAATGTAATAAGGATGAAGCAAAACATTTGTCATTTAAACTACAGGAGGATTCGGATCTTTTGTGTCTGTTGTAAGTTCAATATGTTAAGATGATACTGTTTTACAGAATAGAGGTGACCACAATTTTGCCATTCATGAGAAATGAATCCAGAATGACCACCACAGGCGAAATAACTGATTTGGAAGCGAAAGGTAAATTAAAGAAAGAACGAAATGGGTAAGAAAATGTAATATAACCTGTATAATGAAAATATTTTTACCCTTCTCAGAGTCATCTGTGTGATTAATTCTTGCGATAACGTAATTTTAGATGAAATTTTCTTACTGTTTTATGTGTGAATATATGAGTATGATAAATGTATAATTGCGAGTCTTTTATCAGGTGTGTCAACTGGTATAAATGTTTTGGCGTGTAAATAACCATTGTTCTTTTTACTGTGTATGTTTAAGGAAAGTTTCTCCATATTTATCATGTGACAAGACACATGTGGCGAGCGTCAGGAAGAGGACGAATTAGAACAATGTTGTAGTGGTGTAAACACTGTGTTGACATAGCATTGAAGTAGCTTATTGGATTAACTAGTAGTGGATTGAAGTAGAATTTTGAGTAATACATGTTTATGGGTAGTTAGTTTGTAGTATAGACAACAGGTGTGCATGTGTGTGTGTGTGTGTGTGTAAATAACATTTGAACACTATGCTGTCCTGGCCTATACTTACACAAGGCATAATCCTATTCATTTTAGTGAATTAATAAGTAGCATTTGATTTATTAAAATGCAAGTGAACCACATTAGTGATGTGAATTAAGATATTATATTGTCAGTTCATTTAATTTTTATTTTTATACTGTCAAGTTATTTCACTTTTACTTTTTATATTGTCTAGTCATTTAACTTTTATTTTTATATTGCCGATTCATTTAAGTTTTTTATTTGCAAGAAAAAGAATAAGTCTTACTTTTGTTCTCAAAAATTGTGAAAGACAATACTAAGCGGTATTATGTATGACATTTTGTAATTACATAACTATGATGAACAATTTCTGTGAATGCAGTTGAGAACGTGAAAACGAACTGGCTAAACTCTTACGAGACACCGGCAGCAGTGCGGAGGAGGACTAGTTGTAGACAGGCGGGTTTCCCAGCAGGACACACTGTCAACCGGCCACTTCGGGAGCGCGGTCACAACAAAAGAAGGGTACGGGACAAACACTTTCCCTTGCACCCGGAGCCAATGGCCGGCCGCACTAGTGCGACCCTTCGTGGAGGCAATGACCTGAGATGGGCGAGCGGTCCACCGCACGGAAATCCATCTGCTGGCAACGCACCACACGCACGCGACCGTGACGAGATGGCCGTGGTGAAACGACAGAAGACAGGGGATAAAGGGGCGTGGAGCCTTTTGACAGGTACTGTCCAGAGAAATTTGCAGGCGTCAACGACGACTATCAACATTTCCTGGCGGATGCCCACTGTCATGCGACAGTAAATCATAGTTCGATGTTCTCTTGTCGCTAAGGGTGGCACAAAGAAGAGCCATTAAGTGTCATCCTTGCCCAGGAATATCAAACCGGCGAGCCAATTGAGGATAACTCAAGAATGTAACAACACAATGGGCGTGGAGCCTTTTGACACATACTGTCCAGAGAAACTGGCAGACTTCAACGACGCCTATCAACATTTCCTGGCGGATGCCCACTGTCAAGCGACAGTAAATCATAGTTCGATGTTCGCTGGTAGCTAAGGGTGGCACAAAGAAGAGCCATTAAGTGTCATCCTTGCCCAGGAATATCAACTTGGCATGTCAAACGAGGATACCGCACGAATTTGACAACACAAACATGGAACCAAATCGAGATGTACGTGACACGGGCCACCAAGAGAAACTTCATAAGAGGGTAGAGACGACGGGATTGCACGCAACAGATGGACAAAAATCCCTACTGACAGCTGCGGCGACGTACCCCCCCCCCCCTACCTTCCCTTATATTGTGCCTCGGAACAGTGGAACTACTAAGTGTGTGAGTGAACAGTAATTATACGGTTCTTAGTCCAATGCATATACGTGTGTTTCTGTTAGAGAAACTCTGACTCATGTGTTTTGCAGGGGTTCGATTTATTGGTGTTTATTAGACTGACTCTTGTACTTTGCAGGTGTTGTGTTTATTGACTTTTAGACTATGACTCTTGTATTTTGCAGGTGTTTTATTTATTGGTGTTTTTTTTTAGACGTTGACTATTGTACTTTCAGAGCTGTTTTATTGATCAATGTTTGTTTTTGTGTGTTGTATTAGATTTGTGATATTTTGTTTCGTAAATTCATTCCTGTGGCATTGCTTCGTTTATCAGCCAGATAGCTATTCATGCTCATTGGACAGTGATCGTTTAGCCTTTGCATGGGGCATATTTATAATGAGGAACCCCTTAAGTGTAACAATCACATAATTAATTGTAGTTTCAGTATAATGACACAATGATCATTGTTTGCTAACTAACTGAAATATAGTAGAGTGATTAAATTAGTGCCACAAAGTTATTTTAATTCTACAAATTATTAGTTTTATAAGATATAGAATTTTTTTGCGATAACCACTTTGTAAAACATGTTTTTTCTCTTATCATTTTTTTTGCTTTTGTGGATTGTGCATTGTAATGTTCTGCTTTTTTATACTGATGTAATTTTCATGTTCTTTTTTAATTGCTGTGGCACCTTTGCTATTTTCATAAATTTTACTTGTCAATAAACAGTCATAAATTTTCCTGTGATCAGTTGGCTCTTGCAATGAGCAAATACTGGTGAACTCCATAAGGGCGACAACCAGAAATTCTTTTCATATTAATGACACAGGAACCATTGTTTTTATTTGCTGATCGAATTAGGTCTACACTATCTTTTAAATAGGTGTCACAGATTGTTTTTTTTTTCTCTTAGAAATTGGTAGATTCTAAAGATGTGTTGAAATTATTGTGTTTTAGCAAGTAGCTGGTGACCTTTTGCCTTTTTTTACATTTCTGGTTTAAGTTGGGAGTGAGAAGCCTGCTTGGGAATGTCCTAGCATGGCCAGAAAATTCCCTGCACAGTCTTTTCCCGGAGCGTTGGGGTTATGAATGGTCTCTGTTGGAGTCCTTTCATGTTAATTTGTTAAATCTGTTGTCATTTACGGCATAAATTCCTCTTCTAAATTTACTGTGGTGTTTCTGACTATCTGGGAGGAGACTGAGCAGTGAAACGTGTTACTTTTACACATAAACAAGAACGATCTGTCACACTACTACACTTTAAAACACAGTTTATATGTAATTCATGTCACACAGTCTCATACAGAACCTACATCCTCTTTCTTTTATATACTGTATATGATAAGATACTATCATCCCCCTTCCCTTCTGTGTGAGAGGATGAATGAGCAAATGTATTTCTAGTTGCATGCTGGAGGGTAGCAGACAAGCCTGTCTGCTAGAGAACAATAGGACCAAAGTCGGAACAGGTAGCTACGCTTGCTAAAAGCAAAGAGGTTTCTATCCTTAGTATGGTCCTGTCCGTCCCTTGTCATGTTGGTATAGGAAGCTGCCTCTCTGGTCACTTCCGTTTTGTGTACGGAAGCACCCTTGGTAGGAGCCCAGGTCAGTCTGTCCGCGGTGAGCGTCTGAAGTGGTAAGATCTCCGGCTAAGCGCGTGTCTGCTAAGTCCGTAGGACAATGGATTTCTTAAGATCAGCCTAACTGAAAATTTAATCACCTTTATTTCAGGTTTAGCTCTAAAATATCTAATGTTATCCTAAATTGCTACGCAGTGTAATTCGAGTGTGAAGTTCAGAATATATTCCGGTAGTTGCTTTGTCACTACTTTGTGAGTAAAGTGGAACCACGTGTTGATCAGTAACTCTAAGATCATCAATCTTAAATGCGAATGTGCGTGAGATTATAACATCTCCTCTTGACAATATTTTTCAATATAGCAACTATTCTTTATGTTCAACCCACGTGGGGTGTACTTTGTGAGACCAGTATCACGTGCTTATACAATTGTTTGACCCATCAGGTTACTAGTAAGACGATAGTAACCAGTTCAAGGTTTTTCTTTTGTAAATTGCTTTTCGATCTAATTTATTTTAATTATCAAAATTAGTGTAGAGTTACACTCTTTGTGTAAACCAAGTTGACCACGTGAAGCATGTGGTGTAATCATCAAAGTAGCCATCAGCTATTCTTTTCGGGAAGATTTCACAGAGAGTTAGTATGAATTTAGTATACCAGTGTGTGGTAATTACATGACGGACAGGATTGCGCTCCGAACGTATCTTCTTTGGGTGAAAATTGAATCAGTTGGTAGTGGTTAATTTCCTCTTGCATATTTTTCAACGTTCTTCATGTGTTATTTTATGAATGCAGTGTTGTATGCAGTCTCCCAATCTTGGCTCCATATTTGATGTGTTTTGTAAGATTGCAAACTCATATTTTCACAATCCTAAATAAGGCACCAGTTTAGTTATGAATCAAGTTTAATATACTGAAATTTCAATGATCAATGTTAAAATAAATTTCGAAATATAAACTGATTTATTTCTTTTTACTTAAATTCTCTTTTATATATATATATATATATATATATATATATATATATATATATATATATATATATATATATATATATATATATATATCACCGGTTGTCGTATGACTATAAAAAGATTATAATTAATGTTAGTCTGGTTGGGAATTT
This sequence comes from Schistocerca nitens, assembly GCF_023898315.1. Classification (NCBI taxonomy): domain Eukaryota; kingdom Metazoa; phylum Arthropoda; class Insecta; order Orthoptera; family Acrididae; genus Schistocerca; species Schistocerca nitens. Next base: position 188,380,447 of record NC_064622.1, read on the forward strand.
GGTAAGCTAGACTGGATACCTGGTGTAACAGTTGCTCAGTAATGCAAGGTTAACTTCCCCAGACAGGTCACAGCTTTTAACCCGCTTTTATTGTCTATCAGCACTGCTTTCAGAAAAAATTAATGCAACAACATTACAATACTCTATTAGTGCCCGTATTTATTAGCAAAGCTGCCGTTATTCTTTAATAGCAAAGCCGACGTTATTCTTTAATTAATTTGACTGAAGCTACGTGATTCATAGTTAAACTTTTCCTTGACAACAATAAAATTTTGCGAAGTTTTACGTTGATGGTGTTTGAGATGCATTATAATCAGGAGTGCAATACTGCTGGCAAAAATTTATTATATTCTGAATGAAATGATTTTACAGACGTTCAAATGGGACTTAGTTTTTAAAATAATCTTACAACTAGCATTGCACAAAGATACCTTCAGTAGTCTTCAGTGTCTCAAAAAGTTAATTCAATAATATTAGTTCCTCTTATGATAATAGTTAGTTGATGTCTCTGTACATCCGTTTATAATCTCTTGTAAATCAAAGCTAGTAGCTGGCAGGCACACCACTCCTCTCAGCCTCTCGCATCAGGCCTGCTACCGACTCGCTTCATATCTCGCTTACTACTGACTTCCTACGAACGCTAAAGTGCGGTCTCTCCTGCCAACAATGCTTTCTGGTGCAGACAATCCCTGCTACCATTACAAAATGTATCAATGCGCGGTCTTTCCCGCTCTTTTCTTAAAATGTATCCATACGCTGTCTCTCCCGCCTAGGGTTGCCATAATCTCGGAATCCAAAACCGGGACAAAACTTACGGTCTCCGTAGCCGATCGAAGGAAATAAGAGGAATAAGGAGTCCTCATGCCCATAAGCTAAGGAAAATGTGCATTTAATTAATGATCCAGAGTTTAGGAAGGACTGCTTCATTAAGAAAGCATTTATTACAGAAAATAAGAATGTGCATTACATTATTCAGTACACGAATTTCTATTGTCATCATTTGAGCTTTTCTTATACCAATCGTATTTCTCAGAACCTTGAATAGATGAAAGGAACTTAATCTGGTTCTCAATAAGTTTATGAAATTCACTGCAACTTACATTTTTCATATTGTACTGTATTTGCATCACTGCATTAACTGATTTTACTGTTAACCTATTCCTTTCTTCTGTCCACTGAGAATTCATGAGGGAAAAGACTCTCTCTACATTGGCGTTATGACTGGGAATGGAGAAATTAAATTCCACAATTTTCAGCAACTCTGGATACTGCTCACTATAAATACAATTATGAATGAAAAACACAAATTTCTTATGTGACATCATATTCTCAAAACTTTCATCTTTGACCTCCCCCAAAACACACTTTAATTTCAGTACTTGGTCAAAGAGAAGGGACTCATTAAATTTACAGCTTGTATTTCCATGCATCCACTTGAATGTCTTTTCAACATTTTCCCATGAAGGTACAGTCTTTAGCAAAATCCAGTCAAAATGTTTAATATCAGACAAGGGCTTACTTCATTTTATCAAGTAATCAATAACAGTTTGATAGAAAAGAGAGGCTGCCCCTAGAAATGTAGACTGCTGATACTGTGTGAGGTCAGACATTAATTCTTTAACTTTAGACGTAACGAAAACACACTGGTTTCTCTCTCCTAAAATTTGCAGTATATTTTCTAGCTCCAGTCTTACCTCATTCACTGATATGTCTTCCCTCTCAATGCTGCTAACTGCCCTCTGGAAAGGATTCATTTGTGCATACAAGAAGAGCAGATACATTTCACCAACAGAATCAGAAAAGAACTTCTTGAGAAGGGAAGGACATGTATCAAGTGAAAGAAAGTAAGACTTAAGTGCCTTAAACATGTGGATGAACCTCTCTATAGCAGGAAACATGGTGAGCCACCTGGTTGTTACATGTCTAAGTAGGTCCTTATGTGTCACATCAACAAATTCTGAAAATTCTTTTAGTGATGCTACACGAACAGTATATATGGAGAAATAATTAAAAACCTTTATGATAATGCTCTCAATATCATAAGAGAGGACATCTGCACCAGTATGAATTGCATTATGCAAAATATGAGCTGGACAACCTACTCCTAAAATTTCCCTATTCAGTTTCTTCTGAAGTTTCTTGTACACATTGTTTTCTCCTTTTATCGCAACACCCCCAAAGTTAGTATTTGTGTTATCTCCACCAAAAGCAGATACCTTATCACTAAGCCCATGTTGTAAAATGGCACTGTATACACACTCAGTTATTGCACTAGAATCCTCACTGTCACATTCATTTAAATTTAACAATCTACTTTGGACACCTTCGTCATAATCAAAATACTGCACAAGAACAGGAAATATTTTCAAATACTTATGGTTGCTAGCATCAGTGCTAATACTAACATAATTGGCCTTCGATAGACTGTTCCTTGTTCTGTCTTCAATGAACGGTGATATCACTTTATTAACGATGGCTTCTGTGTTAGTTTTGCCGCTGGAGAAGTTTACTGCAACTTTCGAGTCACTAAAAACGTGAGAGATAATTTTTGATGTGCAAGAACTTGAGTCGTATGAATGATGGCGCTTGACACAGTGAAATGCAAATGCAGCTTCTGCTGCAGCTACATTATTACCATCTGTCTGTGTTTTGAAAAAGCTGGTGAGCTGTTTGGAAGATGATGAACCCACTGCCGTCTTATGCTTTTTTGATTGTACGTGGTCGTTAATATCACGTCTACCTCCATTACTGATTAAAATGTAGGAACTGTGAAGAGGAAAAACGTGTAATAGAATAATTTTTCTAGGAAAACAACGATTTCAATGGATCTGTGTAATCGTAATGTTACTCACCCGCAAATTTTGCAGAAAGCTTCGTATTCAGTTCTTACCGCCCTTTTTAAAATTATATCAATGTGCGGTCTCTCTTGCCAACAATACTTTGGTACAGACATTCCCTGCTACCACAATTATTTCCAACATGACAAATATTAATTATTCCCACTTAATCCTATTAATAAAAAATAAACATCTTTCATAAATTGTGGTTTGACAATAGACAATAGAAATATACACGTCTTACACAGATAGTGAAGGGAGACGAAAATTTAATAGTCGTGGGTAACTGGAATTGGATAGTAGGAAAAGGAAGAGAAGGAAACGTAGTAGGTGAATATGGAATGGGGGTAAGGAATGAAACAGGAAGCCGCGTGGTAGAATTTCGCACAGAGCGTAACTTAATCACAGGCAACACTTGGTTCAAGACTCATGACAGAAGGTTTTATACCTAGAAGAGGCCTGGAGATACTGGAAGGTTTCAGATAGATTATATAATGGTTAGATAGAGATTTAGAAAGCAGGTTTTAAATTGTAAGACATTTCCAGGGGCAGATGTGGACTCTGACCACAATATATTGGTTATGAACTGTAGATTAAAACTGAAGATACTCCAAAATGATCTGAAATTAAGGAGATGGGACCTGGACAAACTGGCACAACCAGAGGTTGTAGAGAGTTTCACGGAGAGCATGAAGGGACGATTGACAAGACCGAGGGAAAGAAATACAGTAGAAGAAGAATGCATAGCTTTCAGAGATGAAATAGTAAAGGCAGCAGAGGATCAAGTAGGTAAAAATATGAAGGCTAGTAGAAATCCTTGGGTAACAGAAGAAATATTGAATTTAATTGATGAAAGGAGAAAATATAAAAATGTAGTAAATGAAACAAGCAAAAAGGAATACAAACGTCTCAAAAATGAGATAGACAGGAAGTGCAAAATGGCTAAGCACGGACGGCTAAAGGACAAACATAAGGATGTAGAGGCATATATCACTACGGATAAGATAGAGACTGCCTACAGGAAAATTAAAGAGGCCTTTGGAGAAAAGAAAACCACTTGTATGAATACCAAGAGCTCAGATAGAAACCCAGTTCTAAGCAAAGAAGGGAAAGCAGAAAGGTGGAAAGAGTATATAGAGGGTCTATACAAGGGCGATGAACATAAGGACAATATTATGGAAATGGAAGAGCATGTAGATGGAGATGAAGTGAGAGATATGGTACTGCGTGAAGAGCTTGACAGAGCACTGAAAGATCTAAGTCGAAACAAGGCCCCGGGAGTAGACAACATTCCATTAGAACTACTGTTTACGCTGAGAAAAAAATTAGCTCCAGTTTTGGCCATCAATAGCAAAAATCTGGTGCTTGAATGCAAAAAATACGCATAGAAAAATTTCCATATTTAATGGACTAGTAACAGGACGTGGGCACAAAAAGTGAAAAGCGTGAGAATGCGTAATGTTGATTTTATTACTAACAGCCCTTACAAAAATTATTCAGTATGAACACCGGAGACGGCGACGAGATGCTGCATTCGTAAAACGACATGGTCAACATTTACTCGCAGCAGCTGCAGTGTAATCTCAGCAGTGTGGTCCTGTACATTGGCCTTTTCATGTAGAGAACGAACGTGCTCTGGCAGACGCGTTTTTGTACATATCCTCAGAGCCAAAAGTCAATTGGATTCAGAGCAGGTGATCTTGCAGGCCATGTATCTGGAAAACCTCTCAAGATACCACATTTGTGGAATGTTTCATTAAGCAGATCTTTCACTGGCCGAGCGACATGACATGTCGCCCTATTTTGCATGAAAACCGCGGTTTCCCCACTTTTGCACCCTTAAAAAGCAGGAATCAAATGCTGTTGAAAGAGGTCTCGATAATATGCAGAAGTTATAGTGCCCCTGACAGGCTCCCTAGGTGTATTCTCTTCAAAGAGTAGTGGGTTGAGGCCAGGCGAGGTGGCCGAGTGGTTCTGGGCGCTACAGTCTGGAACCGCGCGACCGCTATGGTCGCAGGTTCGAATCCTGCCTCGGGCATGGATGTGTGTGATGTCCTTAAGTTAGTTAGGTTTAAGTAGTTCTAAGTTCTAGGGGACTGATGACCTCCAAAGTTAAGTGCCATAGTGCTCAGAGCCATTTGAACCATTTGAAGTAGTGGTTTGAGAATAAAGATGTTTGTGAGTCCACATCACACAGTCACATACGGATGGTACAATGGCTGTTCGAGCACAACACACGGTTTAACAGTATCTCAAATTCAACAGTCTTGTGTAGTCACTGCAGCTTGTAGTGTAAAATGTGCCTCGTGACTCCGTATAATCTTGCCCAGCCACCAAGTCGATCATTGCCAGAAACCGAAGAGCAAATTCACAACTTTGCTGTGGATCATGAAATTTCAGTTACTGTACTGTCTGGATCTTGTACGTATATATGTATAAAATAGAGTGTAGAACCTGTAAGACGTCATGGTCTCCTGACCGCCCTCACAATCATATTCCTCACATCAGGACGTTTCATTCGAACCCGAACTTGATAAGATAAAGTCAGTGTTGTATTAATTCATGTAAACGATATGCAAATAACAAGTGCACACTGGGGTTGAAATTCTCGAGGCAGGCGTACACACATACATTCCAGACACGATGGTCACAGGAGCTTTTAGTTCGGCAGAGGCAGACCACACACAGGGAGGCCGGTCCCTTCAGAGGACGAGTCAGCCTCGACCACCCGTGGAGCAGACAGCGTGTGCTCGAGTGAAAGGGGAAACGAACCCGTGTTCAGCTTAAAAGAAAATTCCACTACATTGTGTGGGAGCGTCCAGCCTACACATTCTTTACACATAGCACGCAGTTTCAGAGATTTTCGCAGGGAGATAGCAAACGCCAAACGCCAATACTACAGATTTCCGTATTGGTTGCCTTAAACGAAACGCCATTCTCCGGTTTTAGAAGAGCAATGCTGATTGGCAGACGATATTTCTGACGCCTTGAGCTGAAGGAGTAATGGAAGAGACCAAAAGATATACTCCTTCACGTCTGACGTGGAGAGGCGCCGTTCCGTTGTCGCTCCTGGAGTGAGGAAAAGTCTCTCCCCAGTACTTCACTGGGAGAGCACCTCTGTCGAGAGTGAATCGAAGTGCGACTCTTATTTTGAGTCCTTGCCACTGAGCGTTGTTCACTGTGTTGGCCGACACATTTATTGTGCGGTGTGAACGGACAGAGTTATAGTTAAACGACTGCGAGCGAATTTTTGAGTGGCATCGCGGTGGACTGGTTATCTGACTGGTGTACCACGCCAATAGTTAGACTAGGGGCGAATAGGAATCCTTGACTTCATCAAGGCGTAGGGAGAGTTTGATTGGCGAAGGTCAATCCAGATAAAACGAGAGTTATCTTATATGTCAGCAGCGAGCGGCGCGGACAGCAGTCATCGCAGCTTACGGTATTGTGCGCTACACTTATTGCGAGTCCCATATTTCCTCCACAACAGAACACTTCACTGCATTTCACACGCGACAGCCTCGACCGTACCTAGCAACATTCTAAAGGTTAATTATTCAAGTTGAGTAGGCGCGCCTCTCAGCCATTCTACCAAGTCAATAACAATCTTAAACTTTGTATAGAAATTTCATTAGCGAATCCTATCCTTGAGAGGTAACTTCACATTCCGAAAAGAACCAGGATATAACTTGTTCAATTCATAACTAAAAGTGCCGTTGTGATTTCTCAGAATTTTTGCAAAATAAATAATAATTTTCGTTAGTTTCATGTTTTTCTTACACTAACTAGCACTACTCCAGTATCCAAGTATCCCACTAGTTACATAAGAAATTTTGTGAATTTTTGTGTCATTTCCTTACAGCGGACGACTCCAGAAGATATTTATTGCTGAAAGTTTTTCAGACATTTCTCTGTAGAACGTTAGGAGCGTCTGACTTCTGTAGTAGTGTGGGGGTGGAAATTGCATCTTGCAGGAGCCGCAGGGTAAAGGGTACATCTCAGATTAATCCGTTGCGCAGAATAACAGAATAGCAGGTCAACCCCACACCACAGAAACCTTCCATACTGTGGACTGGACAATTCTTGTGACATTGCGCTACCACTACCCGGGGCACGTACTGCATGGTCAGTTGCAGCAACAGCCGCGCCGTCAATAACTCCCATTAGAATAGGACGTCTTCCCCTTCCAGGTGCCACAACAAACTCACCCGAATTTTCGAATTTCAATAACATTTTCTTTAAAGTATTTAATGGCATGGGACCTTTCCTCATACCCTTCAGTGGGCGATGCCTTCTCAGTGTAGTGCTGTCATTTCCGCCGTTCACATAAAACAGTTTCACTTACAGTGCACGGTCTCGCTTCTCGACAGCCATACTGTTCACTCACATTGTAGCTTGTCAAATAACAGCGTGGACGTCATACCGTCAAACAAACAGTGCACAGCGCCAAGTTTGCACCTGGTGGCCAAAACTGGAACTAACTTTTTCCAGCGTACATAGGTTCCGCATTAGCGGATTAGCAAATTTACCACGTTTTGCTGCCATATGAAAGTTACAACCGCCACTGGACCTCTGTGAATAGCTGCAATTTAATTATAACCACCAGGTATTAGTAAGTTGAAAACCACACGAGACAGTGTATTCCACTTGCCAGTACAGTTCAGACAGCGGCATAGATACTCTCTTTTGGAGGATATTTACGCTGGATGGGATGGAGCTCTTGATACGTTTGCATCATCACTTCGAGTAAACGATCTCTCTGTCAGCATATGGCTAAAGGAAAAAGTAGATCGTAAAAATATTCAAGGGTAGCGGCGTGAAAGATAAAATGTGTCACCTGCCCAAATTTTACGTAGGCCAAACAGGTTGAACTTCTGTTGTCAACTTTAGAACGTTGTAACGTAGGAAATAATAAAACAGCTTTTTATTCTCAATTGAAAAAGGGGGACATCAAGTAGGACATCTAGATTATCTTGATATCTGTCATTACGTTCTGTAAAGATAGCGGCAGTTGTTCTCTGGTGGTGGATGGTGCGTTGGGGTGAGTCACTGCAGCTCGTTGTCACTAGTAGCCTTTACTTCTGTCCCAGAGTATTCCATGAGGTTCGTACCTACATCAGACGAGGGCTTGGACAGCGGGTATCGTGGTCTCGGTCGCCTATGCAAATGTTCAAAATGTTCAAATGTGTGTGAAATCTTATGGGACTTAACTGCTGAGGTTATCAGTCCCTAAGCTTACACACTACTTAACTTAAATTATCCTAAGGACAAACACACACACACCCATGCCCGAGGGAGGACTCGAACCTCCACCGGGATCAGCCGTACATTCCCTGACTGCAGCGCCTTAGACCGCTCGGCTAAGGTCGCCTGTGCACAAATTTACTAGTGACGTAGGCTAGCTGTCACTTACATATATCTCAGCACAGTGGCACAAGGACCTCGTGGCATGTTCACACTTAGGGTGCCGACAACGCTGGCTCAGCTATGGAGCGAGGCGGCATGAATGGTCTTGGCTGTGACAGTGCTGCCTGGTTGGCAGTGTCCGGTGCTGACGGGCGTCCAGTGGCTCAGTAATTAAGAGGGCCTCTAGAATAAGATTTTCACTCTGCAGTGGTGTGTACGCTGATATGAAACTTTCTGGCAGATTAAAACAATGTGCCGGACCGAAACTCGAACTCGGGACGTTTGCCTTTCGATAGCAAATGCTCTCCCGACTGAGCTACCCAAGCACGACTCACGACCCCTCACAGCTTCAATTCTGCCAGTAGCTCGTTTCCTACCTTCCAAACTTCACAGAAGCTCCGTTCGACACTCGGCCCATCAATGACGCAGTTGCACTCTCTCTGGCAGATGGTCCTGTCAAGATGATGGAGCTGTGCCGGCTTCACGCCAGAACCCCGTCCTACAGCGGATGCCAACTCTATGACTCGCCGACGGCCAGTATTTATCTACATCTACATCTAAGTCTACATTTATACTCCGTAAGCCACCCAACGGTGTGTGGCGGAGGGCACTTTACGTGCCACTGTCATTACCTCCCTTTCCTGTTCCAGTCGCATATGGTTCGCGGTAAGAACGACTGCCGGAAAGCCTTCGTGCGCGCTCCAATCTCTAATTTTACATTCGTTATCTCCTCGGGAGATATAAGTATGAGAAAGCAATGGATTCGATAGCTCATCCAGAAACGCACCCTCTCCAAACCTGGACAGCATGCTACACCGCTATACAGATCGACTATCTAGCAGAGTCTGCCACTTGAGTTTGCGCCGCTCTTCTTTGGATCGTCTCTATCTCCTCTGTCAACCCGGCCTGGTACGGGTCCCACACTGATGAGCAATACTCAAGCATAGGTCTAACGAGTGCCCCGTAAGCCACCTCCTTTGTTGATGGACCACACTATCCAAGGACTCTCCCAACGAATCTCAACCTGGCACCCGCCCTACCAACAATTAATTTTATATGATCATTCAACTTCAAATCGTTCCGTACGCATACTCCCCGATATTTTACAGAAGTAACTGCTACCAGTGTTCGTTCCGCTATCATATAATCATACAATAAAGGATCCTTCTTTCTACGTATTCGCAATACATTACATTTGTCTATGTTAAGGGTCAGTTGCCACTCCCTGCACCAAGTGCCTATCCGCTGCAGATATTCCTGCATTTCGCTACAATTTTCTAATGCTGCAACTTCTCTGTATACTACAGCATCATCCGCGAAAAACCGCATGGAACTTCCGGCACTATCTATTAGGTTATTTACATATATTGTGAAAAGCAATGGTCCCATAACACTCCCCTGTGCCACGCCAGAGGTTACTTTAACGTCTGTAGACGTCTCTCCATTGAGAACAACATGCTGTGTTCTGTTTGCTAAAAAGTCTTCAATCCAGCCACACAGCTGGTCTGATATTCCGTAGGCTCTTATTTTGTTTATCAGGCGACAGTGCGGCACTGTATCGAACGCCTTCCGGAAGTCAAGGAAAATGGCATGTACCTGGGAGCCTGTATCTAATATTTTCTGGGTCTCGTGAACAAATAAAGTGAGTTGGGTCTCATACGATCGCTGTTTCCGGAACCCATGTTGATTCCTACAGAGTAGATTCTGGGTTTCCAGAAATTACATGATACGCGAGCAAAAAACATGTTCTAAAATTCTACAACAGATCGATGTCAGAGATACTGGCCTATAGTTTTGCGCATCTGCTCGACGACCCTTCTTGAAAACTGGAACCACCTGTGCTCTTTTCCAATCATTTGAAACCTTCCGTTCCTCTAGAGACTTGCGGTACACGGCTGTTAGAAGGGGGGCAAGTTCTTTCGCGTACTCTGTGTAGAATCGAATTGGTATCCCGTCAGGTCCAGTGGACTTTCCTCTGTTGAGTGATTTCAGTTGCTTTTCTATTCCTTGGACACTTATTTCGATATCAGCCAATTTTTCGTTCGTGCTAGAATTTAGAGAAGGAACTGCAGTGCTGTCTTCCTCTGTGAAACAGCTTTGGAAAAGGGTGTTTATTCAAAAAATGGTTCAAATGGCTCTGAGCACTATGGGACTCAACTGCTGTGGTCATAAGTCCCCTAGAACTTAGAACTACTTAAACCTAACTAACCTAAGGACAGCACACAACACCCAGCCATCACGAGGCAGAGAAAATCCCTGACCCCACCGGGAATCGAACCCGGGAACCCCGGCGTGGGAAGCGAGAACGCTACCGCACGACCACGAGATGCGGGCAGGGTGTTTATTATTTCAGCTTTACCCGTGTCATCCTCTGTTTCAATGCCATTATCATCCCAGAGTGTCTGGATATGCTGTTTCGATCCACTTACTGATTTAACGTAAGACCAGAACTTCCTAGGATTTTCTGTCAAGTCGGTACATAGAATTTTACTTTCGAATTCACTGAACGCTTCACGCATAGCCCTCCTTACGCTAACTTTGACATCGTTTAGTTTCTGCTTGTCTGAGAGGTTTTGGCTGCGTTTAAACTTGCAGTGAAGCTCTTTTTAATTTCGCAGTAGTTTCCTAACTTTGTTGTTGAACCACGGTGCGTTTTTCCCGTCCCTCACAGTTTTACTCGGCACGTATTTTACGATTACCTCGTACTTTTTCGATAAACACTCAACATTGTCAGTGTCGGAACAGAAATTTTCGTTTTGATCTGTTAGGTAGTCTGAAATCTGCCTCCTATTACTCTTACTAAACAGATAAACCTCCCTCCTTTTTTTATATTCCTATTTACTTCCATATTCAGGGCTGCTGCAACGGCCTTATGATCACTGATTCCCTGTTCTGCTCTTACAGAGTCGAAAAGTTCGAGTCTGTTTGTTATCAGTAGGTCCAAGATGTTATCTCCACGAGTTGGTTCTCTGTTTAATTGCTCGCGGTAATTTTCGGATACTGCACTCAGTATAATATCACTCGATGCTTTGTCCCTACCACCCGTCCTAAACATCTGAGTGTCCCATTCTATATCTGGTAAATTGAAATCTCCACCTAAGATTATAACATGTTGAGGAAATTTATGTGAAATGTATTCCATATTTATACGCGCCAAAGCGGTTTTGTTGGTATGTGATTGCGGCAAATGTAAGGCTTTCCATGTGTCGAAGTGTCCCTGGTTTCGGCAATCAGCCGGTCCCCGACCGGCAGGCGGGCTACTCCGCCTAAATGGGTGTTGTGGCACAATGCCGCATCAGCGTACTGCAGCAAGTGGCTGTCTGGAGCAATGTGACCCCTTGCGTTAGCCGCCAATGTGATATTATTAGCCGGCCGCGGTGGTCTCGCGGTTCTAGGCGCGCAGTCCGGAACCGTGGGACTGCTACGGTCGCAGGTTCGAATCCTGCCTCGGGCATGGATGTGTGTGATGTCCTTAGGTTAGTTAGGTTTAAGTAGTTCTAAGTTCTAGGGGACATAACCACAGCAGTTGAGTCCCATAGTGCTCAGAGCCATTTGAACCATTTTTGATATTATTAACCCACCTCACACCTCACATGAACTTTTGAGCTCTGGCCTTTTCTTCGCATGTGTCGACACTTTGCTGTTTGAAGCATAGCCGAGCCCGAAGATAACATCGCAGAGCGCCAAGCTTTTGGACCATTACAGAGGAAGATTGCAGGCACCTTTGAACCAGATTTCAAACTTCTATGTCGCAATGGGAGACAATTACGGATCTTCAAAGAAGTTAACCTTCAATTACGCTGCACCCTGTAGCTACACCTAGGTATTTGTACGAGTTTTCTGATTTATGTCTCATTGATTTGGTAAATAAATTTTTATTTATGTCTCATTGATTTGATAAATAAATATTTATTTATTGATTTGGTAGTCGAAAGGTACAAAGTTTTTAGATTTCTTAAAATAAAAAGTTTCCAATCTTTGCACCACGATTCACTACGTCCATTGAGGATGGCGAATTGCAGCAGCTATTTAGACAGATAAATTAATGGGTTATAATATGCGGATATGCAGCCAGTGACTATTTTTTTAAATTTTGATACGATTTATTTTCTGTATCATTAACTAGTTTCGAGACACTGCATGCTCTTCGTCAGATGGAGGTGTTATAGGAATATTATGTGGACGATGTACAACAAGACGCTGTCGTCGTGGTGCTGGTGGAAATGACGGAAATTTAGTTACCTGTACCTAAAAGTTTACGAAACGAAAAGGTGGTCACGTTTTAGGATACTTACATTGCACTGCCTCATGTTAGCTATGGGAAATTCATCCTCATAATACACATTTTGCAGGTTATGAGCACATATACACAGTATTTAGCTGCACTTGATTTCACAGTCATTCACTGTAAGTAAACACCGACGGTAAGTACATAGAATGTAAGTATACTAGATACCACATTTTTCCGCGTCGCAGTCTTTGACTTGACGTGCTGTGCACTATAGAATAAATATTTACAAGTACAGATAATGGATGTACGGAAACACTGCAGGCTGCAAGTGTGTTCTTATGTTTACAATGTACACTATGTGATCAAAAGTATCCAGACACCTGGTTGAAAATTACTTACAAGTTCGTGGCGCCATCTATCGGTAATGCTGGAATTCAATATGGTGTTGGCCCACCTTTAGCCTTGATGACAGGTTCCTCTCTCGCAAGCATACGTTCAACCAGGTGCTGGAAGGTTTCTTGGGGAATGGCAGCCCATTCTTCACGGAGTGCTGCTCTGTGGAGAGGTATCGATGTCGGTCAGTGAGGCCTGGCACCAAATAGACGTTCCAAAACATCCCAAAGGTGTTCTATAGGATTCAGGTCAGGACTCTGTGCAGGCCAGTCCATTACAGGGACGTTATTGTCGTGTAACCACTCCGCCACAGGCGGACAGGTGCTCTATCGTGTTGAAAGATGCAATCGCCATCCCCGAATTGCTCTTAAACAATGGGAAGCAAGAAGGTGCTTAAAACATCAACGTAGGCCTATGCTGTGATAGTGCCACGAAGAACAACAAGAGGTGCATGCCACCTCCATGAAAAACACGACCACACTATAACACCATCGCCTCCGAATTTCGCTGTTGGCACTACACACGCTGGTAGATGACGTTCGCCAAACATTGGCCATACTCACACCCTGCCATCGGATCGCCACACTGTGTACCGTGATTCGTCACTCGACACAGCGTTCTTCCACTGTTCAACCGCCCAATGCTTACGCTCCTTACACCAAGCGAGGCGACGTTTGCATTTACCGGCGTGACGTGTGGCTTATGAGCAGCCGCTCGACCATGAAATCCAAGTTTTCTCACCTTCCGCCTAACTGTCATAGTACTTACAGTGGATCCTGATGCAGTTTAGAATTCCTGTTTGATGGTCTGGATAGACGTCTGCCAATTACACATTACGACCCTCTTCAACTGTCGGCAGTCTCTGTCAGTCGACAAACGAAGTCGATCTGTACGCTTTTGTGTTGTACATGTCCCTTCACGTTTCCACTTCACTATCACATCGGAAACAGTGGACCTAGGGATGTTTAGGAGAGTGGAAATCTCGCGTACAGACGTATGACACAAGTGACACAAAATCACCTGACCACGTTAGAAGTCCATGAATTCTGCGGAGTGCCCCATTCTGCTCTCTCACGATGTCTACTGACTACTGACGTCGCTGATGTTGCGTACCTGGCAGTAGGTGGCAGCACAATGCACCTAATATGAAACACGTATGTTTTTGGGGGTGGCCCGATACTTTCGATCACTTAGTGTACATGTAACACGAATCAAAAATTTCCACAAAAGATAAAGAAATGGAGTGAAATCTTTATGACAGAGCATGAGTGAGTTACACCCCCATATGACAGCATTTCTTCGTGGGTCCATTGGCAATATAAATAATAAAGAACAAAATGGCTATGAGTAAACACATCCTGACACAGAAACGTTCTACAAAAAAGACATAAGATATATTCATCCTCCTCCATAGTTACGATTCGTAATAGGTGTCAGAAGTATGTCAGTCTGGTTTTTTCTTTCTTTTTTTTTTACTTATATCTCTTTCTCTCTTTGTTATTTATGCTGTCTTGGTACTACGAAGAAAAGTTCTGTCTCATATAAGGCAGTAAGACGTTCACTCTTTAATTATATGGTAAACATTTTGCTCTACTTCTTTATGTTTTGTGTAACGTTTTGATTCATATTACGTGTACGAGTACATTGTCAATTTATGACATCGTCAATTTCTTCACAGATAAACGCATAACGTACAAAAAGTTTGAAAACGATGTTAATGTGTCTGGCAGGTCTACGTGAGTTGTGGGTGGCAGATGATCGGCCATGGATCCGGATACAGTCCCATATCACCTTCGGTGTCTCGTAGCGTCAAAACCACGATCTACAGTCGAATCGTTGTCATTAGCATCAAATAGGATGCGGCAAGCTCCTAGGTAGCTGATTCTACATAACTTGCTGCCGACTGTATAAAGACGATGTTGCGACATGTATTTCATATTTCTGCTCGTGTCCCACTGTACAGTGTGTCAAATGGCTCTGAGCACTATGGGACTTAACATCTTAGGACATCAGTCCCCTAGAACTTAGAACTACTTAAACCTATCTAACCTAAGGACATCGCACACATCCATGCCCGAGGCAGGATTCGAACCTGCGACCGTAGCAGTCCCGCGGTTCCGGACTGAAGCGCCTGGAACCGCAAGGACACCGCCACCGGCGTGTACAGTGTGTCCATAAAGTTCAGCCATCACTTCAAAGAAACACAATTCAGAAACTATAAGAGATACATAATTGTGGTTTGCTGTAAAACGTTTAGCATCTCTCAAATTTTTTTCCTTTGTGCTTTGAAGTAGTTTTGAAATTGCCCGCATCTCGTGGTCGTGCGGTAGCGTTCTCGCTTCCCACGCCCGGGTTCCCGGTTTCGATTCCCGGCGGGGTCAGGGATTTTCTCTGCCTCGTGATGGCTGGGTGTTGTGTGATGTCCTTAGGTTTAAGCAGTACTAAGTTCTAGGGGACTGATGACCGTAGATGTTAAGTCCCATAGTGCTCAGAGCCATTTGAACCAGTTTTGAAATTGGCAACAGACCGTGAGAAGTCGCGAGGTGTCATCTGGTATGCAGAATTGTGAGGACTATACTGTGGGATTATCGACGCTGATATGGGAGAGCACCAACGGCAAAAACAAGCACAGTGTGATAGTTGAAAAACTTTGAAGAGACACTCATTTTCAAAGACCTTCCTCAAAGTGGGCGTCCTGCTGTGTCTCAAAAACACATTCACAGATTGCGAACTGCATTTCAGCACAGCCCACAGAACTCATTTCGTCGTCCATTACACTAATAGCAGGAAGCAAATCAATTGTTACTAAAGTGTTACATAAGCGGTTACACCTTCTTGCGCGCAGAATGCAAATGATCCAAGCATTGCAGCTAATGATTGCGCTCTGCGGTACGTATTCGCGTGTTCCACCCTGGCCTCCACAGACGCTGACAATGACTAGCTGAAAAACTGCCTGGTTTTAGAGGAGGTAACTTTCTGGAATTGTGAATCGCTACAAAATTAGGACTTGGGACACCGGAAAACCATACAAGACACGTGAACATGTTCGTGATAGCCCGAAACTTAATGTCTGGTGTGGCCTAATGCACGGTAGGATGATAGTCCTACTTTTCTTCGAAGAGAAAACCGTAATGGGAAAAGTTTACCTGGACAAGCTCGAACAATTCCTGCTACCAAAGATTGAAGATGCGGCAGCCGTTTGTCGTATTACAGCAATGCAGCTTGAACCCGATGCCACGCCGTTAGACTTCTTTTTGTGGATTACATCAAGGTTTGCGTGTACACAATATTGGTCAATGACATTGCTATCCTTCGACCACGAATCAATGATGTGATCAGAATTGTTGATGCTGCAGTACTGGCCAGTTCTGGGGCACAACTCAAATACCGCCTGTAAGTGATACCACGTACAGAAGTTCTGGTAGAATAGAAAAAAAAAAAACTTTGAGAGCTGTTGAATCTTTTACTACAAACCACGATGCTGTATCTTTAATAGTTTCCAAGTTATGGTTTTCTGAAATGATTGCGGGAATTAATGGACGCCCTGTATAAACTGTACAGATACTAATCACTCATGTTTTCCACTCACACTTTGTGACGTTGGACCCAGTCAGAGCAAGTGACCAGACGTTGGAAGACTCTAATGCTCCAGTCATAGAAGGAAATCCGAGAACAACAGCTTGCAAGAGGCATAGCAGACGAGCCACTGTAGGTCTCGTACTGAAGTGCGTAACCCTCGCGAGGGCGCGCCTGACGGCTGCGAGTGACAACTTTAAGACAAGCACTGATTACCGGCCGCCCTCGGGCGAGAGTGGGGTGGGGGTCTGCGAAACAGGGGCGACAGCGAGAGGGGGGAGGGTCGGTGGGAGGGGGAAGGGAGGGAGGCAGTCGCGAAGAGTGTGCCCTGCGACGTCCAACTTTCGTTATTTACTTAATTTGTCAGGGTGACCCCCATATAAGTTGCGAGCACGGAGCAGACCAGAGGGAAATTAACTCGTAACTGCCGGGGAGCAGGGCGTGGGGGCGGGGGTGTTCGATGTCTCTGCGGGGTTTGTGTTCACTCACATGTGTCCAAGTGGCCGTGGGGCTGGGAGCGAGTGGGTGACAACTTCCGGCTGCTTCCCGATACGTCGCATCCCTAACAGGTGAAGTTACGCACTTGTGGATAAACGTACAGAATTGATCAAAGCTGTTCGGGTTTTTCCTTAGTAAACGAAGTGCACTGCACAGCAAGAAAAATAAAGACATCTTTGTAGGATTTGTCGACCTATAGAAAGCTTTCGACAAAGTAAAATGGTGCACGATGTTTGGGATTCTCAGGAAAAGTAGATGTTGTGGAAGACGGATAAAAGGTCGAAGAATTTACGATAAGAATTAAAAATCAAGAGAGAGGTGTTCGCACTAATAACGGCGCAAGACAAGGACACAGTATTCCTCTCCCCCCCCCCTCCCCAATCCTGTTCGACCTCTCTATCAAAGAAATAATGAATATTATATAGTTGCCACGTGTGCAGAGTTTAATACTTTGGACAAAATGTAAAATTGTATCATCTCACAAGACGGTGTGCACATCAAGATTGCCGGTGACAGAGGCTAGCTGCTTATCTACATCTACGTGATTGCTCTGCTATTCACAATAAAGTGCCTGGCAGAGGGTTCAATGAACCACCTGCATGCTGTCTCTCTACCGTTCCACTCACGAACGGCATGCGGGAAAGCGAGCACTTAAATTTTTTCGTGCGAGCCCTAATTTCTCTTATTTTATCGTGATGATCATTTCTCCCTATGTAAGGGGGTGCCAACAGAATGTTTTCGCAATCGGAGGAGAAAACTGTTGATTGAAATTTCATGAGAATATCCCGTCGCAACGAAAAACGCCTTTGTTTTAATGATTGCCACTCCAATTCACGTATCATGCCTGTGACATTATCTCCCCTATTTCGCAATAATACAAAACGAGCTGCCCTTCTTTGTACTTTTTCGATGTCATCCGTCAGTCCTATCTGATGCGGATCCCACACCGCACAGCAGTACTCCAGAGTAGGGCGGACAAGCGTAGTGTAAGCAGTCTGCCGGCCGAAGTGGCCGTGCGGTTAAAGGCGCTGCAGTCTGGAACCGCAAGACCGCTACGGTCGCAGGTTCGAATCCTGCCTCGGGCATGGATGTTTGTGATGTCCTTAGGTTAGTTAGGTTTAACTAGTTCTAAGTTCTAGGGGACTAATGTCCTCAGCAGTTGAGTCCCATAGTGCTCAGAGCCATTTTGTAAGCAGTCTCTTTGGTGGACCTGTTGCACCTTCTAACTGTTCTGACAATGAATCGCAATCTTTGGTTTGCTCTACCCACAATATTATCTATGTGATCGTTCCAGTATAGGTTATTTGTAATTGTATTCCCTAAGTATTTAGTTGAATTTACAGCCCTCAGATTTGTGTGACTTATCGCGTAATCGAAGTTTAGCTGATTTCTTTTAGTACTCATGTGAATAACTTCGAACTTTTCTTTATTCAGGGCCAATTGCCACTTTTCGCACCATACAGATATCTTATCTAAATCATTTTGCAAGTCGTTTTGATCGTTTGATGACTTTACAAGACGGTAAATGACAGCATCATCTGCAAACAATCTAAGACGGCTACTCAGATTGTCTCCTATGCCGTTAATATAGATCAGGAACAATAGAGGGCCCATAACACTTCCTTGGGGAACGCCGCTTATTGTAAACTAGGTGCATTAACGCGCTTCGGCCAGAGTGGCCGTGCGGTTCTAGGCGCTACAGTCTGGAACCGAGCGACCGCTACGGTCGCAGGTTCGAATCCTGCCTCGGGCATGGATGTGTGTGATGTCCTTAGGTTAGTTAGATTTAATTAGTTCTAAGTTCTAGGCGACTGATGACCTCAGAAGTTGAGTCGCATAGTGCCCAGAGCCATTTTTTTTTATTAACGCGCGTTTTACAAATTTTTTACAAATTATTTTAGTGCCTGTGGGGCAAGTAAGGCATTTCTGTAAGTTATGTCGTTTTCTGTAAAAAGCAGCACTAACCTCGAGTCAAATAAAACGACTTCGGTTTCTTGGTTAAATGGAATTTTTAATGGTAGTTTCCACTCAAACCTCCTCGCTCTTTACCTTTCCAACTGTTTTGTCTTACTTTTAGCTGAATTGAAAATGGAGCCGTAATACTCTTATACAGCCAGGAAAATGAAAATGGTGGAATTTTTTCTGCTTTGTACAGTTTGATACGCTTATGCTATTCACAGCAAGTCATTACACATTTATGGGACTTGTCAGTGCTCTGTTTTCCAAAGAGGTACATTCTTTCAGGCGAGTTGCCATAAGCTGGTCACTCGTGGCTTCTCTGAACAAGGCGCGCCTGACATTTATCACGTGGGTCGGGGACTGTGGCTGGACTGAGCCAATCAGGAGCGTGCACGAGGAATCTCGGTTGTGTGAAAGCGTGTTGAGCCGAAAGGGACACTGGCGCTGTATTCTGTTTCGTTCGGACGCCAGTGGACTCTGGCAGCAGTCTTCAACAAGCTGCATCGTGCTCGCTGGGTGGGATTAAAACATGTTCTACATGCAACGCTTTTCACCGATGTCAGAGTGCATTCGTGTAGACGTTTTTGTTTATCGAGTCATAGTTATCCGGAGTAAACTTTCATGCTGTGTGATTGATCAAAATAAAATGGAATTTGGCTTTCCTTTGTGATCAGTACTGTGTCACATCTCCATATTGATAGCAATATCCAATAGTATCTCAATCATTCGTGAGCATATGTGGCATCGAGTCCCACTCTCATTCTGTAACGTGTGAACAAATTGAATTACGAAAACTATTTTTTGTGAATATTGTAAAACTGTGTATATTACGAGGGCAGTTCAATAAGTAATGCAACACATTTTTTTTCTGAAACAGGGGTTGTTTTATTCAGCATTGAAATACACCAGGTTATTCCCCAATCTTTTAGCTACACAACACTATTTTTCAACGTAATCTCCACTCAATGCTACGGCCTTACGCCACCTTGAAATGAGGGCCTGTATGCCTGCACGGTACCATTCCACTGGTCGATGTCGGAGCCAACGTCGTACTGCATCAATAACTTCTTCATCATCCGCGTAGTGCGTCCCACGGATTGCGTCCTTCATTGGGCCAAACATATGGAAATCCGACGGTGCGAGATCGGGGCTGTAGGGTGCATGAGGAAGAACAGTCCACTGAAGTTTTGTGAGCTCCTCTCGGGTGCGAAGACTTGTGTGAGGTCTTGCGTTGGCATGAAGAAGGAGAAGTTCGTTCTGATTTTTGTGTCTACGAACACGCTGAAGTCGTTTCTTCAATTTCTGAAGAGTAGCACAATACACTTCAGAGTTGATCGTTTGACCATGGGGAAGGACATCGAACAGAATAACCCCTTCAGCGTCCCAGAAGACTGTAACCACGACTTTACCGGCTGAGGGTATGGCTTTAAACTTTTTCTTGGTAGGGGAGTGGGTGTGGCGCCACTCCATTGATTGCCGTTTTGTTTCAGGTTCGAAGTGATGAACCCATGTTTAATCGCCTGTAACAATCTTTGACAAGAAATTGTCACCCTCAGCCACATGACGAGCAAGCAATTCCGCACAGATGGTTCTCCTTTGCTCTTTATGGTGTTCGGTTAGACAACGAGGGACCCAGCGGGAACAAACCTTTGAATATCCCAACTGGTGAACAATTGTGACAGCACTACCAACAGAGATGTCAAGTTGAGCACTAAGTTGTTTGATGGTGATCCGTCGATCATCTCGAACGAGTGTGTTCGCGCGCTCCGCCATTGCAGGAGTCACAGCTGTGCACGGCCGGCCCGCACGCGGGAGATCAGACAGTCTTGCTTGACCTTGCGGCGATGATGACACACGCTTTGCCCAACGACTCACCGTGCTTTTGTCCACTGCCAGATCACCGTAGACATTCTGCAAGCGCCTATGAATATCTGAGATGCCCTGGTTTTCCGCCAAAAGAAACTCGATCACTGCCCGTTGTTTGCAACGCACATCCGTTACAGACGCCATTTTAACAGCTCCGTACAGCGCTGCCACCTGTCGGAAGTCAATGAAAATATACGAGACGAAGCGGGAATGTTTGAAAATATTCCACAAGAAATTTCCGGTTTTTTCAACCAAAATTGGCCGAGAAAAAAAATGTGTTGCATTACTTATTGAACTGCCCTCGTATGTCCCTTTGTGTAACACCAGTAATTGCTTGTAATCACCTGTGTAAACCTGCTTTTTAGGTCCCCCAAATAATCAACACCAGATTCGTGCTACAAAGCCATCTGCATTCGTCTGCTTACTCCCTTTGTTTGTTCTCTGAATTACATGGTTTGCATGTTCGCAGCCAACAATCGTCGTCTTTGTCCTCTTTAGCGGCTCTGGTTAAACAATCCACGCACTTGGCTCGTAGAACCACATTTATTCTCCAGTTTTGCATTTGTTTTGTATTTCAGCCTTCCGGTAAGTATTTTGCTGATCACTGCAGTTCCGCCGGCAGCTCCGTTTTTCAGATCAGAGTCTGCAGCTCGTGGTTTATGGTTAGCCTTGCTGCCTCTGGATCACAGGGTCCCGGGTTCGATTCCCGGCCGGGTTGGGGATTTTCTCCACCCGGGACTGGGTGTTTGTGTTGACTTCATCATTTCATCCTCATCATCATCATTCGTGACAATGGCTAGAGTGGACTGTGTAAAAATTTGGACTTTGTACCGGCGCTGATGACCGCGCAGTGGAGCGCCCCACAAACCTAACATCATCATCATCATCATCAGATCAGATGTCTCAATACGTTCGTCGAAAATCACTGGATTTAGTAGGTAAACAACTTTCGGGTGTGCAATTCCGGGATCCACAGTGTGAAGAGTGTGCCGAGAATACCAAATTTCTGGCATTGGTTCTCTCCAGAGATAGCCTTCACTTAACGACCGAGAAGAGCAGCGTTCGTGTAGATTTGTTACTGTTAACAGACCAACAACATTGCTTGAAATAACTGCAGAAATGAATGTGGGACGTACAATGAAGGTATCCGTTAGGACAGTGTGGCGAAATTTGGCGTTAATAGGGTACATCATCAGACGACCGATGCGAGTTCCTTTGCTAACAGCACTACATGGCCTGTAGATCCTCTCCTGGGCTCGTGACCATATCGTTTGGACCGTAGGCAACTGGTGGCCTGGTCAGATAAGAGATGGTGGCAAGGCTCGAGTGTGGCGCAGTCCCCACGAAGCCACGGACACAAGTTGTCAACAAGACACTGTGCAAGCTGGTGGTGGCTCCCTAATTATGTAGGCTTTGTTTACATAGAATGTTCGACTACTTCGAGACATCTGCAATATTCAGGGACTTCATATTTAAAAAACAACGGTGGTGTGTTTATTGACGACAATGCCCCATTTCACAGGCACAGCGCCACATATCCACAACTGTTCGCGGCTGGTTTGAAGAACATTCCGGACAATTCAAGTGAATGGTCTGGCCACCAACATCGTCCGACATGAATCCCATCGAACATTTATGGCACATAATTGAGAGGTCAGTTCTTGCACAAAATCCTGCACCGGCAACACTTTCACAATTAAGGACTGCTATACAGGTAACGTGGCTCAGTATTTCTGCAGGGAACTTCAAACGACTTTTTGAGTCTGTGACAGGTCAAGCTGCTGCACTACGACGGGCAAAAAGAGGTCCGACAGTATATTAGAAGGTACCCTTGACTTTTGTCACCTAAGTGTATTAACAACACAATACTCCTCGCCCACTTTTATACCAGGGAATTCGTCTCTCGTGACATCTAATGGTCAATGCCATATCATATAGGGGTGTCCGGTACTTCTGAACATGTACTATAAACGCGAAGATATGCACGTTATATTACACTATCGGGTAAAAGTCATTGGAAACAGAAACTACCGTAAAATACCTGGGAGTAGCCATCTGGGGTGGCATAGAGAGAATGGCCACACAAACCCAACAGTAGCAGAGTAGATATCACCGTGAGATTCACTGGGAGAATCTCAAGGAAATGTAATTCAGCCATGAAAGAAGTGGCTTACAACACATTTGAAATACCGTTTCTTCAGCACTGTTCGTTTGCGCCCCTTACCAGGTTAAGATGGAAAGAAGAGACAGAGAATATTTAACGAAATTTCGTCACGGGATCGCTTATTACATGCAAGGGCATGTGGAGATGTCCAGCTCCTATGGCAGATACTGCAAGAGATGCGTTGTTCATCACGCTGAGTTTTACTTTTCAAAATCCGAGACTGAACGCTACAAGAAGAGTCAAGTAAAACATTACTTTGCGAAATGACCTCTTTGGAAATTCAGATTATAACTTGTATTTGGCTAAGTTAGGCAGGCATGTGGCTTATCTCCACTATTATTTCATTTGCATTTGGAAAATTCAGTGAAGGAATTCATCTCGTTCTTCGCTATCACCATTCGCAAACAGTACAGGGAAGGATGCAAACGATTTAGGAAACATAAGTAGCCTCCAGCATAAAACGTAAGTTGGCTTGTGGTGTACAAAAGTGCGCTGTCCAGTCACATCAAAAAGCCCGAATAACCACCTTTTGCAGCGCAGGCGTGCAGAAGACAGTCGGTGAGGTTCTCGAAGGTAGCGACAGGGAAGTGCAGCCACGCCAACTCCAGTACCGTGGTCATCAGCTCTAGCTTCCTCGCTTGAAGATCAATGGCGGTAACAGCCCTGTCGAGGTGGTTCCAGCCGGTCGGTGTGGCCGAGCGGTTCTAGGCGCTTCAGTCTGGAACCGCACCACCACTACGGTCGCAGGTTCGAATCCTGCCTCGGGCTTGGATGTGTGTGATGTTCTTAGGTTATTTAGGTTTAAGTAGTTCTAAGATCTAGGGGACTGATGACCTCAGATGTGAAGTCCCATAGTGCTCAGAGCCATTTGAACCATTTTTTGAGTGGTCCCGCATATTGTCGATTGGGTTTAAATCCGAGGTGTTTGGTGGTCAGTGAAGTTCGGTAAACTCATCCTGGTGCTCTTAGAAGTAGACACGTACTGTGCGAGTTGTGTGACATCTTTCATTGACCTGCTAGTAGATGCCATTGCGCCGAGGAAAAACGAACTGCATGCAGGGGTGAATTTGGTCGCCAAAGATACATACATACTTCTGTTGATCCATTTTGCGTTCTAGAATGAAGGGATCACCCAGGAAATAACACGAAAATATTCCCAGTCCCCAGACCATAATGCATGCAGGGTGTTTGCTATCAGACGTCTCACGCCGTACACGCCACATGGCACCTGTCCGATGGGGCATGAAACGTCATTCATCTGAAAAGGCCAACTTTTCGCCACTCAATGGACAGCCAGTTTCGGTATTGGCGAGCAAATTCCAGTCTTTGTAGCCGATGAGCAGCAGTTAGCATTGGATATGAACCAGGCGCCTGCTGCGGAGACCATCGGCAGCAACGTTTGCTGAACGGTCGTTGGGGAAACGCTATAGGTAGCCCCTTCGTTCATCCCGTTGGTCAGTTGCTCGACAGTTGCACATCTATGCACCCGCACACATCTACACAGACTTCTTTCACTCTTGTCATCTCTGGCCCGTGGTGCAGTACAGATCCCTCGGCTCCGGTTTTTGACAGTGCCATTTTGTTATGTACAGTATACTTTAACCAGTTTACAAACTTAACCGTTTCCGAAATTCTCCCATCTTTGGCCCCATACCCAATGAACATGCACTTTTGGATCTCAGACAAATCGCTCCATCCCCGCATTATGACGACGACTGCTCTGTTTTCCGCGTCCTCCCGACACGCTTTATATACCCTTCACTGCTTGTGCTGCCACCTACCTTCTGTGAGTGGTTATTGCATATTGACGTCGAACATAAGTGGTGGTCACATTACTGTGACTCGACCGTGTAGCTGGAGAGGCAAGTGGTTAGCAGAACAGGAGCTGCTACTTCCAATTCAAGTAAGGCCTCCGTCGACCACAGAAGGCTTTATAGACTCCTTCCCAGTCCTCGTATCGAACAAGAACCTTGGTAATTCCGCATTCGAATATGGTTCCATCGCTTGACAATTAATTTCGGTGACTCCTCAGTTTCGAAGGCCAAGAAAACCGGGAGTGCACCGGGTATCATCACTGAGAGCAACCGCTGCTATAGAGGAGCGACGGCGTTTGAAAAATAATACCATAAAGTACTTCTATTTCGCTACTCAGCCTCTTCCTTTTCTCAACATAAAGAAACTTGGAGGGCTCGCTCATACGTCCTCCGTTCCTGATGATCTCTTATCTTCTGGCCTCTTTAATATCTTTCATGTACTCCTTTCTCGGTTGTCGTATTTGTTATCTTCCCTTCATCATTCCCTAAACTAAGGTCAAACTGGAATAAATGGCGGAGTAGGTGGCTAACCATGCTGTTCCTCTTAGCGGTGTATGTTTTCCGTAGTCTCCTTGACTCTCCTGCTCTTATCAGAACTTCTTCGTTTGAATCTGTCAGTCCATGACAGTTCTTGTGTATCAGCGCATCTTGAACAGTTGCTGTCTTTCCTTACAACCTTCTTTGGCTTCCATGTTTATGCTCGATACATGCATATGTTCCAAATGTAACTCTTAAAAAATCATTTCCTAGTACTCAGTGAGACACTGTATGAGGTTAGCAGCTTTTTTTCTGGATTAGTGACACTACTGACTGAGATATTCTAGCTTCAGCATGCGTTGTAGAGCTACTATTCATTACGATTCAACTTCCAAGATACCTGAAGGTAGGCCGGCCGGGGTGGCCGAGCGGTTCTAGGCGCTACAGTATGGAACCGCGCGACCGCTACGGTCGCAGGTTCGAATCCTGCCTCGGTCATGGATGTGTGTGATGTCCTTAGGTTAGATAGGTTTAAGTAGTTCTAAGTTCTAGGGGACTGATGACCGCAGAAGTTAAGTCTCATAATGCTCAGAGCCATTTGAACCGTTTTTTGAACCTGAAGATAGTCACTTCAACCGGTTTTCGTCTTCAAGGTGCACTGTTGTGTTTTACATGGTGGGGGGGGGGGTTTCAATAACTAATACAACACTTTCTTTTTTGAAAGCTGATTGGTTTTATTCAGAACTCCAATACACCATATTATTCCACACTCTTTTGGCTACAAAATCCCAATTTTCAACATAATCTCCGTTCATTGCGACGTCCTTACGCCAATTTACTCCCAATACACCATATTATTCCACACACTTTTGGCCACAAAACCCCACTTTTCAACGTAATCTCCTTTCAATGCAACGTCCTTACGCCATTTTACCGGGAGGGACTGTAGGCCGCATAGTACCACTCTACTGGTCGACATCGGATCTGCATCAGTAAAATCCCCAACACCCAAGTACTGATTCCCGCCGAGTGCATCCTTCGCTGGGCCAAAAGATGGAAGTGGGACGGTGCGAGATCCAGGCTGTAGGGTGGATGAGAAAGAACAGTCCAATTAAGTTTTGTGAGCTCCTCTCTGATGCGTAAACTTGTGTGAGGCCTGCGTTATCATGGAGCAGAAAATGTTCGTTTACATTTTTGTGCCGACGAACACGCTGAAGTGGTTCCTTCAGTTTCCTAATTTACAACAATACACTTCACAGTTCACCGGCGCACCATGAGGGACGGCCTCAAGCAGATTAATCCCTCCAGGGTCCCAGAAGATCGTCACCATGACTTTATCGGCTGATGGTGAGGCTTTGAACGTTTTGTTCGGAGGAGAGATGGTGTGGTGCCACTCCACGGATTGCCGTTTTGTTTCCGTTTCGAAGTGATCAACCCATATTTCATCGCCTGTGCCTATTTTCAAGGATAAATTTTCACGATCGGCCTCGTTACATGCAAGCACTTTGGCACAGACGGTCCTCGTGGCTCTTTATGGTGTTCTGTTAGGCGGCAAGGAACCCAGGCGGCACACACAGTTGAGTACCCCTAATGGTGACCGAGTGTGTCAGCGCTTCTAACAGAGACGTCCAGTTGAGCAGCGAGGTGTTCGATTGTGATCCATCGATTACGTCGAATAGCAGTGTCCACTCGTTCCAATATTTCTGGAGTCGAAGCTGTGTGAAGCCGGCCAGCACGCCAGAGATTGGACAAGTATGCGCAAGCTTGTTCGATAATAACAGATGCCTCGCCCAACGACTCGCCGTGCTTTGTTCACTGCACGGCCTACATAGACGTTCTGCAAGCGCCTATGAATATCTGCGACGGTCTGTTTTTCTGCCAAAAGAAACCCAGTGACAGCTCCCTACTTGGAACACTCCTCCGTTACAAACGCCCTTCTGTAGGCTATCTATAGGACTGCCACCTATCGGAACTTCATGAAACTATAGGGGTCGAAGCGGGAATTTTCCACCACATCCCACAACAAATTTCACATTTTTCGACCGAAACTGGACCAGGAAAAAATATGTTGCGTTATTTATTGAACGCCCATCGTAATTTTTTTCTGCGGACCTTCATCTCGCACTTTTCTATTAAGGTTCTTCTGCTAAACCGCATTCTATAGTTTATTTCATTTTATCCCAGAAAAGCAGTGTCATCCGAACACTGGATCCCTTCGAAGCATTCTTCATTAACGGTTATCACACTGCTGCTTATCGCTGAGAATTCCTTTGCTACATTTTCTGTGCAGGAACGAAATAATAGTGAAGGAAAATCCCATCCATGCCTTACTGCCTGCATCAGACTTAGCCTGTGGGCCGTTCTAGCCCCACATGACAGGAATCCGAGTCTTACAGAGATTCAAGATTACTCATTTGTTCCTGTTGTCTGTTGCTATATTCTTCAACACTCCTTAATTGCCCAGTATAAATGCATCAAAAACATTATTAGGTCGCGAGCAGATTTCGTCGCTGGCCATACAAGTCTCTTTAAGGCGTATATCGTATCCAGCATCCAGTAAACAGTCAGATGGGTGGTGGTTATGTCTGAATCAACCGGTTTTCGGTTAGATCGGCTTTTTTTTTTTTCAACGCCAATTGACCGGACTATTAAAACCGCTCAAAACAACCGGATTCTGAAATAATCGGTTTTCGGTTCTTTATTCCTATTATTATCTGTAATAAATATAGAAATCCAACAAAGATTGAAAAATGTTTACTCTCTCAATTGCAAAAAACACAGAATCAAAAAATTAAATTAAATGGAAAAATAAAAGAAAACTTAGTCCATCCACCGTTCACTGGCTACTTTTCTCGAAAAGTGATAAGTAATTGACTACCAGTATTTTCCTAATGATTCTAATTTCTTAAACTTTCCTCAAAAGTCATGTTGTAATCTGGGATCATACCACTATTTTGACATTACGAATACTCGCTGATAAAGGGTGAAAACTGAAGTAGAAGAGATCTATTTTTCGTCTTAATTTGTCTGTTTTGAAGGGCTTCTTTTTTTTGTCATCAGTCTTCTGACTGGTTTGATGCGGCCCCCCACGAATTCCTCTCCTGTGCCAACCTCTTCATCTCAGAGTAGAGCTTGCAACCCACGTCCTCAACTACTTGGTGGATGTATTCCAATCTCTGTCTTCCTCTACAGTTTTTTCCCTCTACAGTTACCTCCAGTAATATGGAAGTCATTCCCTCATGTCTTAACAGATGTCCTATCATCATGTCCCTTCTCCTTATCAGTGTTTTCCACAAATTCCTTTCCTCTCCGATTCAGCGCAGAACCTCGTCATTCCCTACCTTATGAGTCCACCTAATTTTCAACATTCGTCTATGGCACGACATCTCAAATACTTCGATTCTCTTCTGTTCCGGTTTTCCCACAGTTCATGTTTCTCTACCATACAGTGTGTGCTCCAGCCGTACATTCTCACATATTTCGTCCTCAAATTAAGGTCTATGTTTGATACTAGCTGACTTCTCTTCGCCAGGAATTCCCTTTACTCCATTGATAATCTGCTTTTGATGTCTTCCTTGCTCCGTCCGTCATTGGTTATTTTACTGCCTAGGTAGCAGAATTCCTTAACTTCATCTACTTCGTGACCATCACTTCTGATGTTAAGGTTCTCGCTGTTCTCATTTCTCCTGCATCTCATTACTTTCGTCTTTCTTCGATTTACTCTCAGTCCATATTCTGTACTCATTAGATTGTTCATTCCATTCAGCAGATCATGTAATTCTTCTTTACTTTCACTCAGGATACCAATATCATCAGCGAATATTATTACTAATATCCTTTCACCTTGAATTTTAATTCGACTCCTGAACCTTTCTTTTATTTCTATCATTGCTTCTTCGATGTACAGTGGTGGTGGGGGGGGGGGGGGGGGGGAAGACTACATCCCTGTCTTACACCCTTTTTAATCCGAGAACTTCGTTCTTGCTCGTCCACTCTTATTTTTCCCTCTTGGCTTTTGTACATCTTCATATTACCCGTCTCTCCCTATAACTTACCCCTATCTTTCTCAGAATAACCCCTATTCTTCTTACATCTTGCACCATTTCACATTATCGGACGCTTTTTCCTGGTCGACAAATCCTATGAACGTATCTTGATTTTTCTTTAGTCTTTCTTCCATTATCAACCGCAACGTCAGAATTGCCTCTCTCGTGCTTTTACCTTTTCTAAAGCCACAATGATCGTCCTCTAGCACATCCTCAATTTTCTTTTCCATTCTTCTATATATTATCCTTGTCAGCAACTTGGATGCATGAGCCGTTAAGCTGATTGAGCGATAATTCTCGCACTTGTGAGCTCTTGCCGTCTTCGGAATTGTGTGGATATTTTCCAGAAGTCAGATTGTATGTCGCCAGACTCATATATTCTAGACACCAACGTGAACAGTTGTTTTGTTGCCACTTCCCCCAATGATTTTAGAAATTCTGATGGAATGTTGTCTATCCCTTCTGTCTTATGTGATCTTAAGTCCTCCAAAACTCTTTTAAATCCTGATTCTAATACTGGAGCCCCTGTCTCTTCTGAATCGATTCCTGTTTCCTCTTCTATCACATCAGACAAATTTCCCCCTCATAGAGGCTTTCAATGTATTCTTTCCACCTATCCGCTCTCTCTTCTGCATTTAACAGTGGAATTACCGTTGCACTCTTAATATTACCACACTTGCTTTAAATGCACCGAAGGTTGTTTTGACTTTCCTGTATGCTTAGTCTGTCCTTCCGAATATCATTTCTTTTTCGATTTCTTCACTTTTTCATGCAGCGATTTCATTTTAGCTTTCCTGCATTACCTATTTATTGCATTCCTCAGCTACTTGTATTTATGTATTCCTGAGTTTCCTGGAACATTTTTGTACTTCCTCCTTTCATCGATCAAATGAAGTACTTCTTCTGTTACCCATGGTTTCTTCGCAGTTACCTCCTTTGTACCTATGTTTTTCTTTCCAATTTCTGTGATGGCCCTTTTTAGAGATGTCCATTCCCCTTCAACTGTACTGCCTACAGATCTATTCCTTGTTGCTGTAACTATAGCATTAGAAAACTTCAAGCGTATCTCGTCATTCCTTAGTAGTGATTCTTCCTGACTAACGCCTTAAACTTCAGCCTACTCTTCATCACCACTATATCGTGATCTTAGTCTATATCTGCTCCCGGGTACGCCTCACAATCCAATATTGATTTCGGAATCTCTATCTGACCATGATGTAATCTAACTGTAATTTTCCCGTATCAACTGGCCTTTTCCAAGTAAACCTCCTCTTGTGATTCTTGAACAGAGTGTTCGCTATTACTAGCTGGAACTTGTTACAGAACTGAATTAGTGTTTCTCCTCTCCCGTTCCTTGTCCCAAGCCCATATTCTCCTGTAACCTTTTCTTCTACTCCCTCCCCTACAACTGCATTTCAGTCTCCCATGACTATTAGATTTTCGTCTCACTTACGCACTGTATTACCCTTTCAATATCCTCATATACTTTCTCTGGCTCTTCATCTTCAGCTTGCGAAGTCGACATATATACCTAAACTATCATTGTCGGTGTTGTTTTGCAGTCGATTCTGATGAGAACAACCTTATCACTGTACTGTTAACAATAACACACTCTCTGCCCTACCTTCCTATTCATAACAAATCCTACTCACGTTATACCATTTTCTCAAAATGGCTCTGAGCACTATGGGACTTAACATCTGAGGTCATCAGTCCCCTAGAACTTAGAACTACTTAAACCTAACTAACCTAAGGACATCACACACATCCACGCCCGAGGCAAGATTCGAACCTGCGACCGTAGCAGTCGCGCGGTTCCGGACTGAAGCGCCTAGAACCCGTCGTCCACCGTGGCCGGCATACCATTTTCTGCTGCTGTTGATATTACCCTACACTCATCTGACCAGAAATCCTTGTCTTCTTTCCATTTTACTTCACTGACCCCTACTATATATAGATTGAGCCTTTGCATTTCCCTTTTCAGGTTTTCTAGTTTCCCTACTACGTTCAAGTTTCTGACATTCCACGCTCCGATTCGTATAACGTTATCCTTTCATTGATTATTCATTCTTTTTCTCATGGCCACCTCCCCCTTGGCAGTCTCCTCCGGATATTCAAATGGGGGACTATTCCGGAATCTTTTGGCAATGGAGAGATCATCATGACACTTTCCAATTACAGGCCACATGTCCTGCGGGTACACGTTAAGTGCTTTTAAAGCAGTGGTTTCCATTGCCTTCTGCATCCTCATGTCATTGATCACTGCTCACTCTTCCGCTTTTAGGGCAACAAGCAGTTAAAGGCATAGACGCAGGAAACAGATCACTAGTTTTCTGCTTTTGTTGTGAACTATGAATGAACTGTTTAGTTTTAAGTTTTCTGCTTATATTTTGTGACAGGTTTGTTGTGGCTCCTCCTGTCTTTAATCTTTTAAATCAAATGGAAGTTTGTATTTCATTGGTACCGCATTCTGTAAAATACTTCCAGACTAGGATTGGTGTCATTCTGTGATAGCCTGCTGTCCGAAGACGACATATAGACCAGATGGGACAAGTCCTGCAGACTCCGTGTGCCCGCGTACCATCTAAAAGCCCACGTCACATGGTGACAGATACATTATTAAACTTCCTGGCAGATTAAAACTGTGTTCCGCGCGAGGCTCGAACTCGGGACATTTGCCAAGGTCCCGAGTTCGAGTCTCGGTCCGGCACACAGTCTTAATCTGCCAGGAAGTTTCATATCAGCGCACACTACGCTGCAGAGTGAAAATCTCATTCTGGAGGTACATTATTGTCTCAACAAACTGTACCAATTCTTATGCCATGTGCTAGTTTCTCGCTTCTATCAGTATTTTTATTCAAATAGCACTGATGCGTATCCCAACTTCTATGATAACGCAATATTAAAAAGCAATGCAAATTTTATGGATAAAAATTACTCGTTTTTTAAAAAATGGTTTGTTTAACAACGAAAATTTTAGCACTGCTTGTATGGTTAATTGACATTTCGGTATTTTTGTCCGGTTATTAGTAAATATGAAAACACCTGCTTTAACCGAGAACAAATGAATACTGAAACATACCGGTTAAACAGAACTACAATAATGGTTTAACCCTGTCCGTTTTCCCCATCCTTAATTCAGAACTAAAGGCGGAAAAAAAGCCGCCATGGGAACAGGGAGGTGAGCCGAGGGTGGGAAGAGAACAAAAAAAATACGTAAGAAAAAAAAACAGCGGTGACCGCGGTGTGGTTTTCCGCTCGGCGAGGCTGGCCCCAGGGAGCGACGGTGCGTGACCAGCAAGCGAAATGACCTCCAGGCCGGAACTCAGCAGATAAGGTGGACTGCGTTGCTGGCCCGGCTCTGCTCTGGTCTCTATGGTAATGCGGCCGGCGTCCCTCTCCGTCGCCTGAAGCGGCGTGGTCACCGGTCAGCCGGAGTTCCACGTGCTAGAATGCCGACACTGCTTGACAACTCCTGAGGAACAGAGATATTGTTGGCTAATCACAGGAAATGATGGACGACAAGACACAAAGTACATAGATAACAAAAATGGGGTTTTACACTAATGGTCATTACAATTGCTACACCACGAAGATGATGTGCTACATACGCGAAATTAAACCGACAGGAATAAGATGCTGTGATAAGCAAATGATTAGCTTTTCAGAGCATTCACACAACGTTGGCGCCGGTGGCGACACCTACAACGTGCTGACATGAGGAAAGTTTCCATCCGATTTCTCATACAAAAACAGCAGTTGACCGGCGTTGCCTGGTGAAACGTTGTTGTGATGCCACGTGTAAAGAGGAGAAATGCGTACCATGAAGTTTCGCGGCACTGCTACTCGCGTTGGTCGAGATCCAATGACAGTTAGCCGAATATGGAATCGGTGGGTTCAGGAGGGTAATACGGAACGCCGTGCTGGATCACAACGGCCTCTTATCACTAGCAGTCGAGATGACAGGCATCTTATCCGCATTGCTGTAACGGATCGTGCAGCCACGTCTCGATCCCTGAGTCAACAGATGGGGACGTGACGTATGCAAGACAACAACCATCTGCACGAACAGTTCGACGACTTTTGCAGCAGCATGGACTATCAGCTCGGAGACCATGGCTGCGGTTACCCTCGACGCTGCATCACAGGCAGGAGCGCCTGCGATGGTGTACTCAACGACGAACCAGGGTGCACGAATGCCAAAACGTCATTTTTTTCGGATGAATCCAGGTTCTGTTTGCAGCATCATGATGGTCGCATTCGCGTTTGGCGACATCGCGGTGAACGAACATTCGAAGCATGTATTCGTCATCGCCATACTGGGGTATCACCCGGCGTGATGGTATGGGGTGCCATTGGTTACATGTCTCGGTCACCTCTTGTTCGCATTGACGGCACTTTGAACAGTGGACGTTACATTTCAGATGTGTTACGACCCGTGGCTCTACCCTTCATTCGATCCCTGCAAAACCCTACATTTCACCAGGATAATGCACGACCGCATGTTGCAGGTCCTGTACAGGCGTTTCTGGATACAGAAAATGTTCGACTGCTGCCCTGGCCAGCAAATTCTCCACATCTCTCACCAATTGAAAACGTCTGGTCAATGGTGCCGAGCAACTGGCTCGTCACAATACGCCAGTCACTACTCTTGATGAACTGTGGCATGTACCTGTACACGCCATCCAAGCTGTGTTTGACTTGAGAGGTGGCATGAGCCCCCTCTCATATTTCTATCTTACGATTCTCCTCTCTAGTTGCATGCGGTGGAGGGTTGCTATTCCTTCACACGCGGACTTCCCATGCAGCGTCTCTCGTCACCCGGGTGGTCCAGTGACAGGCGGGCTCTTCTGACTTTGAAAGGGTAGGCCGACAGGCGTGGGGGGTCGAGTGAATGCTTTCCGGACGCCGGCATTGTCAGGAGACGCGCCCGTTTGGGGCTGGAAGTGGCGGCTGGGCTGCAGGTTCCATTGCTTTGCAGAAGCTTAGCGAAAACACTTTCTGGCGGGCTACCAGCGAGGCGTGGGAATGACTTATGTACCCAGGCAGCTGTGGCGGGAAAATTCCCGCGCTTTCTGCAAAATAGTAACTGGGATTGGCTTGCTCAGGGCATAGCTCCGTGACGTAGCAAAATCAGCACAGAAATTGGCGCCAAGAATCTCCATTGGTGGAATGGTAGTGCTCCGGCAATGGAGTGGAATTTCCGCCGGTTTTCGGGTTGCTGATTGGAACGTAACCACGGCCACTGTCGTGGGGGCGGGAATGTTGTGTGTTCGGCCTGTACGGGTGCTCTATGTGGTCGGCAGACGCGTTTCGGTCGAGGACGTCGAAGCAACCAGCCAACGGCTCCGGTACGCCAGATCGTGTCCTGGCAGTCAAGAAGACAGTTTGGTAATGTATGTCCGCAGCACCGGCAGACAGGGATTTTCCTAGGTGATAATCAGAGCTCAGCAGAGCGCGCCTGTTCGTCTTTTTCTAACTTTGTTCTGTCTTGAGTAGCAGCAATTACTGTTGGGTTAGCTGTGTGTCTCTCTTGAGATTTGAGTGGCAAGGAATTGGCTCCACATACCACTTCGTCTTAAACCCCACGATCTAGTTTAGGGACAACTTCACCTTTACAGTGTTTGTATGAATCTCCAATGTAAGCCAATTTGATGTATTATAAATATTTCCTGTGTTTCTTTTACTATTCTGTGTTTAGTCTTAATAAATCATATTGTTATTTTGGACAGAACTTTCATTCTGTTAATCGATAGAGCAACCCTATCATTCCTCACGATGCTAATGAAACCTTTGTTTATTTAACTTATTTATCAAATTAAATTATTGCAGGTGCCAAACTCTCTTCTACTCCACTGGCAGGGTTGATTAGAGTCAGTTCGCGTATTTTTTTATCCTTGTGCAACAGCAAAAGTCGGAGTTAGAATAGGGGGGGGCTTAGAGCATGATTTACATATGTGGATTCTAGTAGAATTTAGTGATAAATACACTGCTAGCCCCGGCACTTCGCATAATATGGCGACCCTGCCAGGATCTTTCCTGAGAATCACTGATTAACAAACAGTATTCTTAGTACGAACATTCAAATTTTTTTTCTCTAATTTTTTATTGATTAATACCCAAGTTTTTTTTCTTATAGTTCCGTGATTAGTTTTAAGTAGCGGCGCATGATTACAGTTTTTGTTTTCAGTGTATATATATTTTTTGTTCATTGTTTTTTGTGTTTCGTTGATGTGGTGTCCGTACCACATCGCACTTTGTCGGATTTGTGTGCGGTTTCTGTACCACATAAAATTGTGCTTGTAATTACAGCGTTGGAACAGCATTGTTGAAATTTTATGTCTATGTGTAAAAAATACAGGGAGTAG
This sequence comes from Schistocerca nitens, assembly GCF_023898315.1. Taxonomy (NCBI): domain Eukaryota; kingdom Metazoa; phylum Arthropoda; class Insecta; order Orthoptera; family Acrididae; genus Schistocerca; species Schistocerca nitens. The sequence goes on from NC_064622.1 coordinate 188,416,082, forward strand.
ATTATTTTTATTGTGTATTTTAGATAAATTTTGTCTCTCATGAATGATCACGAGAAGTAAGGCACGACTATTAGTGAGCGAAGCTAAAACAAAAGTGGATACTATAATGGATAAGAGACACGTTATTGACGGGGATAGGTTCGCAGATGAGATGGGCACATTTTTAGCAGGACAGGACGACAGGGTCATTGATGAGCACGGTGATTTGGACGCGATCTTAGAGCAACGTCGCGGCCATGATTATGATAGTGAATTGGAGGATGGAACAGAGACAGGCACACAGGTCGAGACGGTAGCAGAAGTTTATAGTCAAACGAACGAGTGCAGACAGAGGCCAGCTCGGTCACGTCAGAGCTCTAGCGCACAGGTGTCCAGAGTTACATCACCCATGTGTGACGAGGATCAAAATGATGACATTAACCCAATACTGAGCTTCCTACGATCAATGAAAGAAGAAGCTGAAGAACAGCGTAAGAAGGAGAAAGAAGAAGCTGACGAACAGCGTAAGAAGGAGAAAGAAGAAGCTGTCGAACAGCGTAAGAAGGACACGGAGGCAATAATTTCGCATATAGGGAAAATTCGTGGGGAATTACTAACAATAAAGAAAGAATGTGGAGAAGCCAAACAAATGTCATTGGTAGCACAAAAAGTAGCAGGCCTAGCCAAAACGGCAGCAACAGGGGCAATGAAAATCGCAAAAGTAACTTCTCAACTCGCAGGTCGCTTGCGACGTACAACACAATCCCACTCAAAATCCCTAGCATTCTTAAAGACTCAAGTTAATATTGTGGTTACGAACATCACGAAACGAATGAAAGAAGTAGAGAGTCGGATAGCAACACTAGAGCGAAACGGGCACACGAGCACTGCGCGTTCGGATACCAATGATGGAGTACACAGAATTGTATCTCCGAGGAAATGCCCGCCGTGCTCTAGCCCAGTGACAAAGTGCGGAACTAACAATGCACACGCAGAAACAGAGAGTAATAGCTCCAATAATTGCAGCCCACTTAGAAGAGCGAATGCTGAATGCCACTTCCACTGTGATACAGACGTAGCACATCACAGTTATCAGCAAGATAGATCAGGACACTCAGCAGACGTGCAAGTATCGGAAACGAGTGACAACACCAGTGCGAGGATCGGACAGAATTTTGATCACAATCACTTCCTGTCGATACTAAAATTCCAGAAATTCAAAGATAATGGAGGGTCGATGCATCCGAAGAGCTGGGTGATGCAATTTACAAATTCATTACCGTCGTCATGGCCAACCCAGGCCAAATTAGAATTCATATGTGGACACATCGAAGGCCAAGCTGCGAAAAAGATGCGGGGCGTGGCAGCGACGTGTCGGACTTATCAGGAATTTGTTGGTGCATTCCTGCGGACCTACTGGTCAAAGGAAACGCAAGACAGGATTAAAGAGGAAATAATATTTTGTCCTGAACTGGAAGTGTCCGGGCATAGAAGCGCAACCAAATTTTTTGATGATTTACTCAAGAAGAATCAGTTTTTAGATAGTCCATATAGCAACGGAGAAATCATTAAATTTTGCTTGTCCAAATTGCCAGTTAGGTATCAACAGACACTTGTCGGGAAGTGTGGATCTGACATAGATGCATTCAAGAGTCTACTGCGCGAACTCGAAGTAGTCTTCGATAAACAAGACGCAAAGGACAGGAAGAAGGCGCAAAATAACAAATACCACGGGCCAGCAAGGGAAGACGACAACAGATCGCATAATCGCACTGGTCAGTTAGGAAACCAGGGTTACGGAAATCAAGGTTATGCTATTCAAGGTTATGGAAACCAGAGACACGGAAACCAAAACGTCAGGGAACAGGGTCAATCTAGACAAGCAATCTGGGACAGGAGGAATGACGAACGACAAAGCGACCGTAATTGGAGAGAGCGAAATCAAGGACAACAGGAGAACCGGGAGATAGAAATTAGACCTCCAAATCCTAATGCACGTCAGAGGAGGGGGAGTCTAAGAAGGGATTGACGCTAGTCCATAGGACTCCACCACTTCTCTCACACAAAGAAGTTCGTGGAATAATAGTAGTTTAAGTGGTGTACATAGTAGAATAGACAAATATATGAATCTTTCTTCGGGGAACGATAATCGTTGCATTAATAGATTAAGATTGCTAAAGTATTAACACGCTGCGTTGTCTTGCATAAGAATTTACTGCTGCTATCCTCTTTTTGTTTATGTTCGCGATCTCCAATGTCGATGGAGTAGGAGACACTACCTTTTCATGAGCAATGTTTTTGTCCCTTACTATCTGGTGTCCATGTTGAGGGATAATGATGAGTGACGAGATGTCGCACAAACGGGCGCATACAAGAACGTGCTCTTAGAAGCGTTCTGAGAAGTCGTGATACGCTCCATAGCGGCCACAACCAGTTCGTGAGTCGTTCATACCAATGCTTGCAGGCACGCGTCAGTGCACTGCAAGATTGTGGTATATTGCGTGATTTCGAGGATGAATATGGGCAGTATAGTTTTTTTTTTTTTTTTTTTTTTTTGCAGAGCTGCGCCAGCATCGTTGTCTTGCAAGTCGGGGTGATCCTGTGAGCGTTTGACTCCAATGGTGCCCTAGACGAGAGAAATGCGAGCATAAAGCCTACCATGCCAATGTGCTGGTTGGGGATTTAGCGTGCGGCTCGTGACTGTCACAGATGAATAACCAGGGACTTATACTTGGATATTCGTGACATACTGTGTAGCTGGCGTGTGTTGGCCGACTGAATCCTCAACAGGAACCACCCCTGGCTTGGTCATATTACATTGCTTCTGGAAAGGTGTGCTTTGATCCCGAAAACCGCATCAGATAGAGAAGGAAGTTGCAACTATAAATTTATTGTCGTGTATAGCCATGGCTAACCCAGTCTCTGGAGTTTCAGTGAGGCGTAATGAAAACTCGGAGGCCATGTCGTACGGCGCGCACATCACTGTCGGCAATAGCGGCAAGCAGCGAGTCATCTCAACGTAACAGGAATTATGTAAGAGTATTGTAAAAAAAAAAAAAAAAAAAAAAAGGGTACGATATACTAGGATAAGTTAAACTGTAGGATTTAACAATAACTAGATTAATATTGTGGGGGTTTTCTACCACAAGTGTTGTGTTTGGCGCGCGCCTGTTGGGATGTTATTTTTCAGGTCATGAAACCACAGACCCGAGATGGAGGGACGACCGGCGAGCGAACGTACAATAGTTGCATGTTCGAACGTACAATAGTTGCATGTTCTTTATAGCTCAGTAAAACTTCAGCCTGCATAATAATATAATTTATTTAGAAGACATAGAATGTAGATCGTTGGCATATGGTAGTTAATTCTTGAGCATGTCTACTGTCGATCTATATAATTAATAGTAATATTAGTGCGGGCCCGCACATTTAGTTGTTCATCCATTACATAGCATCAGTTATCACACACCATGTACAATACTGAGATCGGTCTCTACACATATATCAAAATAAATTATTTCCATGTCTAGATTAGATGTTATAATGATTGCCATAGATTAATAACTATAAAAGTAAAATAAGAGTGTCTGAAATGACAGACCATCAATGTTTCATTATGTAAATTTATTATAACATAGAAGGTCATGGGAAAAAGTTAGGCATAAGATTTTTGTAAGAATTGTGCAGATGACGGGGATCGTGGCTATGCGGAGGCCGGCCAGAGTGGGAACAAGATGTCTGCGGCTACCTGCAAGAAAAGAGCGTCAGCACCCCACCTGACGTGAAGGGCGAGAGCATCCGGTCCTACGAGCTGACAGCACTGGGCCGTGTACCTGAGGGATTAGGCGGCAGACAGCCCTCGCCGGGCCACAAGCGAAAGTGGGGCTGGCCGTTGACACTGACACGCGACCCACACGCGACAGCCTGCTAGCTCTCCGGACGCGGCAGCCGTTTGGAGGGATTCCCTGCGGCAGACCACGTTGTCGTGAGTACACGAAGAAGATCACATATCGTGTCAGAATCTGCGCCTCATGTGCCTCAGGACAGAAAGGGACGCTATATACTCACCTGTTTGGGTTTTTACAACTCACTAGCATTGGCCGATCTGCATACACAAAGCAGTATCGTGCCACACTAACAAATGTATGGTCTCATTTCTTACTTCTCCTCTCTATTAGAGAGCAGTTTTAACAATAGTCGCTCCTAGTTCGATCCTGTATGGATGACCTCACACACTTGTGGAGTCACTCCACGTGCCATCATCCCTCATCGAACTGCAATATTGGGAAACGTAAAGTTCTGTCCAGCGAGAGAAGAGACCTAGACTAGTGATGTATCCCAACGAGTAGACCTCAGAGACAATTAATCGACGTGAGGAGAGCCTATCACTGTGTCTTCCTACCGTACTGCCGTGATCATATGCGTGGGTCTGACTACAATCTCAACAGCGTACTGCAGACACTCCAGAACTCCCTATTGCTGTTGCCACAACGTAGCAACAACACCCGACGTTAAGCCTTATGTGATGTCAGTACTGTGGAATTAGTGAAGTGCCACGGATATTTCTAACAATGTGATTTAGTGCCTCATTCTCAGCACAGTCGTGAACTTTGTGCAATGTGCACGCACAATTTGATGCCCCATGAACCTTGTTTTTTTTTCTTAAATTTCTTTCTCTTATGTTGTTTTTGTAATGTATGTTATACCTTGTATGCGTTTGTGTTTTACACTGTAATTCTTATTACAGATTACTATATTGTTCTCCACATCATGTTTTTTTTGTATTTTCTGTTTATTGTTGTGTGTATGCAAACAGTGTGCCTGAAGTCCCCATAAACTGAAGCAGATACCACCACTGTCATTGTGAATGGACCATCAGTTCAGGGAACATTTTGTAAAGGTTATTCTTGCTGCAGGGAGACAGAATGAATCGGAGGTTGTAACTAGATTCTGAAAGCTCACAAAGAGATTGTTAACTTATATAGTATCATGTGTGAGTGAGTTCAGGTTAGTTTAATGATTCAAATTGTTGTAAAATCTTGGGCATTTAATTGCGGAGCACTCCAACTCTGATTGTAAAGAATAAACTGCTCCATATTTGGCTCAGATGCCCGGGCCATATTTAGAGCGTGAATGTCTGCGTGAATCGGTGTTTGGGAAGGGGCTCCCTGGGTATGGATGTGTGATGTGAGTGTTAGTGTTCCATATTAAGAAGGTGAAGTTGGCTACATCATAAATAATCCTCCCTCTATGAGCTGCATTTTTTCAGTTGCAATGATTTTTTTTATAGAGTGCGGCATGTGGAGTCACTTTGTAAGATTGTTCTTGGGCGATTGACTCACTACCTTGCTCCTAAGTGAGCCAACCGCTCACCAATTACAATCTAAAATGGCGTAGGGGCAATGAGATGTGGCATGAGCCCCCTCTCATATTTCTATCTTACGATTCTCCTCTCGAGTTGCATGCGGTGGAGGGTTGCTATTCCTTCACACGCGGACTTCCCATGCAGCGTCTCTCGTCACCCGGTGGTCCAGTGACAGGCGGGCTCTTCTGACTTTGAAAGGGTAGGCCGACAGGCGTGGGGGGTCGAGTAAATGCTTTCCGGACGCCGGCATTGTCAGGAGACGCGCCCGTTTGGGGCTGGAAGTGGTGGCTGGGCTGGAGGTTCCATTGCTTCGCAGAAGCTTAGCGAAAACACTTTCTGGCGGGCTACCAGCGAGGCGTGGGAATGACTTATGTACCCAGGCAGCTGTGGCGGGAAAATTCCCGCGCTTTCTGCAAAATAGTAACTGGGATTGGCTTGCTCAGGGCATAGCTCCGTGACGTAGCAAAATCAGCACAGAAATTGGCGCCAAGAATCTCCATTGGTGGAATGGTAGTGCTCCGGCAATGGAGTGGAATTTCCGCCGGTTTTCGGGTTGCTGATTGGAACGTAACCACGGCCACTGTCGTGGGGGCGGGAATGTTGTGTGTTCGGCCTGTACGGGTGCTCTATGTGGTCGGCAGTTGCCTTTCGGTTGAGGACGTCGAAGCAACCAGCCAACGGCTCCGGTACGCCAGATCGTGTCCTGGCAGTCAAGAAGACAGTTTGGTAATGTATGTCCGCAGCACCGGCAGACAGGGATTTTCCTAGGTGATAATCAGAGCTCAGCAGAGCGCGCCTGTTCGTCTTTTTCTAACTTTGTTCTGTCTTGGGTTAGCTGTGTGTCTCTCTTGAGATTTGAGTGGCAAGGAATTGGCTCCACATACCACTTCGTCTTAAACCCCACGATCTAGTTTAGGGACAACTTCACCTTTACAGTGTTTGTATGAATCTCCAATGTAAGCCAATTTGATGTATTATAAATATTTCCTGTGTTTCTTTTACTATTCTGTGTTTAGTCTTAGTAAATCATATTGTTATTTTGGACAGAACTTTCATTCTGTTAATCGATAGAGCAACCCTATCATTCCTCACGATGCTAATGAAACCTTTGTTTATTTAACTTATTTATCAAATTAAATTATTGCAGGTGCCAAACTCTCTTCTACTCCACTGGCAGGGTTGATTAGAGTCAGTTCGCGTATTTTTTTATCCTTGTGCAACAGCAAAAGTCGGAGTTAGAATAGGGGGGCTTAGAGCATGATTTACATATGTGGATTCTAGTAGAATTTAGTGATAAATACACTGCTAGCCCCGGCACTTCGCAGACTCAATGCCCAGGCATATCAAGGCCGTTATTTCGGCCAGAAGTGGTTGTTCTGGGTACTGATTTCTCAGGATCTATGCACCCAAATTGCGTAAAAATGTAATCACATGTCAGTTCTAGTATAATATATTTGTCCAATGAATACCCGTTTATCATCTGCATTTCTTCTTGGTGTAGCAATTTTAATGCCCAGTGGTGTATATTTATAACGAAAAATGGTACCGATTTTACCACATTGGAAAGCAGGATAACAGGCATAAGAAACGTTCTGGTGTGTCACAGGTCAGGCTCGCAACATACAGGTCGATATCGGACTCCTAGTAAGGAATATGCCCTCCTCGGGCACTAAGGCACTTTTTGCACCCGTTATTGATGGCACCTACCAAACTGTTCAGGAGTCCTTGTGGGATATTGTACCTCTCCTCTTTCAAGGTGGTTTTCAAATACTTGAGGAGACGGTGTTCGTTGAGAAACACGTCTTCCAAGAGCATCCCAGACATGCTCTAGAGAGTTTACTCCACGGACTATGCAGACGATTCCATACATTCAATATCTTCACCTTCGAGAGAGTCCAACAGCTCTACGGTCTTATGTGGGCGGACACTGTCGTTCGCAGACAGGATGTCGGGACCTACTGCAACCCTAAACGGACGGACCTGATCCAGAATAATCTCCATACTGTAACAGTACCTCGCACAAAGATAAGCTGCGGTGGTCGGTCATTGTACATAATTCCTTCGCACACCATAACGCCTAGGTCATACCGATGATGTTCATGAACATTCTTAGATGTGTAACACGTCCGCCTATCTCCATACTGAGTGGTGGCCAGAACCATTTGCTACAGTGAAAAGAGGTTCGTCGCAGAATATCACTCTTGACCTTAACCATCATGCTCCCTGTTCCAACGAACTCTTACTCGACGAAGGCGTGGTTGACGTGTGATGCGTTTAAGAGTCTTCCGAGCATGCACACCTGCCTGATTTAATCGCCGCGAAATGGTTCTGGCCGAAACGTACGAGGTGGAATCCTGAATTTTCGGGACTGGTGCTGCCATCTGGAAAGTAGGCTAGTAGTAGATCTTTGCAACGCTAGGTGGAGGGAGATGCATATCTGATGAGTCGTTGTGCGGAGTGGCATTCAGCTGGGAGGACGTGTTGCGTGTACTCACAAGGGAACCTCCCCATCGCACCCCCCTCAGAATTAGTTATAAGTTGGTACAGTGGATAGGCCTTGAAAAACTGAACACAGATCAATCGAGAAAACAGGAAGAAGTTGTGCGGAACTATGAAAAAATAAGCAAAATATACAAACTGAGTAGTCCATGTGTAAGATATGCAACATCCAAGTGAGTGTAAACCTATGAGCCCTGTGGTCCCGTGGTTAGCGTGTGCAGCTGCGAAACGATAGGTGTTTGGTTCAAGTCTTCCCTTGGGAGAAAACTTTAATTTTTTATTTTCAGACACTTATCAAAGTTCAGGCACTCACATATAATCAACATCGCTCTCCAGAATTCCATGACATGTTCAGATTTGTTTGGACATATGCAGAATTTGACGGTCTACACACGGAAAAATTTGAAAACGTTAAAAACATATGTTTTGACAGAGCACAGACAAAACTGTGCGACTGTGAAACTGTTGCATTCATATGTTGCAGTTTATGTGACAAACTCTTATGTTTTCACACTTTTTTGGGAGTGATTATCACATCCACAAGAAAACCTAAATTGGGCAAGGTAGAAGAATCTTTTTACCCATTCGCCAAGTGTGCAAGTTAGGTGGGTCGACAACATATTCCTGTCATGTGACGCACATGCCGTCACTAGTGTCGTATAGAATATATCAGACGTGTTTTCCTGTGGAGGAATCGGTTGACCTATGACCTTGCAATCAAATGTTTTCGGTTTCCATTGGACAGGCACGTCCTTTCGGCTACTAATCGCATGGTTTTGCGGTGCGGTCGCAAAACACAGACACTAAACTTATTACACTGAACAGAGACGTCAATGAACGAACGGACAGATCATAACTTTGCAAAAATAAAGAAAGTAAACTTTTTACTCTAGGGAATATTTGAACCAAGATCCTCTCGTTCTGCAGTTGCTTACGCTAACCACGGGACCACGGCGCTCCTAAACAGGGATTCTCCTAGATGTTGCCTATCTTGCACATGGACTACTCAGTTTGTATATTTTGCTTAGTTTTTTTCATAGTTCCACACAACTTCTTCCTGTTTTCTCGATTGATCTGTGTTCGGTTTTTCAAGGCCTATCCACTGTGCCAACTTATAACTAAATCTGAGGGGGGTGCGATGGGGAGGTTCCCTTGTCAGTAAATTCCGTAATACTGTCTGTTTGGTGTGTGGCGATTTTACGATGGAGCTGCGAACAGAACAGCGCGTGTGTATCAAACTCTGTGCGAATCTCGGGAAAAGTGCTACGGAGACTCTTGCAATGATTCAACAGGTGCTAGGGGGACAGAGCATAAGCTGTCCGTGTGTGTTTGAGTGGCATGCGCGGTTCAGGGCTGGTCGTACAGACGGCGAAGATGACGCTCACACTGGAAGGCCCGTTAGCCACAAAACATTGTTGCCAAACTTCAACAGTTGGTTCATACGGATCGATGTCGAACCATTAAAGACCTTGCGGATGAAGTCGGTATTGGTTATGGGACATGTCAACGAATGTTGACTGATAAATTGGGCATGCATCGTGTCGCTGCAAAAATTCGTGCCAAGGATCTTGACTGCCAATCAGAAGGCACAGCGTGTTGAATTGTGCATGGACCTTCGTCAGACCGCATCTGATGATCCAACCTTTCTGTCAAGGGTTATCACCGGCGATAAGAGCTGGATTTACGGTTATGACCAAGCTCTCAAACACACAAAAAGGCGAGACAGGTGAAGAGCAAAGTGAAGTGCATGATCATCGTTTTATTTGATATTTAGGGAATTGTGCACAAAGAATTGGTTCCACCCAACAAAACAGTGAATTCTGCGTACTACTGTGACGTTTTGCGATGGCTCCGTGAAAACGTGCAGCGACGATGGCCCGAACTTTGGCGTCAACAGAACTGGCTGCCGCATCACGACAACGCGCCCTGTCACAAATCCTTGCTCACCAGGACCTTTTTGGCAAAAAACAACATGACGGTTATACCTCACCCACCGTAGTCACTAGATTTGGCACCTTGCGACTTCGCACTATTCCAAAAACTGAAACTCAAGTTGAAAGGCCGTCAGTTGGACACTCTAGAGAGGATTCAAGAAGCATAGCTGGCGGTGATAAACACCCTCAAAGAACAGGACTTCCAGGAAACATTTGACCAGTGGCAGAAGGGCTGGGCCCGGTGCGGATGGGAACTATTTCGAGGGTGATGATGACCATTAGTCCAAAGTTAAGGTTTTCAACAGATGGCAGCACCAGTCCCGAAAATTTTGGATAGCACATCGTATGTTCATAAACTTAAGGGTTTCACGACCGATTGATTGACCAGCAACACAGACACATGTAACGGTAGTGGTTGCAACGTCTACGACGATCTGCCTACGAGTGAGATGGCTGTTCGTTTCGCCACTAGTGCTACTTATCGATCCTCCTTCGGTGTGGTGGTCCGTCTACTACGGTCCGTCTATGACCCTTCAGTGGTGTTTTTTAACAGCGAGATGACACTTTTAGACACCCCCATTACTGTGGCCATAGTAGTGACACTTTGATCGCCTTCGAACAGTCTAGCTGCTCTTCCACAATCATAAACACTCATCTGGTTGCCGTACCACTGGAATGTCGAACTAATTTGCTCCACAACAACCTTCGTGGTACACTGTACCGCATGAACCATCGAATTTATGGGAAGCGTTCGTGTACAGGCTTCGCTGCTGTTAACACGTTCCGCCCTCTACATTTCCTTCTATTATATAAGAAAATTGAGGATGTCTTAGATGACAATAAGTTTGGATTTAGGAAAGGTGAAGGCACTGGAGAGGAAACTGTGACTTTTCGGTTGATAATGGAAGCAAGACTAAAGAAAAATCAAGACACGTTCACAGGATTTGTCGACCTGGAAAATGCGTTCTACAATGTAATATGGTGCAAGATGTTCGAAATTAGGAGAAAAATAGGGATAAGCTACAGGGAGAGACAGGTAATATGCAATATGTATAAGAACCAAGAAGGGATATTAAGAGTGGACGAGCACGAAAGAAGTGCTCCGATTAAAAGGGGTGTAAGACAGGGATGTAGTCTTTCGCCACCATTGTTCAGTACCTACATCGAAGAAGCAGTGATGGAAATGAAAGAAAGGTTCAGGAGTGTAATTAAAATTCCAGGTGAAAGGATATCAGTGATACTATTCGCTGATGACATTGCTATCCTGAGTGGAAGTGAAAAAGAATTACATGATCTGCTGAATGGAATGAACAGTCTAATATGTACAGAATATGGATTGAGAGTAAATCGAAAAAAGACGAAAGCAATGAGAAGTAGCAGAAATGAGAACAGAGAGAAACTTAACATCGGGATTGGTGGTCTCGAAGTAGATGAAGTTAAGGAATTCTGGTACCCAGGCAGCAAAATAGCCATGACGGACGCAGCAAGTAGGACATCAAAAGCAGATTATCAATGGTGAAAAGGGAATTCCTGTCCAAGAGAACTTAACGAGTATCAAACATAGGCCTTAATTTGAGGACGAAACTTGTGAGAACATACGTCTGGAGCATACACTGAATGGTAGAGAAACATGGACTGTGGGAAAAAGTATTTGAGATGTAGTGCTACAGACGAATGTTGAAAGTTAGGTGAACTGATAAGGTAAGGAATGAGGAGGTTCTGTGCAGAATCAAAGTGGTTCAAATGGCTCTGAGCACTATGGGAATTAACTTCTGAGGTCATCAGTCCCCTAGAACTTAGAACTACTTAAACCTAACTAACCTAAGGACATCACACACATCCATCCCCGAGGCAGGATTCGAACCTGCGACCGTAGTGGTCGCGCGATTCCAGACTGTAGCGCCCAGAACTTCTTAGCCGCCCCGACCGGCTGTGCGGAATCGGAGAGGAAAGGAGTATGAGGTAAACACTAACAAGGTAAAGGGACAAGATGATAGGACATCTGTTAAGACATCAGAGAATGACTTCCATGGTACTAGTGATTGCTGTAGAGGGCAAAAACTGTAGAGGAAGACAGAGTTTGGAATACATCCAGCAAATAATTACGGACGTATGGTGCAAGTGCTACTCTGAGATGAAGAGGTTGGCACAGGAGAGGAATTCGTGGCAGGCCGCAGCAAACCAGTCAGAAGATTAATGATCCAAAAAAAAAAAAAAAAAATACTGATCGGGTGTTCTGTATAATTGTCGGTCGGTCCGTAGCAGTTGTCAGTTGTTCCTTAGCAACTGTCAAGCAGTGTATAGCTACATCAAAAAGTCGGCAGTGACCTTAACGTGTTTGTTGAAGATTACGTTGTGTAGCTCCGTCACTTCCCTCCCCTTCGCTGTTCCAGCCACAAACGCTGCGAGGGAAGAACGATTGCTCGGCAGCCTGTAATCCGTACCAGATAGGACTGATAAAATAAATAGAGACGATCGAAAGAAGAGCAGAACTTTTCTTTACAGTTTTATCCAGTAATTGTGAAACAGCCACAGTGATACTCAACCAACTCCAGTGGCAGACGGTGCAAGAGAGGCATTCTGCATCACCACGTGGCCTACTGTTAAAATGCTAAGAGCGCACGTTCCTAGAAGAGTCAATCAATATGTTGATTCCTCCTATGTAAATCTCGCATGAAGACCATAAAGATAAAATTACAGTGATTCGAGGCCAAACAGAGACTTACTAGCAATCGTTCTTCCCACGAACCAGTCGCGACGGGAAAAGAAAAAGAGGGAATGTCAAATGAAACACTTTGCAGCCGTCTGAATTTTCAAATTGTTATTTTATTGGGCTATCAGTTCCGTCTAAATAGTGTATTATGTAATCTTCAGACCCCCTGGCCGACGTGTGCAAAGATTCCCACCTCTGGTCCAGTCAAAATAGGGGCTAGCATTCAATGATTTTTTTATTTTTGAGACAGCGATCACTTCAAACATCATCCGCTGTCAGGTGACGTTTGAAGTCAGTTGTGCACATTGCAACATATTCACACTTGGCATTAAACATGGATATTTGTGGGAATACACTTTCTGTTTTTTTCATCACAGTCCGTACATGTAAAATGTCATAAACTTTTTATGTATATCCATTGTCAGATTTGTGGGTATCTGTTGAAACTTTCCAAATGAACTTTTATTCATTTTTCTTTGTTCTAGTAGATTTCAGTGAGTTAATTTTTTGTTACGTAATCGTAAGTTTCAAAAAAATTGCGATTTTTCTTTATATTCTTTTCGGTTTTCCTTAGGTTGTGATGCTGTGTAGTAGTATACAACCCGAAATCTACCTTGCTTTTATTTTCTTCTGTCAGTATGTAGCGGATTGTAAGTCCTTTGATCCAGTTCACGCCATTGCGTTTTGTGACTGCTTACGAAACATCATCTGGGTTCAGAAAATCTGCTGATGTAATGTATTTGAGGGTTCAAAAAAATGGCTCTGAGCACTATGGTACTTAACAGCTGTGGTCATCAGTCCCCTAGACTAAGAACTACTTAAACCTAACTAACCTAAGGACATCACACACATCCATGCCCGAGGCAGGATTCGAAACTGCGACCGTAGGAGTCACGCAGTTCCGGACTGAAGCGCCTAGAACCGCTCGACCACCTCGGCCGGCCGTATTTGAGGGCTGTTCTTTTTATACTCACTAGCTTCAACCTGACAACTTGTCAAATTTCAGTTGCTTTATACACACAAATCTGTATACTTCGCTGTCGATTACATTACACCACAGACACGATGGCGAGTCTGCTAGGTGGACATCAGAAAGTCTTGAGTTGCTCGATACTTTTCTGTTAACTGCTTTATACTAGGTTGCATTCACGTTTGATGGTAGATTCCGGTAACTTACTCTTTTTTTTCCACATGGCTTTCCAATCATAGGCTGGAAATATTAATTCTATGACGTTTTTACTTTTCTTTTTCATCAGTTTAAGATATATTTACCTTGTTTTCGTCATATTCTGCATCGGAATGTTTACTTATATATAACTGAATTCGATTAAAGACTGTTTCAGATGATGAAATCTGGTTAGGACATATTGCACATTTGTAGGTGGATTTACGATTAACTGGGAAGCTAAGTGGGAATTTAAGCTGTTGAATGATCTTTTCCATAAGTTATACATTGCACGTATAAATAAGCCCTTAATCTTCATGCTAACATCCACGCGGTTTATTCCACGGCTTACTGCAGGGAGAGTTAGAGAGTGTCAAATTTAACACTGCATACGTTTCCACGGGTTACAGTGGCCCAATGCGGACATGATTCTGGTAGCCGTATCTCAAGAATGGGTATCGCTTAAGCCACGCAGATGATTTTTGCAACGATATGAATGTTTGCCAGGAGTAGCCTATGAAATTCGTGGAGTTTCCTCACGCTATGCTCTTGTACACTTACCCGTACGCATGCGAGTATTCTTTTTTTTTTTTTTTTTTTTTTTTTTTTGCGGTGAGCGCCGATGGTGTGCTTTATGTTGGATCTGTAGTCGATACTTGATATTTTCATATGGGAGGCAACCTTTAATTTTCCTGAGTTCTGCATGGCTTCGTTGCTGACACCAGTTCGTACTGGCCAATAATTTGTAGGACGATCTTTACATCATTTTTATTGGTAATCACGAGACCCTACATGCATTTATGTTTATTCCTCTTCAGTGTTGTTCAAAGTGGCTAGCAGAGGTCCTAATGCGATGGCGAACTGGACCATCGGCTCTGGACATCCTTGTCTTACCGAACTAAAGCAGTGAAAAGTCCTCGTTATCTGACTGTTTATTGGGATTCTGGGTGAACCATGGCTTAATATTCTGAGTGTTAGTTTGAGAAAGCGCTTTGGAAAAACCATTGCCGTCACCTTTTCGAATGGGTAATGATAGTTTACTGCGTCAAATGCTTCTTGAATGTCCAGTTTCACAGTTATCGTAGTTTCAGATGAGCAATTGAAAAAAAAAATTCAAATATTATAGTTTTTAGGCAGCAAATAGAATAAAAATCGTGAAATTTTATACAGAAATTATCGATACCGGCAGAAGGTGTCACGTAGGTTTAGAAACATGCTTGGGTAAAGAGAGAAAGAAATACATTGTGTTTTGAAGGACGCGGAGTTTAAAAACCTAAATTTAGTCTGCAAACACAAGAAAAAAAGTCAACAGGAGTTTCCAAGCCTAGCGAGATTGTATTTATATCAACAGACAGTTATGGCCGTTAAATGACTGATACGGCTCTAGAAACCCTACGGAAACATCAAAAGATATGGAGGCGGTACGGGACGTAATCTGTGCTCCTGATGGCCCTCATGCGTCTCCTCCGTTCTGACCCTCGACTGCGCTCGACCTCTGGAGACGGCGTGGGGGCCGGACGTGGCGTGGTGAGCGATCGAGACGTGTGTCGCCGGCGCCAGACGGCCGGCATCACCCCCCCCCCTATCCACCTCCCTCGCCCCCCCCCCCCTGCCTCAGAGTTCTTTTAAAGAGCGCCGCTGGTCCGGCGTAACTCGACCCGGGGCGTCTAAACTGCGCCCCCAGCACCCCCTGGGGACAGAAACGGCCGCCTCATGCGGGCGCCTTGTTCTTCATCGCAGCAGGGTGGCGGCAGCGGCAACCGTCCGTCCCATCACACCGACACGCTCTGCCTTCCCCGTAAGGTCACTACACGCCGAGGTCCAGCCAATACTCGATGTACAGTCCACTCGTGTTATCATCACCACGCGCTACAAGGAGTTTTCTATACTAAGTGCTCGACAAACGACGCAACCGGCGCGTCTGCAGCTGAGCGGGAACCGGTATCCCCGTAGGCAGGCTGAGGTCGCATCATGACCCTGCGACCCCTTCCCCCAAGTCTGGCGGGTGTAGGGTTGTAAAACTACCGTAGACTATCATAAACAAACGTAGACTACGGTACTTTTCCTCGTAGCTTTGGTCAGTTAAGATCGTAACCACTTTACCTGTATGTTAGGTGTGTTGCATACCTATCAGGTGTTATCTCAATTCGGTCACTTTGTTTACATATGTGATCAGCGTCTGGGCTTCGCATCCTACAGAACATTTTGGTTTACATACCTATCCTCCCATCTGTTACTTAAAAATAAACAGTATTTAAGGAAAAATTAAAAACTGTCATTGCTTAATTCAGGTTTTATTCGAAAATTGTTGATTTGTAACGTGAAACTAAGGGATGTTGTAGAAGAAGAAAAAATATATATACAGATGTATCATATAGCGCTAGAAAAAACAATTTCCTCAAAAAAAGTTAAAATTTAAAAAAGCCCAAAACAAAAACATATCAAACCCCGCTTCAGTGCGGCGTCGAGCGCGTGTAAAACATGCTTCTGTTACTCATTAACACCTTTCGCACTTATAAATAATAACAGGAAACTCTTGCCTTTGATCATGTTGAAGAAATTTCTACTGAGTACAAAATGACATCAATAATTACATAATTTTTTTATGTTGTGCAGGAAAGTCTACTTTCATCAAAATTAATTGCTTCAGTTGCAGAGAATGGCGGAAGTTCAGTAATCAGTTAATTTTTTTACTTACAAAATGCTCACATGGTTCAAATGGCTCTGAGCACTATGGGAGTTAACATCTGAGGTCATCAGTCCCCTAGAACTTGAAACTACTTAAACCTAACTAATCTAAGGACATGACACACATCCATGCCCGAGGCAGGATTCGAACCTGCGACCGCAGTAGTCGCGCGGTTCCGGACTGAGGCGCCTAGAACCACTCGGCCACCGCGGCCGGCTACAAAATGGAGTTCATGTTTTGTAAGGATGTAAAGTAGACAAGGAACTGATACTGAATAACGTGCGGTTCTAATTAAGTGCAAAACAAACAGTCAAATAAACAAGAAACGAAGAGAGCTCCTCAGCTCCCAGTTCTTCTCTCACACATTCATTTATGTTTCTTTTCCTACCAATGCTAGCAGTACCACCGGTAATACTGCCGTTTACTGTATCGTTCATCTACTGTACCAAAACTACTAGTTTTAGTAGAGCGCAAATCTAGGCAACTGGCGTATCGCCCGTATAGGCGAGTCAGTGTCGGCCTTGACAGGAAATGGTTGTGCCTTAAGGTAATAGGTGGTCATTACGAAACCAGGTGGCTCAAAGTCATATCTCCAAGTTGCAAGATTGTAATTTAGCAGTAATTTCGACCGTTAGTAAAAACTCCTAAAAAATTTAGACATCTTCATTTTTAGCCTAGAATATTATGAAGTACAGGTGGCTACAAATTAGTTACAAAACTGACCTTTAATTGTGCAAAAGGTAAATACTTACAGAAATATTTGATACGGCACTGAATACAGCGTATCTTCAAATTTTATTTACAAATGTTCAATGTGGCTTAATCTTGTAGCACGACAAATGTCTCGTCAGTAAACAGTTTCCTCCCAAACCCTATGAAGCAAGTCTTGATGTTTGATAGCAACTGACTGTGTTTAATGTTGTCCACAGTTCGTTGACGTTCCCTAGAATCAGAGAAAGAAACACTCTGTCTTTAATGTAACCCCATACTCAGAAGTCCATTGGGGTTAAATCAGGTGATCCTGGTGGCCATAATATTGATCCACGACTTTCAATCCATTCGCCACTTTCCTACAGAGATATACGATAACTTCGCGTTGATAATGTAGTGACGCACCGTCTTGCTGGGAAATAAATTCTGTGTCCACATCCTGTTGTAATTGGACCGTTCGATAATGTTCAACCATGTCCAGGTAACACCGCCGAACTTGTTCAGTTGCTGCTTCGGAGACTTCCAGCCGACCTTGACCTGGCGTCCTGTATGATATACAGCTAGTTTTGGTGAAACGATTGTACCACATAATAACAGCTTGTCTTTGAGGTGGTGCCTTGCGGTATACCGTCCTCAGGTTTCTCCAAACTGTAGTAGAGGATCTGGATTCATAAAACCCTAAACAACACTATGCAACTCTGCACCATTACAGGACTCCATGACGATTGCTCGAATAACTCATTCGCGCAGGCCACCTAGCGGGAAGGCTGGGAACTAACAGTATTTGGCGCGATTAATACTTGAAGATATACTGCATTCCTTGCTGTATCAAACATTTCTGTAAGTTATTTACCCGTTTCACACTTAAAGATTAATTTTGTGTAACTAATTTGTAAACACGCTGTACTTTTCGAAATAAATGTCTTGAAAGGCACCACGAAAAAAACTAACAACTCAAGTTAAAAGTTTAAAATAATTACTTGGGTGAAAGCAGACTGCGTTGTCAGCGACATTGAAAAAGTTGATGACCTTGCTGAAGAAACCATAACAACAGGGATACATTTAAGTACAAAATTACTGTCATATAGAATTTTACAACGTTCTCAAATCCAGCACTAATTTTTCCTCTTGCAAGAAGACTGGAATTCATCAAGGCAATTGAAGGACCGTCACCAAGCAGCATCCCAAGACGAGATCCCAGCGAAATCTTGGTTCCACAAAACAACAACGATGAGGCGAAACCAAGGCAATTTTCCAAGCCTTTTGTTGCGCTTCGGTCTTCGTGGCACACAAACACACACACATACACACACACACACAAACACACACACACACACACACACACAACGCCCTTTGTTGGGGACTCAGCAAGAAGAATATATCACGGAAAAATGTACCTCTCTCTTTGCCCTGTAGCACTCTATTGGGATTAGGAGTGGTTGCTGTCGAAGACATACTTATAAGATACCTACACGAAAATAATCTAGGCGAGGTGTGTTCAGTAAGTAAAGCAACATTTTTTTTCCTCGACCAATGCCGGCCGGTTTGCCGAGCGGTTCTAGGCGCTTCAGTCTGGAACCGCGCGACCGCTACGGTCGTAGGTTCGAATCCTGCCTCGGTAATAGATGTGTGTGATGTCCTTAGGTTAGCTAGGTTTAAGTAGTTGTAAATTCTAGGGGACTGATGACCTCAGATGTTAAGTCCCATAGTGCTCAGAGCCATGTGAACCTCGACCAATTTTGATTTAACAAATGCGAAATTTGATGTGACACATCCTTGAATATAACCGCTATAGCCCCTATGGTTTCAGTGAAGTTCCGATAGCTGGCAGCACTGTATCTAGCCTTCAAAATGGCGTCTGTGATAGAGGTGCGTTCTAAGCAACGAGGTGTCAAGTTTCTTTTAGCGGAAAACCAGAGCAGCGCAGATATTCATAGGCGCTTATACAACATATTCGGAGACCTGGCAGTAAAGAAAGGACGGTTGTGAGAGATGTCTGTCATCATCGCAACAAGGTTGCCAAACCTATCCATCCTCCTGCGTGCCGGCCGCCCCTCAGGAAACTGAAGAAACGATTTGAGCGAGTTCGTCGCTTCAAAAATATAAACTTACTTCTCCCTCTCCATGAACAACACAAGGCCTCACACAAATCTGCACACCAGAGATGAGCTTGCATAACTTCCTCAGCCATTCTGCAGCCTGTGTCTCGCATCTTCCGACTTCCATCTGTTTGGCCCAATGAAGGATGCACTGTGTGGGGAGCAGTACGTGGACGACGAGGAGGTTACCGATGCAAGAAGACGTTGGCTCTGATGTCGACCAGTGGTGTGGGACCATGCAGGTATAAAGGCCCTACCAGTAAGGTGGCGTAAGTCCATCGCATTGAACAAAGATTATGTTTAAAAGTAGGGTTTTGTGGCCAGAAGAGTGGGGAATAATGTAGTGTATTGTTAGGCTTAATAAAACCAACCTGCTTTCAGAAAAAAAAAAATGTTGCACTACTTATTAAACACCCCTCTTACATATGATGCATGTTCACAATAAGGAAAGCATCTATATATATTCATTAAAAAATTAACATCAATTAAAGAAAAATTATGACTGTAGTGCTTAAGATGTGTTATCAATAATTATTCTAATACTGCTGCAAAACTTGAATCTAGACACTCTTTGTTATTGTGCCAGCCGCAGTGGCCATGCGTTTCTAGGCGCTACAGTCTGGAACCGAGCGACCGCTACGGTCGCAGGTTCGAATCCTGCCTCGGTCATGGATGTGTGTGATGTCCTTAGGTTAGTTAGGTTTAAGTAGTTGTAAATTCTAGGGGACTGATGACCTCAGAAGTTAAGTCGCATAGTGTTCAGAGCCAATCGTCATTGTATGGCCTGTTCAGCATCTTAATTAATATTTTTGTTTTTGTGTTTATTTTATACAAGAGTGTACATGGAAAGATGGGTGTATGACGAAAAGGCCGAACACCAATAAAGAACCAATAATAATATTAGGTCTACAACTTTGCTTCCGCCGTTTTCCAATAGACGGCAGTAGTGGAAAGTAGTGGTGCAAGTCGTTCGTCGTAAGTGTCATACAGTAAGCTTAGTCATTTTAGAACATAACGCCATCAAAATGTAAGTCGATTTTTGATTGCATCATAACGCTATCCTTGTCTGAATACGTCAACTTATGAGCTCAAATCTCGTCATCTGCGGGAGGTTTTAATTTTCTGCTTTGATATGAAGAAATCGACGGCTGGGGGTCATAAAAAGCTGGGTAAGACCTATGGCCCATGATGAAACGCCTGTTATTGACAGAACTTCGTAGAAAATGGTTTCCATGCTTCAAGAATGGTGATTGTTGTGAAAGAGAGAAAGCTTTCGATGCTGCTGCAACCGACGGGAAGAATCACAGGAGGTCGTTATCGAAAGCAATTGATGTGTTTGAGCCAAGCACTGAAAGACAAACCGCCACACTACAGCGATAGACATGAAAAAATGATTTGCAGCATGACAGTGCACGACCTCATTTCGAAAATCCCGTCAAAACATACTTGGGAACGTTGAAATGGAATGTTCTACCCCACCCGCTGTATTCACCAGATATTCCTCCCTCTGACTGACAACTTTCTCGATCTATGACACATGACGTAGCTGACTATCACTTGCGTTCATATGAACAAGTTGCGACGGTACGTCACATAAATGGACATTTGGAGAAAGGGAAAAGAAGTTTTTGTTATGAGACGTGTGAATTATAAATTAGTTCAAGACAGTGTACGTGTGACCGATGTACAAGAAAGATTAAAAAAGTTAAATAATACCATCAAAAATCACAAAGAGAGATGTGATATAAAAATAAAAGAACATTCTTTTTATCTGGGTAATGAAAATGAACATGACCAGAGACTATTGCTTTATTGAAAGCGCTCCTATTTTTCTTTCGCCTAGAGGTAGGCCGCCGTTGTAGCGCTGGATAATATTTAAGTTTGGTTGTAAAGTAGTAAAATATACTTATAATTGTTATTAGAAAGTGAGTATTATTGACTTAGTTGCCACCTCTCATGATCGCAACCATTAATTATAATTAACAAAATTTTTGCAGAACTTCGTAGTGCAGGAAGCTCATCTCCCCCAGCAGGATTTAGTCGGCTATTACGCTGACTGTATTATTTAATGTAATATAATATTAAATGTAAATGCGAGAGACTTCTCAAAAATGGTTCAAATGGCTCTGAGCACTATGGGACTCAACTTCTGAGGTCATTAGTCCCCTAGAACTTAGAACTAGTGAAACCTAACTAACCTAAGGACATCACAAACATCCATGCCCGAGGCAGGATTCGAACCTGCGACCGTAGCGGTCTTGCGGTTCCAGACTGCAGAGCCTTGAACCGCACGGCCACTTCGGCCGGCTGAGAGACTTCTCAATTTTTATCTTTCATTAATTTCAAAGTTAAAGACAGTAGTGATAAATTTCATTTACTAAAATCCACAGCACTGATTGAGTTCAGTATGTTTCATTTTGGCCGTCTAACAGCAGATGAGATTCTCTCCAGTTTTGCCTTGCAAATAATGAACAAGAAATATTGAAAATCATTACATTCCGCAATATCTCAGTTAATCTTTATGTAGTTTGGTACATAAATAACCAGTACCCCTGAGACCCATATTAATAATTACAGTTTGCGTAAGAATACGCATATTTTCTTTTCTAAATAGCAGCGCTCACGCAGACTATTTATTAGAAGGCGGTGAGTCGCGCGTTGTGTTTAAAAAACATTATATTGTACGTACTTCGGGGCAGCCGATGTCCGTACGAGTTTTATCGCGGTATAAGTTAATTAAAAGTCTCTTGCTAGCCCACAATATTTAAAGCCACCCCAACCAAAATCATAAAATATAATTATAAAAATAAAAATATATAATTATCCAGTGATTAAGTGGTCACAAACACATGTCTCCTTCAAAAGATGCCTAGTTTATACACTGCGAGATTAGTAAGCTGCCCTAAAGCTAGGGGAAAGCAGTGACCAACGATGGCTAATGCTTTGAATGGTTAATTTTTCGTAATTTTTTCACAATAAAGTCTCTAACTTCGAGAAAAAACAGCAGGAGCAAAGTTGTAGACCTAGTAATATACTCAATCGCCGGTTCTACAAGCAACGCAGAAGTGAACATTTAGTCTATGAGGACGTAAATCCGAAATTTTAGCAATAAGTTATTATCGACCTCGCCCCTGTGCAAATCTTTTCGTGCATTAATAACCACGAAATCCTATATCCAAATAAATCAGCTTATTGTATTCAAGCCTTAATCTTCCGCCAAACTCTTCCCTAGGGGTGCTATAATCCAAGAACCAAATCGAGGACATAGTCCAGGCAGATAGTGAAGGGAGACGAAAATTTAATAGTCATGGGTGACTGGAATTCGAGTGTAGGAAAAGGGAGAGAAGGAAACATAGTAGGTGAATATGGATTGGGGCTAAGAAATGAAAGAGGAAGCCGTCTGGTAGAATTTTGCACAGAGCATAACTTAATCATAGCTAACACTTGGTTCAAGAATCATAAAAGAAGGTTGTATACATGGAAGAATCCCGGAGATACTAAAAAGTATCAGGTAGATTATATAATGGTAAGACAGAGATTTAGGAACCAGGTTTTAAATTGTAAGACATTTCCAGGGGCAGATGTGGACTCTGACCACAATCTATTGGTTATGAACTGCAGATTAAAATTGAAGAAACTGCAAAAAGGTGGGAATTTAAGGAGATGCGACCTGGATAAACTGACTAAGCCAGATGTTGTACAGAGTTTCAAGGAGAGCATAAGGGAACAATTGACAGCAGTGGGGGAAAGAAGTACAGTAGAAGAAGAATGGGTAGCTCTGAGGGATGAAGTAGTGAAGGCAGCAGAAGATCAAGTAGGTAAAAAGACGATGGCTAGTAGAAATCCTTGGGTAACAGAAGAAATATTGAATTTAATTGATGAAAGGAGAAAATATAAAAATGCAGTAAATGAAGCAGGCAAAAAGGAATACGTCTCAAAAATGAGATCGACAGGAAGTGCAAAATGGCTAAGCAGGGATGGCTAGAGCACAAATGTAAGGATGTAGAGGCTTATCTCACTAGGGGTAAGATAGATACTGCCTACAGGAAAATTAAAGAGACCTTTGGAGAAAAGAGAACCACTTGTATGAATATCAAGAGCTCAGATGGAAACCCAGTTCTAACCAAAGAAGGGAAAGCAGAAGATGGAAGGAGTATATAGAGGGTCTACACAAGGGCGATGTACTTGAGGACAATATTACAGAAATGGAAGAGAATGTAGATGAAGATGAAATGGGAGATACGCTACTGCGTGAAAAGTTTGACAGAACACTGAAAGACCTGTGCCGAAACAAGGCCCCGGGAGTAGACAACATTCCATTAGAACTACTGACGGCCTTGGGAGAGCCAGTCCTGACAAAACTCTACCATCTGGTGAGGAGGATGTATGAGACAGGCGAAGTACCCTCAGACTTCAAGAAGAATGTAATAATTCCAATCCCAAAGAAAGCAGGTGTTGACAGATGTGAAAATTACCGAACTATCAGTTTAATAAGTCACAGCTGCAAAATACTAACACGAATTCTTTACAGACGAATGGAAAAACTGGTAGAAGCCGGCATCGGGGAAGATCAGTTTGGATTCCGTAGAAATACTGGAACACGTGAGGCAGTACTGAACTTACGACTTATCTTAGAAGAAAGATTAAAGAAAGGCAAACCTACGTTTCTAGCATTTGTAGACTTAGAGAAAGCTTTTGACAATATTGACTGGAATACTCTCTTCCAAATTCTAAAGGTGGCAGGGGTAAAATACAGGGAGCGAAAGGCTATTTACAATTTGTACAGAAACCAGATGGCAGTTATAAGAGTCGAGGGACATGAAAGGGAAGCAGTGGTTGGGAAGGGAGTGAGACAGGGTTGTAGCCTATCTCCAATGTTATTGAATCTGTATATTGAGCAAGCAGTAAAGGAAACAAAAGAAAAATTCGGAGTAGGTATTAAAATACATGGAGAAGAAATAAAAACTTTGAGGTTCGCCGATGACATTGTAATTCTGTCAGAGACAGCAAAGGACTTGGAAGAGCAGTTGAACGGAATGGACAGTGTCTTGAAAGGAGGACATAAGATGAAGATCAACAAAAGCAAAACGAGGATAATGGAATGCAGTCGAATTAAGTCGGGTGATGCTGAGGGAATTAGATTAGTAAATGAGACACTTAAAGTAGTAAAGGAGTTTTGCTATTTGGGAAGCAAAGTAACTGATGATAGTCGAAGTAGAGAAGATATAAAATGTAGACTGGCAATGACAAGGAAAGCGTTTCTGAAGAAGAGACATTTGTTAACATCGAGTATTGATTTAAGTGTCAGGAAGTCGTTTCTGAAAGTATTTGTATGGAGTGTAGCCATGTATGGAAGTGAAACATGGATGATAAATAGTTTGGACAGGAAGAGAATAGAAGCTTCCGAAATTAGATTTTTTGTTGAAGAGTAGTTTGAAAGTAAAGCTCTCACGAAACACAAGTTTGTTTGAAGAGCACAGCACCGTTGTACAGTAAACAATCTACTACTGGGTGTGGAATCCGACCCTAGCCTTGCCTGACCTGACAACCAGCTGTCGGGTAACACAATGTATTATCGAGTGTGAGTAGGAGAGGAGGGAGCTTGCAGTTTCGGGTGAAAACAAAGCAAATGTGTCGTTTGATGTTTCCATTTATGAAAAACATTTTCAGGAACGAACGAGACGTTTAAGGCTCACAGAAAATCCTAGAACCCAGAAACTTTGCACATTTTGTTTGGCAACCTCACTGCCCTTAGACAAACGTCGTTTTCGGACTTTGTTCTAAAGGAGGCTGTTGAAATACGAGTGGTCGACGTCCTGATTAATAGAGACAGCGGCTTCATTCTCAGTAAAACGTGGAACCCAGAGCTTAGCCAATTGAAGCCACTGGCCTCGCTAGAGCAACTTGCGCGCCCGGCAGGGGCGCAGAAACTCTCAGATCGGTCCCCGCCCCCCCCCCCCCCCCCGCCCCCCCTCTCCAGCCTGCCATCACACTCCACCCGACGCAGCGTGCGACTGGATAGTGGGAGAAGGGATATGTGGCGGTAAGAATATAAACGAGGCGCGATGTAGCGAAGATGGTCATTTTATAGGTATCGCCTGAAGATGTGGGCAAGGTACGCAGTCGAAAATCGTGTTTCATAAACGGCTGTAGCCGGCTGGACACCAGAGAGCAATACAAGTCACTGGAGAACCTCCGAAATTTTATACCAGTCTATTCAACTCAAACCACCAATAACGAGCGCCGTTTCCAACAAAATAGTGTATTTCCAACACTATTTCAGTAATTTAAATGTACTTTCACTTCTGGAGTGAAGATATCCTCCTTCGGTTCGGTGCCATCGAACGAAAACCAAACGCGTCTATGTCACTACGTTTCGTTCCGGGAATACTTGATTACCAAACATCACACTCACGTGTGTAAATGTTCTGATGTAACACAAAATGAAATTATGTGTTACCTAACGTGACTGGCAATTAGGCTGCTAATTTTATTGCTTCAGGGATCGGCTGTGAATTAAATATAATCTCGAAACCAACTGCTGTCCAGAGATCAGTCTAAACAGTCACTTGCACACCACCAAATATTTCTAAACGCCATTTAGTTTTCTTGTAATGTATAGTGGCAATAATTCACCATCTCACGGTATTTGCCTTTCGCTTACCTACTGTGCTCAAAGTACCTTCATTTTCCTGTAATGCATCCATAGTACTGTACAATATTCGAGACTAGACTCCATGGTACAATTCGTAAAACTGCCGTTGGACTCAACCCAAAGGTATGTGGTTTTAGTCGTGGCAGAGAAAGCACTTTTCGTTTTAGAAATTCTGAACCTCACACTATGCGCCCACAGGCTATGTAGGTATATCGACAACAAAGAAAAGGTTATGATGTGTGAATGCGAGTTGTCCTACCATAAGCATATCCATTGATTTCATCCCACCATTGATTCCATGTAATGCATTCGACAAAGTAAGTATTTTGCTGTGTGTGAATCGTCCAGTTATTTAGCTAATGAGTAGCACCAATTTTCCTGACTTTATTTTGTTCCTTTGCCCTTTAATATCTTCTTCTTCTTTTCCTTGTACCTTTATCCAACAGTTTCTGAGGGTCGGCATGGTTGTGGTCAGATTTGGCAGGCTTAGTATAGGGGGTGGCCGAATTCCCTTCCTGTCGCCACCCCGTTACGCGAATGGTGATGAGCATGATGAAATGACGAGGACAACTTAAGGACAACACAAACACCCAGTACCCGGGCAGAGAAAATCCCCAACCCTACCGGTAATCGAACCTGGGACCCCGTGATCCAGAGGCAGCAACGCTAGCCACTAGACCCTCGTTATATACCAAAGGAATAGTTTTAACTAAGAGTAATTGACAATTGCAGAATGTTTTAAAAAAGTGGACTGTATATTGATCTTAGTTGGACGGAGCAAACGATATTTTAATTATTTTTTATCCTGCCACTGCATGACTTTTAGATTTTCAAAAACTATTTTAGTCCGTAATTATCTAAGAGTGCTGACACATCTGGCGTCTAGCAGCTCAATAGAAATCATCACTCTTCTGTGGTATCGGACATAAAGTTATTAATGCCATGAAAATTTAGGTATCATAAGGCACTGTTTGGCTGTGATATAAACATTTAAACTCTTTTGCAGCTGTTCGTTAGCTGTCCTGCGCAAGAGTTAAGTGTTGTTTCAAAAGTGTAGCTCTCACGTGTAGGTGGCAGTGATGGGCGCCTGTAGACAGCAGTATCGTTACTGTTATTGATGATGATAAGAAATTATCACATGGCTTTCTCTTATCGAACACTGCTTAGGGGCGTCTCTAGGGAAAGGGGGAAAGGACATTGCCAACAGCGTCAGCTGCCCTTCGTGCATTAGATCCTACTATGAGGTTTGCGATTCAACATAGGACATTGAAGAAAAGTGTAACTAGGAACTTTACGCACTACATGTCCTTGGCGAAAACATGTAGATTGTGAAAATTTCCATCTTCCAAGGTGAAAAATATAGATTGTGAAAATTGGTGAATGCTACTATTCTGAGGTACGTTAGCAACGTCGCCTGTGGATTTAACGCAGCACATATTCGTTACTGTACTTCAGCTGCATCGTGCCAATCCAGACGAGGTGCTTCAAAGGAAATTAATCGTTGCTCCGCAGGCTAACCACAAAATCTGACGTAGACACGAGAGCCCAGATACACCACTTGGGGAAGAGGGATAGTGCGGCACCCTACACAAAGCCATTCGGGCTGTATAGTCATAAAAGCAAACGCGACGGGGCGTACTGTAACTGCCGCATTTAAAAAATGATGAACGTAGCGGAGCGTATTGCGGTAAACCATGTTTCCTCTCGCCCAGACACTGAGCAGAGCGCTGCTATCACCCAGCGACGACATTTTAATATACAGCGTCAGTGGTCGCCGCGCGGTTTTAGTAGCAGTAACAGCGTGTGATGGATGACGCGCGTCGCAAAACGTTAAACCCGAGGCGGAACAACTGCCGCGCGCGCGCCCGGGACCATCAGTCACTGCGCGGCGACGGTGGCGCCGGGCTTCGCGCGCGGCCGGATAAAACTTCCGGCGCCGCCGGTGCTGCGCCCAGCGGAGCGTGCCGCAACTAAATCACCGGCCAGGCGGCCGGCCGGGCAGCGCGCAGTAACTGCGAAAGCGGACGGGGGCGAAAAGGGAGCTGCGAAAAATAGGGTAGGAGAGAAAAAAAAAGAAACTAGGGAGGGGAGCGTGCACAGAAGGAAGTGAGGAGAAAAAGAGAAAAAAAGGACGCCGTGCCGCGACTTGTAAGGAACTGTCACGCGCACCCACATGCGTCCGGAGTCACCCGCGCGTCCAGCGCCAGAGGAGGGTACAGGGACAATAAAATAAGCTGTAATTTGGCGGAACCGTAGCCATCCATATTACATGACCAACACATATCTGCGTTAAATGGCTGGGAAAATTTCGACTAATAAATTTTGTGTGCTAGCCGTCAGCGTGGGCAAACCACCGCTGCCACCACCCTCCCGACACCCTTCCTGCAGACAGACGCACACACACACACACACACACACACACACCAGCTGACTGGGCTTACTGACTGTCGTGTCTGTGTAGGCGGCGGCTAACACGTCATTCGTGGCATGGTACCGGCTAAATGAATTACACGTTGCCCCGTTTTCCACGCTCGGAAACTCACCATTCCGCTCCATCTCCACCCGCTGCTGATTGGAAGCGAACCTCGCGGAAGGATTGTTTATTTATGTAGGGTTTATTCAACATTTCATCCGAACGAAAATAACGGAAATCACTACATAACCTATTGCGTAAATCGACTCTTTGTTCTTTAGCTTTATTTCAGGGAGGGCACAACTGGAACCTAACCATGGTGTAGGTCGTCTAGCTAAGAAACGTAGGTTGACGCTATCAGCATCCACATTCTGAGAATCGCTGCGATTAGGGGGGGGGGGGGGGGGGGTGGAACTCGTTACACTAATTCTTTTAAATGATTTTGTTCCATTTGCAGGTGACTCTTGACCTTCACAGCACTGCACAAACAATAGTTTATGCCACATTATCACTATTCCTTAGTGAGCGATATATCTGGGACAAAAATCATTACTCTGAGAGTACCAAAAACTAACTGCTCAACTGCATTGTCTGGTTACTGAAAACCAAATTCAGAAATATCAAACCACAATACTGCTATCTAAGGCAAAGCTATTACACTGCCCAGTCACATTAAGGTGATCACCTGTCAAAAGCCTGATTAACCACCTTCTGCACTGCAGACAGCTGCGAGATCTGCAGGAACAGCCAAACGAGGTTATGAAAGGTTGAGAGGTGGCATGCCTTTACGATGCACACAGTGACTTGCCCCCTCTCATATTTATATCTTACTCTGAGTAATTCGATTTGGGGAAGTATAGCCGAGTATGGTCATTGCAAGGCTAGTATTGATAACTCAGAAGATAGGAATATTTTCCTCTCTAGTTGCATGTGGTGAAAAGTTGCTATTCCTTCACACGTGCACTTCCCACGCAGCATCTCTCGTCACCCGGGTTTTCTGCAAAATCATAACTTTGATTGGCTTGCTCAGGGAATAGCTCCTGACATAGCAAAATCGGCGCAGAAATTGGCGCCAAGTATCTCCATTGGTGGAATAGTAGTGCTTCGGCAATAGAGTGGAATTTTCCGCTGGTTTTCGAGTCTCTGATTGGCACGTTTAACCACGGCCACTATCGTGGGGGCAGTAATGTTCTGTGTTTGGCTTGTATGGGTGCTCTTGAGCGAGTCGGCTCTCGCCTTTCGGTCGGAGTAAGTTACAAGTCTGAGCTCTCGCTGCTCTGGACAGCGTGCCTTCCGTTGGCTGTCTAATATACTTTCATTTGTAACTGTTTGACGAAGTTGCTGAAATCTCGACTTCAACGTAACTTTCCGAGTACAGTTGGTAATTAAGCGTTCTGCGTACAAGCGGCCGATGTTGCCCATCTTGAGCAATTTTGGCTAAAGTTGACTGTATCGGAGTTACTGCATGACTTCGCTTGTTAAAATCAATCACTGTACCGACAGTGATTGTGTGACGAGACTTCTTCGTCTCCCTCAGTGGCGCATTTGTATTGCTAGGAAGTCTTTAGTCTGGAACAACCAGACCAGGATAATTTGTTTCAGGCTATAGTCGCGACATTATCATCACCACGACGGGACGTCAAAGCAACCAGCCATCGCCTTCGGAATGCCAGATCGTGTCCTTGCAATTAAGAAGACAGCTTGGTAATGTTTGTCCGCAGCACCAGCAGATTAGGGAATTTAGCTACGTGACAATCAGAGCTCAGCAGAGCGCGCCTGTTCCCATCTTTTCTAACGTGTTTCTGTCTTGGGTGTTCATTGTCTGAGTCGTCACTACTGTAGCAGCAATTAATGTTGGGATGGCTGGGTGTTTCTCTTAAGGGGGGTAGTACGTGAAACGAACCGACTTGGAGCGGGAGAGGCACCACAGGACATTTAATTTGCACTGTCTATACTTTTACAAATAAATTCATAAAACTTTGTTAGCATGACCAGGAAGGATTCTGGATTCACACTCATAGCAGAGGAAGTTCAAAAACATAACAAAACAAAATTTTTTTACATGTGAAATTTCATCGTTTTTTCACTTGGTATTGGCTGCATTTGTTGCTGTAGGTACACTTTTCTTCATAAGTAAGAGAGTGTCTTCGATGGATTTTGCACAGCATACAAACCATACTTACAGGTGTATGAAACTCTAGAATTTCCCAAATCTGTTAAAAACTGTGGTAGAAATTGAGATACTTAACTGTAAAATTCGAGTTTTCTCTAAACATGAAGTTTAAAACGTAACAGCCCATGCATTTTTCCATAGATTATATAAATGCTAGAGTTTCATACACCTGTAAGTACGGTTTTTATGCTGTGCAAAATTCATCGAAGAATCTCTCTTACTTATGAAGAAAAGTGTACCTATAGCAACAAATGCAGCCAACATTAAGTGAAAAAAATCATGAAATTTCACATTTAAAAAATATTATTTTTTCGTGTTTTTGAACTTCCACTGCTATAAGTGTGAATCCTGAATCCCTCCTGGTCATGCTGACAAAGTTTTATGAATTTATTTGTAAAAGTATAGACAGTGCAAATTAAAATGTCCTGTGGTGCCTCTCCTTCCCGAAGTCGGCCTGTTTGACGTCCTACCCCCGTAAGATTTGATTTGCAAGGAATTGGCTCCACATACCACTTGGTCATAAATGTCTCAAGCTAGTTTATGGACAACTTCACATTCACAGTATTTATTTGAGTATCCAGTTTGACGTATTGTAAATGTTTCATGTGTTTTGTTTATTATTTTGAGTTCAGTCATAATAAATCAAATTGTTATTCTGGACAGAACTTTCATTCTGTAGATCGGCAGAGCAACCCTTTCATTTCTGACTACGTTAATGAAACTTTCCTTTACCAAATTAATTTCTATCAAATTAAATTGTTGCAGTTGCCAAACTCTTTTCTACTCCACTTGCAGGGTCGGTTACAGTCAGTTCGCGTTTCTTCTTAATCCATGTGCAACAGCAAAAGTCGGAGTTAGAAAAAGGGGGCTTAGAGCATCATTTCCATATGAAGATTCTAGAAGAATTTAGTGGTAAATACGCTGCTATCCCCGGCACCTCGCAAGGTACCGACAGGTATGTGGAGCCATGCCGGCTCCAGCCCCGTGACCATTTGCGCTAGGTTTCTCTGGTGAGGGTATGTGGCGCAAACTACCATAACGAGTTGATCTCACAGATTCTAGATTAGCTTTAAATCCGTGGAGTTCGCTGACCTGGGGAATACAGTGAACTCATCCTGGTGCTCTTCGAACACGGACGTGCACTGCAAGCTGTATGACACGTTAGATTATCCTGCTGGTAGAAGTCATCATGTCGAGGAAAAATAAACTGCATGTAGGGGTGAACATGTTCCTGGTGTTGACCCATAGTACCTTCCAGGATTACGAGATCACCCAAAGAATGCCTCGAAAACGTTCCTCAGAGCATAATGCTCCCTCCTCCAGCCTGGGCTCTGTAATGTCTCTTGCAGCGGTCTCTTCGCAATATTTTCAGAAATTTTTATAAATTATATTACTCAGTACATATCTCGAAATATCTCTTCTTATCTTACCGATTCCTAAACTTTAATATACGATGATTATAAATGCAAAGTAATTTCAAGCCCTATTATTCCTTGGAGCATGCATTTACTCCATGGAATAGCTTCTCTGCTATCTATGTTTTCTCTTACGGAAAGAATGATTCAAATCTAGCCGATTAGCCGTGAAAGAACAAAGATGTATATGTATGTATTGTTGAGCTAGTCGCCATCTTGATGAGATTCTGTATGAGAAGGAATTTAATACATGAACTAAACTGAAGTAAGTGTGTTCGCGTATTATTTAACTGATTATTATTGATAGTGTCTGCTTACTACGCTGTGTTGCACGGGATCAGTGCAGAACGTCTGGTTTACACTGGACGAACCTGCCGTTTTGTACGCTCAAGATATCCAGTTTATTACTTTCAATAAATGGGCTAACACGCTCTTACCAGCAGATCTCCGGTCTTCCCCATGTGATCACCGAAAGTTAATAATTATTACAAATTTTTTCAGGAGATCGACTGACAATTTTCGTCGCACCGAGACTTCGAAATTGTTTCACTGCCCTATGGAATTTAAGTTAGGCTCAATTTAATCAGGATAGAACAGTATTGAACTGTGTGAATGTGATATGCCTGCTTTGTGAATGAAAATTCCCTTGATACACGCATGTTTTTTACTATCCTGATCAGTGAAGCTAAATCAGGCCGGTGTGAGAGAGGTTTTTAAATTTAAGATCCCACAAAAAAATATTAAAGCCCCTCCGATGATTGTTGCTTTCCGTCCCATGGTGCATAGCTCATCTGAAAAGCCACTCAGTGGACGCCCAGTTGCGGTAATGGCATGCTAATTCCGCCTTCGTCGCCGATGAACAGCAGTCAGCGTGAGTGCACGAATCAGGTGCCTATGCGGCGGCCCATATACAGCAACGTTCGGTGAACGATCGTTGAGGAGACACTGTTGGTAGCCCCTTAGTTCATTGCTCGATAGCTGCACCTCTATTCGTCTGTACACATCTCTGTAACCGTTCATCACTCTTGTCATCTATGGCCCATGGCGCACCACCCCTGCCTTGGTGCCAATTTTGGGTAGCGCTTTATTGCCATGCGGGGTACACCGCAACCAAGGTGACACGTGAACAGGTTATAAATTTATCCGTTTCGGAAGTAATTCCACCCTTGGCTGACAGCCAATGATCATGCTCTTTTGGACGTCAGATAGATCTCTCTCTCTCTCTCTTTTTAAGCAGTAATCCCTACGTTGCGGGGTCTGACATCGGGGTTAAACGGACGTGGCATGTTAATTTTAAGGGGGTGGCTGGATGCCCTTACTGTTGCCACCCCATAACCCCCCCCGGGATGGAATAAGTGTACCCCAGCTGTCTGTAACTAGTGTAAGCCATGGAATAGTGATTAACAGATGTCTTTGAGTCATGTAACTGAGGCGGAACATGGGGACCAGCCCGGTATTCACCTAGCGGGATGTGGAAAACCTCCTAAAAATCACATCTAGGCTGGCCGGCATAACGCCGGACGGATACGATCTGGGGCTGGCGCGCCTATCCGAGTCCAGGAAGCAGCGCGTTAGCGCTCTCGAGGCTACCCTGGCGGGTGTCAGATCTCACTGTTTCCATATTGCAACATCGACGTCCCTCCGACACGCTTTACACACTCACCACTGCTAGCGCTGCGACCGGCCGTCTGTGAGTTGTTATTGCACGTCAACATCGAACATAGGCGGTAGTCACAGTAATGTGATTGGACGGATCGGAGCATAATGTCAAAAAACTTACATTAAGTGGAGTAGAAATTTCAAGTACTCTTTATACGATATCACACACAATTACAGCAGAGGCACTGGAAACAAGCAAGCTCCTTTTTCAAAAATTGTACTGAACTTTTAGAAGAATTCTGAGACGATAACTTAGAAAACGTGATAAAAAATAAATTTTATACATTTGCTTCCACGATCATAGTTTCATATCTCAGTGAAATGTGGATAAGAAATGTCAAGGACGAAAGCGGAATCCAGATGACAAAAATGGAACGTTTTGGACTTTTAACAGATGTGTGAGAGACTCCATGTTCCGAGACTCCTGCCCCGGCGCGTGTTAAGGAGTGCTGCGCCGCGCTGCTGCATCCCGCGCACAGCTGTATCAGAGAGGAGTGCGCCGTCCGCGCCCAGCCACGCCGCTCCGAGGCGCGCACTGTGTTCCAGTTGGAGCGCGAGCACGGTCTGAAGATGGATTGAGCCGAAGCCCCGTCTAAATTGAACGCGAGCAAACGCACCACTTCCATTGATGTACCGACAACAGCCGGACAACTGCGCGGCGCGGCGCGCTCAGTGTGGACCCGCCTTTACGATTCGAAGGTTGCAGAGCTGTTCTGTCCACTGTTATCTCTGGCTTTTGTGTATTAACTTATTTACTCAGGCACTAAATGCTGCTTTACGTAACTGTGCAACATTACGGGATACTGCTAGAACAAAAATGTACATACACTACTAGCCATTAAAATTGCTACACCAAGAAGAAATGCAGATGATAAACGGGTATTCACTGAACAAATATATTATACTACAACTGACATGTGATTACATTTTCACGCAATCTGAGTGCATAGATCCTGAGAATCAATACCCAGAACAACCACCTCTGGCCGTAACGGCCTTGATACGTCTGGGCCTTGAGTCAAACAGAGCTTGGATGGCGTGTACAGGTGCAGCACCCCATGCAGCTTCAACACGATACCACAGTTCATCAAGAGTAGTGACTGGCGTATTGTGACGTGCCATTTGCTCGGCCACCATTGACCAGACGTTTTCAGTTGGTGAGACATCTGGAGAATGTGCTGGCCAGGGCAGCAGTCGAACATTTTCTGTATTCAGAAAGGCCCGTACAGGACCTGCAACATGCGGTCGTGCATTATCCTGCTGAAATGTAGGGTTTCGCAGGGATCGAATGAAGGGTAGAGCCACGGGTCGTAACACATCTGAAATGTAACGTCCACTGTACAAAGTGCCGTCAATGCGAACAAGAGGTGACCGAGACGTGTAACCAATGGCACCCCATACCATCACGCTGTGTGATGCGCCAGTGTGGCGATGACGAATACACGCTTCCAATGTGCGTTCACCGCGATGTCGCCAAAAACGAATGAGACCATCATGATGCTGTAAACAGAACCTGGATTCATCCGAAAAAATGACGTTTTGCCATTCGTGCATCCAGGATCGTCGTTAAGTACACCAGCAAAGGTGCTCCTGTCCGTGATGCAGCGTCAAGTGTAAGCGCAGCCATGGTCTCCGAGCTGATAGTCCATGCTGCTGCAAACGTCATCGAACTGTTCGTGCATTGGTTGTTGTCTTGCAAACGTCCCCATCTGCTGACTCAGGGATCGAGACGTGGCTGCACGATCCGTTACAACCATGCGGATAAGATGCCTGTCATCTCGACTGCTAGTGATACGAGGCCGTTGGGATCCAGCACGACGTTCCGTATTATTCTGAACCCACCGATTCCGTATTCTGCTAACAGTCATTGGATCTCGACCAACGCGAGCAGCAATGTCGCGATACGATAAACCGCAATCGCGATAGGCTACAATCTGACCTTTATCAAATCGGAAACGTGATGGTAGGCATTTCTCCTCCTTACACGAGGCATCACAATAACGTTTCACCAGGCAACACCGGTCAACTGCTGTTTGTGTATGAGAAATCGGTTGGAAACTTTCCTCATGTCAGCACGTTGTAGGGGTGTCGCCACCAGCGCCAACCTTGTGTGAATGCTCTGAAAAGCTAATTATTTGTATATCGCAGCATCTTCTTCCTGTCGGTTAAATTTCGCGTCTGTAACACGTCATCTTCGTGGTGTAGCAATTTTAATGGTCAGTAGTTTAGTTTGCACAACTGAACAAAGGTGAAAACTAAATCACCTTTGACAAGCTACCTGTTGGCTTCTGTCTCGTGTTCTTCGGCCGACGTTCGTCTGGTGATCTTTCTGACGTTTCGCCAGAGTGTCTGGCCTTGTCAAAGTTTCACCCTCCATTGCTGCTGGTGGACTGAAGCCGAGCTCGCGGCCGCAGACTATATGTATCTGGCGCGCCAACGTCCGAGGGCTTCTCCGCGGTCATTTCCGGTGCTGTTCTCCTCTTGCTACCTGCGACGGTCGTTCCCTGCAGCACGAGAAGCCAGGATCAGTTTACCTTGAGGCTTTCCTCTTTCTTGTTGAAGCTGTTCTCATGTTTGTGTATTTATACAGATTCTCTGAACAAGCGGGTGTACAGTTCTTCTCTACAGTCAGAACTTCCGTGTCGGCCAATTTTACTTCGTGGTCGGTCTCACAAAGCGCGTGCTCTGCCACAGCCGATTTATGTACCTGCTCCAATCTGCAATGTCGTTTATGTTCTGCAATCCAGGTGTTGATCGATCGTCCAGTCATTCCAACGTAAACGTTTCCACATGTGCACGGTATGCGGTATATTCCCGACATTGCAAGTGGGTCCCTTTTCTCCTTTGCCGATCTCAGACTCTCTTTGATTTTCTTTGTCGGTTTGTAAATAGTCCTTATGCCGTGTATGCGCAATATACGGCCGATTCTGTCCGTCACTCTGGGAATGTACGACAGAAAGACCGTACCCGACATTTCTTTTACTGATTTCTGACTTTGCCTAGTTTTTGG
The DNA here is from genome assembly GCF_023898315.1 of Schistocerca nitens. Lineage (NCBI taxonomy): Eukaryota > Metazoa > Arthropoda > Insecta > Orthoptera > Acrididae > Schistocerca > Schistocerca nitens. The sequence continues at coordinate 188,452,561 of NC_064622.1, forward strand.
CTCTATTATGCTTCTATTATCACTTGTGGAGTGCTCGTTGCTCCTCAGAATAATTTCAAAGAGTTGTATTTCGGTCTGAGGAGCTGTGGCTCACTTATCCGTCTTTCCCGCTTTACGAGCGTCTTAATCATGCCTCTTTTCTTGCTCGGGTGGTGATTTGATAGTTTGTGCAAGTATCTGACCGTGTGTGTCGCTTTCGATACACGCTGTGTTCCAGGTTTTCACGATCCCTTGTGACCAGCACATCCAGAAATGGTAGTTTTTTGTCCTTCTCTACTTCCGTAGTAAGTTTTATGCTGTCATGGAGACTGTTGAAGTGTCTTAGGAAGTCACCGAGCTTTTCTTCACCATGGGTCCACACAACGAAGGTATCACCGACATATCTGTATCACGCTTTAGGTTTACGAGGTGCCAAGTCCAGTGCATGTGCTTCGAAGTGTTCCATGAAGAAGTTGGCCACCACTGGACTAATTGGATTACCCATGGCGAAGCCTTCCAGCTGTTCGTAGAATTTGCCATTCCACGTGAAATAGCTTGTGGTGAGGCATGCATGGAAGGGCTTTGTGATGTCTGCGGGGAGATGGAACCGACGTGCTCCAGGAGCGCTAACAATCGGTCTTAGTGGAACGTTATTCTTATGGATCTTAGGTAATCCACACAGCCGAGGTGGTGGGGCTCCTGTGTTGCGCAGGTTCCTCTTTATGTCCGTCGGCAGAGAAGCCGTCGTGATTAACCGATTCGTATTCCGTGTGGTACGCTGTGTCGGATCTGCGCTTAGTTCCCGGTACGTCGTCGGATCTATAGGTCCCGGATCTTCTGCATATAATCTTCGGTTTCATTACGACAGTCGCATTTCCCTTATCAGCAGCCAGAACCAATATACTCTTGTCGGCGTTAAGGTTCTTAATGGCTTGTACCTCTTCTTTCTTGAGGTTGCAAGCTGGTGGTTTTGCTCGGCGCAGTATCATGACTGTTTCAGAGCGTATTTCCTCTGCCCTTTCACAAGGAAGAGTCCGAATGGCCGCTTCGATGTTAGCAATAATGTCCTTCATAGGTATAGTTCACGGGCTGATAGAGAAATTCCCTCCTTTTTGAAGGACTAACACTTCCTCTTCGGTCAGTTGCCTATCAGTGAGGTTGACCACTGTGCGTGACATGTCGGGAATCACCTCGTCAGTCTTCTTCCGGCATCTTGCAACTTTTTTCTTCTGTCGCTCAGTGCAGCGCTCGAGTTCGTTCCGCATGCTCCTGTGGGTGATGCTGTCGATCTTGTCTCAGTCGTCTCGATGCATTCTGCTACTTAATTGATAGTAAATGTCCAGAAGTTCCTCACCCGTTCTTGACAAGTCCCGCCATGTTGTGTGAATTCGCTCACGAAGAAAAGCTCGTTCCATTCTGTCGTAGATACGATGTGCTTGGGCGGTGGTGAATAGGCGCTTACATTTCAAGAAATGTCTACAGGAGATGGGGACGCAAGTACACGTATGTCTGAATGGCACACAAATGGCAATTCCTAACTTGGTCCCAGAACAGAGATAGAGGTCGCTGATAAACAAGTTCACTAGCTAGGTTGAAAAAGCTCCTGACTATTGCAAAGGCTCACAGGACTTCATTGACTGCAGAAACTTGACGTGGGGGAATATATTAAGTTCAACCGTCGAATACTTTCCTTGAGTCACAGAGTCCAATGAGGTTGTGGGCAGTGGAGAGAAAGCATCCGTGGCGACTGCATGGCTGCTCGTCATGGTGCTTCTGGTCGATCCTCCAGGACAGGTGCTGCAGTTGGAACTGGTGGCTCTGATGTCAGGAAGTCATTTAAAAACAGACCCAGTGAATGCATACTTGCCGTGGACTCAGTGTGAAAATGATCCGTAGAGGCAAAGTAGTGTCGTGAATTTAGCACCGCCTGTAGTAATCCAAGTTATATAAATGCACTTTTAATAACTTGGAGTTTATTCTCGTAGTGCTCTTCGTTACACCTCGGAAATTTGCGAAAGAATAGGCACCACGTGTTCATGTAATTAATAGGCCTAGCTCGGCAAAGGATCCGCCTGCTTCAGAGCGGATGCACAAATACGTCCGACCTCCTGTGGGAGTCTCACAAGGAGACGGCACGACCGTGGGGTCCGGGATTTGTCCGAATTTTTGTGTAGTGAAAGAGGACCCCTGACACTTCACGTGGTTAAAATATTAGGACGCACTACCCGGAAAATCCCGGGAAATATCGATCCAAAGTTTCTTAGGTGCCTTGTGAGTATAAAATGTTAGTCCATTGCCGAGCCGCCGTCTGGCCTACATGTTTAGGGCTCGGACTCTTACGCCAGAGGACTAGGGTTCTATCCTTCCTCTGGCACTTTTTTTTCTGTTTCATTTTCTTTTGTTATTCCACCAATTATTCGGAAAGTTTCCCAAACCTACATTATCTTCAACAAATTAGTTACATTATTGAATAAAAATTATTTTCTTTTTGTCCAACAACACAATTCATGGCGGTAGGTTTTCCATTTTTCATTGTAAAGTATATGAGGAGAAACATTGGGTTTTTAGTCAGAATAACAAAGTCGATTTGGAAACATTCAATTTTTATACATATAATAATTATAAACAAGAACGGCAATGGTAATTATCGTAAAAAAAACAAAGCAATAATGTTTGCGACGTCTTGCGCAACATATAAAAGCGGATTTTTTACAATCACAGGGCGTTTGCAATAAATCTGTACAAAAACATGCCCCATTAACATTTACGAAAATATTTCAAGTTCCTGATAATTTTGAGGCAAAGCTGGAATATTGAATCATGTCTCGGAATATTGGTGACGATAATTGATGGTGAATTATAGAATGAATTTTTATACAATCTTCCCGGGAATTAATTTCACGATTCTCCTGTAACAATGCGCTGCAATTTTGCAAGCAACAGAAGAAAAAGTGCCGGAGGAGGAATCGAACCCGAGACCTCTGGCGTAAGAGTCCGAGCACTAACCACGTATTTTTTTTTTTTTAATCTCATTTTGTTCGGTTTCGTTCGTTGCATCTGCTCGGGGCGGACGTCGTAAGACATCCGTTTAAGTTCGTTGTTGATCGATTAACTCAGTTTTTTTATTACAGAGGGCAGCTAACCCTCTGACCGAACACGCTGAGCTACCGTGCCGGCAGGTATGTCAGACGGCGTCTCGACAATGAACTAACATTTTATACTCATAAGGCACCTAAGAAACTTTAGATCGATTTTTCCCGGGATTTTCCGAGTAGTGTGTCTCAATATTTTAGCCACGTGAGGTGTTAGGGGTTCACTTTCACCACACAAAAATTCGGACAAATCCCGGACCCCACGGTCGTGCCGTCTCCTTGTCAGAGCAGCGAACATGCAGTCAATGGAAAGAGACTGCGGATAGGTGGCGCTCGATGGAAATGCGGACCGTTCGTGAGGCGTGCCGAGATAGTCCGCGTAGTTGCTACAGTGCTTTGTCCCAGATGGCGCAGTGGTTAACAAACATACCTAGTAAGCAGGAGATCCCGGCTTCGAATCCCTGTCTGGTACACATTTCCGCTCGTCGCCGTTGATTCCGCGAAATGTCCCGCTGCAGCTGGCAGCAGTGATCCCCTTCAGTTTACATATAGTGATGCAAGTGCAAATGGTTGCGATGCGGGCGCCACACGTTCCCGTGGAGTCCGCCATAGGCTAGCATGTACACATAGTAGCGTGTATCTGTCTGGCGATGTGTGAAGCCGGAGGTAAACTTATAGCACGCAGTCGGCCGGTTGCGGATGTGTAACAGGTAGATGCAGTCGCAGGATAGAGCACGTACCGATTATGATTATACTGACGGTGTTCCAAGTGCTGCAGAATGTGCTGCACACATCGCAGGACGCTGAAACATCGTAGGTAAGCTCATTAATCGGTGCTCTCATAATATGCTGAAAAAATAATAGTTTTCCTTTCTTCCACCAGGTGAAAGTGTGGCGGTGTAAGCAGTCTGAATGCAGTGTGACGGCAGGAAAAGGGAAGATACGGTCAAAAACAGGATAAAGGTGGTTCTGACACTTTTTTTTTAGGATATGGTCACAAGTTACAGTATGTATTCAATATACTCTCCCGACTCAACAATGTGCCGCAAATTGGGTGAGAAGGAGATGGAGAGGGGATGAGAACATGGACAGAGAAACGGAAGTGGAGGAGATGGGCAGAGAGAGGGGCGCAGAAGATGGGCGGAGGGACGGAGGGATAGAGTGAGGGAGAAGGTGGAAATCTACTAGAAAAAAACTGGAATAAATATATAAGCGGAGAACGCCAGATACTCAGCCAGTAATGCACTGAGGGAAAAAAAATCACAACACCAAGAAGGAGTTGTGCGACATGAAGGAAAGTTGGTGGCGTATTTCTACATCTGAAAGATAATATGTATTCGGATTTCGCGCCAGAGGCGTAATAGTGGCTCTAGCAGTGCCACTTCCAGGATGCAAATCAGGTTTGCTTCAAATACAAGCTGTAACGATCGGAAGCGTTAGTTGTCTTTGAGACCGGACGTGGTGAGATGGTGTTATTCACGAATGCCTTGGTGACAAAAACGCCATTATCAACATCTCGCTGAATTTGAACGCGTTCGTGTCATAGGGCTGCTAGAAGATGGATACTGCAGAAAGACTATACAGTAATCTAGTCACAACACATGTGGCCAACGGCCTTGCCGCAGTGGTAACACCGGTTCCCGTCAGATCATCAAAGCTAAGCGCTGTCAGGCTGGGCCTGCACTTGGATGGGTGACCATCTGCCGAGCGCTGCTGGCAAGCGGGCTGCACTCAGCCCTTGTGAGGCAAACTGAGGAGCTACTTGATTGATAAGTAGCGGCTCCGGTCTCGTAAACTGATATACGGCCGGGAGAGCGGTGTGCTGACCAAATGCCCCTCCAATCCGCATCTGGTGACGCCTGAGGGCTGAGGATCACACGGCGGCCAGTCGTTGGTACCGTTGGGCCTTCATGGCCCGTTCGGGCGGAGTTTAGTTCTTTTTTTAGCCACTGTACATAACTGATGGGAGCCGTGGTGACGAGAATGTACAGTCGCAAGAAGACTGGGCTTCGGACGGCCACGTTGCAGTGCCAAGAGGGAAGAGCATCGTGTTCAGCGTATGGCTCTGACACATCGTACTGCATCTGCAGCAGCAGTTTGAGCAGCAACTGGCACCACTACGACTCGACGGACTGCTACAAATTGGTTACCTGAGGACAGCTCCGAGCCAGACGCCCTGTAGCGTGCATTCCTCTGATCCCAAACCACCGCTATTTGCGACTTCAGTGGTATCAAACGAAATCTCATTGGAGGACAGATGGTAGGGGGTAGAGATCCTGTATTCTGATGAAAGATGGTCCTACCTCGGTGCTAGTGATGGCCGTGTTTTGGTTAGAAGACAGCCAGTTGAGGACCTACAGTTAACCTTTCTGCGTGCGAGACACATTGGAGCTATGCCTGGAGTTATGGTTTGGCGTGCGGTTTCGTATGACAGCATTAGCATTCTCGTGGTTATCCCACGTATCCTTACTGCAGATTTGTACGTCAGTCGGTGATTCGGTCTGTTGCACTACTATTCCAGCATTTCAGGAGGAGTTTTCCAACTGGATAACGATCTCCCAAAAACCGCTGTTGTAGCCCATCATGCCTCACAGAGTATCGACACGTTGCCTTGGCCTGCTAAATCACCAGATCTGTGTCAAAACGAGCAAAAATGGGACGTCAGCGGACGAAAACTCCAGCGTCATCAACAAATAGCAATACCCGTCCCTGTCTTGACCTACCAAAGTAAAATCGGTACCCCTGTACAGCACAATGAACGCACATTTGCATGCTTGCATTCAGCATTCTGGCGATTACACCGGTTATTAATGTACCAACATTTCACGTTTGCAACGGCTTATCCTACGCTTACATTTACCTGTGAACCTGCAATGTTGAACACTTACATACGTTACATAGACAAATGTACTTACGAAGTTTCGTTACTCTACATTAATTATTTTTGTTGTTCCGATTTTTGAAAGTAGAAAAGAGTACAATACTGTGTATAGATGGTGTAACTCGTCAAGGTAGTCGGCGTTTAGACACGATCCAACCCAGATCTTCATGTATGCCATGATTTTAATACTTTCCATTTGCGAGTTAATTATGTTAGCTTTGTCAGAAGTGTTATTCCTAAAGTTCACGGTGATTATTTTCAATAAATTGATCATGATGGCATTCCTATTTCCCATTTCTTAATGATACCTATTTGCATTTCTATAAGACGCCAAGCTTTGTCAATTTATAGTTCGATGACGCTACTGGCTATGATGGCCATTATCAAAAGAACTGCTATAAGGAGCAGGTAGAACAAGGCCTAAATTGGTAGGCGGGAGGGTAAGTCGAGGATGGTCTAACTTCACCTTGCATTTGTCAGTACCATGATTTTGCCTGGTATATCGATATGACAGCAAGGTCGTTGCTCACGGGCAAAGCGTCTGCTTCCAATTAACAATGTTAGATGGCAAAGCATGACAGGACTGTTGCAATTGGGGTAGCTTTCAGGAGGACGGCGGTTCTAACCTCCGTCCGGCCATCCAGATTTAATTTGTACGCAGTTTACGTAAAGCACTTGATACAAAAGACAAAATGATTCCTTTAGAAAGGGCACAGTCAATTTCCTTCCTTACAATACTCCAATCTCAACTTGTGCCCATCTTTAGTGCCATGTGTGACACCGGTCGTTAAAATCTAATCTTCCTTACTTTCGCGCTGTTGAAGCACCAACAGTTAAGCTAATCGTATTTAGCCTGTGCACGTGTTTGGTTGTGTGTTTCTATCCTCGGTGCCTATCAACAATAAATAAAGAAAGCTGGAGTTTTTAGAGGATTGCAAGCTTAATCTGGAAGAACATTTCAGAAGATTTTGATAATAAAAATGTGAGAACAGACCACTGAAAAGCCCACAACCTAACAAAATTTAAATATGATAAACTAAGAAATATAATGAAGATTCAGGTTTGAAATAAAATGCTGTACTTGCACATGCGGGGTCCGCCTCAGTAACGGAGCATTCAGCATGCCTGATTGCCAAACAAAGAACATGGGTTCAATTCCGCCTACTACTAGAGATTTTTTTCTCGGTTGGAGGACTGGGCTGGACTACATTCAGCCTGGTGAGGCAGTTTGAGAGGTTTCTTGAATGAGAAGTAGCGACTCCAGTGTCTAGAAAGCCGACAGCGGCCTCGAGTGCGGTGTGCTGACACCAAGCCACATCCAAATCACATCATATGGCACAGGATCACATGGCGTCTGGTCGGCATCGCATGCCCCTCTGGACTTGATCGCAGCGTCACTGTTTTCAGTTGCTTCTACTTACAAATGTGGAACTGTGACCGAAGAACTTTGCTAACCGCTTAACGTTATGTAAGTCTCTATGAAATGTCAGTACTTTTACAGTTTTAGAAAAATCCACAGTAGCAGATTAATTAATACATTATATTTTTATACTATTTTTATCTGGAACGAAATAAAATGTCAGTCACTTGGTACTTCCCTCGTGTACATTGTAGGCACGAGAGTGATCACACCAAGACGGCTGACTGAATTACTGGTGTGAATTTTCCTCGTGTTTCCATTTGTTCGGTGTCAACTACAGCAGTTACTCGGAATAACTGCTACATGTGCTGGTGCAGGAGAGTCAAAATTAATTTTGTGTTGCATTTCTAATAACATAATCTGTTCGTGAATGTTACACTATAATACATTTCAGAACAGGTCTTGAGGAGAGGAACTGGGTTACAGAATATAAATATAGGGCGATATTTAAAAGAGACGTACTTCCGTTCATATCTTCGTAACGAACAAAATTACAAGAAAGACAGTCATGCTGGTTAATGTCAACCTGATAGCTGAATAACATTTACTCGATAAATTTTTTTTCTTTTTTTGGGATAGTCATACGTATTATATGAGACTATCTGCAACTGTGATCTCAGCACTCCAGCCATCAACTGCCAACTGAGCCGGCAGTTGATGGTTGGAGTGCTGACATCACAGTTGCAGATAGTCTGTATAACCAATGACGTTGGCCACTGATGCAGTGCAAATATGGATCGTGATAATCCCTTCAGCATCAACTAAGGCCTGAAGATAACACACAGCGCCGAAACTGGCAGCTACACTTTAAGTAAGGTCATAAGGACGGCTGTAGGCGTTTCATTTTCTTACAATAGTGAACGGCCGTGGTCTCCAAGACCTGCAGTCAAAAGGATGGACGTATAAAAACTTGTTATTCTTCAATTTCTCCCAGCGCACTTCATGACGAAAGAGTTCACGGGTGAACAGCCGGGTGTTAGTGTCCAACGTGTACAATATTTCGGCAAGCTACCACGTTGTCATCATCAGGTTCACTGACGAAATGAGCTCCGAGGCCCCGGGCTTTTATCTCCTCCCCCCCCTCCCCCCCTTCCAGGTCTTCCCAACGAGGTCCGCTACCAATCGCGGAGCGTCCAGGGGCGCATGCCGGCGGCGTCTTCTTAGTATCTCTGCCAGGTCTCGAAGTCAGTTCGTGGTGGGATGTCTTCTTTCTCCTTTTCATACGATTCAAAACGGGTTCCCAGGTATTACTAAGGATGTAACCGCTATCACGATTGATCAGCGGTTCCCGTACTCGAATCTCGATAGATTCTTTAATGACACAGTCCCAGTATTTGCACGTCTGTGTCAGAACCTTCGTCTGGTCGTAATTCATTCTGTGTAATTCCGAGAGGCAATGTACAGTAACCACCGACTTGTTAGGCTGCTGCAGTCTAGTGTGCCATTGATGGTCTTGGCAACGATCTTCGATAGTACGCACCATCTGACCTACGTAAGTAAAGCCACATTTGCAGGGGATCTGGTAGACTCCGGATTTCCGTAGTCCTAGATCGTCCTTGACATTACCAAGCAGTGCCTGTGTCTTAATTGGAGGGCGGAAGACAGTCTTCACTTGATGGTTTTGAAGCATTCCATCTACACTACTGGCCATTAAAATTGTTACACCACGAAGATGACGTGCTACAGACGCGAAATGGCGTGCAACTGTTGAGTAACTGACCACCCAGATGAACCAAGAGGCTACCAGCAGTGTTCCATCAACGAGAGAAACCTGGCGCGGCGTGATTCCACATCTCTGTCCTTTCAGAACCTCACCGGCTCTCTTCCTCAGCGTCTGCAGCGGTCCGCGCTGCAAAAGGTGGTTATTCAGGTTTTTGACAGCGTTTCAAATTAATGTGAGAGGACAGTGCGGTAGCTGTATTGATACTAATGTGCCAACAGCTTATCAAATTTTTCTGGATGACTGAATAAGAGGGCTCGGCCATTTGGCCACAATGAGTCACCAGTGTGTATGACCTGCTGAAATGGCAGGCTTTTCAAATGCGAGTAACTGTCGTCTACCCAAAGTGTGGTCCCAGTCGTTGGTGACAGTGGCAGAACTTGAACGCGATTTTTGACGCTGTCAATTAGCTCAATCAGTACGACTTGTAGTCATAACGTTTTAATTATCACACTCAAAAATTAAGCTGTGTTCATGAAACTTGGTGACGATTTTATTCCATCTCTATATACTCAGCCTTCGATGCGACGCGTTATTCTCAACGGTGGAGTCCCTTATTGTGAAAATATGTATTTTTGCAGTTCAAGAAACGTTCTACCTCAGAAACACGTCGTCGTCATTCTGGAGTTGCTCTGCCACGCAATGGTTTCTTCGTCTGAGGAAAGAAGCCACTGTGTGCCATGTCAAGAGAATGCAAATGGTGCCACAAAGATGAAACCCCAAAGTAGCGGCATGTGTGGCTGTGACCCGAGCAGTATGAGCTACAGCGTTGTCGTAAAACTAAAACAAGCAACTGGACATCTTCCAGCGACACTGCGTCTTGAGAGCCTCCCATGACCTCAGCAAGAAATTTCAGTAGTATTTTTCTGTGACTGTTTACCCCTTACAAGCATAAGCAGCTGGCACCATACCATCCCTCTCTCCCCTCCCCCCTCCCGTGGTGGTGAACCAACTTGATTTGCTTCTTTGTCTCGACACACCCAGCACTCAACCATGAAGATTAAGCAGATCGGGAAGTCACGTTGTAACCTCCGAACAGATAAATTCCGTAACCTCCCAATAAAAAAAGTGACAAAACCTACCAATAAAAATGTGACTCATATATAATATTTCAAAAGAAATCTCGTAATGTAACCCTTCAATAATTAACTGACTGTGAATCTAAACTGGTAAATCTGGACGTCAGGAGTGCTGCGTCATGGCCCTGAAAACTCTTTCTGAATAAACTGAAAATTCTTACCTCAATGATGTCGCCGGATAACGCGTATATATCTGCTCCTACAAGAAATTTTTCTGGCACAGCCCAGTGCAATGCTGGCCACTAGATTTTGTTATGTATGAAAAACATCTGATTTTCTTTGCGATAATCGGTATGACTATGCATAGGAGAAAATAGTAAAAACTTTAAATTCATATGAATGACTGTCAAAAGTTATCTTTATAGTAAAGATTATTATTGAAAGATTTTTGAAAACATTTACAATGGACTTTGATATAACAATAGAACAAAAACCAGTTGTAGCAATTAACATGTGCGCGAGGCAATAAAGAACAATAATATTTTGCTTTTACCTTATGCTACATCGCTCAGGCACTGCCAGCGTTCGCCAGGTCCGGCCTTAGTAATTCCATAACTCTACTGCTCTTCTCGAACTACAAAGCACCACTACTGGACTCCATTGTCCGAAGTCCAGGAAACAAGTGCTCTCTGTGAGCTATACAACTCAACTGCTCTCTACGAGCGACCTGACCCAACCTCCCGACTGCGAGCTACTACTACTACTGCTGCCGACAATGCTCTCTGGTCTGCGATTCTATTATAGCTTACATATCGCAGGCAGCGCGTGAGCAATCTATCGAAGTTACATCTGCTCGAGTAGCAATACATTCCTTAGTCATGGATCTCTTACAAAGTAGACTGGTCTGAGTCAGCTGCAACATTTCCCCCTACTGTCTCGGTTCAACAGGCTTTTCGGGTGACTGTCAGCAGTCGCGGATCCCAGCGGACGGTGACGTCTGTCGTTTTCAAAATGCGGTTCAAAACGTTGAAACCTAATCTACGACTTTTTCCACTATCGCCACCGGTTTGATAAGCCAGTCCTCAACACTAGGGGCTCCACCTTCCTTGCAGTTCCCTGGTTCTTCATAATGTTCTGCCACTTTGTTTACCATTACTCAGCCTTGTTAGGTCACTTGACAGGCGTCTGTGCCACCTGTCCACCATGGTGCTTTCCACACGGAGTACCTCTTCAACCGACTCAGAATCGATTGTTCCCCTTCAAGTCTTCTTCTTGTTCAAATGGCTCTGAGCACTATGGGACTTAACATCTATGGTCATCAGTCCCCTAGAACTTAGAACTACTTAAACCTAACTAACCTAAGGACAGCACACAACACCCAGTCATCACGAGGCAGAGAAAATCCCTGACCCCGCCGGGAATCGAACCCGGGAACCCGGGCGTGGGAAGCGAGAACGCTACGGCACGACCACGAGCTGTGGAACTTCTTCTTGTTCCTGAAAAGTCTCTGCTTATGGTGGTCGTTCACAGAGCCTCTCCCAAGCTTCTCTGTTCTTAGCATCGCCTCCCACTGCAGTCTTCGCCGGTTTACATTATCCTTCCTTCACCTGGTCTCTCCATCTCGTTCGAAGTCTTCCAATTGATCTTCGGCCAGTTTTGGTCCATTCTTCTTGGAAGTCTTCCATGTCCCATTCTTTTAATGGTCCAAACCATTTAAGGCTATTACTCTCCACACTTTCTTTTAGAGACATGATCCGTAGCAAGCTTCGTATTATTTCATTCATTATCCTGTTCCTCCTCGTCCTACCGAGGATCCCTCGTAGAGCGCACATTTCTAGTCCTTTCATTCTGCTCTGATCTTTAAGTCCAAAATTCTGAGCCATAGGTAAAAATTGGCAGATTGTCACGAAACACGATATCGAGAGATGAAACCGGTATCAGACATAGGCATTAATTCCAAGTTGTAACGAAAAGTTGTCTTCTGGAAGCAGCGGAAGCATTGCCTATTCGTGCACTCGTCTAACTCCAACCTGGGGCCACACTGAATAACAGACTGCACACACGAGAAGGGCAGTGTTTACCGAGCGTGTGACCACCATCCCGACAAGCTCAGCACGACGACGGAGGCTGCGCTTCGGAATATGCCTATATATAGTAAACTTCAAGCAATTGACCCCTATGTAAGTCAGACGGAATTTTAGAGGGCATCCATAATATAGTATTATACACTGGTGACGGGTATAAAATGCGGAACCCGCCACCAAATTGGAGGACAGTACGGTAGGAGTCTGTGACGCTACTCCTGTGTCGTTCGTCGCCAGGCAGAGGACAAAGAATAATTAGAGATATCGACCTTGTACCTCCACGAAGGAGATAGGCGCGGTTTTGTAGGAAGCTGAATTGAACTGCTGCGAAGTCTGAGTTCGTTACAGGAATCACTGACAAGGAACCCCTTGAGTGCGTGCACGAAGAAGGCCAATGCTATTTACGGCGTTGGACGCCCCATATATTGTCTGCCATGTTGTTGTTGTTGTGGTCTTCAGTCCTGAGACGGGTTTGATGCAGCTCTCCATGCTACTCTATCCTGTGCAAGCTTCTTCATCTCCCAGTACCTACTGCAACCTACATCCTTCTGAATCTGCTTAGTGTATTCATCTCCCCCTACGATTTTTACCCTCCACGATGCCCTCCAATACTAAATTGGTGATCCCTTGATGCCTCAGAACATGTCCTACCAACCGATCCCTTCTTCTGGTCAAGTTGTGCCACAAACGTCTCTTCTCCCCAATCCTATTCAATACTTCCTCATTAGTTATGTGATCTACCCATCTAATCTTCAGCATTCTTCTGTAGCACCACATTTCGAAAGCTTCTATTCTCTTCTTGTCCAAACTATTTACCGTCCATATTTCACTTCCATACATGGCTACACTCCATACAAATACTTTCAGAAATGACTTCCTGACACTTAAATCTATACTCGATGTTAACAAATTTCTCTTCTTCAGAAACGCTTTCCTTGCCATTGCCAGTCTACATTTTATATCCTCTCTACTTCGACCATCATCAGTTATTTTGCTCCCCAAATAGCAAAACTCCTTTACTACTTTAAGTGTCTCATTTCGTAATCTAATACCCTCAACATCACCCGACTTAATTCGACTACATTCCATTATCTTCGTTTTGCTTTTGTTGATGTTCATCTTATATCCTCCATTCAAGACACCATCCATTCCGTTCAACTGCTCTTCCAAGTCCTTTGCTGTCTCTGACAGAATTACAATGTCATCGGCGAACTTCAAAGTTTTTATTTCTTCTCCATGGATTTTAATACCTACTCCGAATTTTTCTTTTGTTTCCTTTACTGCTTGCTCAATATACAGATTGAATAACATCGTGGATAGGCTACAATCCTGTCTCACTCCCTTCCCAACCACTGCTTCCCTTTCATGCCCCTCGACTCTTATAACTGCCATCTGGTTTCTATAGAAATTGTAAATAGCCTTTCGCTCCCTGTATTTTACCCCTGCCACCTTTAGCATTTGAAAGAGAGTATTGTCCAAAGCTTTCTCTAAGTCTACAAATGCTAGAAACGTAGGTTTGCCTTTCCTTAATCTTTCTTCTAAGATAAGTCGTAAGGTCAGTATTGCCTCACGTGTTCCAGTATTTCTACGGAATCCAAACTGATCTTCCCCGATGCCGGCTTCTACTAGTTTTTCCATTCGTCTGTAAAGAATTCGTGTTAGTATTTTGCAGCTGTGGCTTATTAAACTGATTGTCCAGTAATTTTCACATCTGTCAACAACTGCTTTCTTTGGGATTGGAATTATTATATTCTTCTTGAAGTCTGAGGGTATTTCACCTGTCTCATACATCTTGCTCACCAGATGGTAGAGTTTTGTCAGGACTGGCTCTCCCAAGGCCGTCAGTAGTTCCAATGGAATATTGTCTACTCCGGGGGCCTTGTTTCGACACAGGTCTTTCAGTGCTCTGTCAAACTCTTCACGCAGTATCGTATCTCCCATTTCATCTTCATCTACATCCTCTTCCATTTCCATAATATTGTCCTCAAGTACATCGCCCTTGTATAGACCCTCTATATACTCCTTCCACCTTTCTGCTTTCCCTTCTTTGCTTAGAACTGGGTTTCCATCTGAGCTCTTGATGTTCATACAAGTGGGTCTCTTATCTCCAAAGGTCTCTTTAATTTTCCTGTAGGCAGTATCTATCTTACCCCTAGTGAGACAAGCCTCTACATCCTTACATTTGTCCTCTAGCCATCCCTGCTTAGCCATTTTGCACTTCCTGTCGATCTCATTTTTGAGACGTTTGTATTCCTTTTTGCCTGCTTCATTTACTGCATTTTTATATTTTCTCCTTTCATCAATTAAATTCAATATTTCTTCTATTACCCAAGGATTTCTACTAGCCCTCATCTTTTAACCAATTTGAACCTCTGCTGCCTTCACTACTTCATCCCTCAAAGCTACCCATTCCTCTTCTACTGTATTTCTTTCCCCCATTCCTGTCAATTGTTCCCTTATGCTCTCCCTGAAACTCTCTACAACCTCTGGTTCTTTCAGTTTATCCAGGTCCCATCTCCTTAAATTCCCACCTTTTTGCAGTTTCTTCAGTTTTAATCTACAGGTCATAACCAATAGATTGTGGTCAGAGTCCACATCTGCCCCTGGAAATGTCTTACAATTTAAAACCTGGTTCCTAAATCTCTGTATTACCATTATATAATCTATCTGATACCTTTTAGTATCTCCAGGGTTCATCCATGTATACAACCTTCTATCACGATTCTTAAACCAAGTGTTAGCTATGATTAAGTTGTGCTCTGTGCAAAATTCTACCAGACGGCTTCCTCTTTCATTTCTTAGCCCCAATCCATATTCACCTACTACGTTTCCTTCTCTCCCTTTTCCTACACTCGAATTCCAGTCACCCATGACTATTAAATTTTCGTCTCCCTTCACTATCTGAATAATTTCTTTTATTTCATCATACATTTCTTCAATTTCTTCGTCATCTGCAGAGCTAGTTGGCATATAACTTGTACTACTGTAGTAGGTGTGGGCTTCGTATCTATCTTGGCCACAATAATGCGTTCACTATGCTGTTTGTAGTAGCTTACCCGCATTCCTATTTTCCTATTCATTATTAAACCTACTCCTGCATTACCCCTATTTGACTTTGTGTTGATAACCCTGTAGTCACCTGATCAGAAGTCTTGCTCCTCGCATCTCGTGGTCGTGCGGTAGCGTTCTCGCTTCCCACGCCCGGGTTCCCGGATTCGATTCCCGGCGGGGTCAGGGATTTTCTCTGCCTCGTGATGGCTGGGTGTTGTGTGCTGTCCTTAGGTTAGTTAGGTTTAAGTAGTTCTAAGTTCTAGGGGACTTATGACCACAGCAGTTGAGTCCCATAGTGCTCAGAGCCATTTGAACCATCTTGCTCCTCCTGCCACCGAACTTCACTAATTCCCATATCTAAATTTAACCTATCCATTTCCCTTTTTAAATTTTCTAACCAACCTGCCCGATTAAGGGATCTGACATTCCACGCTCCGATCCGTAGAACGCCAGTTTTCTTTCTCCTGATAACGACACCCTCTTGAGTAGTCCCCACCCGGAGATCCGAATGGGGGACTATTTTACCTCCGGAATATTTTACCCAAGAGGACGCCATCATCATTTAATCATACAGTAAAGCTGCATGCCCTCGGGAAAAATTACGGCCGTAGTTTCCCCTTGCTTTCAGCCGTTCGCAGTACCAGCACAGCAAGACCGTTTTGGTTATTGTTACAAGGCCAGATCTGTCAATCATCCAGACTGTTGCCCTTGCAACTACTGAAAAGGCTGCTGCCCCTCTTCAGGAACCACACGTTTGTCTGGCCTCTCAACAGATACCCCTCCGTTATGGTTGTACCTACGGTACGGCTATCTGTATCGCTGAGGCACGCAAGCCTCCCCACCAACGGGAAGGTCCATGGTTCATGGGGGGATTTGTCTGCCATGCAACCACAATATTGGCTGCTAATGGCAACCGGGGAACGAGAACTGAGTTATCCAATGATGAGCACAGCATGGCGCTACGGAGCGTAGTTGAATGCTTAGTCGACGAGTAACTCACAACAGTGCTACAGTGCTAGTGGTGTTGATGCAAAGCGTCGGAATGGCAACGATGAAAAAATCAAACATTGCATTATATCTACAACAACAGTTGCCGAAGTTGACGTTTCTTGGCCGCGCGGGGTAGCCGTGCGGTTTGAGGCACCTTGCCACGGTTCGCGCGGCTCCCTCCGTCAGGTTCGAGTCCTCCCTTGGGCATCGGTGTGTGTGTTGTCCTTAGCGTCCGCTAGTTTAAGTTAGATTAAGTAGTGTGTAAGCCTAGGGACCGATGACCGCAACAATTTGGTCCCATAGAACTTAGCACAAATTTCCAATTTTTTGACGTTTCTTCAGAAAGAAACCCAAGAAATTTCGTAGAGTGAGAAAGAAGTTGAAGATGAAATATTAGCGTTTCTGCAAGATGAGTCAGTGGAATACGTGCGTGTGCGTATACACGCGACTATGAGGACAATATAGGCTACGTGAGGAGTACAAGGATGACGATACGCGCTTAGCAAGTGAAATTGATACTGAAATAGGTGTCGAGCCATGTAGTTCATCATCCTTCGCGGACAGGGAGCCACACTTCCCGTTTCCTGCGTTTCCTGTGAAACATAGTAAAGGACAATCGTTGTCCAAGGAGTGGTTACTAAAAATAATGACTAACGTGGTAGATCATCCGCATGGTAGTAAAAAAAAAAAAAAAAAAAAAAAAAAGGAGTAGATTCCGAGTAAGTCTTCAGCAATAAGATGGCATAGTGCACAAGAAAAACTACGGATATTCAAGGGAGAACGAGGGGCACTTGTTACGAAATCTGACGTTTGTACGTTTCGGCGAAGCTCGACACAATTCACAGGCTGTGCATGATAGTGACCTACTACGTTATGTACATGAAATTGTGTGCGACATTATAGTGATTTCAAGGGAAGCGGTGGATGGTTACGTAACGCCGCTAGTAAGATAACGAAATTTCAAGCAAAGCGTCAACTTGATGATGCACAGCAAACTACGAAATCGACCGAAATATTTGTGGATGAGATAAACTAATCTCGTCGTTCAGCAAGGAATTACTTTTCACCTCTGACGAATCAAGATTAGTAGAGGAAAAGAATATGAAAGGAACCCTGGAAATTAGAGGAGAGTTGTATAAAGATCAATTAACATCAGTGCCATAATGCATATGTATGCAACTACGCCGTCTGTTAGTCTGGATGGGAAACTGACTGGAAAGTTATTTATTGTGGTGCGAGAAGTTGGAGTTGCTCTGGTCCTACAATTCTTTCTCATGTGTGTGATCTTGAAAGGGCTGACGGGAGTATTTACGTCACAATAAGCAAGGTTTTGAAAAATCGGCGTAAGAGAACTACAACTATGGTATGAGCACTGCTTTTGGCCAATATGTGCTCAAAATAACTTGCTTTTGCTTCATTCCTTGTCTGCGTATAACAAATCGTACTTCTTTAGAGGAAACTGTCCCTCCTGAAAAGTCTCTCGATGTTTATTTTTTTTCGGTGCCTATAAAACAGATTAACGTATTATCTGCAGCTACTCCTTAAAGGATACCCGGTTTCACGACCAGCTCCACACAGACAGTTTCGCGTTCGGTTGCATGCCCTCACATTCCATCAGTCCCCATCAGCCCGTTACACCAACACGATTCTATATGCTTTCTTTAAGAGTGGATGCCTAGCTGAACGTCTTGGACGGTTTGTAGCTCCCAAGGAGTTTGCCTTCGATGTAAATGTAAATTTCGTGTGACTATGGCATCCCGTGGGGTATACCGTCCGCCCGGTGCAAGTCTTTCGATTTGATGCCACTTCGGCGACTTGCGCCTCAATGGGGATGAAATGATGATGAGTACGGCAACACAACGCCCAGACCCTGAACGAAGAAAATCTCCGACCCAGTCGGGAATCGAACCCGGGCACTTACGATTGACATTCTTTCGTGCTGACTACTCAGCTACCGGGGGCGGACGCCTTCGATCTTGATGGTGTTTACCTTTGTGATCACTGTGGCGCGTCGCAGACCGGCCTGAGCTAGCGAGGCGAGCGCATCGCTGCCGTTGCGCGCTACGCTTACTCGGCCGTTGAGAGCTCGTGAAGAGGTTTCTGTGCATGGGAAAGAAGGGTGCGCAGAGGAAACCTGCCGCTACGCAGGGTCCTTTGGTTGTGCAACTCACTGAGTCTGCCGACCATGCAAGGAACTCCCGAGAAGAAGAGTCGCGGCCTGTCCCCCCTTTGTACGTCAAGTGCAAAGGCGGGTGGACAGCGCTGTTCGACACCATTACGAATTGCGCTCGGAACGAGGTGGTCTACGAGTCTGTCGATACAGACTCGCTGATCTGCGTTCGTGCTGCAAACGTGGCCGACCACAGGGCGGTCAAGGTCGCAGTGGCCGACCACATCGTCGACGCGCCGCCGGCGCGTGTGAAGGCACCTTCCGTAGGAAGTATGAAGACGACCGAGGCACTCCTCAGGGGGTTACCTCGGTGCTGTGATGAGGCAGCGGTCCGGGAAGGGCTGCTGCAAGCCGGGTTTGGTAATGCAACCGCAAGGTTGCACAACCGGACCAACAGGAAGAGGGCGCCGCTCTATGCCGTGACCGTGCAAACGGTCGACGGCGGGAGCGACATCTTCGACTTGCGGAAGTTGCTGGGCTTCTCGCTTACGACAGAGGCTCTCCCGACCGCCACGGACCCTCAGCCCCAGTGCTTCAGGTGCCAGGGCGAGGGCCATGTTGCGAAGTATTGCCGCAACGCGGCGCGGTGCGTCAAGTGCTCAGGCGAGCACGGCAGCCGCGCCTGCGACCGCGGCAGCAACGTTCTGCCGACTTGTGTCCGGTGTGGCGGCCCGCACGCCGCCAGTTGGCGCGGTTGCGCGGCTTTCTCAAGCCGCAACCGCGCCGAGGGCGGCGAGGCGGCCGCGGCCGCACCGACGCAGCGGAAGAAGCGTAGACGACGTCGGAAACGGCGTAGGGCGTAGAACAGCCCGGCGCAGCTGAGGGACGGCGCAGTAGCAGCTCCACCTGCCACGGGCAGGGACGACCGCTCGGTAACGGGCAGTCAGGACTCAGCTCGCGCTCCCGAGAAGAAATGTGACCTCGAACTCGGCACCGCCGTGAAGGAGGCCACTGCAGCCCTCAAAGCCGTCATGAAGGCAGAGAGGGCTGTCTTCGCAGCCGCCGTGGCTGCAGAGAAGGAAGAGGCCTTGAGGCAACTGCGAGCAGTCTTCGCCCGAGGCCTCGGCGCAGTAGTACCTGCGAACACTCCATCGCCGACTGCTGCGAGAGCGGGCCCCGCAAGGGATCGAGAAGCCAAAAGGGCAGCCTTCATCGCACAAGCGCGAGGGGACGGTAATACTTCCTCTGACGCTGAATTGGCGCAGCTCTCTGAACAAGCGGAGGTCATAGAAGCTACAATAATGAAGGGCTGCGCCGTGCAGTAGAGGAGGACGCTGAACGGTAGCCGATCGCCGCCGTTCTGCACCAGCCTGATGAAGCTGTACCAAGTCACTGACGACAAGGCGCAGCAGAGGGCCTAACAGCAACGCATGCGTTACCGCGCCGAATTCATTGTTACAGGGAGGAAGCCACTGCGGCCGGCCCAGGAGACTACAAGCGAGCCCAGCCGCAGCACCCGGACTGACCCAGCTAACGAACACGCAGCACATAGGTAACGATGCACGATACCTCACGCTAACCTTACCTCACCTTGCATGCTCTGTCGCAGCTAGCAAGCAGCTACTGCCCTTACTACCCTTTCTACTGTCGCAGAGGTTTTTTTTTCCCTTGGCGCTGGCCTTGGCACTTTTTTTCCTCTGCCCTTACAACCGCTACACTTCAATCGTTTTCGACCACTTCTACCTCCTGATGGACCATGCTAATGAGTAATCTTACCCAGACGCATGGATAAAATCACAGCCCGCATCCTGTGACGCCTGATTCAAAAACTAACATGTTTACGGAGGTGACAGTAGAACTTTTGGTTTGGTCACGACGTTGGTGTGGGCGTGGAGGGGCCCCATCGTTTATACTGTGGCGCGTCATTTTTCGTTCTGTGTTCATGGTGCAATTTAATGATTTGTTCTGAACATTTCTTGAATGTCGACGATATCCATTTTATTAAGTGTAATACAAACATCTCATAGAAGGTTGATCACTGCACCTACCGGACATTTATTTTCTGTCGCCTTCCTGATGCACGGGATGAGTAATTATGAGTTAATATTTTCCTGTCGTAATTTTTAAAACAACACTTTGAAATGAGCCTTACAATAGATTGACTTTGAGACCTCGCACTCAGTGAGTTTCTTGTGACGCAGAGCCCGCCAGTCAGTAGTGCCAGGAACAGACTTTCATAGTTATGACAGGTTATTATGACTTTCATTTACGCTGAGCTTGCTTGAGAACCACGCCGAATTCCGTATCGCTCAGAACACTTTGCATTCTGTAGGCGAGTCGCAATTGGAGTTCTGCAGGCTGCACGCTGTCGTTTTTCACCAGTTACGTCGATAGAGGTAAGGTACCTGTCGTGCACAAAGAATCCTTCTTCTCACTCTAGGGACAAAACAAGATAATATGACTTGTAGATTATGATCTTTGTTGTGGCAGGTCTTTTCCAATTTCTAATTATACCCCCTTCAAGTTCAGGAAACTAAACACTGCACTATCATAAGGCTGCGCCATATTGTTTTGGCTTGTGTTGTGGAATGCTACAATACTGTGGGGAGGGGATTTCAGACCTTACCAGTACTGCAGACGTGTACCAGCAAACAAACAAAAAATTAATTACGTGATTTTATTTTCCGATGTGACAAAACTGTATGAGTGGCCCTGCTCTGCAGCGCACTGGTGTAAGCTGTCCGTACCGAGCCGGCCGTGGTGGCCGTGCGGTTCTAGGCGCTGCAGTCCGGAACCGCGGGACTGCTACGCTCGCAGGTTCGAATCCTGCCTCGGGCATGGATGTCTGTGATGTCCTTAGGTTAGTTAGGTTTAAGTAGTTCTAAGTTCTAGGGGACTGATGACCTAAGATGTTAAGTCCCATAGTGCTCAGAGCCATTTGAACCATTTTTGTCCGTACCGAACATGAAATCTACTCGCAAGCTGAATAAGGAAATGACGACAGTAAAAATCTGTGCCGGAACGTGGCTCGAACCCAGATTTCCTGCTTTACGCGAGCGGCCGCCTTAGCTGCTTTGGCTATCAGTGCACGATTCACGGCCAAACCGAAACTTCCATATGTCGTCGTTCCTGTGTCACAAACTGTACTCGTACACACATTATGTAATTCCTGTACAGGAAAGGATATTTTAATTGAAGGCCGCTGCGTGGAATCGGCGGGTAAATATGATATACAGTGCCTGTGTTCTTAAGAAGAACGATGCAGTGGTCCTTCGGAACATAGGCACAGCAGTATCGTATTTATCAGCCGACAATAGGCAAGCAACTTTCAATTACAATGTCTCCCCTACACCAGAATATACACTACTGGCCATTAAAATTGTTACACCACGAAGATGTCGTGCTACAGACGCGAAATTTAACCGACAGGAAGAAGATGCTGTGATGTGCAAACGATTAGCTTTTCAGAGCATTCACACAAGATTGGCGCCGGCGGCGATACCTACAACGTGCTGACATGAATAAAGTTTCCAACCGATTTCTCATACACAAACAGCAGTTGACCGGCGTTGCCTCGTGAAACGTTGTTGTGATGCCTCGTGTAAGGAGGACAAATGCGTACAATCACGTTTCCGACTTTGATAAACGTCGGATTGCATCCTATCGCGATTGCGGTTTATCGTATCGCGACAGTGCTGCTCGCGTTGGTCGAGATCCAATGAGTGTTAGCAGAATATGGAATCGGTGGGTTCAGGAGGGTAATACGGAACGCCGTGCTGGATCCCAACGGCCTCGTACCACTAGCAGTCGAGATGACAGTCATCTTATTCGCATGGCTGTAACGGATCGTGCAGCCACGTCTCGATCCCTGAGTCAGCAGATGGGGACGTTTGCAAGACAACAACCATCTGCACGAACAGTTCGACGACGTTTGCAGCAGCATGGACTATTAGTTCGGAGACCATGACTGCGGTTACCCTTGACGCTGCATCACAGACAGGGCGCCTGCGATGATGTACTCAACGACGAACCTGGGTACACGAATGGCAAAACGTCATTTTTTCGGATGAATCCAGGTTCTGTTTACAGCATCTTGATGGTCGCATCCGTGCTTGGCGACATCGCGGTGAACGCATATTGGAAGCGTGTATTCGTCATCGCCATACTGGCGTATCACCCGGGGTGATGGTGTGGGGTGCCATTGGTTACACGTCTCGGTCACCTCTTGTTCGCATTGACGGCACTTTGAAGAGTGGAAGTTACATTTCAGATGTGTTATGACCCGTGGCTCTACCCTTCATTCGATCCCTGCGAAACCCTACATTTCAGCAGGATAATGCTCGACCGCATGTTGTAGGTCCTTTACGGGCCTTTCTGGATACAGAAAATGTTCGACTGCTGCCCTGGCCAGCATATTCTCCAGATCTCTCACCAACTGAAAACGTCTGGTCAATGGTGGCCGAACAACTGGCTCGTCACAATACGCCAGTGGTATTGTGTTGAAGCTGCATGGGCAGCTGTACCTGTACACGCCATCCAAGCTCTGTTTGACTCAATGCCCAGTCGCATCAAGTCCGTTATTTCGGCCAGAGGTGGTTGTTCTGGCCACTGATTTCTCAGGATCTATGCACCCAAATTGCGTGAAAAAAATGTAATCACATGTCAGTTGTAGTAAAATATATTTGTCCAATGAATACCCGTTTATCATCTGCATTTCTTCTAGGTGTAGCAATGTTAATGGCCAGTAGTGTACATAATGGATGTACGAGTGCAGATTGTAGACACGTGGTTGACGACATGACGGTTTGGCTCTGGTCGTGAGTCGTGCACGTACACCACTCGCGTAAAGTGGAAAAAGCGGGTTCGAGTCCCGGTCTGGCGGAAATTTTCATTGTCTTCATTTCGTTATTCAGCTGAGGTTGTTCGTATTCGCAACTGTATTTCATAACGGCCCATTCATGTCAGAAGAACATCGCGTCGCTCTTCTTAACGACACAGGCTCTGCAGTACGGTATCCTATCAGTATCGGCTCGACTCGGGAATGCTGCACGGAGTTCTTCCAGGAGCCTTGAGTCGGAGGAGGCCCAGCTAAATGGCACGCCTCAGGGGTCGCGAAAGATCCCCCAGCACAAACCGGAGCGAAGGAACCGAACGAATCAATAAAAACGGAAACGAATTGGGGGTCTTAACTAGATTGCAAGCGCCGACCACCCCAGATCCACCACCCCACGCCTCCGCTCGATGTCGCGGCCCAGGCTGACCCCCCACCTTCCCCTACCCCTCTTCCGGAACACACACACACACACAATGCCGCCCGCTGGGTCGGCCAATTCGCGGAACCTAACTTCATGTGACATGTTGTGGCAAATTGCGCGAAAGTAGCAATCCCTTAATACCGCACGTGGCTGGGAGACGGGCCTAACAGCTTCCTCCGTGGCGGTACACCCGGAGGCAGCCACTCATGACCCTCACCAGAGCTCCCCCGCAGAGTCAAGCGTTTCGCCGCTACTGTCTAAATACTTCCTCCCTGTATTCCCTCCAAGTAAAGCGGTATGGCATTGCTTTCCTCTGCAGTGGTCGCGATTGTTTTGCGTTAACTGTTATACACTGTCGGAAAATGAAAATGCAGCACCCTCAGGACAAGGTCATTCTATTCACGAGTGAGAGTTTAGAATCCTTTGAGAATAGTTTATTGCCTAGATCGCAAGTTTTGTTATCAGTATCAGACACGTCAATGGCCTCTTCAGATCCATGGTCACAGAACTTTCAACATATTAGATATTGTATAGAATGCTAATCACTCCCATGTAGTGCAAAAAAAAAAAGGATAAAAAAAGGATGAGAATCCCATGTGTATGATTATCTTACATTTTCTGAGATAATAACCACAAGCGGCGACCGCTATGGCCGAGCGGTTCTAGGCGCTTCAGTCCGGAACCGTGCTGCTGCAACGGTCGCAGCTTCGAATACTGCCTCGGTCATGGATGTGTGTGATGTCCTTAGGTTAGTTAGGTTTAAGTAGTTCTAAGTTCTAGGGGACTGATGACCTCAGATGTTGAGTCCCGTAGTGCTCAGAGCCATTTTGTTAAGTCCCATAGTGCCTGGAGCTATTTGAACCAATAACCATAAGCAATGTTACATGTTATCCTGCATGACATAGAAAACAGTTGACGTTGTGAGCGTGGGATTGTTCTGAGATGTTATTCTGCGCAATGGATTAATCTGAGATGTACCCTTTACCCTGTGGCTCCTGCAAGATGCAATTTCCACCCACACACTACTACAGAAGTCAGACAGAGGCTCCTAACGTTCTAAAGAGAAATGCCTGAAAAACTTTCAGCAATAAATATCTTCTGGAGTGGTCCACTGTGAGGAAATGATACAAAAATTCACAAAATTTCTTACATAACTAGTGGGATACTTCGGTTCAGGAGTAGTGCTAGTTAGTGTAATAAAAACATGAAAGTAACGAAAATTGTTATTTATTTTGCTAAAATTCTGAGAAATCGCAATTGCACTTTTAGTTATGAACTTAACACGTTATTTCCTGGTTCTTTTCGGAATGTGAAGTTACCTCTCAACGATAGGATTCGCTAATGAAATTTCTGAACAAAGTTTAAGATTGTTATTGACTTGGCAGAATGGCTGAGAGGCGCGCCTACTCAACTTGAATAATTATCTGTTAGAATGTTGCTAAGTACGGTCGAGGCTGTCACGTGTGAAATGCAGTGAAGAGTACTGTTGTGGAGGAAATATGGGGCTCGCAATAGCTGTAGCGCACAATACCGTAAGCTGCGATGACTGCTGTCTGCGCCGCTCGCTGCTGACAAATAAGATAACTCTCGTTCTATCTGGATTGACCTTCGCTAATCAAGCTCTCCCTACGCCTTGATGAAGTCAAGGACTCCTATTCGCCCCTAGTCTAACTACTGGCGTGGTACACCGGTCAGATAACCAGTCCACCGCGATGCCGCTCAAAATTCGCTCGCAGGCGTTTAACTATAACTCTGTCCGTTCACACCGCACAATAAGTGTGGCGGCCAACACAGGGAACAACGCTTAATTGCAAGGACTCAATATATATATGTCGCTCTCCGACTCGCTCTCGACAGAGGTGCTCTCCCAGTGAAGGACTGAGAAGAGACTTGTTCCTCGCTCTTTGAGTACACGTATGAGCGCGCACGCTCTCGTTACGTGTCCTCGCTCCAAGAGCGACAACGGAATGGCCCCACTCCACGCCAGATGTGAAGGGGTATATTTTTCGGTCTCTTCCATTACTCCTTCAGCTCAAGGCGTCAGAAACATCGTCTGCCAATCAGCATTGCTCTTCTAAAACTGGAGAATGACGTTTCGTTTAATGCGACCAATCCGGAAATCTGTAGTATCTCCATTGGGCGTTTGCTGTCTCTCTGTGAAAATCTCTGAAACTGTGTGTTATGTGTAAAGAATGCGTAGGCTGTCTTCTCCCACACAACATAGCGGAATTTGCTTTTAAGCCGAACACGGGGTCGTCCTTTCACCCAGGCAAATGCAGTCTGCTCTACGGGCAGTCACCGGCCTACGTAGATCGGTTGGGACCGGCCTCCTGGCGTGCGGTTGCCTCCCCCGAACTAAAAGCTCCTGTGACCGTCGTCTCTGGAATGTATGTGTGTATGCCAGCCTCGAGTATTGCAACCACGGTGCGCACTTGCGATTTATTAGTTAATGCATATTGTTTACATGAATTCATACAACATTGACTTCATCTTATCGAGTTTGGGCTCGAATGAAGCGTCTTGATGTGCGTAATATGATTGTGAGGGCGGAATATGTAAGCAATGAAGGTCAGGAGACCACGACGTCTTACAAAGTTGTCGCAGTGACAGAAATATTTTGCAAGTTTTGTGATCATGGATCTAATAACGGCCACTGAATTTGCTGAAACTGGTTATCTGCGTAACAAAACTTGCGGTCTAGGCAATAAAGTGTTCTAAAAGGGTACTAGAATCTCGATTTATAAGCTCGCCACCTGCTTGCACTGACTGTAGTAACCATAATATTATTGAGATGTGATATGGTAGGTAGTTCATCATTGAAGAAGAATGTGATAACAAATTCAGACCAAATGAAACACACAGGTGGCCCAAACAGTTGCATCAATACACAGTGTAGCCCACTCGGGCGGCAAAGCAGTCGTGTATTCTCGCTTGCAAACAGTCATAAAGGAGCTGAAGAACATCCTGTGATAAATTGTATCAAGCGTCTTGCATACTTTGTTGCAATTCGAATCAAGCAGGCTTTTGGAAACGAGTAAGTTCCCTCTTCACCATACCCATATGTGCTCAGTGGGCAAGTGATCTGGTGAGCTTGCTGGACAGGGTACTTGTTGTACGCCATGTCGCAGTCGCACATGGATATGCATTGTCCTATTGGAAAAGACATCATTTTCCTGTCGAAGAAATCGCAGAGTAGCACTGGGATAACAACCTGTGCACTAGTTACTTTACCCTGCAGCAAAATAAAATGTAACTGCGACTTGTAACTGATGCCCTCCTCCCCCACCATGAAGCTTGAGGTGGGACCCGTGTCTCGTGTGGGGGAAGGGGGGTGGGGGGAAGAATGAACATACATACGCTGTACATAAGTACATACATCACTCGCAAGCAGAAAAAAGCAACTCGCATCACTGAAGACAACAGAGTGCAGTTACACTCCCCAGTTGACTCTTAAACGACACCAAAAATGGTTCAAATGGTTCTGAGCACTATGGGACTTAACATCATCAGTCCCCTAGAACTTAGAACTACTTAAACCTAACTAACCTAAGGACATGCCCGAGGCAGGATTCGAACCTGCGACCGTAGCAAAACGACACCACAATAGCAATGCTTGGCGGTGTCCGGAGGACACATTTCCTTAGTGTTGCTGCAAGTAGACGGTTCCCAAGAGTCCTTGATGACACAGAAAGAACAACACGTGCCCAGATTTCTTCCCTGGATGATGTGCGGTCGGCCACCACTGCTCGCAGAATGCGTCGATCTTGATGTGCCCCTGCACTACTTGGATTTCCAGATTGTGGTCTACAGATGTGAGATTGTTACACAGATCACTGCTGAACGCAGCGACGCGACGTCGATACATTATACCCAAATTCTGCAGCAATCCGGCGATATGTCCATTGAGTTCCCGCAGACCCACAATGCGCGCCCGTTCACCTATTTAAAGTCGATCAGTAGGAGTACGTATTTAGCAGTGGAACGTGGTTGTACCCCAAAACGAATGTTGCAAACTCTGTCGACCTCTAAACGCAGCACAGTTATTGGTTGCAGAGTCGCATACGGGCCTCCCGAGAGTCATCTGATTTCTGATGACGACGACAAATCGCTCGCTCTGAGCAGTATGGGACTTAACATGTGAAGTCATCAGTCCCCTAGACTGAGAACTACTTAAACCTAAGTAACCTAAGGACATCACACACGTCCATGCCCGAGGCAGGATTCGAACCTACGACCGTAGCAGCAGCGCGGTTCTGGATTGAAGCGCCTAGAACCGCTCGGCCACAAGACGACGACAAATGAATCACCAGATGAAACTTCCTGGCAGATTAAAACTGTGTGCCGGACCGAGACTCGAACTCGGGACCTTTGCCTTCGAGTCTCGGTCCGGCACACAGTTTTAATCTGCCAGGAAGTTTAATATCAACGCACACTCCGCTGTAGAGTGAAAATTTCATTCTAGAATCACCAGATATTGTAACCCACTGCCACTGAACACAGTCCTTGGAGGTGTTGCAGCTTTTTTCCTCCAGTGTAGTTTCACTGTCTTCGAGGGTAAAAGTAGTCGAATGAAATAAAGTTGAGGGAATATTTT
Source organism: Schistocerca nitens (assembly GCF_023898315.1). Taxonomy (NCBI): domain Eukaryota; kingdom Metazoa; phylum Arthropoda; class Insecta; order Orthoptera; family Acrididae; genus Schistocerca; species Schistocerca nitens. The sequence continues at coordinate 188,480,756 of NC_064622.1, forward strand.
TCTTGACATTTTCGGTTTTTTATCCCATAACAAAAATTGCAACTTTTTCAATACAATGGTATTTAAATCACTTAACATCTCCCATCGGAAGTAGTTTATTTCTTTTTTTAAAAAAGTATCGTTTGCACCAGTTTAAAATGCAAAAGATAGCATTTACATATGTTACTTCAAGACCATGAAAAATAGGTAATTTTTATATACAAGGCTGTAGATGGGAGCATTACAAAGGTGAAATTATGTTGTTTCCTGGGAGCATTACAAACGTGAAATTATGCTGTTTCCATTGGAAGCACTGTCGAAGCTTTTCATGACATTAGTTTGACAGACTCCCGTGTGGACAACATATTAATGAGCACCCCTGGCGTAGAGAAACAACTGAAAGATTTGAAAGCAAGTAAGTAACTAGGTCTGGATGGAATCCAAATTCGGGGTTACAAAGAATACTCTGCGGCATTGGATCCTTGTCTAGCTTGCATTTATCGCGAATCTCTCGCCTAGCACAATGTACCAAGCGACTGGGAATTTGCGCAAGTGACTCCTGTTTATAAGAAGCGAGGACTACGAGAAAGACAGGCCGTGGCGCGTACGTCACCAAGGTAGGCCTGCGCTCGCTCACTCGCTCACATCAGCAGATGGTTGGTTGGTTGTTTTGGGGGAGGAGAACAGACAGCGAGGTCATCGGTCTCATCGGATTAGGGAAGGATGGGGAAGGAAGTCGGCCGTGCCCTTTGAAAGGAACCCTCCCGGCATTTGCCTGGAGCGATTTAGGGAAATCACGGAAAACCTAAATCAGGATGGCCGGACGCGGGATTGAACCGTCGTCCTCCCGAATGCGAGTCCAGTGTCTAACCACTGCGCGACCTCGCTCGGTTACATCAGCAGACAAACTACGTTTCCACACCTGTTAACTCGTAACTAGGCACGTCCGTACAAACGAAAACTGAATCTTCTACTGGAATCCGCTATTACGGAATCTTACTGTTATTAGTCCTATAATGATCGGAAGTCCATTGGCCTACTTATAATTTGTTAAGGCTGTACTGCGTACAATAAAATAAAATCATGTTATAATGATGATCAGTTGCATAAGGCACCACTTCCAGCATGTAATGAGTACTGTTAAGCAGAAGAGACTAAATGCTATAAACAAGCCGTTATACCATTTATATCGACTACTGATCTTAAATTAAATTTTGCTGTAGTACTATTAATCAGTAAGACTTCATAATAGCAGGGTCCAGTGGAAGATGCAATTCTCGTTAGTACTTACACGCCAAGCTGCGAGTTAACAGATTTAGAAACGCATTTTGTCTGCTGAGCTGAGCGAGCGAGCGAGTTCAGGCCTACCTTCGTGGCGTACGCGCCGCGGCCTGTCTTTCTCGTGGGCCTCGATATGAAGGGTAAAAGAACGGGCGCGCACAATTACAGACCAATAACTCTAGCTTCTGTTTGCTCCAGAATCCTTGAAGATATTGTCAGCTCGGATACAATAAACTTTATTGAGAATGAAAAGCTTATATGCACGAATCAGTATGTTTTTAGAAAGCATCGCTCATGCGAAACTCAGCTTACCCTTTTCTCACATAATATACTGTGTACTAAGGATGAAAGGCAACAGGTAGATTCCATATATCTAGATTTTAGAAAAGCACTTCTCACGGTGCCCCACTGCAAGCCGTTAACGAAGGCACGAGAGTATGGAAAAGTTCACACATGCGTGAGTGGCTTGAAGACTTCTCAACTAATAGACCCCAGTATACTGTCCTCTATGACGAGTGTTCATCAGAGACAAGGAAGTAGCCAGGAGTGAGATAGGTCCATCGTTGTTCTCTATATACATAAATGATTAGGTGGACAGGGTGGGCAGCAATCAGCGATTGTTGGTTGATGATACTGTGGTGTACGGAAAGGTATCGTCGTTGAGTGGCTGTAGGAGGATGCAAGATGACTTATACAAAATTTGTAATTGGTGTGATAAATGGCATCTAGCTCTAAATGTGAGGAAATGTAAGTTATTGCGGATGAGCAGGAAAAACAAACATATACTGTACGGGCACAGCATTGGTAGAGTGCTGCTTGATGCAGTCACGTCCTTTAAATATCTGAGAGTAACGTTGAAAAAGGATATGAAATGGAATGAGCATGTGAGGACTGTCATATGGAACTCTAATGGTCGACCTCAGTTTATTGGGAGAATTTTAGGAAAGTGTTGATCATCTGTAAAGGACACCTATTCTTGAATGCTGTTCGAGTGTTTGGGATCAGTACCAGGTCGAATTGAAGGAGGATATCGAAGCAATTCAGAGGCAGGCTGTAGATTCGTTACAGGTAGGTTCGAACAGCTCGTAAGTGTTACGGAGATTGCTTCAGGAACTCCAGTGGGGATCCTTGAAGGGAAGGCGACGTTCTCTTTGAAGAACACTGTTGAGAAAATTTAGAGAACTGCATTTGAAGCTGACTGCCAAATGATTCTACTGCCGCCAACATACGTTGCGCGTAACGACGAAAAGATAAGGTACGAGAAATAGGAAATGACTAGTAGTGATACAGGCTACCCTCCGCCACACACCGTACAGTGGCGTGCCGAGTATCTGCTTAGATGTAGATGTAAACAAGAAACTTCCTGATGGTAAAACAATAATGTGCAGACTTACAAGCAAAACTGTTGATGCACTACAGCAGTACTATGAGATGGTCATTAGAAATAACACATGATTTGTTCAGAATGAAAGAGACAGTGTGGGTTACCTTCTTCCACAATCTGTCAACAGATGCCAAATCAGAACATCAACTTTGCCCTCCTGGATCAGTTTCATGGTGCAAACATCAAATGTCCAGTCGTTAAACACTTCATATAGCCATAAACATTCCATCCCAGCAGCACTTACGTAAGTCCTGTAGCCCGTATACAGAGAGCTGGCACAACCTGACTTGCTGACGTGTCTACGTGGAGAGTGTCAGTTTGCAAATGAGTCTTTCAACAGTTTCATATGATCTCGTATATCAAAAAATGTTTTTGATGGAAGGAAGACACTAAAATGCGAAATCTATGAGGATGTTACTATTTTAATGATAGTAGCACTACTAGAATAAAAGTACTGCATCATATGGCAATTAATCCTGGAGTAAATTACATAAGAGAACTTCAACAGATGAACGGTGTTTCTTTGATAAAGCACACTACCCAGCAGAAACGGCCACTAAGCCATCCAGAAGGGAGAAAAGAAAGCGATCTATGGAAAATGATTAATCGTACGATGCACCATATTGTGCAGTAGTCATTTCAACTTCGGGAGTGTCTTGGAGTACAGAAACAAATTTTCAGGGAATTACAAAATACGTGCACTGCTTCTGCTGAAATAACAAAACAAAATTATTTTGGAGAAAGTCCGAGAGATTTATAAAAAAATTTAACCACAAAGTTAAAAAATTGTTTTATCCAACCATGGGCTTAAATGCAATGATTTTATTTCAGTACACTAAGAGGGTTGGGTTGTTTGGGGGAGGACACCAAACAGCGAGGTCATCTGTCTCATCGGATTAGGGAAGGACGGGGAAGGAAGTCGGCCATGCCCTTTCAAAGGAACCATCCCGGCATTCGCCTGGAGCGATTTAGGGAAATCACGGAAAACCTAAATCGTGATGGCCGGACGCGGGACTGAACCGTCGTCCTCCCGAATGCGAATCCAGTGTGCTAACCACTGCACCACCTCGCCCTGCAATACACTAAGAATGTAACGTGTAATGTCCTATAAAAGTGACATGTACATTCAAGTGGTTTCTGAAGTACAAAGAAGCCAAGTAACAAAATTTTAGTGTAGATATAGGGCATTCCAGCTCCACTTAAGAAATGAGACACTAAAAATAGTAAAAGAGTTTCGCTATTTGGACAGCAAAATGGCTCAAGTAGAGAGTGTATGAGATACGGATTGAAATCAGCAACAAAAACGTTTCTGAAAGAGTGAAATAGTTCAAAATTAAATGTAAATCTAAATGTTAGGAAATATTTCAGAAAATTTAAAAATGTTGTGCAAGAGTAGAATACTGAAGATTAGATGGGTTGGATGAGATAACTAATGAAGAATTAATTACTGAATCGAAGGGATAAAAAAACGCATGGCACAACTTGACTAAATGAGGGGAGCAATTGATAGGACACATCCTGAGGCATAAGTCAATCGTCATTTTGGTATGGAGCGACGTTTGGGGGTAAAAATTGCAGTAAGACACCAAGGCTTAGGTACAATAAGAAGGTTCAAATGGGTGAGGGTTGCAGTAATTAGGCAGGGTGAAGAGGATTGCATAGAACAGACAAGTGTGAACAGCTGCATCAAACCAGTCAGCAGACTGAAAAAAAATTCTTTATTTACTACAACGTTTTGAACACTGGTATCATCAGATATCAAAAACTTTGAACTTGCGAAACAAGGTTTGAGAAGTACCAACCAGTTCCTGAGCTGACACTTCTCATTTTATAATAAGCAAATCCAGTTAATCACAGATTAAATTCATATTTAAACTGCCCAACCATTCTTAAAATTCAGTATACAAAATAAACAACAGTGACTGTAAATGTCAATTCATCTTTTAATTTTTCTTCTGTATTTTAATTGGGCTTCTGTGCATGTAATGGTAGATTTTTCACTTGTGTCACCTGAGGTTTTGGAAAGCCAGCAGTTAAGCTGCCCATTCACAGCCTCATCAAGGCACTCACTTGCCAACCCACTTGCCAACCAATCTGACTTTGTGTGGGCAATGGCACTGCTTGGTGGCTAGCAGGTAGCAGTTTGCTGTGGAACTGACACATCCAGGCCACAGGCCCACGCACTATAAAATCGTCCACATACAGGCAAACTGGTCAGGGTAGACCCACTCAGCAGGCGGGAGGGATCAGTTGACTGGTCAGCCTGTGTATGGGGCCTTTAGACAAACCAGGAGAAGTGAACCAAGATGCCCCACTGTATTAAGGTTCTATACACGGGCCAACCAATTAGCCAACAACCCCTCCCAAACAGGTGTGTGCCAACCCATTCGCCTCTGTGTGGGCGATTTTACAGTTGTCAGGTCTGTGGTCCAGATGCATCAATTTGTGGCAAATCTCTACCTGTTTTCCTCAATTGCTACCTGCCATCCCACACTCCATCAGTACAAGCAGGCACACTTCACCACACAGTCACAGGACGCCCAAACACTGTGAGACGAGTTGGCAACCCACACAGCTGACCAGTTGGGCTGTGAATGGGCAACTTTACTCTCCTAGGGATGGAGGGTGACTTGTGAAGTTTTCGCTGACCAGGGTGGTGAGATTTTGACCCTAGCCAGATGAGGCAGGTATGCTGCCATGCTTTTTGTTTCTCAGCATTGTTCTAGTGCCTGTAGCAAACGTATGCCTTATTCTTTGGAAAACAGTGTACAGTTTGAGAATGCACCACAACATTAAAAACAGTTAGCCATGCAGATTCGACAGAGCAAACGAATTGCCGTTTCACAGCTGTGGGCATCGTACCTTGCTGAGTCGCTTCTCAGAATGCTGGTGGAAGGGGGTTCCATTTCATTTCTAACAGATGGCTATCTGCCGGCCTCTCCCAAAGACAGCCATACTGTTCAGACTCATTTTCCATGATTTTTACCTATTGGTGAAAGTGTTTTTTTGACAGACAGATGGCAGGACCTAGTGGGGTGGGAGATTTTCTTTTTACAGCTCATGGATAAGAAAGAAACACATTAGCTGTTCTTAAAAACAGTTAGAGTGGGCGTTCAGGAGCCATTTTCTGAATTTATGTGCATGAAAAGACCAAGCATTGGTAGTATAAAGAAGTGAGATGATGGCGCAGGCTCGCGACCCTCAGAACAGCACAGATGAAAAGCCAGGCGATCAGAGAATAATTTTTACACACTTTTTGGTGAGGGAAAACAGTAACATAACAATTATACCATTGGTAGGAGCTGGGCGACCTCTTTCTTATTCATAAGCGTTTTTGAGACGTGAACTCTGAGTGGAACAGGCACAAGAGACTTTGATGCAGAGACCCGATGACTTCATTTGGCGGTATAGGTATGGAGAAGCTAGATTTGCACTTTAGACTCAGAGGAGGAAAACAGGCACCTTAGGCTTCCTGCTGCTTGTGAGACAGCCTGAATTGGCAGCCGAGTTCCGTTGACATCCAGCAGCGTTATTCATAGTTACGATGACAATACAGAACAACATTGGCTGGTTATGAAGGATCAAAGTTAGTGGTTTTCAGATATTTCAGTAAATTCATATAGGATCATCCATGACCAAACAGACAGGAATTGTTGCATGTTTAATTTCATTTCTCCTTCTGGTGTGAACAGAAAAACCACTCATATCCAAACATGGCTATGAGTGCTGAATTAATATGTTCGGAAGATGATTACCATTGGCCCCATCTCCTTGTCAAATAAGTTTGTCAGATTTATTAATGTTTATTGCAGCGTTATTTCACGTTTCAATTAGATGTACTTTATGATGTGTTCTATAAAATTCTGTGAACGTCCTTATTAAATTGTGCAAAGTGATCAGTTTGTAATAGAAATTGGTTCAAGTGGGCCAGGTTTTTTATTTTTTACTTAGTGAAACCTTTCTAATGCAGTTTACTAATACTCAAGAGAAAGAGTACTGCACATAAAATCTGTTGCATAACATTTTTGTTGAGTATCCGATTTCTTCAAGGAGAATCTGCCTCGCAGCATCCCAGCTGCGGTAGACCATTACAGTAGTAAGACAAAGCCGATGCAGCCCCATTCTCCATTGCAGAAAAATTTATTCAAGATGGCGGATCCAAGATGGTTGCAATAGATATGGCAACGTGTAAATGATGTCATGGCGGGCAGTTCGAAATTTGGCGGGAAAAAGGTCAATTCGGCTACCTCCACTAACCTAACCCTCTCCCCTTCCCTCCCCACTCCCCAAGAAAATGGTGGGAAGTTCAAATTTTGGTGGGAAAAAGGTCACTTGGGCTACCTCCACTAATCTAAGAAAACGGCAGGAAAAAACGTCACTTGGGTTACCTCCACTAACCTAAGTCATCCGACTGCCACCTCTTCCTTGGAATTGGTGGGAAAAGGACTCAACCTGTGCTAGATATGATGGGAGCAAGTCTTTCTTCTGCATGCAGTGTTTATTTAAGCAATTTGAGTTGTCATTGTCAGTAGCTCTACCTAGTGTGTCCACCATGAGGTCCAGAGTCCAACTGACCTAGTACACATTACTGCCACCAGAGGACGATTACTCCCATGGCGGTCTGGGGGAAAATGGTGGGAAAGGGACTCAATTTGCGTCCAGCTGCTGGAGAAAGGAAGGATATACTTTATTTACTTTGGAACAGTTTATTTAGGGATGGATTTCACCTACTTTATTTATTACAATTATACAAAACGACTCGCATTGACATGATTGGGGTCACAATACACAGCCTACAGACCTGCAAACTACATGTTAACTATCGAAATATTGCAGTACACTGATGTACAGATATGCAAAAAATTCGTAATTTACCGAAATAATGCATTGCTCAGCCCACAAACCTGCAAACTATTCGTAGATCACCGAATTAACGTATGTAAAACGCTCTGCAGACACGCTCACTTATTGTAAACTGTCGAAATAATGCATTGCATAGCCCACAGATGTGTTCACAAAATAATGCAACGGACACGAAAACAACTCGTAAATTGTCAAAAATAATGCATGTTCAGCGTAATGCAAACACACTCACCACACTTAAACAGCCAAAAATGTTACAGTGCTCAACACTCATTGCACGAAAAAACACAGTCGAACTATCGTCAATCGCAAGATATGAGTGAACTCTTCCCTACAGAGCCCCAAGGTATGCAAGCCGGGCGGCGCACTCACGCCAGTCCCATACGCAAGACGCTTCTGGGCTGTCTACACATCTATACCATTGCTAGCACGATGTATTTCTACCTGCGAGCCATCGAAGACCTAATTGCTGAGCAACTCACCACTGTAGGCGCAGATACAAGGTTGTCAGTGGTACACTAACGCCACAGGTCGTGCTGCAGAAATCTGTTACAATGCTCCCTAGAATAGCACAGGGTGCATTGTTCCTACCGATCCTAAAGGGGCATTTGAGACACATGTAGCTGCACACATGTTTAATGTGGATGACACATTGCTACATGTAAAGCATCAAGCGATAGACGTCTGACTAGCTACTCACCATCGCAGCACAGCTGAAAGGTTCTCAGTGTTATACTGACTTCACATGGCTATGTAAATAAGAGCCAAGTCTGCCTCTCAGAAATAGTAAAGTGCCACAGAAATAGTTAATGGTCGCTTTTGTAAGAACTTTTGTGATGTCTCAGCTTATCCGCATGGAAATTATTGCCCTAACAGGAGCTGTTTATGAAAATAGCTCAGAATAACACCGAATGCATTCTTCCTGATGATGCTAACAAGACATCCTGTGCTACCTTTCCTGGAAATCGTAATGTCCTGCTTTCAACATACATCTGAGAAATGAAAATGGTAAACGTTCTCACTGCTACGTAGAGGCTCCTACCTCCCACCACAAAGGATGTCTTGTGAATGAATGGAGGATTCTGATTGGCTCTTACTGAATTTACCCGCCAAAATGCTGCTGCTGGTGAGGGAGCACTGTCCACCATTTTTTTCTGCAAACGAGATTATCAGCAGCAAAACTATTTTGTACAGATCGCCATATTGCGCTGAGAGTTAAACCCTACAAAAGTGGCCTACAGATCATATGGAAAGACATTTGCTCAATTACACTGCTCTGCCACTGAAGACAGAAGCTTGAATATTTCAGCATGAAACCGATCTCCAACCTGCCAATATACCATCATGTACTGTATCGATGTAGTAAATATACGGGCGCTAATGACCATAGCAGTTTTGCGCCCTAAAACCAAAAAAAAAAAAAAGTAAATATACAATTTGTATCCTGTGCCACACAAAATCGCCCCTTTTGCATCATGCATATAGCTATCGACTGCCAGACATTCGTAGTAATACCCCAAAGACAGACAGAATAAGCACATGCACCGTATATTCACCTAGCAGCACTAGATATTTCCCGCGAGGTCGGGCAATCATACACCACAGCTGACGATCACAAGTCATCTGAGCCATGACAGTAAGGGTACCAGGTCACTAGCATTTTTAAGCATAGTGCAGGGCTGAATCAAATGATACTGGACTTTATGTAGGGATTTCACGACTGAGAAGAAGGTAGTAACAGTGGGTGGGGGAGGAAACGGTTTGGATAAGGAGGGATGAACAAATGATACAGGTGGTCACCTCGACGAGATAGTTTCCCAGACTTGTGGGACCAGTGAGCAATTTGTTGAGCTGTTCCACTGCAGCCATTGACAATATCTTAGTAGCGCAGTAAAGCATACTAAAGCACAGTTAAATATTACATTGTTGATAACTGACTTTACAGATGTTGTACTAGTTCAAGCAGTTGGGACTATCGACAGTTGGGGCTTCACAAAACAGGGCAGGTTCAACACCTGAACAGGATTAGGAAGAGGTGGTTGGTTGAGCTAATTAATGGAAGCATAGTAGGTGGGTCTCGAAATATACATGGCCCAGTACCTTATGTTATTGATAGGAATACAAGGAATTTTTTAGATTAAATCCAGATAACTTATCCCTGCTTAGAGAATCCATTAATGTAGAAACTTCTCCAGTCAGCTGACAAATGACAGATTCTTAATATACAGTAATTTGAAAATGAACTTCAGTTTTTAAACTGTACAGTAATTTGCATCACATGACACTGGTGTAGAGATACTGAAATTTAATATGCGACATTATCCTCATATGGGGAGCCTAGTTATGTATACAGAGTGTTTAAAAATATGTCACATATTGCTATAGGAGATAGTTTTGGTCAAAACTACAAGACAATTTTCCATAGGGAAACCGATGGAAACCGATACCTGTTGAGATGTGGGCCACTCTGTTCTTCATTCCCACCTGTCTCCTACACAGAAGTAAACACTACATTAGTACTGCATCTAGTTACCATACATCCTGACACATCCTTCAGCCCTTCTACACAGTGAGTCATGCTCTCTTTCAAGTACACCTGGCTCCATTCGGATCAATTCACATGCATAGTGCACATGCTCCTGTATCGCCTGCATACTGCTAATTTGTTAGGAAAACATTACTTAGTTTAAATGTTCCCACAGCGAGAAATCCCACTAACTGAGGTCTGGTGAATGGAGAGGTCATTCTAGCACACCTCCCTTTGAAATGTTACAGCAAGCTAGTGACACACGATCGATAGAAGATCGGGCAATGTCACATGATGCATAAAGCACCTTCATTGTCTTTTTGCGAGGGAAGTGATCTCCACTAGATCTGGTAATTCGTCGTGCAGATATCAGCGATACACAGCACCTGTTAATCTTTATGGTAAAGCGTAGATCCTTATAAGTCTGTCACCGACAGTTGCTGGACTTTGATTGATACTAAAACAATGTTGAAGCCTCACTTCTATAATTTCTCGGGAATTTGCATCTGCCCATATGTGCATACTGAGGTAATTTACTGTGATATCTATTGTGAATCCTGCCTCATCCGTAAATAAAATGCAGACTGTGGATCTTTAGCCTGTATCTCAGCATGTATTGGTAAAGGATAAAAAATTTTTCCAACCAATGTTTTTTTAACATCACTGGGTACTTTCTTACTAAGGATATACGTTTTATGCATTCCCACAGTTGTAGGATACATGGAGTAGAGGTTAAATTTTTGAATGGAACCATGTACATTTTATTCAAAAACACACTTACCCTCTCGAAGGGCTACGCAGTAATGTATCACACTGTACCATTTTTGTGAGTAAAATATAGATGTGCAAACGATAAAGAGCACACAGGTTGTGCAGCAACCTAGCTCTTCCCTGCCTTGACTGTACACATTACGTAACCAATGTAGTGCTGTAGTACAGATGTGAGTTTTGTCTATGATTTGCGACTCATGTAAACACAGTTACTCTTCTCCCCCCTCACCCCCACACTTCTCATTTGTTGTTGCTTTAGCATACAATGCACTGTATACCAGTGTAGTTGTGCATCAGAGTAACTTTGTAATTGTATGGCGGTAGTCCACTTTGGGAATATAATTCTTGTTGTGTAAAGGTGTATGATGATAAGGCAAAAATGCTGCTGATCTACAGGGTAGAGGTTCAGTACTATTAGAGAACATAGTGATTATTATGTTATTATGCGTATCTTGTCTTCTACTGTACATACAAGTATTGTAATTTGCTGCAAGCGGATGAAATTTTGTTCAGGCACAACTATTGTACAGCAGACGATTCCCTGACAAGCCATTGCCTTCTCATTTGATGTTTGGTAGTCTCTTTTCTCGTCTTCGTGAAGTTTAAGAGCAAGATCTCGAAACCGTCGTAGAACACGTAAAAGACGAATCTGCTGAGATCGCTGTGCTCGCTGCCATAGCCTTGAATCCTGAAGTCAGCAGCGACGAATTCAACATGAAGTTGGTACCTCGAAAACATGTGCCCATCGCATACTGTAACGTCATAAATTCCTTCCTTACCATGTCCATTTACACGAAGATCTTCAACAACAGGGTTCAGTTTTGTCAGTGGGCTCAGTAACAACTTATGAGTAATCCTAATTTCTTTTCAGATGTTCTTTTTACCGACGAGGCATTATTTTCCAACTAAGGCACTCTCAATATGAGAAATATGCATTATTGTCCATCAACAATCCATAGTGGCTCCGACAGGTGGAGTGCCAACGTCCATGGAATGTTAATGCTTGGTGCGGAATTATTGGAGATACCATTACTGGACTTTTCTTCTGGATTTTTTTTCTGTGGAGAACAGGCAAGGATGCTGTTTACGAAAACGTTCCAACAACGCCAGAGGACATGCAGATGCTTGTACAAACATCTGCAGAGTGACCCAATGTATGGATGCCAGTGATCACCATGTTGAGCAAGTGATGCAAATGCATATTTTTTCATATAGTGGTAGTTATCAGAGTAAAAATTACTACAAAGGTCAATGTTACTTCATTGTCGTAAGTAAAGTATGTAACACAATACTGAACAATAACAAGATCTAGTGCAACTTGTTGGTAATTTGTAAAATTTTCAAATGTTCATTAAAGATTGGTTGGTTTGGGGAAGGAGACCAGACAGCATGGTCATCGGTCTCATCAGATTAGGGAAGGATGGGGAAGGAAGTCGGCCGTGCCCTGTCAGAGGAACTATCCCAGCATTTGCCTGGAGTGATTTAGGGAAATCACTGAAAGCCTAAATCAAGATGGCCGGACGCGGGATTGAACCATCGTCCTCCCGAATGCGAATCCAGTGTCTAACCACTGCGCCACCGCGCTCGGTGCATTAAAGAATTTAGATGTTTTAGTTAATGAAATGCACTGAAATGGTATTTAAATTAGAGAAGTTATGTGTTATTTATCATTTCCACAGCTACTAGTTTTGTGGATAAAGTGTTACGGTGTGATACATTTTTGAATAGCTCTTGGCAAGGATGAATGTATCCTTGAGTAAAATGCACATGGTTCCATTTAAAAAAATTTAACCCCTAATCCTTATCTCTTATATCGGTGGGGATACATAAAACGTATACCCACAGCAATAACTACCCAGTGATGTCAAAAAACATTGGAGGAAACAATTTTTCATTCAACACATCAGAAAAAAGCAATTTTTGGTGAGCAAGATAAATAGGACAACCAGTATGTATGACGAAACGATCTCCTCGCCACAATGTGAAGGCCCAAGCGATGTCTATTGGCTGTTGTGTCATCTTCTGCCTTGTGGTGCAGTATGTAGGGGTATGTGGTCAGCACGCTTCTCTCCCAGCCCTTTTGCAGGGTTTCCACACTGTGGAGCCGTTACTGTTCAGTCAAGTAGCTCCTTAGTTGCCAACATAAGTGTGAGTGCACCTCATACCAATTCTTGGCAGTATTTAGACATGAACCCTTCACATGGCAGCAATCTGTGCTGACCACTCAGCTATGGTGGTGGAATATATATATATATATATATATATATATATATATATATATATATATTCCTTCAAAAATTCTGAATATATGTATATGTATATGTATATATTCAGTATTTTTCAACGATTCTAATTTCTGTACAATAATTAAACTAAACATTGAGCAGTCTAACAAAAGTATACACATATTTTGCATTCTCAGTATAAACAGGCGAATAACAGCAAGTGTGAGAATATCCTCCTAGATCATGTGATATCTGAGCTCCATAAGAAGAACCCATAGTGAGTCAGAATTCGTAACCTATTATCAAAAACACAAAATAAACAACAAAAAACAGGCAAACAGAATCACAATACTTACAGACAAAAGATGGGTGTAGGTCGTCAAATTATCCTCAGATTTTATGTATAAATATTTATCAGGTACAGGAGAGGTACAGGAATAAAACTTTCACAAATAAAATGGGTTTCCAGTAAAAAAAGAAGCAGAAAATACAATGATTTTGCAGCCCACCACAGAGTAAGAAATCAGATAAAATTATAAAAAAGAAGTCAGTAAGTACACATTTGTTTCTCTGCTGTAATAATTCTGAAAAAAATAAAACTCAATGCGGAAGATTGGATAGTATATTACTTAATTAATATAGCCCCCTCAGTGAAGCATGTTTGGTTGCTGGAATTTAGAAGTACCGAATCAGCTGTAGCGGAGTTTACGAAAGAGGTACTTGATATGCTAGACATGGATGAATGTATTACAGCTATGTTTTTACTTTCATCAAAGAACTTTAATACTTGTAATTCAACATACTGAGACTCAAATACTGAAGTACATAATGCATCTATTTATTACCAAATGTGATACACACTTCTTAGTATAACACACAGTGTATATCAGGTATTCCAATATTTGATAGTTACATTTTCCATTTATTATTCCTTACGTAATTCTGTGTGGAAATTGTGAATTATTTCAGTTTTGATTATAGAAACATAAAGTCATTAACCAAACCAGAAATTTAATAATTTGTAGTAAGACATTTATGACTTTATAACTAACTAAATGAATGTTGTCGAATTTAAGAGAATGGCTAGTTTTAAAAGAATGACTGTTTTCTTATAAAATTATGATTATACAAATTTTGGAGGAATGACAAAGTAATATTAAATCTCTTTGGTATTATATACCATAATGTACAAAGAAACAGCTGAACTATAATATAGAACTCCTGAATGATGTTTAGTGTGAATGTTGGCAATTGACGTATTTATGTAATAAAGAAGGAGTACAGAGTTTTTTGGAACTAATATTTACAGAACATATTTTACTAAATGTTGCTTAGGAAATCTAATTTTATTCAAATTCAATTTAAGTCAAATATTTTCCCCACTATTGTAAATACATCTGGATATTTGTGAATAGATAATTTGTAACTTTAACTAAAGCAACGATTTTGATAATACACTTGTGATCTCATGTCTTCATACACATAGTGGTAGCTTCATACAAAACCTTAGTAATAGTTAGTGGTGCCTAAAGATGTAATATGATAGTAATTGTATGATGAAGTGGTTGAAAGCTCTTAATTTGTAATATCAAGGTCTGAAATTGGATCAGTCTGAACAATGGAATCAAACTTCATTATAATTTTTGAATTTAACTGCTGTATCTGAAGGAAAAAGATGAAGCCAGTCACAAAATTAGTGTGTTCCTTGTCCTGAAGGACTAAGAACCACTTTCTTCAACAACAGGCTCAATTATTGACATTATTTTAGTTTAACTACTGTTGTGGCAAATACTGACTCTCAAAAAATGAAATGATCATATGGCGTTGTTGGCCAGGAGGTCCCATTCGTGTTTGGCCACCAAGTGCAAGTCTTATTTCAGTTGATGCCACAATGGGCGAGTTGTGTGCCGATGATGAGGATGAAATGATGCTGAGGGCAACACAACACCCCATCCATGAGTGGAGAAAATCTCCAGCCAGGCCAGGAATCGAACCCAGGCCCACTGCCTGGGAGGCAAGAATGTTACCACTCAGCTAAGCAGGTGGACTATTGACTTTCAGTGATAAGCATTTGGTTAACGTTCCAACTAAATCACCTACAAAGTAAAAACATTTATGCTGAAACCAAACAATAAATTTACTGAATTCAAACAGTCAGACAGTAACATCAGAAGTGGGGCTCAGTTTCTGCGCTAATTACATAATTATGCACTGTGACAAAACCTTTTTTCAAATTTTGGACTGAAAATACTTTGAGGTTTAAGAAAATCAATGACAGAACTTAAAGACGTTTGAGTAACAAATTACAGGTAATGTGCAATAGCAAATTTTAACCGAAAAAATGATTTATGTATTACATTGAGCAAATTAATAGTAACAATGAAGAACTGTGTAATGGATGAAATAGTCAGGCAGAAAAGAAAATATTTAATGGACTGGATAATAAAATTGACTATGTGAAATGTGATATTCAAATAATAACATTCAGTCTGCAGAGCTTAAATTATGGATTCATGACTGGGATTTGCTATTGATTCAAAGCAGAAACAGTGAAATATTCAGGTTTGAGTTGTCTTAGAAGTTAAGAAACATACTGTACCTCTTGTTAAAAAACTTATTGTATCTGATGTAATGAACAATGAGGATGATGTAATAATTCCACATACTGATTGTGTAGATGTCAGTATTTTGAGTGAAGCAGGTGACGCTGATGATGAGATAAATTATTTTCTTGTTTTGAAAGGTAACTATCTGTCACAGTAAATTGGAAGCGTATGATTTGAGTCATCAAAGTAGACTAATTTTAAATGATTCATGTAGAAAGCTATTCAAAATCTGTTACATGTATAGAATATTTGTGGAAAAGGCTATCTAAATTTTGCAAACAGCTGTAGCTTAACTGGTGGGAAAAGTATTAGAACGTATTTTGTAAACAGTTTAAGGGGAGCTGGAGGTGCCTATGCTGCCCATGTTAAAAACACTAAGTTTGAGGAACATTTATGAATAAACTACCAAATAGAAAAATTTGAATTTTTTTTACATATAGAGTGGTTTAGTATTGCAGTTATGACATCGGGATTTTGGAGTATCTTTTCTAGTTTCCTTCCAGTTATTTTTTTTTATTAATGACCCAAATTTTTTTACAAATAATTGCTTTATAATTAAACTGAAATGAAACTACTGAACATATGGCCAAATGGCTGTGTTACAATGTACGTTTGACCACTAGGAGTGCTGCATAAAAATTTCATCTCTCTAGCTTGAGTGGATTTTGAGAAAATGTTCGTTATATTCGAAAAATTCTAATTTATGGGAAATGGCTATCAAAGTTTCTCAATACATTCCTGCACTATAGGATGGATTATCAGGGTCTACTTCTTCATCCTCCAAAAGCTTCCTCTTCTGTCTTCTTTTCTGGCCTGTTGTTCCATCATACTTCATATGCCTTTCTCTTCTTTCTGCTCCTCTTATCCTTTCTCTGTGAATATTTCTTAGTGCTCATACAGTGTTCACCCCAGCTGTAAATCCTAATGCCTTCAGAACTTCACACTTCACACTGTTCCCTTGGTTGTAGGTTGCTATTGCATCATAAATGCCAAAGTGCAGTGTTTTTATGCTTACAAACACCCTTTTAGGAATCACTTTCCAAATCAAATTGTTTACGTTCTCATTAGGATTCTGCATCTTTCCGTGTAGACATTTGTGTAACAATTCTGGCTGTGCTAAGTCATGAAAAATTGGTTTTATTGCGTTTATCACAGCTGCTGGCAAACCATGTTTGTGATCACAGTCATTTTTTGCATTATATTTGCACCAGGAATCTTTTGGGCACAGGTTGTGTTGAGGGTATTCATTGGAAGAGGCAGTATGAAGGAACAATAACCACACTGCTTTTCGCATGTCACTAACATTACTAGTATTTTGCCTTATAGCATACCCATAGTATCTCTGTAGACGTTCAATCACCTCATCAGTAAGCCTGCGTCTTCCTCCTATTGTCTTTCCATCACTGAGCTTACTTGAACCCAAAGTTTGTTTGAGCCATCGAAGCCGTGCACCCATACGCTTTTGCACATGCCCAATGCATTCCAACTTTTCAACTACAAATTCATTTCCATATGGTTTCAGTTCCTCTATAGTCTTGAAATCTTTGGAGTCACCATCCCCAAGGTAGTATTTGTACCTAATGTTGTATCTGGGAACTGAACGTTCAAAAATTTGTTTCATTCCATCCACTTCCATTGCTCCACTTGATCCACTAAAATTTGCCTCACAGGTTCCACTGTGCTCTCCTTTGATTTTATTTTTGCACCTACAATGTTTTGATAATATTGTAACATCTATCACTTTTGCACTATCACCACAAGTAGCAGTTACAACCCCATTCAGGGATTTATGACCCCTCTTTTGCCAGGAACGATCTAATGCCACTACCAAATCCCTGGAACCACCGTTCATTTCTACAGATTCCTCCACTGCTTCCTTCATGGTTTTTAAAGCCACATCTTCAACAGAGGATCCTACCAGTTCACAGTAGTACCCAAATTTTCTTGGAGGCGATGGCAAGTTCATAATACCACAAAACAGTTTACCAGCAGTAGACCGTTTTCCAATGGATCGAAGACCATATTTTTTTTTGGTCATCAGGCTACTGACTGGTTTGATGCGGCCCGCCACGTACTCCTTTCCTGTGCTAACCTCTTCATCTCAGAGTAGCACTTGCAGCCTACGTCCTCAATTATTTGCTTGACATATTCCAATCTCTGTCTTCCTCTACAGTTTTTGCCCTCTACAGCTCCCTCTAGTACCATGGAAGACATTCCCTCATGTCTTAGCAGATGTCCTATCATCCTGTCCCTTCTCGTTATCAGTGTTTTCCACATATTCCTTTCCTCTCCGATTCTGCATAGAACCTCCTCATTCCTTACCTTATCAGTCCACCCAATTTTCAACATTCGTCTATAGCACCACATCTCAAATGCTTCGATTCTCTTCTGTTCCGGTTTTCCCACAGTCCATATTTCACTACCATACAATGCTGTACTCCAGACGTACATCCTCAGAAATTTCTTCCTCAAATTAAGACCGGTATTTGATATTAGTAGACTTCTCTTGGCCAGAAATGCCTTTTTTGCCTTGCTCCGTCCGTCATTGGTTATTTTACTGCCTAGGTAGCAGAATTCCTTAACTTCATTGACTTCGTGACCATCAATCCTGATGTTAAGTTTCTCGCTGTTCTCATTTCTACTACTTCTCATTACCTTCGTCTTTCTCCAGTTTACTCTCAAACCATACTGTGTATTCATTAGACTGTTCATTCCATTCAGCAGATCATTTAATTCTTCTTCACTTTCACTCAGGATAGCAATGTCATCAGCGAATTGTATCACTGATATCCTTTCACCTTGTATTTTAATTCCACTCCTGAACCTTTCTTTTATTTCCATCACTGCTTCCTCGATGTACAGATTGAAGAGTAGGGGCGAAAGGCTACAGCCTTGTCTTACACCCTTCTTAATACGAGCACTTCGTTCTTGATCGTCCACTCTTATTATTCCCTCTTGATTCTTGTACATATTGTATATGATCCGTCTCTCCCTATAGCTTACTCCTATTTTTTTCAGAATCTCGAACAGCTTGCACCATTTTATATTGTCGAACGCTTTTTCCAGGTCGACAAATCCTGTGAACGTGTCTTGATTTTTCTTTAGCCTTGCTTCCATTATTAGTCGTAACGTCAGAATTGCCTCTCTCGTCCCTCTACTTTTCCTAAAGCCAAACTGATCGTCACCTAGCGCATTCCCAATTTTCTTTTCCATTCTTCTGTATATTATTCTTGTAAGCAGCTTCGATGCATGAGCTGTTAAGCTGATTGTGTGATAATCCTCGCACTTGTCATCTCTTGCTGTCTTCGGAATTGTGTGGATGATGCTTTTCCGAAAGTCAGATGGTATGTTGCCAGACTCATATATTCTACACACCAACGTGAATAGTCGTTTTGTTGCCACTTCCCCCAATGATTTTAGAAATTCTGATGGAATGTTATCTATCCCTTCTGCCTTATTTGACCGTAAGTCCTCCAAAGCTCTTTTAAATTCTGATTCTAATACTGGATCCCCTATCTCTTCTAAATCGACTCCTGTTTCTTCTTCTATCACATCAGACAAATCTTCACCCTCATAGAGGCTTTCAATGTATTCTTTCCACCTATCTGCTCTCTCCTCTGCATTTAACAGTGGAATTCCATTTGCACTCTTAATGTTACCACCGTTGCTTTTAATGTCACCAAAGGTTGTTTTGACTTTCCTGTATGCTGAGTCTGTCCTTCTGACAATCATATCTTTTTCGATGTCTTCACATTTTTCCTGCAGCCATTTCGTCTTAGCTTCCCTGCACTTCCAATTTATTTCATTCGTCAGCGACTTGTATTTCTGTATTCCTGATTTTCCCGGAACATGTTTGTACTTCCTCCTTTCATCAATCAACTGAAGTATTTCTTCTGTTATCCATGGTTTCTTCGCAGCTACCTTCTTTGTACCTACGTTTTCCTTCCCAACTTCTGTGATGGCCCTTTTTAGAGATGTCCATTCCTCTTCAACTGTACTGCCTACTGCGCTATTCCTTATTGCTGTATCTATAGCGTTAGAGAACATCAAACGTATCTCGTCATTCCTTAGTACTTCCGTATCCCACTTCTTTTCGTATTGATTCTTCCTGATTAATGTCTTGAACTTCAGCCTACTCTTTATCACTACTATATTGTGATCTGAGTCTATATCTGCTCCTGGGTACGCCTTACAGTCCAGTATCTGATTTCGGAATCTCTGTCTGACCATGATGTAATCTAATTGAAATCTTCCCGTATCTCCCGGCCTTTTCCAAGTATACCTACTCCTCTTGTGATTCTTGAACAGGGTATTCGCTATTACTAGCTGAAACTTGTTACAGAACTCAATTAGTCTTTCTCCTCTTTCATTCCTTGTCCCAAGCCCATATTCTCCTGTAACCTTTTCTTCTACTCCTTCCCCTACAAGTGCATTCCAGTCGCCCATGACTATTAGATTTTCGTCTCCATTTACATACTGCATTACCCTTTCAATATCCTCATACACTTTCTCTATCTGTTCATCTTCAGCTTGCGACGTCAGCATGTATACCTGAACTATCGTTGTCGGTGTTGGTCTGCTGTCGATACTGATTAGAACAACCCGGTCACTGAACTGTTCACAGTAACACACCCTCTGCCCTACCTTCCTATTCATAACGAATCCTACACCTGTTATACCATTTTCTGCTGCTGTTGATATTACGCGATACTCATCTGAGCAGAAATCCTTGTCTTCCTTCCACTTCACTTCGAAGACCATACACAAGTCGAACATTCACATCAAACACTCTAGATCGTCCATTTTTACCAAAGAGACTGGCATGTGAATTGTAGAAAGTCAAATGATACTTGCAACATGCACAGATTATCCTCATCTCACAAGCTAAACCAAAGTGCTTTGTTATCTCTAGTCCCACTCCTACACTTGAACACATTTTGCACAGAACACTTTCTTTCAGCGCAGAAGATAATAATCCAATATTCAGTACATCGTTAATATCATCAGTGTCACTAACATATTGCCGGCCGAAGTGGTCGTGCGGTTAAAGGCGCTGCAGTCTGGAACCGCAGGACCGCTACGGTTGCAGGTTCGAATCCTGCCTCGGGCATGGATGTTTGTGATGTCCTTAGGTTAGTTAGGTTTAACTAGTTCTAAGTTCTAGGGGACTAATGACCTCAGCAGTCGAGTTCCATAGTGCTCAGAGCCATTTGAACCATTTTTTGAACTAACATATTCACGAAATCTGTCACTTCCACCAGTCAGTTTCTTGCTAGAAAATGTCACAGGGCTATGGCCGGCCATGTGTTGCTTAGCAGAAGATCGCACTGTTTCAGTAATTGTAGTATCGTAACTTGGTATTAGTGTTAATTTTCTTTTCCCTGCGTTCTTCCTCTTCTTATATACACGGTTAATAAAATGTGGCATCGGAACCAGAACAACACTTTACACAAGAAGTATAATGCTACCAACAACAGGCGCAACACTGAACTAATCCGAAACGGTAAACAGTAAAGAGACGATGTTCCGCGCTCTTAGCGCTTCATTTGTCACAGAAAACAATGTAGCCAACCCTTGCACACTCGCTGTATGCGTAACAT
Source organism: Schistocerca nitens (assembly GCF_023898315.1). Classification (NCBI taxonomy): domain Eukaryota; kingdom Metazoa; phylum Arthropoda; class Insecta; order Orthoptera; family Acrididae; genus Schistocerca; species Schistocerca nitens. Next base: position 188,501,992 of record NC_064622.1, read on the forward strand.
AAGGCGCTGTATGCGTAACAGGCCGAGAAAATCGCAAGCAGTTCGCCAGGAAGTCACGAGAGGGTGTTAGATGCATTCAGCAACCGCCCCTTTCCTCTGCAGGCGTGGGGGAAAATGGTAATAACTCCACAACTAGGGCGAGTAGAACAATAATTCAAAGTTTACATTAAAGGGGAATGTTCCAATTAATTTTCGGTAGCAAAAAAAAAATCGTAATTTTTTGGATTTGACCACCTCCGGCTCCCCTTAAAAGTAATATGATAAAATTTAGTGATGTACATTTGTGTGAAACGCTTGTGTTGAAAATACATCCAATTCTGAGTTGCCAGGTAAAATGTAAAGTGAATAAAGTATGTGAAAGTAGACTTAAATTAGTTTATTGAAGCAGCTGGGAGCTGGTTCAAAAGTGGTAAGATTCTGAGAAAATTAAATTGTATATCCATAAACAATGCTTTATTATCTCTTAAACAAATCAATCTCTTAATCACAAAAGATAACAATTAAGCAAACATTTAACACAAAAGCAATTAACAATTTTCAAAATTTTACAGAACAATAATACAAGGACAGAAATGGCTAAAATAAAATACAAAAACGAGTCAGGGCAATGTTAATAATATCTCAGAACTTTAAGTCAAGCTTTAATAATAACAAAAATGATCTAGAGGAACAGGTCCAGTCTGGTTGTTACAGATTAGATCACTAGAACATGAGAAGGACCACCAAAATTATTTCTAAAAAGTCAATCCACCTACATCATTGCCAGCAGAGAGGTTAAATTTTTTCTTTAACACAGTTCAATCCCAGCCCATGGCTAATCAAATGTTTGTAATAAGTGAACTCTCTCAAAATGTAAGACATCCACAGAGAACTGAACTTAGGTACAGGAGAGGTCCACTGTGAATGTGAAAATGATTTTAAATTTTAAACCATTCTATCATTATCAAATACAGTAATATAGCTACAGCCAACTCTTGATGGCGATATCAAAGATTTTCGTATATATATCCTTAGTAAAAGAATTTGACATCAATAGCCATTAATAATTAATCTTAGTACCAGTGATTCAAATTATTGTTGTTGTCATTGCGGTCATCAGTCCAAAGACTGGTTTGATGCAGCTCTATCCTTTGCAAGCCACTTCATCTCCTAGTAACAACTGCAACCCACATCCTTTTAAATGTGCTTACTGTATTCATCTCTTGGTCTCCCTCTACTATTTTTACCCTCCACACTTCCCTGCAGTACTACATTGATGACCCCTTGATAACTCAGAATATATCCTATCAACCGTTCTCTTCTTCTAGTCAAGTTGTGCACAAATTCCTCCAATTCTATTCAGTACCCCCTCATTAGTTACATGAGCTATCCTTTTAATCTTCAGTATTCTTCTGTAGCACCATATTTCAAAAGCTTCTATTCTCTTCTTGTCTAAACTGTTTATCTTCCATGTTTCATTTCCATACCTAGCTAAACTCCATACAAATACTTTAAGTAAAGACTTCCTTACACTTAAATCTGTACTCGATGTTAACAAATTTCTCTTCTTCAGAAACACTTTCTTTGCCATCGCCAATCTACATTTTATATCCTCTCTACTTCGTCCATCCTCAGTTATTTTGGTGCCCAAATAGCAAAACTCATCTACTACATTAAGTACCTCATTTTCTAATCTAATCCCCTCATCATCACCTTATTTAATTTGACTACATTCCGTTATCCTCGTTTTGCTTTTGTTGATGTTCACTTTATATCCTAATTTCAAGACACGGTCCATTCTATTAAACTGCTCTTCTATGTCCTTTGCTGTCTCCGACAATTACAATGACATTGGCAAACCTCAAGTTATTTGTTTCTTCTCCCTGGATTTTAATTCCTACTCCAAATTTTTCTTTGGTTTCCTTTACTGCTTGTTCAGGGTATAGACTGAATAACTTCAAGGATAGGCTACAACACTTTCTCACTCTCATCTCAACCAATAATACATGTCTTTATAATTTTGGTATCTGAATCGATTGAGAGCGAGCAGCAGTATTGTAAAGCTGTATCGAAGAAGTTAGGTTATTATCTTTGGTGTGCATGGGGGCCCAGGTCAGATAATGTTAAGCTGTGTTGGTGTGAGGAAGCAATTATAATGTTATGTTACAATTTATCAATGTGTTTATGAACATGATTATATAAAGATTGTAATGGAAACTGATTTGTGAAGGAGGGAGTTTAATCGAACTAAGTATATACCTGAAGTGGCATGACAGAGGTAAATATTATAATGAAGTTACTTTTGTTTTACTATTGCTGCACCATCGGACTAACTTGGTTATTGTACTGAGAGTTGCTAGATTTGAAAGATAGGAAAGTGTATTATTTAGTTGTTAAGATGTTCATTAAATTGGAAATCAGCCATGAAAAATTTTTCACAGTATATAAAAAAATTAGTGTTATCGTTTGTGCCCATATTTCATTTTTTACCTGCCTTTCTCCCACAGTTTTTAATTGATAATATTTTTAAATGGAAAAGGAACTAAGTGAGTTCAGAAAATACTTCGATTTGCAACTAACAGAGGACTCATTGCACCTCATGAGTGTACTTGTGTAGATATAGTAATTTGCAGCTTTAGCATAGCTGTAGAAACAGAGCCTTACTGCAACACATTATCCATATTTGTGCAGAACAGAGGCCTAATATTTTGATGTTTTTTATTTATTCAATCAGAGCCAACTTTAGTCTTTCAGTTTTTGATCAGTTTTGCAAAACTAATTAGTGTAGGTTTTATGTCAAAAGTTCATTATTCAGTTGATTGATAACTTTTCCAGTATGAAATACTTCCTTTTTCATTACGACAATTAATTATTATTACAATGCAGCTTTGCCTTCACATTACGACATTATGACAGTTCAGTTATTATTAAAGCTCAGATCTTAGAATCAGAAACACTATGTCAGTCATATTGTTATTTATTTAGAAAACTTTTACCATTGCTTCCCTTTTATGTCCCATGTCTCTTATAACTGCCTTCTGGTTTCTGTATAGATTGTAAATAGCCTTTCGCTCCCTGTGTTTTACGCCTGACACCTTCAGAATTTGAAACGGAGTATTCCAGTCAACATTGCCACAAGCCTGCTCTAAGTCTACAAATGCTTTAAATGTAGGTTTGCCTTTCCTTAATCTATCTTCTAAGATGAGCTGTAAGGTCAGTATTGCTTCTCGTGTTACTACATTGCTATGGAATAAAAACTGACATCCACAAGGTCAGCTTCTGCCAGTTTTTCCATTCATCTGTAAGCAATTCGTCTTAGTATTCTGCAACTGTGACTTATTAAACTGATAGTTTGGTAATTTTCACATCTGTCAGCACCTACTTCCTTTGGAATCGGGATTATTATATTCTTCACCTGTTTCATTCATCTTGCTCACCAAATGGAAGAGTTTGGTCTTGGCTGGCTCTCCCAGTGCAGTCAGTAGCTCTGATGGCATGTTGTCTATGGGGGTCTTCTTTCTACTTAGGTCTTGCAGTGCTCTGCTAAATTCTTCATGGAATATCATACCTCCCATCTCATCTTCATCTACATCCTCTTCCATTTCCATAATACTGCCCTCAAGTACATCGCACTTGTATAGACCCTCTATATACTCCTTGCACCTTTTCGCTTTCTCTTTTTGTTTAGGACTGGTTTACCATCTGAGCTCTTGATATTCATACAGGTGGTTCTCTTTTCTCCACAGATCTCTTTAATTTTACTGTATTTTATTTATTGTATTGTTCAGATTATTATGAAAATTATAAAGTTAACTTGATCACTAATGGATATTATAGCAAAAGATCACTTGCCAGCATGGCAGTGAAATTAAAATAGAACTGCATTGAGGCAATTAAATTAAGTCAAATATTCAGTTAGGAACTAACAGTTAAACCACTTATTGGCTGTTTACAGCCAGCGATATAGACAGTAAAAAGGCCAGCTTAAGCCTACTGTGAGCCAGCCGAAGTGGCCGTGCGGTTCTAGGCGCTGCAGTCTGGAACCGCAAGACCACTGCGGTCGCAGGTTCGACTCCTGCCTCGAGCATGGATGTGTATGATGTCCTTAGGTTATTTAGGTTTAAGTAGTTCTAAGTTCTAGGGGACTAATGACCTCAGAAGTTGAGTCCCATAGTGCTCAGAGCCATTTGAACCAAGCCTACTGTGGTAGCAGAGAGACACAAACAAACATACCATGAGATAGTAGAACAAGAGGCGAGCTATCTTGGATGCAGCAGACCAGTAAACAGCCTATAGTAAAATGCATACACGAAATTAACAGGCCAGCTGTTACACAAAGACGTAGCATACCTCTGTCCGATGGTATATAAAGGATGAAACAGAGCCTCAGCGTGCCTTTTGTTCTCTTTTGCGTTTATTTTAATTACTTCTGAAGTTAGTTCCACTCCAAGACATACAGGGTAATACAGCAAGACACACTTCTGGGCTCTCTCTTCAGTTCAGTACACCAATAATTGCGTGACGATCGTAAAGTCCCCAATAAAATGCAAACTGCATTACTCCTACTACCACTAAAACAAGGAAACATATGTACCTATGAGTGGGGAAAGGTTGGCGAGCACGAGGAATAAAAAATGCCGTGAAAGTTTTAGAGGAATTGCTTGAGCATGCAGCACTCTAGACAATCTTAAAACGTGGAGCTTGTACAGAAACAAACAAGCCATGCCACTAAGCTGTATGACAACAGAACCCAAACACGCCAATAGCCAAATTTAATGATTAACCGCAAGAGTCACGAAACATGCTGAAAATGGCTAGAGGCAGCACTATACAGACAATACAAGCACATACATGCGCCACATTGTTATCAGGCTAGCCACAGGAAGATCAGTCGCAAACTAGAAAGGTAATCAGGATGCTCAGGGCCACAACACTTGTTTATCAATTACAGGGTGTATATGTAGCTATATCGATTGCACAATTGTTTTGTCTAAGTTTTAGTTTCGTCTGCACTAGGGCAATCTTGATCAGAATAAAAAATTACAAGGATTACATGTAACCACACCATGGGTGAAAAACGTCTGAGCAAAAGTGCTCTTGTTAAGTATAAAATGGTGTGATTACATGTAATCCATGTAATTTTTTTTATTCTAATGAAGATTGCCCTAGTGCAGTCAAAACCATGGTCAATTTGACAATAATTTTGTGCAACGAATGTGGCTAAATATACATCCTGTAATTAAATAATGTATGACTGCTGGATCTCATCCAATAAAAATGTTTAAAATTTCACTTGTTTACCAAATTCAAAATTGCTGGCCATACAACAGGCGCTCACTATAAAATCCGTAGTCCTGAGGTCAGATGTTGTTTCACGCCAAGTTTACTTCCTCCATGTGGTTGAGTAACTGACAACCTGATTTCTAGCCGGCATCTCGGTGCCAGCAATACACACCCCAAGTGAAGCTACCAACTTCACTCGATGTTCAGCGCACAAGGATGTCAAAACACCTGTGGCAACCTGAAACCGCAAAATATACACACATCTGCTGAAAAGATTCCTGCCAATGACACACATGTCCATATATTGTCGCTTGGCATTGTTTCCCTTTCTCCTGGGGTAAGGTGTACTTCAGTTACCCAGCAACTGATCAAAGATATTTGCCATAAATATCTTTATAAGGAACCAATTCTGATGTGGAATGCACATGGCTCATTTACATTGAAAAGTTTCACTGTTTTAATTTAATATTAGATTTAAAAAAGCAATTAACTGTTAAATGTGTGGTTAGGATGATGTATATTCATTGGACTGTGATGGGCATTATACCACAGAATGTTTTAATTAAGAGAGTCAGAAAAACATAAGATAGATCAATATGTTATAGAGAAACCCAGTTTCATCTACAATGGAGAACCAAAAGATATTACTGGTCATATGACATTACTGTCATGATGTGACATTACTGTCACATATCGCAAAGTGCTGGTATCTATTTCGCCGTTATTTCTTGGTTATTTCAGTGAGGATACTGGAACAGGATGCTTGGAAGGGCAGCACTCACCATGCTGGGATGATGAGTTGTTGGAAACATTGCTATGGACGCTTTTGTTGGCAGAAGGTAATTGGTAAATCTTGTTAGATCAAGAGAATCTCCCTTGGGAGTAGGGGCAATTTTGTGGAAGCTGGGTAGCAACACACTCCGTGGATTTTGAATGCTGGAACGTGCCACACCCCCTGTGTTCAAAGAACGACATGGCTGCAGCACAACCACCATAGACTAATTGAGCATTACATTTTTGCCTTTCTGTACGTTCTTCAAAGAGACAAATGCTGCACCACCATCCAATTAGTGTGAGAGCTATGTTTGCTCTAAAACTTTGGATCACCCAGTAATATTATGTCCTCTGGACAATGTTCTTGAAGTGGAAGACTCTCAAATGGTATGGATCGCATCAGCACAATACTAATTTTGTGTCAAAAAATATGCATTTACTAAGCTAAAGGAGGGAAGTTATGTGTGCTTTCCATTGCTTTTCCATCAGTTCTTCAACAATTTTCATTTGTCACTTTGAGATGGGAAGTGGAAAGGAAGTTAGAGATACTTGGCACCAGGCTGCTCTGTGAAGAGGTAATTTTGGCAGTCAGCACCTGGCTCCCATCTGGAGAGGCTTTTGCAGCATTACATCTTAGTGGCTTTCTGGTGCAGTTTGGCACATTTCACTGTTCCTGAGGAAATATAAGTACACAGTCTGTTGTATCGTGATCCATATTCAGAGTTGATTGCTTACTTGTAGGTTTCTACTGCACAACTTGTGTTGCCAATTTGATTTATTGTAAACGGTAATTTTGAATTGTTTACCTTGGAAATCATGATCTTCAGAGATAAGAATTTTGTGCTTTATCCTAGATGAAGTTTTCCAGATAAATATTGGTACTCCCCTCACAGTAATCAACTTCTTGGTCAATATAACTGAATACTGAGGTAACTTTATTCCCTGTCAGTTTATTGTTAATTTCAGGAAACATACCAAGAAGATACATTGCTGTGATACGCAGGCTTCATTTAAACTTCAAGATCCTTTAACTTGTTCTACAACTTTTCCTGGTTAGATGACCCACCACAAAATAAATATAATCAGTAGTGCATGCAGTTGGTTAACTTCACTGTGCTGGCATTGTGCTTGTGCACAGTGACCAAATATAAGGATAATTCATTTATTACTTTGTGTGAGCAATGTGGATTGTGCACATTCATCTTGTATCAGTATGAGTGAGCTGCATTAACCACAAAGGAGTTGCATCTTTCGGTTATTAAGAAATTCAAATATATTATGTGTAACAAATGATAATTTTTATGACAGCCTTGCTGTATGAATACTTCAGTGTATTTACATATTAAGATCATATAATGGTTAAGAAATCTGCAAATATTACACAAAATAAAACCTCACATGTATATGCGCGCTTTGGAGGTTTTGTGGTTTGCATACACAGAGTCTCAAGTTGTTGCAGCTCTATTTCTGTTTTAGTTTTCTGTGCAACTTTCTCATTCTATTCTGCCAGTCTGCGAAACATCTGATACTATGATATACTGTCCATTCCCTATTAGTTAGAACTCATGAGAGTAATCATTTTATTTGCATTGATTAACACAATATATTTCCACAGATATTAGTGAAATATAATATAATATGCTTAAGTAATGACTATTTTTTGCGAAAATCTAACTATAATGATGCTTGAATATACACTCCTGGAAATGGAAAAAAGAACACATTGACACCGGTGTGTCAGACCCACCATACTTGCTCCGGACACTGCGAGAGGGCTGTACAAGCAATTATCACAAGCACGGCACAGCAGACACACCAGGAACCGCGGTGTTGGCCGTCGAATGGCGCTAGCTGCGCAGCATTTGTGCACCGCCGCCGTCAGTGTCAGCCAGTTTGCCGTGGCATACGGAGCTCCATCGCAGTCTTTAACACTGGTAGCATGCCGCGACAGCGTGGACGTGAACCGTATGTGCAGTTGACGGACTTTGAGCGAGGGCGTATAGTGGGCATGCGGGAGGCCAGGTGGACGTACCGCCGAATTGCTCAACACGTGGGGCGTGAGGTCTCCACAGTACATCGATGTTGTCGCCAGTGGTCGGCGGAAGGTGCACGTGCCCGTCGACCTGGGACCGGACCGCAGCGACGCACGGATGCACGCCAAGACCGTAGGATCCTACGCAGTGCTGTAGGGGACCGCACCGCCACTTCCCAGCAAATTAGGGACACTGTTGCTCCTGGGGTATCGGCGAGGACCATTCGCAACCGTCTCCATGAAGCTGGGCTACGGTCCCGCACACCGTTAGGCCGTCTTCCGCTCACGCCCCAACATCGTGCAGCCCGCCTCCAGTGGTGTCGCGACAGGCGTGAATGGAGGGACGAATGGAGACGTGTCGTCTTCAGCGATGAGAGTCGCTTCTGCCTTGGTGCCAATGATGGTCGTATGCGTGTTTGGCGCCGTGCAGGTGAGCGCCACAATCAGGACTGCATACGACCGAGGCACACAGGGCCAACACCCGGCATCATGGTGTGGGGAGCGATCTCCTACACTGGCCGTACACCACTGGTGATCGTCGAGGGGACACTGAATAGTGCACGGTACATCCAAACAGTCATCGAACCCATCGTTCTACCATTCCTAGACCGGCAAGGGAACTTGCTGTTCCAACAGGACAATGCACGTCCGCATGTATCCCGTGCCACCCAACGTGCTCTAGAAGGTGTAAGTCAACTACCCTGGCCAGCAAGATCTCCGGATCTGTCCCCCATTGAGCATGTTTGGGACTGGATGAAGCGTCGTCTCACGCGGTCTGCACGTCCAGCACGAACGCTGGTCCAACTGAGGCGCCAGGTGGAAATGGCATGGCAAGCCGTTCCACAGGACTACATCAAGCATTTCTACGATCGTCTCCATGGGAGAATAGCAGCCTGCATTGCTGCGAAAGGTGGATATACACTGTACTAGTGCCGACATTGTGCATGCTCTGTTGCCTGTGTCTATGTGCCTGTGGTTCTGTCAGTGTGATCATGTGATGTATCTGACCCCAGGAATGTGTCAATAAGGTTTCCCCTTCCTGGGACAATGAATTCACGGTGTTCTTATTTCAATATCCTGGAGTGTATTAATACAATATGGTATATTTCCGGAATGAGATTTTCACTCTGCAGCGGTGTGTGCGCTGATATGAAACTTCCTGGCAAATTAAAACTGTGTGCTGGACCGAGACTCGAACTCAGGACCTTTGCCTTTCACGGGCAAGTGCTCTACCAACTGAGCTACCCAAGCACGACTCACACCCCATACTCACAGCTCTACTTCTGCCAGTACTTCATATCCTATCTTCCAGACTTCACAGAAGCACTCCTGCAGACGTTGCAGAACTAGCACTGGTAGAGCACTTGCCCACGAAAGGCAAAGGTCCCGAGTTCGAGTCTCGGTATGGCACGCAGTTTTAATATCCCAGGAAGTTTCATAACAGCGCACACTCTGCTGCAGAATGAAAATCAAATTCTGGAAACATCCCCTAGGCTGTGGCTAAGCCATGTCTCCGCAATGTGCTTGCTTTCAGGAGTCCTAGTTCTGCAAGGTTCGCAGGAGAGCTTCTGTGAAGTTTGGAAGGTAGGAGACGAGGTACTGGCAGAAGTGAAGCTGTGAGGATGGGGCATGAGTCATGCTTTGGTAGCTCAGTGGTAGAGCACTTGCCCGCAAAAGGAAAAGCTCCCGAGTTCGAGTCTCGGTCCGGCATTAGTTTTAATCTGCCAGGAAGTTTAATATGGTATATTATTGCTAAGGAATTTTCAATCATTATACTTAGTCAATGAATGCCAAATTGATGCTTCTAACATTAATTGTACATAATTTTTTTCTCTGTTATTACATTTCCAGTGAGAGAGCTTTATCAATATGATATACATCAACTTTTTAATATAATTTATAATGGCATATTACATGATACATGCAATTGAGTACTGTTATATCTTATGACCATGTCACATTTATTATTTTTTGTTATTTAATGTTATTCAGAAATATTGGTAGTTATATGCCTCTTGACAATAAAGACTTGATGTCATTAATCAAAGATCAAATTTAAGTAATTCGTAATAACATATTTGCAAATGTATAGTTAGCTAAATGATTGTTGTTAAATTAAAAAGTATATGCTCTCAGTTCTATGGTGCACCTATTTACCTAAAAATTATCATTTTGAATGTTCTAGTTAAATGAAAAAGTAATATTAGATCTGTTTAGAAGTGTATATCATAAAATGCAAAAAGTCAGCTGTATTAAAATACACAACTCCTGAGTGACTTCTTGTGTAAGTATTTGTGATTGAAATAATTGTCAAATTAAGAAAAAATCTAGAGTTTTTAGAACCAGTTATTTACAGATTGTACATCACTAAATGTTGCACAGAAAATTAAATCTTTTTCGAATTCAGTTTATGTCTAATATTTTCCTCCAGTTAGTAAAGCATAATATTACACTTTGATGCATGTGAATGCATGAATTTTCGTTATAAGATAAATAAAGCAACTATTTGAGTAAATGCTTGTAATCTTGTATCTTTATATACACCACTGCAACAGCAACCACGCACTTAATAGCAGTTAGTGGCTTTTATGATATAATCTGATAGTAACTGTATTGAGTAACACTTGTTGCCTGTCAATTTGTAATGTCAAAATTGCAAACTTGGTTAATCTGAAAAACTGAATAGATTTTTGCTGAGATTTGTAAATTTATCTGCTGCACCCGCAAAGAATGGAAGCTATGCACTTCTGGTTCTTATTTACACCAATGCACCTGGAGTGAGATTGCACTAGCAGTTCATTTCGTCCCCCTTCCATGTTAGTTATGGGAACCCATTTGTTAATTGCAGATGCACACTGCCAGGAAGCACCTGAGATCACAATTAGCCTGGACAGAAACTGCTCTCCAGGTCCATTTGTATACTTCACAAATAATAGCAGTATAGCAATTACTGCTGTTTCGATAAGGAAACGTTGCCTTCCATCACCTGTGGGCTAGCTATATGTTAAGACTATCTGGTTTGATCAGCTTGTTTCACGTTAGGAAACATGCAGCAGTTATGATGGTTGCTTTTGTGTGATCATGCTGTTTTTCACCACAAGAACCCAATATTGCAATTCCACTTACTGCAATGTGGGTAGCTGTGTCATTCACCCCTGGTCAGTTTGTATGTGATACAGAACTACAGAATGCATGGATTTCAACTCTCAATTTCTTGATTGGTATCAACTTAGATTAGATTTGATTTGATTTACTTCCATTCCACTTGATCTGTAGTGAGGAGGTCCTGCAGGATGTAAAACATGTCAGTATTTCTCGCTCACTTTCTCTAGGCTGTACTCTCATTTACAGTTCTCATTGTGTGTGTGTGTGCCTTTATTAAATTATTGTCCTGCAGCAAGGTGGCATCTTGCCAAATGATCCAGAATTGCAAGTTCTTTCTATAAAACACTTGGACAGGCACCTCACATTCTTGCATCTTCCTACAGTATATATTTAAATTTTATCTCATTTACTATCATTTTTCCGTAGATTTTCCACTGTCCCTTTTTTAAAAATTAAGCTATGGATCAATGAAACACCTGTTACTAGAAGAAGCCTGACATCTTTACAGCCCAGGGACAGAAGATTAGCAAATCAGTGCTACTACTTGTCCAATAGGAAAATGGTCACTAGCAGTGATTTTCCCAGTTTAATTCATACCAGTCATCAATTGTCAGCCAGTCGATACAAACCCAGAACCTTTTTATTCAACATAATTGTTAATTATAGCATTTTTTCTCGCTGATATCCATTCAGGTATAGACTTTTGGTGATACATATTTGGTTCACATTTCTACTGCAGGAAGATCTGCAGCGGATAGGCACTTGGTGCAGGGAGTGGCAACTGTCCCTTAACATAGACAAATGTAATGTATTGCGAATACATAGAAAGAAGGATCCTTTATTGCATGATTATATGATAGCAGAACAAACACTGGTAGCAGTTACTTCTGTAAAATATCTGGGAGTATGCGTGCGGAACGATTTGAAGTGGAATGATCATATAAAATTAATTGTTGGTAAGGCGGGTACCAGGTTGAGATTCATTGGGAGAGTGCTTAGAAAATGTAGTCCAGCAACAAAGGAGGTGGCTTACAAAACACTTGTTCGACCTATACTTGAGTATTGCTCATCAGTGTGGGATCTGTACCAGATCGGGTTGACGGAGGAGATAGAGAAGATCCAAAGAAGAGCGGCGCGTTTCGTCACAGGGTTATTTGGTAACCGTGATAGCGTTACGGAGATGTTTAATAAACTCAAGTGGCAGACTCTGCAAGAGAGGCGCTCTGCATCGCGGTGTAGCTTGCTCGCCAGGTTTCGAGAGGGTGCGTTTCTGGATGAGGTATCGAGTATATTGCTTCCCCCTACTTATACCTCCCGAGGAGATCACGAATGTAAAATTAGAGAGATTAGAGCGCGCACGGAGGCTTTCAGACAGTCGTTCTTCCCGCGAACCATACGCGACTGGAACAGGAAAGGGAGGTAATGACAGTGGCACGTAAAGTGCCCTCCGCCACACACCGTTGGGTGGCTTGCGGAGTATGAATGTAGATGTAGATGTAGATGTACTAAATCGCAATGTAAATACATTTACGCAAAAATCCAAAAATTAATTTATTGACCTCAAACAGTCATATTGTAACATTAGATACTGTTGACCATTAAGTTCTCCTAGAATCATTAGTGTAAGAGGAACTGGCAGTGATTGTTTCAGTTTAGGTAACAAAAGCTTTAAATGAAGCAAAGGTTTGGACGAAAATTATTGGATTATTATTCAATATATTAACATAAGACTCATTCTGGGCAGCATCTTAGAGCCAATATTACTTTTAATATGCATGACTGACTTTCCAGACAGTGTTACATATGGAGGAACAATTCTTTTTGGTGATAACAGTAGCATTGAAATCACAGTTTGTAGACAAGAACTGCTAATAGATAAAACAAATGTAACACTAAAAGATGTTTATACCTGGTCATCAAGCAATAAATATATGCAAAATGTAAAGAAAACGAACTGTATGAGTTCCTGGTTAACAATGTAAAATAATTCTGTACAGTTAAATGTGGATGAAAATTTCATAGATTGTATAGCAAGTACAAAATTTTTAGGAAATAGTGTTGACTGTCACCTGACATACAATGAGCACCCAGGTATACGAAAATAGAACGCAGCAATATGCTAAGCACTTGGAGTCCTGTCATCATTGTGTAGCAGACAATGCCTTATTGTTACATTTCCTGTATGCACCCCATCTTTGACAATGGAATCATCTTTTGGGAGTCCCACATAAAAAACATGGTCACATTTTAGAAGCTACAGAAAATGATCAGTAGAATAATAATTAAAAATAGTAAATGATTCAGTTTAAAGATCTGCTTAAACGGAAGGGGATTCCAGTTTCAGTACTTGAGTGCCTCTACCAACTAGTTACATGCATCAGAAAGAACATCAGTTGTTATCTCAAAAACACCAACATTCATAACATAGACTAAATTTATAAATACAAAACAACATTTTCTACAAGAGAATCAAACTTTACAATAAATTTCCAAAGAAGTGTAAAGAGCCAACTAAAATCCAAATACTCAAAAGTCACTTAAAGCATACCTCTTATGCAATTCATACTACAGTGTCAGTATTATTTTGATAACACAGAGTATGAGCAATAGATTAACAATCTTTGGCAGTGAACAACTGTCATTCTACAGTAAACTATCATAGTTTACTGAATCTTATTGTAAAATCCTGTATTCAGTATCTATGATGAATAACCCTAACCTCTTTCCATTTCCTTGAGATGATCATCTCTTCCACTGCAGTGATGTGTTAACTCAGCCTTAACAGACAGGCCAAGGCAACAATACGAATTCAATGAATGGCAGATATACAAACAAGATCCTGTTGTCAGCCAAAAGTGTGTGTGTGTATATGTATGGATTTGTGTATGTGTTTGTGTCTGTGCCTGAGGTATGTGTGTGTCTATGTAGTGACCAGTAACGGGATGCAAGTGAATAGTGTAAAAGTATTTTGTTAGATTAATTGTAAAATTGTTTGCAAATATATAAAAAAGACTCTGCACATCATATCACAATTAACAAAAAAAAACATTTTAACATGATTCATATTAGATAATGCAACTGTATGCTTGTCTGAAGGAAAAATGTAACTTCTAATGAACAACCATGCAGGAAGAACAAATGTAAACATAGTTACTGCTAATTCCACAGTATTTCCGCTTGCCAGGTGCAGGTCCATTGAGGGAAGGGAGAGGAAATCATGGAGTTCATGGCCACCCCTCTCCCTCAAAATACACTGCAGGACCTGCATTAATATTTTAAATATCGATGACCAAATCATACAGACAACTTTTGGAAAATAAAGTAGCATGAAAACCAAGAGTGGTAACAAATTCTATAAATTACAAGCTACACTTACATATATATCATACTCCATAAGCCACCTAATGGTGTGTGGTGGAGGGTACTTGTGGTACCACTATCTGATCCCTCTAACACTGTTCCACTGCGAATAGTGTGTGGGAAGAATGATTGTCAGTAAGCCTTTGTATTGGTTCTAATTTCTCAAATTTTCTCCTCGTGGTCAATACATGAGATGTTTGTGAGGGGAAGTAATATGTTGTCCAATGCCTCCTGAAAAATGCTGTCCCAAAATTTCAATAGTAAATTTCTCCATGATACACAACGCCTCCCTTGTAACGTCTGCCAGTGGAGTTTGTTTAGCATCTCCATAACGCTCTCTCGCCATCTAAACGATACCTGACGAAACACGCCGCTCTTCGTTGGATCTTCTCTGTCTCCTCTATCAGTCCTACCTGATAGGGATCCCAGATAGATGAACGATACTCAAGAATTGGACGAACAAGCGCCTTATAAGCCACTTCTTTCATGGATAAGTTACATTTCCTTAAGATTCTTCCGATGAATCTGAGTCTTATGTCTGCTTTTCCCACTATCTGTTTTATACTATCATTCCACTTAAGGTCACTCTCGATAGTTACGCCTAGATATTTTACAGCAGACGCTGTCTCGAGCTGTTTGTCATCAATAGTGTAGCTGTACAGCAGTGGATTTCTTTTCCTATGTATGCGCAATATGTTACATTTATTTACGTTCACGGTCAACTGCCAGAGCCTGGACCATTCATCAATACTCTGCAGGTCGTTCTGCAAATTCATACTATCTTCTGGCGTTGCTACCTTGGTATAGACAACTGCATCATCTGCAAATAGCCTTTAAGAGCATCTGACGCTTTCTTCTATGTCATTTATGTATATTGTAAATAGCACTGGTCCTATCACACTTCCGTGTGGTACTCCGGACATTTCTTTTACATCTGTCCATTTAGTTTCGTTAAGAGCAACGTGTTGAGTTCTGCCTGTAAGAAAGTCTTGAATCCAATCGCAGGTCTGCCCCGAGACTCCGTAAGCTCCTTTTTTTTTCATAAAACAGTGATGTGGGACGATGTCAAACGCCTTACTAAAATCAAGGAAAACCGCATCAACCTGAGTACAGTTGTCCACTGCGCTGCGGATCTCATGGAGGAACACAGCGTGCTGATTTTCGCAGCGTCTCTGTTTGCGAAATCTACATAGATTTTTATAAAGAAGATGTTCATTTTCCAAAAACGTCATAATTCTTGAGCATAAAACACGTTCCATAAATCTACAACAGACTGACGTCAACGATATAGATCTATAATTGCGTGGGTCTGTTTTACGGCCTTTCCTAAAAACGGGAATGACCTGCGCTTTTTTCCAGTCGTTAGGTACCTTTTTCCAGTCGATCTACGATAAATTACTGCTAGGAGGGGAGCAAGTTCTTTCGCATAATCTTCATAGAATCTTATAGGTATCTCATCTGGTCCTGAAGCCTTTCCACTAATAAGCGATTGTAGATGCTTTTCAGTTCCGCGATCGGTTATCACAATATCTGCCATTTCGATGTTCGTACGACGATTGAAAGGAGTGACAATGTTACGATTTTCCGCGGTGAAAAGACTTCGGAAGACCGAATTCAGTATTTCGGCCTTAATAAAGATTAATTTTTCAGTTGCTTATGTGGGAGCCTGTACATGTGGCTAGGATTATGACTTGACGTAACATGCTAGCCAGGTAAAAGTGCACATACCCAGGCTGACTATACCTGCTATTAATAACCATAGGAAGTTGAGTAAGGGAAGCCAGAAAGCGAAAGACCACCCATTAAGAAAAATAAAAAAGGAGAAAGACTGACAGAGGACGAAATGACAGAAAGAAACAACATTCCTTTTGTTTACGTATTCACGTGTCCAAACTCTTCAGGCCTGCTGGTATGGCCTTAGTGCTAAGTAAAGTACTGATAATGGTGAGGTTACCTTGGATTTTACTGTCTAAACTATTATGTTTACAAAGTTATGACATTTTGTTACTGTCATAGTTCTTAAATTAGTTGCCAGATAAATTTTATTCTGAATTTTCAATGCTGTGTACAATTGATCTGCTGTAACTTGGATGTTACGCTAAAGTGATGTACGAAGTACTATTTTAAACATAGATTATTACTATTATTAAATTAAAACATTTCATGTATGTTACTGTAGTTATTATTAAAATTGTAGGTACCTATGGAACATGGACAGTATGTGTGACCACAAACAAGGCAAAGTTCTCACTGAGGCGGTACAACATGTGGTATGATACATAATGCAACTTGTGATATGATGAAGAAGCGACTTGAGTTGGTGGAGTGCATAAAAAAGTAATTGAAGTGATTTAACTGGTTCACGCTGGAACGACAACGATATGACACCAACAAGTATCTCTATCATATCGCCTGGTGCAGCCCGAGTGCTGGTTGTTCCACACAGTTGTATCACACGATACAAATCTGGAGTCATCAGAAGCGCCTCGAAAAAAATTGTTTATGTAAATGATGCTGTTGTGCGACTATTTTTTCTAAACCTATCCCGTAGCTAACATAAATTCAGAATATAAAGATGCCTTAAATAGGAATAATTAATCAACATTGAGAAATGGAAAGCATATTAGTACCAGTGATTGTCAGCAGTTAATTATGTTAATTTACATTTTTATTCGGATTTGTTTGGGGTATATTCAGTTTTGACACTCAGTCGGTTGGCCGCAGAAATTCAAGCAGCCCACTGAAAACAGTTAGTGTCAGTCATTCTTATATCGTACACGATAGTGCACGAGACTGCTCAGCCTTTGGCTTGAGTTTGATACTTAATGTAAATAAGTTATACACAACTGCAACCAGTCACTTTTTTTAATAATAATGCTTTATAACATGAACCTTTTTCCAACCTTTTCAGGTTTATCTTCAGATGGTTTCGGGAGGATCCGGGAAGTTACATCATTATTGGTAGTAGCATAATGCTGGATGCTGGTTCTATGGCAGAAAGATGGGTCACACTTTAATGTATCGCCATGACTATAGCTTATCTGTCGATATGGATGTAAATTTAGTTTTTACTTACTGCGATAGTATAGGCGGCTTTTTTCGGATCTGTCTGCCTCCATTTTGATGTCCAGAACACTTTCACACAAACTATATTACTTTACACTTTGACAGTGACTCTTTACCAGCATCCAGCATTCGCTTTACAACTGTTGCTTGTAACAAAGTTCTTGACAGAAAGATATGGCATAAGCCTACTTTGTACAGAGATGTAAATTTGTTGTTCTTTACATGTGTTAAAGTCGATATAAGGGCAAGTATTTTAATCAGAAGGGCGATAACATGAGAGCACAAGATAAAATAAATAAATAAATTACTACAAGAACAAATTTCAGGTGATCTTATGTCTTACTTCTACTTTTACATTACAGGCAGTTTTTTTAGCAATTATCATGTTTGGCATTAACATGAATCCCAATGAATCAATAATACAGAGTTATTGTATCTGCAGTGAGGTGCAGCTGTCTGTCTGACTAGGACCTGTATATTTAAATTAATAACAAATCTTCAGATGAACTGTTGGCTTATTTCTGTTGTTATGTTAACATGATCTGGGGTATTATCAAGAGCAGATTCTGTTTATTTTAGCTAAAGGTATATGTATAAGAGTTATAGTGATTGTAATGGATTAAAGCTGTTTGTATGGCTGTACATTTAATATTTAAAAAATCATGAACAAAAAGTCTTTAACTGTTGACTTATTTTTATTCTAACATTAAAGTGATCTGGGATATTGGTAAAGGCAGCTTCTGTTTGTTCAAGCTAGAATTAATATGTATAAAGGACTGATTTATGTTAGCAATGCAGGGCTTTAACATTTAAAGATATAGTGCAGGTCTTATTCTGTGGTAGTATATTACATTGATACCGGTGTGGTTATGATGTAAGGAGAGGGAGGGGGCGGGGGGGGGGGGGGTTGGGGTGCTGGTGTAGGGTTCGTTGGGTGGTTACTTGTTTTGAACTACTAGATCTTCAAAGTTCTGAAGGAACAAAATGCTGTAGCTCATAAGGCAAACAACATCATTATGAGAAGCATTCACCAGAACAAAATGTACAATAAGATGAATACTGAACATAAGACATTATGTGACATAAATAAGAAACTTTCAGTTGAAAATGCCCTCATTGTCAGAGCAGACAAAGGTAAGACAGCTGTTGTCATGTACGAATCAGACTATATTAGCAAAACTTGTGAATTCTTCAGAAAGAATAATATAAAGGAAATAGCATATGACCCTACTCCCAAATTCCATGATAAAAAATTAACTTAAAAACTGCAACTTCTTGTTGACATCATTAGAAGCAAAGCACTGTATAGTGATGAACCCAACAGCACCAAAACTGAGATCACAGCCCAAGATCCACAAACCAGAATGTCTGATACGTCCCAAGCTATAAAATCACCAAAAAACTTAGTGATATTATCAGCAAGGCATATGTATTTGAAAATAACTACTCCATTAAAAACATTCATGAGCTCATCAATAGTATAAAAAATATCCCCATCCCAGTCACAGCTAAATTTGCATCTCTTGACATTGTAAACCTATATACAAACATACCTGTCAAGGAAACAATTAGTTTAATGAGGAATAACTTACTCAAACATGGGACAATGGGTAGAGCTGAAATCTATGAACTCATAGAGATCCTGGAACTTATATTGTCACACAACTACTTCCTGTTCAACAACAAGTTTTACATTTAGGAAGATGGACTGGCAATGTGTAGTAGTCTTGCAGGCTTGCTAGCAGACATATATATCAATAACCTTGAAAATAACTTTTTCAGGTCCCAAACCCAACTAAAAGATAAGCTGCTTTATTACAAACGCTATGTTGATGACACACTCATTCTGTTCAATGGAGCAACAGAAGAAATAGATAATCTAGCCGAAGAACTTAATAAAATACACAATAAAATCCAATTCACAGTAGAACATGAAACAATAGAAGGCATTAACTATCTTGATCTAACAATCTCAAATAAAAATTAGAAGCATAAATTTCAAATTTTCAGAAAGCCAACGACCACCAATTTTACCATACACAAATCCTCTTGCCATCCAGACCAACATAAAAAAGCATTCTTCAGAACAATGGTTAATCTCATGCTTAAAATCCCAATGGACACAAGTGAAAGACAAAAAGAAACAGAAATTATTAAATCAATTGCCTCCACCAATGAGTACAACCCTGCAATAATAGATAAACTAATCCATACAGCAAAACTAAATCAACCAACTGCTGAACAACCACCCACAAACAAGAAAACCACATTTGTTAGCCTGCCTTTCCTAGGGAAGATTTCTCACCAAATTGCCAACCTCTTCAAGACATACAACATAAAAATAAGTTTCTTCACCAACAACAAAATACAAAATAAAATCATACACAGCACCAAAACCACTACACAACAATATCAAAAGTCAGGTGTGTACAAGCTCACTTGCAACTCATGTCCAAGCTTCTACATTGGACAAACTGGTAGAAGCTTCACAAGATTTAAAGAACACATAGATGCACTCCGTCTTAACAACCTGAATAAGTCCAGCTTTGCCTCACATCTTGCCCAACACAATCATTCTGCAAACAACATAGAACAGAATCTCCGAATACTACATTTTGCCAATAAAGGCACAATACTTGACCTTCTTGAAGAAATTGAAATTTTTATCTACACAAATACAGCACCTGACTACCTACTCAATGATCAAACTGAACTGAGAAACAAATTTTTCCTTCAGAACTTTGAAGATCTACTAGTTCAAAACAAATAACCACCCAACAAACCCTACACCAGCTCCCCAAAGCCCCCCGCCCCCTCCCGATGACCCACACCCTCCCGCTCCTTACATCGTAACCACACCGGTGTCAATGTAATATACTACCACAGAATAAGATCTGTACCATATCTCTAAATGTTAAAGCCCTCCATTGCTAACATAAATCAGTACTTTACACATATTAATTCTAGCTGGAACAAACAGAAGCTGCCTTTACCAATATCCCAGATCACTTTAATGTTAGAATAAAAATAAGTCAACAGTTAAAGACTTTTTGTTCATGATTTTTTAAATATTAAATGTACAGCCATACAAACAGCTTTAATCCATTACAATCACTATAACTCTTATACATATACCTTTAGCTAAAATAAACAGAATCTGCTCTTGATAATACCCCAGATCATGTTAACATAACAACAGAAATAAGCCAACAGTTCATCTGAAGATTTGTTATTAATTTAAATATACAGGTCCTAGTCAGACAGACAGCTGCACCTCACTGCAGATACAATAACTCTGTATTACTGATTCGTTGGGATTCATGTTAATGCCAAACATGATAATTGCTAAAAAAAACTGCCTGTAATGTAAAAGTAGAAGTAAGACATCTGGCTGCATTTATGAACAAAAAGATAGAGAGTTTCAGGTAAATGTCTTACAGTTATCTTTAATGAGCCCCTGTGCAGTTCCTCTAAACCCAGTAAGTAAAAGAACGTAAATAATTAAAATGGGCATTAGTCTGGGGCTGTTGATTCTGTAACTGGGTTGATACTAGTATAAGGTGACAATATTTTTGAGATAATAAAAGGAGATATTTAAAATTTTTCTCTATGAAACAAGGGACAAAAGAGGATGTGTAAAATTTTTAGCTGTAAATCTAAATGTTTCTACACTATTAATAAGTAAATAAATTAAATAAATAATGTGTAACTTACATTTGGAGTAGCTCTAAATTCAAAGAAGTACTACTGAAGGAGTCATTCCTCATTGATATTTTGCTGATGAATGGCTCTTTTTCAGGAAGTCCACTTTACTACACAACATTTTTAAAAATTTACACAGGTGTGATTAAAGTTCTCCTTCTTAATAAATGTAGCTTCCAAAGTATGTACTGAAAGAGTGTTCTCATCATTTGTCCATAAACCATTAATTAAGTGACCATTTTTATAACTGCTCAGTACCCAGAATGCAACAGTGCTCTGTAATGGTTGCATGTTATTAAAGCCTACAACGAAATGAATAATAGTTGGCACCACATGATAATATAACAAACACAACCTAAAACATAGGCACATACCTTGTCACTGTATAGTTAAAACATACTTAAATCTTAAAAGTTTCTAAACAGAGCACAGCATTTGCTTAGGTAACTAAACAAAGATTTTAACACTCATTTGTTCATGCTTCCATACTTCTGTGATGAATGAATTTGATTCAGCAAATGTTTGCTTCCCCTATAAATTTAAGGAGTTCTAGAATTACAAACCCTCTTTATTATGAATGAGTATCTGTTTTAAACGTAAATGAATTACATAAAGTATGAGAGTTTTTTTCCCAAATTTAATGTAACTAAATCAGGGTTACATCACATTTTTAAGATTTAAGTATCTTTTAACTATACAGTGACAGGGTATGTGCCCATGTTTTAGGTTGCGTTTGTTATATTATCATGTGGTGCCAACTATTATTCACTTCGTTGTAAGCTTTAATAATGAGATTATGAGTACATTGCTTACATTTCCTGAAACTCTGAATTGAAAATGTAGTGCCGTTTTGGCATTGTGGAATTGGTTGCAGTCCAAACAAAGTAAAGAAAGAACCTATTAGCTGTTCTAAACATCCTGCAGTACTCACACCAACGAAATAAAAGTACACATGGAATCCTTGGGGTTACTGCTCAGAGAATGCAGCTCAGTAATACCAACTTTATAACAATTATAACTGAAGATCTCGAACTTGAACACATCATGATGTAAGCCACGTGAACACATTTCATAATATAGCGCATCATGGTGTTTTAGATTAGGGATACGATATGGAAATGAAGTACAAACACTTTTACAACGCTAGAAATATAAAAAGATATATCTTGAAATCATGCACGACCGAGAATTCGATTTGATTTATAAAAACCGGAAAATTTTGGCGGCCTGGCGGAGACTCTGATGGGGATACGGGGACTGGACTCAAAAAACAGGAATTGTCTTTGTCAAATCCAGACGCTTGGTCACTTTACATTCATATGAGAAACATTCGTTCAATAGGGGCGTTAGTTCAGGTAAACAAAGAAGAAATTTTAATATTTTAAGAAAACTGGAGGTACTGAATAGAATTGGCACAACTTGACAAGAAGAAAGGACCGGTTGGTAGGACATGTTCTGAGGCATCAAGGGATCACAAATTTAGCATTGGAGGGCAGCGTGGAGGGTAAAAATCGTAGAGGGAGACCAAGAGATGAATACACTACGCAGATTGAGAAGGATGTAGGTTGCAGTACTGGGAGATGAAGAAGCTTGCACAGGATAGAGTAGCATGGAGAGCTGCATCAAACCAGTCTCAGGACTAAAGACAACAACAACAACAACAACAACAAGAAAACTGGTATAAGGCACATTGTTCATATTACAACACGAAATAATTTCTACCCAATAGTCGCTAGGCGATGTTTTTTTCCAGTTTACATTTTTCTACTATTTTCGATGATATATATTGTTTGCTTCCACAACTCATCGTCTATTATACTTGAAGGAACCAGTTCACAAACAAAATCTTCAGTCTTTCATATGCCCATTAATTGGGGTACTCCTGCCTTACATGTTACCCAGCAGCAATTCCATATACTTTTAATGGGTTGAAACCACTTAATTAAATATTCAGGTGCAGTCTGATAAAATGTATGAACATATAGCTAAAATTTTGCAATATCTGATAGTAAACTCTCGTTTACCAGTTTCCAATTGCTCTGGTAGCAGATGTTATGAAACAGTTTTCATCCATCGAAAGCAAATTAGTTTTTAAATCAGTTAACTCAGAAATTACTGAAAGAACAGTAATTGTTTCACCCTCTACTCTTTGAATTGCTGTGTGAAAAGATAATGCTTTGTGGTGAGGAAAGTACAACCAAGCTTCTGATAAAAAATTATCAAAGAATGATTTGATGACAAATGGACATTTATTCTGAGATTCGAAATATTATTTCAGAGAAACAAACATAGTCAGAATACATCCTATTGCAGGGAGTAAAGCAAACTAACTTGTCTAACTTATTTGTACTCATGGTCTACAAATTTACCAGATTCCTTAAGGTTTTCAACCCCTACAGGATATACAAGAAAAAAGAATAAGTTGTAGAAACAACATCTTCAGTATCAATAGGAAGGATATCAGGAGATATCTGGATAGTACCAGTACTGCATTATATCAGCAGAACACCCAATCGCAAGTAAGTTATGAACTAAATCTCCATTCAGTTTTGTGAAGGAGTTGTTAATGCCCTTTCTACATACACCCCCAACTTAGCACTGCGAATTATCTGTACAATTATCTGTTTTTTTCTTTAAGTTATCACTTTCCAAACACATACTCAAAAACATACCAACGATTTGTGAATTTTGTCCGGGGAAAGATTTCAGATCCAATATTTTAACTTGAACCTCATCAGCAGGATCCAGGTACTTAACAAATAATGGAAATGTTTTTCTGTCCTTATGCTTCGATGCATTCGCCATTATTGAAATAAAATTAGCTTGCTGTAAATCAAATTCTAGTTGAGAAATGGAAAAAATGGGGTTTTTTTCTTCTTCCGTGTCCGGATGCACCAATTATATCTTCCCTTCCCAGAAATTAGCAACGTAGATTGCTTTGTCATTGACTTTCAAAATATCATCTTTAGTGCATGTCATAGACATATCTGGGCAGATCAGTAGGTGGTCCAAGTCCTGTATTGCTCTGCATTCACACCTGTCGCCATCACTGTAACCCCATTTAAATAGGTTTGATTTGCACCCAGTTACTCCAGTGCGCAGCCGGTTTAATGACCTCCAAGTTGTAAAGGGTAGTTGAAATCCTGCAGATCCCTCCTCAAGTAGTTCCATTGTGGAGTGTGGCACTGTTTCTTCCCAAAGAGATAGCCGCCTTGCGGCGGGCTTGGTGGCGAGCTCTTCAGTATTTTCAATGAAACTCCTGCGGGATTTCAGCCAGACACGTTGATTTCGGTGCATATGCATCGGGTGTTGAGGATCATTCTTTTGTTTCGATCTTTCGATCTCGGCGGCTACTTGTCTGCGGATAGTGGGTGATGCTATGCCTATGATGGGGTAAATGATGTCTGTGGGAGTTGGTTTGGGGCATCCTGTGGCAATACGTACAGTTTCGTTTACGGCGACGTCAACTTGCTTAGTGTGAGCAGAGTTCCTCCAAACTGGCGCCGCATATTCCGCTGCTGAGATACTCAGCACCAGACCCGTGGTGCGCAAAACATGTGGTTGAGCTCCCCATGATGAACCTGTTAGCTTCCGCAGTATGTTGTTCCTAGCACAGACCTTTTTTTTAGTGTTGTGACAGTGCTGCTTAAAAGTAAGTGCTCTGTCCAATGTTACTCCCAGGTATTTTGGGCTGTTTGTATGTTTCAGCTCTTCCCCTTGCCACATGACTCGGAGTTTCCGTTTGGCTTGTTTGTTCCTAAGATGGAAGGCGGATACTTGAGATTTACTAGGGTTTGGTTTGAGATTATTACCGTCGTAATAGGTAGCAAGTTCTGTTAAGGCTCCTGTGAGATTCTCCTCCACTTATTCAAAGGTGTTGAAACATTTAATGTATTTACTTTGGTTTTGCTAAGGCTACAAATAAATGTGGTTCAAAAGTGCGATGGATAAGTTTAGCAGTATAGACTATTGATCTGAAGAGTTGGTTTTGATGGACAGTATAGTAAGTGAACGCTCCTTCAACAGCTGGTAATTTTGTATGTTTACCATCAAAACCTTCACTTTAAAAAAGTAGTCAGTATGATACTGAAGAAGTACTTGCACACGCCATTACTTTATGTTTTTCACTATTTACGTGTTGTGGTATATCAGATCATGCCTCATGTCTAACACTGAAAGCGAATGGACACTTATTACAACGAGCATCAGAGTCAGAAATCTTTTTTTTCTAATGTATGGGTATTCCTTTTGTAGGTCACTATTAAAAAAGCATTTCCTTTTCGGCAGTGGTATATTATTAATTTCAAGTGTTTTACCACTCGTGGCTTACAAAAGTTCATCGTGTTTTATTTCACAAATACAGAGCACAGTACCATGTACTGTCTGCTACCAAAGTCACAACTGTGGTTCAAATGGCTCTGAGCACTATGGGACTTAACATCTATGGTCATCAGTCCCCTAGAACTACTTAAACCTAACTAACGTAAGGAAAGCACACAACACCCAGTCATCACGAGGCAGAGAAAATCCCTGACCCCGCCGGGAATCGAACCCGGGAACCCGGGCGCGGAAAGCGAGAACGAAACCGCACGACCACGAGCTGCCGACAGTCACAACTGTAATGACTTTCTTTTGACTCACACTCAAACATATGCAGGGCCATGCTAGGCGTTTTGCCGGCCTAGTCTGAACAGAGAAACGACGCCCCCTCTTTTTTACTTCCATCAGTCTCCCAGATATCCCCCCTCCACCATCACCAACATCCAACGGCACAACAGTGCAAATCTCCTATTATACATTTAATCATTAATCTTAAGTGACCAGACGTCGTCATTTTCTGGTGACAGTCGTCAGTTTTCAAGCATTGTTCTTTAAAACTGACTGAGGGCAACAGTTGTCCTCGGTTTCTTATTTTGTTGTCCCCAATTTTTTTCCGAATTTCTCAAAATAACTGAACTAGGAAGATTTGGTGAACATTTTAACTAGAACTCAGACTGAATATACCAGTGCAACCAAATTTGGTATCAATAGCTTATTTTATTTCATTGCAAGAAAATGGACTAATAAAGGTGTGGAACTATTTTCTGGTGCTAATGAATGTTTCCTTGAATTCAGAACTTACTTTATACTAATGGGAGACATTCCGAGCCTCAAACCTAGTCATCTGGATAATGTGGTGTTATTTCGTTTCTCTTTTAACTGAAATATTTTTAAAATGAGGAATAATGCAGTCTTTTTCGCCATCCACTTTCTTACGATTAAATAAATAAATTTCGCTTTGTCTGCATTTTTTGTTGAGAGTTCTACAACTTTTATGAGCCGCCCCGGTGGCGCAGTTGTCCCAGCGACTTCTTTTTTGTACTCATAGTCAGTAGCGGCAGTTTTAGTTTTGAGGTAGGTGGAGGCATTGCCTTTACGTTCGCCGAAGGAAGTAAAGACGCCTTGTCTGCATTTTTCGTGTAGAGTTCTACAACTTTTATTACCCGCCGTGGTGGCTTAGTGGTCTCAGCGATTTCTATTTTGAAGTCATAGTCAGTAGCGGCAGCTTTGGTCCTGAGATAGGTGGAGGCATTGCCTTTACTTTCGCCAAAGTAAGTAAAAACTGTTATGTAACTGTTTTACTTGCTTCTTTTTCTCGTTATTTGCTCAATTTTTTCGCTGTTTGATTTGAGGTTAATTCTTGCCCTAAGATTCTGCCGCCCTTGGCTGCTGCCCCGTCTTGCGGAATGGTGGAAACGGGCCTTAAGATATGAGTTCACGGTTTCCGTTACTGCTGGCAGCTTTCACGTTAAACACAAGTGATTACCATTTGTTGTCGATAACGCAGACAGGCACTGTTCAATCGTAGTACGCAACTATGCTTCTCCAAGCGAAGTCTCCAAACCGTGTCAGGTGCACGGTATATGTATCGTAGACCCACAAAATAGACCGCGCTTTCCTTTGTCAGCTATTAGTATCTTTAAATTTTTCATCAAACTGATGGAAAACAGTATTTTTGAGAACTATAGTCAATGGCGTTTTATGCCGATAAGTCACTGAGACAAAAAAGGGACGTTTTGGCGTACCGTTCCAGCTTCAGAAAAAAAAGGAAAAATACGGGACGCCTGGACACCTTACAACTAATACAAGTTGGTACGAATTACATGAAAATCACAGACATTCAAACTAGCCTGAAGCACATGCGAAAGTTAGGAGGACCTTTTGTGACAGGTAAATGCATATGCAAACACAAGTCAACTAAAGATGTATTAAAAAAAAAAAAATGAGTTGCATTTATACGTAGCATAGAGTTAGTAATTTTGACTTTACTTTATCACCGCATATGCAACTGTAACTTATTTTGTGAATTTATTGTTACCGTAACGTAAGTACTTGTCCAAGCAGGCCCAGAGTTACATCTGTCAGTAGAACGAGAAAGGTAAAGTGTCATGCTGGTGCTAATGCAGACAGTAAATTATGATACATGTATTGTAAACATTGTAACTCACAACATCGTTCTTATTGTCTTCTGAAATTTTCATAAAAACCTCTACAATTCCTTTGAAATACATTTTAAAAGCGCACAACTTTAACATTTTCATTCCGGAGTTAATTTCACGACACGAAACATATTGCTGACTCCTTCACATAACTAACTGCTAAAGTAAAGGTCACATGGTGGCACGTCTTACAATGAGCAAGTCAAATCACGCACCTAGTTGTATCGTCCTACCAACATAACTACGATACGTCGCCATGCATGCAAATTTCGCTGAAGGCAGTAGTTGTTGGCGACACTGACAAAACACGATCGTGTCACGTGGCGATGATAAACACAAGAAGCGCGCGCGCTCACGAAGTGATAAGCTTGTCAAGTCAGGCTTTTTAGTGCAAGAGCGTTGTTGTTTTATAAAGTTTTTGTTTACTGCTTGCACTTAAAAATGTTTAGTGTATATTACTGTGTTCAGTGATGAAATGTGCAGTGAATCTATCGTGTGGTTACTGTTTCGGGGCACGAAGAATCGGTATGTTTACATCTGCTCCCAGTCAATGAATGAGCTGTTGGAAGCTTAGAGGTAAATCAGAATAAGTGATTAATTCATTCACTAGTACGATTACATGTGTCGTCATTCTTGTCATCTTAATTCGCAACGTAACGTACACCTTGTGGCAAGATACACTTAACCTATACTGGTCTTTGTAAATTCGAATGTCTGAACATATTTCAATAGTTCAGAATTTTTCTATTTGTTGTGCCAAATGGGAGAGAAGAGTCTTACTCAGAAACTTGTATATCTACCCAGCAGTGTTCATCTGGTAGCTGTTTATATGTAATCTATTACAAATTAAGCGGTAGTGGCAATGTCATAAAGTTGCTAATGAGAACACCAGCGCAGAAATGTACATACAGAAGCCTATTATAGACATAGTGGTCTACAAAACAGAAAAAAATCTTCCATAATGTAAATGGTTAACAGTAACAGGTAGCCCAAATGATTGATTCTATAATCCTATAGTTAATTTACCCTTGAGTTATTGTTTAGTGGTTTCTCGAGTACTAGTGACAGATTAATTCACTGTGTACAGATTCTTCATACTGCATAAAAGATTATTTCCCAGTCGCATGTGAAAGCTTTTG
Organism: Schistocerca nitens; assembly: GCF_023898315.1. Taxonomy (NCBI): domain Eukaryota; kingdom Metazoa; phylum Arthropoda; class Insecta; order Orthoptera; family Acrididae; genus Schistocerca; species Schistocerca nitens. The sequence continues at coordinate 188,530,911 of NC_064622.1, forward strand.
CAACATCTGTGGTTGTATGGTGTGTTATATACAGTTTACATTTTCGATGTCATACCGCTCTTTGAAGTTCGGGACATTTCATTTCTCATATACCGGCACATACAGCAACTGAAAAACAGCATAATCATGTCTAGGAGACGAAAGTGCTTCGTTGTTAGCCAAACATTCAGCAAGGAAAATACATCTGTGATATACTTTGTGTCTTCCCAACTTATTTCTGATTTATGTATCAAGCATTGCACAAAAACATGAGAAAAGTGTTGTTATTGGTACATGGAGCCTCATGTTTGTAGCTGGCAGCAAAAGTGCAGTGTAACTATTGGTTCGTGAAAAATTGCTGTTTGCATTGACAGTTATATTTCAAGGATTTATATTAATGTTTGACAGTTTGTCCACATACGTGACAACATATTACAGAATTGTGGATTTTTCCCCATTAAACAACAAGAGCACATGTTAGACACTATCCATAAGTTTTTGCACATTTGTAGGATTGCCCATGACATGATATTTATACATTCAAGATATATCCACAAGTTTTTGTGCACAATTGTAATAATGTCCAGCATCATAGTTTGTGCTGTAACAGCAGGGCACAGTGCTTGGATTGTTAGTATGGTAGGCTAATTCAAGTGTTCAATATGTGATTAGTGTAACTGTGAACTCTTTGGTCACATTCCACATAAAATTTTAGTGGCACATTTTTGTTTATTGACATATTGAAATGATTTGTTGCAGTGCATGTTTAGCATGGACTGTTTTGCAAAAAGAGTGGAATGAGGTGTCCCGAAAGAACATTGTTACTAGTTTTTAAAAATGTATGGCTGAATATAGTCACAAAATATGTCTCCCACAAAAAGTGTATGACAAAGGCAACCAACATGTGAAAGAGACAGTAATTATATTAAACAAGGTTCCTGAGATATTTATGTTTTAAAGAATCTGATGAGTGGATCAGTACTTAAAAGAATGGTTTGAGAATCAGCCTTTAACATGACTTTGTGCTCTGGTAAGGTTTCATGTGTGTGAAGAATTCGTAGCCTCACTGTTCTTCAGATTTTGTATCAGGTTGCTGTCAGACATTGGCATAGTACCTCCAACAGTCATAGACTAGTAAGAGCACTGTGCTGTTTTTAAACAACCTTCCACTTCATGAAATTTGTAACTTTGATTTAGAGTTCACATGCATGATGAATGTGAGAGTAAGTGAAATAAACTGTCCTGGTTATTGAAATGGTTTTCTCAATGCTCTATTGATAATGATAGCAAATTTGAAGTACATGCATGTAAAAAAGTGGGACTCAAATCAAAGAATAATGATCCCAAAAATGTTAATAGATTAAATTGAAGATGTGGAGATCTGATAGAGTGACATGCTGGCAAAAACTTGTGCCATGTTATTTGGATGAAATACTGTGCATATAGATGTAACTGCTCTTTTGTCTGTGAGTTATACAGATTTTTTGCTTAACTAAACAGTACCAAAGTACACACACGAGACTAAAGAAAATTGATAGAAAGAGGAAGTATTCCATTGTAAAATGCTAGACTTGTAGCAAGGATGAGGCAAATTAAAAAAAAAAGTCTATCCATTTAATTTTAATCTTGTATTGTTTCCAAGAAGCATCTAAGCAATTATTGGAATGCCACCCTCAATAAGTTCATGACTGGTTCCTTCTATATCATTAGTCAAAACTGCTGGAATATAATAACAGAGAATGGAGTTATGTTTAAACAGATAAAATAATAAAGATGTGAATTCAAAATTAGTGTTCATGGCTGTGTTACTTTTGGAACCTAATGGCAGATACCCAGTGTGCTTCAGTGCTACAAATCAAAACACCAGGGGTACAAGTCTCAGCTTGTCTTATGATTTTTTTTCTATTAATTGTCACTTCTTTCATCTCTTACAATGATGTGTTTATGTGAAAATGCCAAATTGCGCCATGATTCAGAGTCCATGTTAAATCGTGGGCTTCCTATAACTCACTGAGAAAATCAGTTCCTAGTTCGAAGGAAGGCAAGGGAATGTAACCTCCAATGGGAATATGCCTAGTAAAACACTAATGTTTAAACAGTCTTTGCTTTAAGCATAGCTTTGTTTTACATTTGACAGAGCAGTAAAAAATAAAGTTTTGCATTGGATTTGCTTGAGATGTTTATGATGAGATAAAAAAGCCAATAATATTTTTGCCAAGAGAAGTAACAATCTAAATTAACTCTTTTCTTCAACTCTTGCAGATTTGATTGTACCAAGGAATTTTCATTCAATTTATGCACTGTTTTCTTTTTCCTTTTTCTTTCTTTTTTCTTTTGTCAATAGTCACACATTCTACTACCTAAATGCCAACTTAAGACTTTATTATACTGCAGAACAGCTGGTATTAATTTATGTTTATATATGAAAAGTTAGTTTAATCTTTTTTGTGGCTAAAATCTGTGTCAATAGATTCTTAAGAGAATTGGTCAGATAGGAATAGGCTAGTTCATTTTGCCCTTCATTTTAGAATGTTAGCTGTTTATGAATGCTCCTAAATATTAGTGTTGTAGATATCTTGGCAGCAAAATGAATATAGGAAAGAAACACACTGCATTACTGAAAACCAATAACGGGACTGTTGAACGTTATCAAATTGATGGACCAACTGTCAGTAATGCCTTGTGTTCTCCCATGGTCTGGGTCATGTAGGGCTACCTTGGACAATAGCATGTTGTGTAGAAATCAACAAGCTTCATGTTGCTACTTTTCCTGTTTTGGTGTCCAATTTCCAAGGATGAGATTTTATACTTATTACAATTTGAGCTTTGCACTTCCTGTATCAGCGCTTATCTTTCACTATTCATTAAGTCTTGCAGGAACTAAACAGATGGACACAACATAATGTATGGAGTTTCGAGGTAGAGGAGTTTGAGGTACTGTTTAGGGGGAGAGCACTGAGGAAACCATGTCTGTATGAAGGTAGATACATATGTAATAATAATTGGAGTGTGAGAAACAGAGAGGGGAGAATGAGTCAAGAAGTGGAATTTGGGGCTAGACAGGGGACTAGTGGAGATTGATACTAAGAATATTACAGGACTGAAGCATGTGTTGGAGGGTGTTTTATTACTGGAACAATTCTGATAAGTTGGTATGAGGGGTGAATATCCAGATGGCACATGCTGTGAAGTAACCATTAAGTTCAACTATGCCGTAAGCTTACTGATTTATATGCCTTGCCAGTAGATGATCAAACTTGCTATTGGTCATTGTTGAACATTAGCCATTCATATGGTTGGTTGGCGATAATGCTCACATAAAAGATGTGCAGTAGTTACAACAAATCTGATGTAGTTGCAGTTTAAGTAGGTGACTGTGCCTCTAATGGGATAGTGATAAGAATGAATCAATTTGATGAAATTTTTTCAGGTTATCACCTAAGTCACGATGTAGTGTTGTCACAATGTTATGATGAGTTTGCTACATTTACATGTACATACGTGCTTTACAAGCCACTGTATGGTGTGTTTTGGAGGGTATCTTGTACCACTACTAATAATTTCCATTCCTGTTCCAATTGCAAATAGAGGGATGGAAAAACAGCTGTCCACATGCCTCCATGTGAGCCCCAATTTCTGTTACCATACATTGGCGGCAGTAGAATTGTTCAGCAGTCAGCTTCAAATGCCGGTTCTCTTTAATTTTCTCAAAATTGTTCTCTGAAAAGAATGTCATCTTCCCACCAGAGATTCTGACTTGAGTTCATGAAGCTCCTCCGCAGACTTGCATGTTGATCGGGTGTACTTATCATTTTTAGGTGAAGTTCCCATCTCGTGTCCAATGTGTTCCTTTATAGCCACTGGACCACGGACTCCTCCACCTAGGGCCCAGTGGTTTGGCCAGTTACATGCCTCCAGAAGAGATGTTGTGGGCAGCATTGGCGGAGGGTGGGTGGGAGATGTTGAGATAGAGGGGCAGACTGTGTGTCGAACCCTGAAGTTATTTGTCTGTTCTGCCCACTGCATTCACTTCAGTGATATCCTGGTGTATTTCTGCTAACAGCAGAGGCAGCTGGTGAAGTAAGTGAACAGCTCCAGAATTCGACAATGGGGCCTCCTCCACTATGCAGAGAAGCACGCCCTCCCCCAACATAACCACTAACCACAGTGTCTTTTACAAGAGGCAAATGACTGATCCATCTGTTGGGCCTGGCAGAGGAATCTGGGGTCCAGGGTCTATAAGGGAACAAACCAAATGTGAGCCCGACACATGGACTGAAGATGTTGAATAAGTAACTCATTGAAACATTGCAACAACATGTTTCCGCAACTTGACTGATAATCCGAGAGGATTTCGTCAATAAAATTCACCAAAAAAGCCCACATTCCCATATGGATCAGTAAATTTTGAGTAAATCCATAGGGCAGACATTGTAGCTTGGTCTTTCAAACAGGTATAAAAAAAAGTGGAGAGTATTTTGTGAGCAGGAATGACCCAACGGTATTCTGTAAGTTGGGCAGCTGGTGGAATACCGCTTGGAAAACAGCAGGATGAAATTTAGCGAGGATATTCGTCATTTGAGAACAGGATGAAGAGTATTCAAGGCATTGTGAGAGAATGTACTTCATCTGTTTTTATTTTTGGAAGGGGGTGCGAGGTTGTGGCTGGCTAATGTGAATAGTTAGGGTATTAGGATCCTGGGAGCATATGGCTTAGGGTGCTTGTGAACCAGATTTGAAAGGTGGGAGACATTGCATGTATCTCTGAAGACCTTGACAAGGTTTGCAGCATAATGGGGAAGAGATTGCTGATCACTACAGATGTGGTATCCATTAGTGGCAGACTGTAAAAGCACCAGAAGAATATAATTGCCAGACTTCTATGGTTGAGTGGGTTTCAAGCCAAACAGAGGTTCACATTTGCCTGTGATTTCAGCTGGAGTTAGAAATGTGCAGAATTTACGAATTTTCTTGAAATTCAGCAAGTGTGTATGCAAATTTATGTTTAATGTCCACATTTCGGGCAGTTAAGGATGGATTTGTATGACCAATATCAGTTTTATGCACTAGTTCCCATATGTTTTGTGTTCACACTGCTCTGTCATTGAGCTGAAAACAGCTTGACTGAACTGCATGTAATACCATTATTCCCCCACCCACCCAACCACCCTCCCACCCACCCAGGGGCTCACAGTCCTTTCGTGAGTATGTGCATGGCGATCACGGGGCCCCGAGCTATTGCATCCTTCCTTCTTTCCTGAGCTGCATTTCCTTTCCCTTCCCCTCCTTTCCTGTCCCTGCTCCTTCCCCTCCGCCATCTCCTTTCCCTCTCTTGGTGTCTTTGTTTATTTGTCCCCACTATCCTCCTGGTTAGGTTGGTTTTGCGATTTGGTTTTGTTGAGTAATTACCTCATCCTTTTGACATTCTCTGGTCCCCCTCTGGGATTTGATCTCCATTACTAAATTTCTATTCCGTAGTGTGAGCTGTTTGAGGAAGATCACCTTACCTAGTGTCTCCTGCATTTGCTCTCCTAGTTCCTTCCATCTTTTCCTTCACGTCGTTGTCTGATGCTAGGGTACATAGCCAGCACAGTAGCCAGCCCATGTGGTGGGGTCGCTATGTACCCTTTTGTTTGACCCCCCTGAAAACACAGGGATCACACTTTTGATACCTGAGCTGTGACCACCTCATGTAAGCCTAGGAGTGGTTGCTTGTCTTCCTGGAGCATCAGAACTCCCAATAATGGCTGCCGTGCCAGACGGCTCATGCTGTGGCTGGGTGGCGCCCGTGGGAAGAGCCCCTGATTGGAGTGGGTGGTATCAGGGCAGATGCTATGCAAATGGAATGCATACGGGTCCAGAACTCTGTCCGTTCTTCTACGGCTATCTCTTTGAATGGAAATGATTCTTTTAGTGCTGCTTCCTCTGCCCCTTCCTTGGCTACCCCCTGGGAGGAGGGTCAGTCTCATTGGCTAGGGGTGAAACCTTTCCCCTGCTATCTGGTTTGCACCAGGACTGATGGGGATACTTTCACCAATGCCAAACCTTTATTTTTTGTGGGACGCATTGAAGACAAGTTTGGTGAAGTGGACTCTGAGCAAGATGCGGTCGGGTTCATTGTAGATCAAAACTGTTTCAGCTGCCCAGTCTGTGGTCCTTTGTGCTTGTGACCATCTTGGCACAATTCCTGTGTCCATTACCCCTCACCAGTCTTTGAATATGGTTCAAGGTGTAAATTTTCACACGGACCTCATCCTTCAAACTGATGGAACTTAGGGACAATCTAGGACAGCGAGGTGTTCACTTTGTTCGGCGTGTTAAGAAGGGCCCAAAGGACAATCACATTGATACTGGTGCCTTTATCCTGGCCTTTGGCGGGGATACCCTCCATGTGAAGGTCAAGATTATGGTTTATTGATGTGATGAAGCAGTACATCCCACCACCTATGAGATGTTTTAAGTGCTTGCGTTTTGGACACGTCTTCCCACTGTTCGCAGACCACTCTCTGTGGTGACTATGGACATCCACTCCATGAGGAGAGTTCCTGTGTTGCACTTCCTGTGTGTGTTAAATTCCATAGCAGACATTCTCCACATTCACCGGATTACCCGGCTTATAAGAAGGAAAAGAAGATACAGGAGTATATGTCCCTTGATCGTCTAATCTACACTGATGCTCGTAAGAGGTATGCACGTCTTCATCCTGTGTCAATGACATCAAGCTATGCTTCAGTTACATCTTCACCCCTTCCTCCCCCTTCCTTACCCCAGTCCTGAACCCCCCTCCTCTCCTCCATGTGGTTCCCACACCCTCCCCTCTGAGCACCACTCGCCCTCTTCCCGGCACAAGGTCTACTGCCATACGACGACCATGAGACCCACATTCTGTGGGCCCCCAGGTTGCCTGCCTGCTCTCTTTCTGTTCCAGATCTTGTGCAGCTGGCTCCTTTTTGCAGCACAGCCCTCCTCAATATCAAACAGAAAAGAAAAAGAAGCGTAAGTCCTGGGACAAGGAGCCTCTGGTATCTCCAGGGGTCCTATCCCCACCTTTGCAACCTGACTCTGACCTGATGTTCACAGATGTCGCCCACTCCTTGTCGGTGACAGATGGTGACCCGGCGGCATGACTGGCTTTGGCCTCTTCACTCCCCATTTGAATCATCGTTCTCTACAGGTATCTCATTTTACTGATGATCCCTCAACGACCCTCTGTGGTTTCCGTGCTTTCTGTCGAAATCGGGTCTGCCCCCTGTGGGCCTCTGGTGGCATTTGTACATTGGTCCGTACGGATGTTGCTAGCACATAGATTCCTCTTCAAACTACATTGGAAGCAGTTGCTGTTAGGGTCCATCTGGACTCTGGGGGTCACAGTTTGCAATCTTCATCTCTCTCCTGACCAGACTCTTACACCTGCTGCCTTAACTGCCCTTCTTCAGCAACTTCCTCCTCCCTCCTCCCTTCATTACACTGGTCAGCAGATGACGACCTTTGCGATAGTGACCACTTCCTGTATATTCTCTCGCTCCGTGATGGACAGGTTACCTTGTTAGTCTTTCCAATGTGCCGTTTGGGCTCTATATGCTGCACAGGTCGTTTTTTCTCCCTCTTTGTCGGGTTGTATTGATGATGTCCTACGTGACGTGTCTGATACGATTGTTCGCACTGCCAGCCTTGCTATCCCACGCTCATCTGGACCATTTCACCACCGGCAAGTCCCGTGGTGGAGTACGGCCATTGCTGTTGCCGTCTGTGATCACCGTCGAGCTATGCAACACCTTAAGAGGCACCTATCCGCTGCCAATCTTATTACCTTTAAACACCTTCACGCCAAAGCCCTTACGTAATCAAATGGAGCAAATGGGTGTGTTGGGAACACTTTGTTTTGTCCCTCGATCCTACTGTCCCTATGTCACGGGTATGGGCTACTCTTTGCCCTCTCCAAGGTTGCCAACGGCAGTGTACGCTCCCAGGCATTGCCCTCCCAGATGGCCTTTGCGCGTACCCGTTGATTTTCGCGGAACATCTTGCGACCCATTTTGCAACAGCATTAGCATCAACCTCCTATCCAGCTGCTTTCCTTCACCAGAAACAGCGGGCTGAAGCTTCCGCCTTATGTTTTACCCCTTGTCAGTCACAATCTTACAGTGAACCTTTTACTGAATGGGCCCAGGCTCCATTCATAACCAATTACTTCCAACATCTCAGTGCTCCACGACGCCATCTTCTCCGGGTGCTTAACCGTATTCGGTTCCAGGGTGACTTCCCTTAAACCCCAATCAACCAACCAACCATTATTTCCTCATTTGAAAATCTAAAATTTCCATTAATTTGTAAGTGTGTTCCAGAAACCACATTTGGCTGTGACCAACAGCATTGGATATACTTGTCTGCCTCTCTTCTGGATGAATTTACAGTTGTTTTGCTCTGACCTGTGGGTCACAGAAAGAGGCAGTGGGATTTTTTGAGGGCAGCCTGAAACTGGTTTACTTATATAGACAAATAAACTTTCTGGCAAACTGAGCACTTGATGTGTGATGATTGGTGATTGTGACCCTAGTTGTGGTTGCTGAATTTCGTATTGGCTTAGTACTATGACAGTTTAGTAATGGATTCCTCATAGTCAGCCTGGGGTGATGTAAAGTGCGTGAAAAATTGTCTGATCTGTTATTTTGTTTGGAAGTGCTAATATTTGAGGAAGGTCATGACTGGTATTTCAAGCTTTACCATCTAAGAATCATGTTTATTCCTTCCATCACACAAGCAGTGAGTATATTATCTGTAGACTTCAGTTTCTATAATTATGGTCTCGCTCCTCCTGTGTATTTCCTGCCCTTAAATGAAGATTATTTTCATGTTTAACAATATTTAACTATTTTAAAAATGGAGTTTCATGTTCGAAAAAGGTCATAGTTCATGTGAACTGACATTGTGCCTGTTTACTAAAGTTCTGCCAGGTAAGTCTGTAAAGTATTCACCACTGATGATGCAGCAAATCTAAGTTTAGACAAGAGATGGTTTTTTTTATGGCAGTGTTTTCAAATCCTCTAAGAATTTATTTATCGTGTATGTTGATGGACTCTGTGTGTGGACTGTTTCATTTGGCTATCTGATAGAGTGAATGTGATGTCAAATTCAGTAACATGAAAATAACTTAGAATTATTTGTTTTACAAAAGATTTTCTAAAAATTAAGTCTCTACAGTGTTTATGAAAGATAAATTTTTAGTTTATTAGTTTGGTGTATATAATTCTTTAGAAATGTTTGGGCTTTTTGTGATTAGATTTGCCTTTCTTAGCATGTATCTTATATCTCCTCATCACATATAAATTTTTCTCCTTTTCTTGTCTCTTTGCCATGTATTATTGTGTTTATGAAATCCTGTACAATATTTTTCTTGGTGTGTTTTATGTAGTTAAGATCCCCAACTTTTAACATATGAATTCTATAAAATCCATAAGTTACTGAAAGAAAACAGAAAAATAAAACATAACTATAAAATGCCTGAATGCAAGTAAATGTAACAAGTAATAATAATAATAATAATAATAATAATAATAATAATAATAATGACAGTAATAGCAGCAGGAGTAGTACATGATGATAAAGTTAGTGATCAGGAGGTTCAGAAGAAATTTGAATATCAACATCTGCATATGAAAGTCAGTGGAACGGGGATTAAAAAAAATGATGTTAATCAATGGTGCCTTGGGATCAATACTACATGGGCTGAAGAGCATGCTGTGTAGAATCCCAGGATGTAAGAAATACAATGAAATACAAACCATAATAATAGCCCTGCACCAGCAGAACACATGGCAGCTTGAACTAGATCTGCAGGCTGAAATGCTGGTATTGAGAAACTTACCATTAACAGTGATAAGCCTAATGCTTTCCATTAGGCCATGGCTACTTGTGTTGTGCATATGCACAGGGCATTTGCCTCTTAGTCTGCCCTTCGCCTTTCTCACAGTGGACATCTCATAGCGCAATAACAATATTATTTATAACTGTCCTTGACATGTGTAAAGTATTTTATAATCACAATGGCTACATCTCAGGAAGTCTGGAGCAGACCTGACATTACTCAGCAATGTAAGCTTTCTGCGAAAAATGAAAATAATAGTAATGAACTTGTACCATGAGAATTTACTTGTAGCCCTAAATCTTAGTGATAGGGGAGATTTGTGGTTTTGACTGTGGCTCTGTTACTAAGAACAGCCCCAAAATTCGCTTGTGATTTGGCAAAACAAGGTCAGATTTGCAGGATCAGATAAAAAATAACTTGTATCCATTGTACAATCAATCTCTTTACAGTTTTTTATAGCTACTAGTCATGTGGCCTTTTGTTTTAACTTGAAATGAGTGTTTGTTATATGCATTTAATCCACAAATGATTGCCAATATATTGAAGCCTCACATTGATGAGCTTTTCACTATTAGTTTTGTCTGGTGATGGTCCCATTTCAATTAGCAATTTCTTCAAGGAAAAAGTAAGAACACAAACCTAATAAATTATTTAAGTTTCCTGTACACAGTTTTTAAGGGCCTGCCAGTTAAAATGGGACTTTCATTACAGTACTGTTTTAACTCACAGTTTGTTTTAATAATCTGTTTGTTATGTAAAAGAAATTTGCAATTATGCCATCAGCATTGTGATTTTGTAGTCATTACCAATATTTGCCCTGTGATCTGATGGTATGTCCCTCGTTCACAAAAACTCTCTGCTGTATACTTGCAGAATATACACAAACCCTTACTCTGGAAGCATATCACCAGAAAAAAGGATAGATTACTGGCAATAATGCAAAACCATCATCTTGAATCCTACTAGGGTGTGGCATCTCCTAGAAATGACTGAAAATTTACCACAAGATAAATGCTACCAGTGAATTCATATTAATAAATAAATAAATAAATATCTTCCATCCAATAAATTAGATTCGCAGATAATCCATAACAGTGTGAGTAGTTGCGTCCACAATGCTGATAGCTGTACAGATTTATGGATTTCGTCGCCCTTTGTGATTCCTCAAAAACTGCCCAATTCCCATATGTATTTGACATGGGTCTAAAAGACACCAGTACTAAAACATATTCAGCACACCAAGTCGGAGGCTAGAATGATATACCCTCCTTATAACATACTTTGTTTAAAATGGAAAGAGTATTTAATAATAATTATATGTGTTGTGCTTGGAATCCTTCTGAATGAAATGTGTGTTATGTTGCAAAATAAAATTAAGTTGACATGTCATCTGATTAACAAGGATTTAGGTCGAAACAGATGGTTCTTACAGATGGGATTTCCCTGTGTATTTGCCCTTCTTTGGTTTTTAATGAGGTCAGTGACTAGATATTCCAGAGATTTCATTTGACTTGTGTGGAATCAAGTCTAGTTTCAGACCTGGTAATGATTGATTGTTGTTGTCATACCTCTCATTATAAGTTTGAAGATTGCTTTGATTTAGCTGTTCTTGCTCTTCTATTCTATGCAAGCCTCGTCGTCTCTAAATAACATCTGCAACCTACATCCATTTGAACCTACTTACTGTATTCAAACCTTGGTCTCTACTGTAATTTTTACCCCACACACTTCCTTCCATTATCACATTGACAATTCCTCAACTGAAACTTCTATTAATCAAGTTGCGCCTAAAATCTATTTTCTTCCCAATTAGATTTTGTACTTCATAAGTAGTAATTCAATGTACCCATCTAATCTCCAGCGTTGTTCTGGTAACACCACATTCCAAAAACTTCTGATGTGAATTGTTAATCCTCCACATTTCACTCCTGCATATGGCTCAAGACAAAAGCCTCCAGAAAGTACTTGTATTATCTACATTTAGTTTCCATATTAACAAATGCTCCGTTTTCGGAAATGATTTTATTGCGCTTGCCAGTCTGCATTTTATATCTTGCCTACTTCGTTCTTCATCAGTTATTTTCCTGTCCAAATAACAGAACTCATATACTGCTTTCAGCGTTTCGTTCCCTAATCTAATTCCCTATGAATCGAATGATTTCATTCTACTGCATTCAGTTTCCCTTGTTTTGTTGATGTTCATCTGATAACTTCTTTCCCAAGATAGTATCCATTCCGCTGAATTACTCTTCCAAGTCCTTAGACATCTCTGACAGAATTACAATGTTATCAGAAACCCGCAAAGTTTCTATGTCTTCTCTGTGAACTTAAATTCTCTTTCCAGATTTAGCCTTTGTTTCCTTCACTGCCTTCTTAATGCTTAGAAGGTAACTGCGAATTTGTACCCAGTTGTCAGAGCTAGTGTTTTCCTTTTGACGTTCAGCTGTAGCTCAGTGAAGGCATGAGGATACCGCTTCTAATAGGGCCAAGCCAAGTAAAGCACTGAGGTGCTCTAACCACCATTCAGGCCGAGGATAGCTTTACTTAATGCTCAGTGGTCGTTGGTTCATGTGCTTACAAAGGTTCTTTGTTTTGCTGACTTGCCAGCAAATATGTCAACTCGAAACTGGAGATAATATAGACTGAAAACCCGTCTGTAATGAGCGTCGGTGGAAGTCCAGCACATTATCGAGCCTACGTGATTTAATTTTGAGATTTGGCAGACCATTTCTTTCAGAAGGATTTACGTAATAAAGCTGACACCACCAATGAAATTCCACCTTGTTATATCTGTATCTTTTTCTTTGCAGCACTGCGTATTGAATAATGACAGCACACCAAGGAGCTTTTGAAGATATCACCAGCATGTCTGCCTCCGTCCCAGACATGGACGAGACAGTGTTGTTTCCTCTTACGCCAGGCGCCGAGAACCAAAAACAGCGTTTCCAGCCGTCAGTGACGTCAACACAGGTTGACCCCGGGGGGGACGGTGACGGGGGAAGTGATGTAGACATAACGCTAACCCAAGCTGCCAGTAGGCTGGTGGACAGCGCTTCGAAAATCGTGGGTTTGACACGCAGTAGGGAGTTACGGACGAGTACTCCGAAGAGAAAGAGGGGGCCCGAGGGAGATGGAGAGAGTGTCGGAGGAGTGTCGTCAAGTTCCGACGATCGCCCCGACTGGCAGGAGAGCACTACCGTTAGAGCAAAGCGTTATCGTAAACGAGAAATGAGAAATCAGAGAAGAAAACTATTGAAAGACATGACGCAGCTACTGAAAGTGATGGTAAAGGAAGAAGAGGAGTTGTCCTCCAGCTCAGATGAGCACCCCGACTGGATCGAAAGCCCCTTTGAAAGGCGCCGGCAGCCTTTCAAAATAGGAAAACAACAGCCGAAAGATAAGAAACCAGTGCAATCTGCTGTGGCTGCGAAATTGAAGACTGCTGAAAACGCCAAGAAAACCTCTGTACACAAGATTGTACCAGAGTTTGACAATTATTTAGGCGATAATTTATTTCTTGACGCGACTCCCGGCACCATACCGCGCAAGGACGCTTACACTGCCGAGGACAAGGGTGAAACCGTACAAAATGCTAATAGTCCAAAGACAGTTCACGAAACAACTCTCAGCGAGGAGGAAGCTATTCAGCAAATGCTCGACGCTGCTACTCTAGAGGATGACGTTTCGTGTTCAGCGACATGTACCTACCAAACCCAGCGGCCAAGGAAACCCGTAAACAGTCTTTCGTCTGAGAGAGTGAAATCTGTCACGATAGTGGACGAGACCTTATCGAGTGGGGATGACATCGCACAGGACTTGATGAATGTTGCCAGAATACATGAGGCAGTAGACAATGAAATTTCCAGATCGCGGAAAGATGTAAGTCAGAATCCTAACGATGCTACCACTGATGCAGAATTAGTCTCACATCATCTCAGACACGATGTTACTTTAAGCGAGGAAGAAGCAATATACGAGCTGCTCAATCACACTGTAGTGGAAGAAGACCAGGAGGAAGATTTGGGAGAGGAACTGGTTAAAAGAACTGTTCAATCAGTACAATCCCCAGTGAAAGCAGAATCATCTAGCAGGGATAGCACTGCAACAGTATTGCAGCAGCCTGGGACCACAGGAGGATTTGCTAAAACGTGCGAGAACTTACGGAAAGAGGACATACAGACAGTTGACGTGTCTTCCCCATCTTTGTTAACAAATTGGGGTCGAGAGGCAGCTGCAAGTGGGATGCAATTGCTCCACAGTCATGATCCCCATCTGGACATCAATAATGCCGAGGATCGTAATAAGGACAGTGGAATTATGAAAGTAGAGCAAAGAAGCCACGAGGAGGAGAAAGAGGTTAAAATGCCGAAATCACTTCGAGAAAATGCGCCCTCGCCGTCCTTGCTAGAGTGCTGTGAAGAAGAGGCAGTAACTCGCGAGGAACAACTAGTTGATAATCAGAAACGTGCTGAACAATTCCCCGACGAAAAAGTGTACATGGCATCTACTAGCACTAATTCCGAGTTAAAAAATGACGATGTGGATACGAATTCCAAATCGGTAAACAATACTGCTGTGTCGGCCTCCAGTTCCTCTTCTTATGAAGAGTTACGTGCCTATATGGCTAGAATAAGGCGAAACCAGTCTGTGCAACCCTGTCTCGAGAAAATCTCCCCGCACCATACTGCGTCATCGGTTGGCATCGCCAATCACATGGAGTATAGCGATAAGCAGGCAGACCCTGCGGGACGTGCTGAAGTGCAAGAATGTAATATGTCGCCTCAAAAGGATGTGGCCCAGGATTCCGGGGAGAAAGGTTCATTAGGGGTTCAGGTGGCAGTTCCAGAAGACAAACACTTAGCAACTGCATACCTCGATGGCCAGAAGAAGCGGAACAAAGCGGATAGTCCATCATTCGACGGCCAGAAGAAAACAAATAAGGACAAGAAACGTCGTAACACCCAGACGACATTATCTCAGTGGTTCAAGGACCAGAAGGATGCTGGTAGTAGCAAACAGCCAGCGAAGACAGAACAGCACTCGAAGCCTGTCGAAGTGGTTCAGCTGTCATCACCCGAAGACGAATCAGTTCGTCTTGGCCCATCGAGTACAAGGAAAGATTCACCGGAGCCTGTCCACTTTGATGTTCCTTTGGTCAAGAGGGTACTCCAAGACGAAGACAAGCCTTATGAACGAAAGGAAACTGTACCAGAAGCGCGAGTGGAGATGCAGTTACCTTTCTGGTTCGGTGGCGTCAACGTCTTCTTCCCCTGCAAGCCATACAAACCGCAGAGGGCGATTATGTCGATAGTGAGTAAAAACCTGTATACCACTCTTTTACAGTTTAGTGCGTTTTAAGTTTCTCATAGTTCTTTTTATCAATAATGTCCATGTTTTATTATTTCTAGACTTACTTGGATGTGAAATAGCCCCTCTAGTACCGCACAAAATACTTAAAAACATCAGTTGACCTCCGTTTGTGCCCATAATTCTGTCATTCTTCCGCAACGAGTTTGTTTTGTTTGGACCAAGAGCATCGTTGTTCTTGGTTCTCTTTTGGTCATGTTGCCATTGTTGAAGTTTGGATCCAAATACTTCCCTTTTGTGGATGTTTTATTTTATGATTCCTACTAATTATATATTAATTTTAATTTCCTCGATACTTCTGATATTTTCTTGAAGTTCAGCAATTTGTCTTTTAAGTGTCTGATTTTATTTTGTATATCTGTATGGCCCTAAAGCTGTAATCTAATGTCTATAATGTGTGTGTGTGCCGTTCGAACTACTGGTTGCTTACTAGTCTAAAGTAATCGCCCTCTCAGTTTGCTTCCGAAATTTTCCTTACAGTTTTTATCACAGTTTTTCAATATATCAATGTCGATTTCCTGTTAAAATGTAGTGCATCTCGAACCTAGAGATATTATGGTTCATTGACAGATTTGTAAAGTTTTGTTTTAGTTTTTTTGTGTTTGGAGATGCACTACGTCTTGTAGATATTTTGAGTTTGAGTACGCTTTTTTCCCCGATCTTCATTAGATTTCACTTCAATTCTGTTTTCACGATTTAGCTTATCACAGTACTTGCATTGGAGTCTTTTGTTTTTATCAGATTTTGCTACCTTAATATTTATGCTTCTTTGGTTCAAGAAATATACTCTGTTTTCTAAATAATCTTGCGGGTCTTGGCTCGTGGTCCAGAAACCGATTAAACTCTAACGTGCAGAAAACGTTGGTCAGCAGACAAACTTTTCTGCAATTTTGTAAAGAAATCACTCTGTTTCTGGACCACGAGCCAAGACCGCAACATTTTTTGTTATTACTTGTAACGAATGCTTCCACACGGGGAATATTCTCAAATAGTTGATATTTACAGTGAATGATTAATTATTTTGATTGACAACTATGCAAAATCTGCAATTAAACCTCTAGTATCTCTCGACGCATGTACACTGTGGGAAATGCCAAATGGTCTTCGCCAAGAACCGAGCATCTTGAATCGAACTCTTTCGTCTTGCGTAAGCCCGATCTTTTCAGTAGGTTTACTCCATAATTATGTCACTGTTTACAGTACGTAATGCGAGAACTGATATGGACTCAAGGAGAAAGTGCTTGCTCCTTCGTTAACTAAATCATTTTCCTGGTCATTCCATCCACGTTCACCCTCATCACGTAATTACCAAGTCTCAAACTTTGCAGCCTGCTATCTTTCCTCTAACCTTTTCATGGTCATTACTGTCGTTTTCGCTGTGACACCGACCTTCCATCGATCTTTGCTTCCATTCTTCGCCTGTCATCTCGTCTCGTCCACTGTCTACGTCTTCAGTCATACTCCACAAGCCATTTTACAGTGAATGGCGAAGGATATATGGTACTCATGTTCACAGTTTTCTGTCCTACTTCGTTCGTGTATTGGGCTAATGGAATAATGACTGTTTATTTGCCCCTGTACGCGTTCTGCTGTACCCGCATTCTGGCGATCGATACGCGACATACACGATGGTGGCAGCACTAAGGACAACGTCAGTAAATCTCGACCAACTCCAGTGAAGCAATATCCTGTTTTGAATTTGTCAGAACACACACAGTTTATGAAAAGTCAAGCCCCAGCCCTATCAAAGATGAGACAATTATGCAGTCAAAGACTTCTCCAAATACAGGTTCTGTAAATTGGCCCAGCTTCGAGAGAACAGTATCATCTTCCTCTCTACTCAACACTGGACGATTAATTCCGTTTATTGCTATAATCTGAAGTACTACTTGTCTTTCTAAAGAGCATAATTCCACTCCTGAAACTTCGTGGAAGATTAAAATTGTGTCCCAGACTGATACTAGAACTCGGGACTTTTGCGTTTCGCGGGCAGGTGCTCCACCAGCTGAGCTAGCAAACCACGACTCAGGATTCGACGTTACAGCTTTAGGCCACTTTTGCTGTTACCTCGTTTCCTACCTTCAAAAATTTCGTATCAGCGCAAACTTCCGCTGCAGACTGAAAAATTCAGTCTGGAAACATCACCCCGGCTGTGACTAGGCCATGTCGCTGCAATATCTTTTCTTTCAGCAGTACTAGTTCCGCAAGTCTGGCAAGAGAGCTTCTATAAAATTTTAAGGTATGAGACGAGCTACTGGCGGAAGTAAAGCTGTGAGGACTGGACGTGAGTCGTGTTTGAGTAGCTCAGTTGGAGGGTACTTGCCCACGAATGGCAAAGGTCCCGAGTTCGAGTTTCGGTTCGGCTCATCGTTTTAATATGCCACTAAGTTTTATATCGGCGCACACTCCGCTGCAGAGTGAAAAATTCATTCTGAATTCCCCATCGTCTTGTACGTCTGTGTCTTTCGTCGTAGGAAATTTTCGAATACCGCAAGTATGCTGAGAGTTTTTAGCAGCCTGTGTGCAGGGTGTATCATAATTAACGGAGTAAACGCATACAGTTGAAAGTACGCAACGATAGAAGCAAAAGAAGAAAAAATTACAACTCCATCTTGGGCCCAGGAGAGTGGGACAGCGGCTAGTCGATGAAATGTAATAATACTGTACCAACAGAAGTTATTTTGATATTGTTTTATGAGCTAACCAATTTCGACCCGCACTTCATGAGCATTTGCTCATGAAGCGTGTGTATCTACGGAACCAGATATGAATACTGATGCCTTGTCTTACTCATGCACGTGTGCTACTTGGTGTCACTCATGGGACAGGCGTGAAGATGACGTGATTGGAACATCGAAACTGGTCGCCTAATAAAACAATATAAAAAATAATGGCTATTGGTACAGGATTATTAATTAGAAGCAAAGAAGTCTTGTCAACATGAACTCTGAAATGGATGCCTCAAGAGCTATGAGCACTTACTTGTTCATCTCCGCTACTGTGAAATACACCTCTTCTAGTGAACGAGGCTTCATAGATATTAAGGTATCCATTTTAGAGCCAATGTTTGCTAAACTTTTTCCCCCCTAGTATCGTGTTCTTTCAGTTCTATGCGTTCACTCCATTAATTATTGTACAACGCATATTTTGTGGTGGTTTTTTGCATGAAGGCAGGTACAAGTTGAATTACAGCTAGGTTGATAGACGCTAGATGGCAGCTTGTTCGCTTGTTGCAGATAAACCTCTGTCGACAGGTGGCGCAGAGCTGTCGGCTGGGCCAGTTTGCGCTGCTGGAGAGCCCCACTGGTACCGGGAAGACGCTGGCGTTGCTCTGTGCGGCCCTTGCCTGGCAGAAAGCTGAGAAAGGTAGGGCCAAGTCACAAGTGTACAGTTTATTTCGTGATCTGTTTTTGCAGGTGCCATTATAATCCGCAGGCACAGCGTTTGATTGGCCACCGTCTATGAGAGACAGTGTCCAATTCTGATAAAACCTAAAGGTTTCGATGACTGCCCCCATCATCGTCGCCAGGGGCTAGCTCTGTCGTGAAATCGTCCGGATATCTTATATTATTCCTTAGAAGCACAACAAGACTTCTCCCGTCTTACCCCAAGCATGGCTTTTTGATGACTGAAACTGGCGGGTGTTTATTGCTATAAAAGATTGTGTTTATTTATGATTGATTGTTGTCTGTAATCTATTATATCCAGAATTGTGTGATGAGTGTGTACACGTGTCTTTTATATGAAGCACCGGGGTATTGTGTACCTAACTGATGAATGAGTTAGTTGGTGGGTCGAAGTGGAAGCCTTCGCAAAGAGGTTTTCTGATTTCATATTAATGTAGGTATAGATAGAGGGTTCGCTTAAGAGGCCCCAAATGTGCGTGTTTGGCATGTATCTGTCGATGTCGGCTATGACACGGAGGATTCTGTTCTGCAGTGATTGTAACTTGTTCAGATTTGTTTCTGCCGCCATGGACCACACCTCTGATCGGTACAGCATGGTTGGAAGGATCACATTCCTATAGATCCGTAGATTAGTCCCTACCGGTAGCCCCCCCCCCCCAAGTTTTTGGAGCTGGTACAGCTTATAGGATATAGCGCAACCCCTACTTCTTGCTCTACTAATTTGTCTTACAAAAGTTACACCTCTATCAACCTGCAGGCCGAGATAGATCACCGAGGTGCTCCATTCTGTTACTTTGCTAGTTACAGAGATCTGGTGGTTTGAAGACGTCATCTTGCTTGTGAACATTATTGCGACACTTTTGTTAGACTTAATCGTTACTTTCCAGACCTCGCACCACTGGGCCATAGCATCTAGATTTTCCTGTAGTTTCTGTGCAATGAATTTGAGGTTTCCACTACTTCTATAGACCGCCATGCTAATTTAGCCACCTCGTTGGTACATAGTATGGGGCCCAGAACAGAGCCCTGCGGGATCCCGGCCACAGTGTACCTGGTCGTGCCAACATGCTTTCCGCACCTGAAAGAGTGTTGCCTCCCTGCTAGGAACGAATCAGTCATGTAGATCATTAGTTCATGCTCTGATGAGCCAAAACATTAATGACCACCTGCTTAATAGCTTGTTTTTCCGTCACTGGAACCCAACCGCTTCTGCATATGAGGGATCCGACAGTTTGTCGGTAGGTTTGTGGAGGTAAGTGTCTACGTATAGGTCATGTAACTCGCGTAAATAACGGGCCGCTGATTTCTGTACGCGGTGATCGCGCCCCATAGCGACGCAGATGGGTTCCATAGGATGTACGTCGCGGTAATTTGGTCGCAGAGACATCAGCGACATGACGCTCCTCAAACTACTGTAGCACGGTTCTCGCTGCGAGACACGGACAACTATAATGCTGAAAGATGACATCGCCGTCGGGGAAGAAGGGATGCAGGTGGTTCGCCAGCGTGTCTTCGATTATTACCATAGGTCCCATGCAAGCGCAAGAGAATGTCTCCCGTAGCATAATACTGTTCCCACGAGCCTGCGTCCATGGAGCACTGCATGTCGCTAGCCGCTGTTCACCTGGATGACGGCATTTGTGGAGACGACCATCGACTTAGCTTAGCAATAATGTGATTCTCCCAAAGAGCCGACACGTTTCCTTTGATTGACGATCGAATCCAGATGTTCCCGTGCCCACTGCAGTCGATGCCGTTGGGTCAACATGTGAACGCGTAGGGGTGGTCTGCCGCCGAGTTCCATTTTCAACAATGTATGATGAACAGTGTGCTCCGAAACAATTGTGCTTGCATCACCATTGTGCTCTTTTGGCAGGATTCCACCATCTATCCTACTTCACAGAGCAGACTAGCCTCCGAACCCTACGTTCTGTGAAGAGTCGTAGACGTCCAACCATTTAGCGCCTAGTGGTAGTTTCACTGTCTTTCCACCTCTTTCCGTAGATGCTCACGACAATAGCACACGAACATTCGTCCATCTCTGCGTAATAATAATCTGCCCTTTGTCAAAGTTCTTATCTCAACGGATTTCTCATTTTCAGCCGATATCTTCGCTATGGTGATCCCCCGTCCGTGTCTGCTGCGCTTACATACTTTTGCTACCGCGCCACGTGCCCGCAAAGCTACCAGGCGGCATCAACGCCGCAGTTAGAAGTGGTCATAATGTTTTGACATATCAGTGGTGATGAACCAGAGTTACACCTTGACGGAAATAGCACCATACGTATGGTGGATCATGTATTCAGGGCAAGAATTAGGAAGCACAGCTCTGGAGCATCTTTCTCAACATCGAGAAAGCCTTTGACAAGGTGTGGCATGATGATTCAGTTAATGTCAACGTATCTTCTACAAGGTCTGTCGTAAAATGGGTGCCCATATCGAGGCTGATCATGACTTCGCGTGGGTGTATCTCCATCTGCTTCATGATATCTACAAGGGGCGTTCTAAAAGTCCATGCAAAAAGTAAAACTACTTATGTGTTTGGATTAAACCTTTTTTTTTTTTATTTTTCGACATAGTCTCCTTTTAGACTTATACACTTCATCCAACGACGTTCTAATTTGTTGATCCCTTCCGAATAATAGGAATTGCCCAAGTCTGCAAAATAGCTATTAGTTGCTGCAATCACCTCCTCGTTTGAATAAAGTCTTTGTTCCGCCGGCCATTTCTTTAAATTGGGGAACAAATAGCAGTCCGAGGGAGCCAAGTCTGGACAACAGAGGGGATATTAAACGAGTTGGAATTATGTTTCCATTAATTTTGTGACCACAACTGCTGAGGTGTGCGCTGGTGCATTGCAGTGATGGAAAAGGACTTTTTTGCTGTCCAATCGCCGGTGGTTTTCTTGCAGCTCGGTTTTCAAATGGTCCAATAACGATGGATAATATTCACCTATAATAATTTTACCCTTTTCCAGATAGTCGGTAAGAATTATCCCTTCAGAATTCCAAAAGACAGTCGCCATAACCTTTCTGGTCGAAGGAATGGTCTTCGCCTTTTTTGGTGCAGACTCACCCTTGGTAACCCATTGTTTAGATTGTTGTTTGGTCTCAGCAGTGTAGTAATGTATCCATGTTTCATCTACAGTGACAAAACGACGCTTAAAGTCCTGCGGATTCTTCCTGAACAGCTGAAAACCATCCTTGCAACACTTCACACGATTCCGTTTTTGGTCAAGTGTGAGCAATCGCAGAACCCATCTTGCGGATAGCTTTCTCATGTCCAAATCTTTATGCAAAATGTGATTCTTGAGTTTCTCCCGGCGTATTTGATAATCAAAATATCCACGGGTGTGCTGCCGGTCTGTAGTATCCAACGGGCACAATATTTCGGCGATCATACATGTCGCCATCATCAGGTGAACTGACGGACTGAGCTCCTGTGAACGTGCCGGCACGGAGATCCGTACGCTATGGCTGCTCAGAGGGAACTGGGTTCGGTCGCGGCGGCGGCCGATTTAAATACCCTCCGCCCGCGGCGCGCTCCCTCCGCCGTCCGCGCCCCGCGCCACGGTCGCGCAGTGGAACAGGTTGCGACGGCGTCTGAGATGACGTCGGTGTGATGGCTCTGTCCGCCGTGGTCGTCACAACTATACGTTTGCTCGATTTACTCTTGATTAACCCAATCGCTGGTTCCCAAGCCTTGCTAAGATTATAGCCACAGTCACGGTTTATGAGGTCGTCATTGGTGCGAATTTCGATGGTCTCTCTAACAAAGCTGTCCCAGTATCTCGACGTCTGTACCAGAATCCTCGTGCGGCCATACTCCATGGCGTGATTTTCCGACAAACAATGTTCAGCGACCGCCGACTTGCTCGGATACATCAGTCGAGTGTGCCTCTGGTGTTCATGGCATCGATCCTCGACGGTACGCATCGTCTGACCAATATACGACTTGCCACATTGACACGGAATTTGGTACACGCCGGCCTTCCTCAAACCGAGGTCATCTTTGGCGCTCCCCACCAGTGCACGAGTTTTATTCGGAGGACAAAACACAGTTCCGACCCGGTGTATCTTCAGAATGCGGGCGATTTTCCCCGAGAGTGCGCCTGTGTATGGAATAAATGCATACCTCCTCCCTCGTGACTTCATCCATCTCAACAGGTTGTGCTGCAGTGGTTGGGCGGAGAGCATGTTGAATCTGCCACTCTGAGTACCCATTTTTTCGAAATACAGTTCTCAGATGTTCCAATTCCTGGGGTAGACTCTGCGTCGGAGATAGTGCGCGCCCTATGTACTAGAGTTTTAAGCACCCCATTCCTCTGTGAAGGGTGGTGGCAGCTGTCTGCGTGCAAATACAGATCAGTGTGCGTTGTCTTCCGATACACCCCATGACCTTGGGTGCCGTCAGTCCTTCTCTTGACCAAGACGTCAAGGAAAGGTAATTTACCCTCCTTTTCAGTCTCCATAGTGAATTTGATGTTGGGGTGTATGGAGTTTAGATGTGTAAGGAAGTCAAGGAGTTTATCCATACCATGTGGCCAGATGACGAACGTGTCGTCCACGTAACGGAAAAAGCAAGTAGGTTTCCATACGGATGACGACAGGGCTTCCTCCTCGAAGTTCTCCATGTACAAATTCGCTACCACCGGTGAGAGTGGGCTACCCATGGCGACTCCCTCCGTTTGTTCGTAGTATTCTCCATTAAAAAGAAAATACGTGGAAGTCAAGACATGCCTAAAAAGTTCAGTGGTCTTCTCGTCAAACTTCTGACTAATCAATTCTAGTGACTCTCGCAGGGGGGTACCCTCGTAAACAAGGAAACGACGTCAAAACTCACCATGATATCTGACTCATCCAACCTGAAGCTATCAAGGCGTTTAACAAAATCCACGGAGTTACGGATGTGATGAGGGCATTTACCCACATAAGGACTTAATATTCCCGTCAGGTATTTGGCCAACAAATATGTAGCTGCCCTGATGTTGCTGACAATGGGGCGTAATGGTACCCCCTCTTTGTGAACCTTCAGGAGTCCATATAGTCTAGGCGGTACCGGACCTTGGGGTAACAATTTCTTAGCGTCACCCTCCGGTAAATCTGCGTCCTTGAGAAGCGCCCTCGTCTTGTTCTCCACCTTCTTTGTAGGGTCAACGCTGATCTTCCGGTAGGAATCGTCATTTAGCAGGCTCTGCATCTTATCAATGTAGTCCTTATGGGAGACAACAACTGTAGCATTGCCTTTGTCAGCCGGTAAGACAACTGCATTTATTCCATACACAGGCGCACTCTCGGGGAAAATCGCCCGCATTCTGAAGAAACACCGGGTCGGAACTGTGTTTTGTCCTCCGAATAAAACTCGTGCACTGGTGGAGAGCGCCAAAGATGACCTCGGTTTGAGGAAGGCCGGCGTGTACCAGATTCCGTGTCAATGTGGCAAGTCGTATATTGGTCAGACGATGCGTACCGTCGAGGATCGATGCCGTGAACACCAGAGGCACACTCGACTGATGTATCCGAGCAAGTCGGCGGTCGCTGAACATTGTTTGTCGGAAAATCACGCCATGGAGTATGACCGCACGAGGATTCTGGTACAGACGTCGAGATACTGGGACAGCGTTGTTAGAGAGACCATCGAAATTCGCACCAATGACGACCTCATAAACCGTGACTGTGGCTATAATCTTAGCAAGGCTTGGGAACCAGCGATTGGGTTAATCAAGAGTAAATCGAGCAAACGTATAGTTGTGACGACCACGTCGGACAGAGCCATCACACCGACGTCATCTCGGACGGCGGAGGGAGCGCGCCGCGGGCGGAGGGTATTTAAATTGGCCGCCGCCGCGACCGAACCCAGTTCCCTCTGAGCAGCCATAGCGTACGGATCTCCGTGCCGGCACGTTCACAGGAGCTCAGTGCGTCAGTTCACCTGATGATGGCGACATGTATGATCGCCGAAATATTGTGCCCGTTGGACACTAAGACCGGCAGCACACCCGTGGATATTTTGTTTATGCAAAATGTTATGTACCCCTTCAGTCGAGATGCTCACAGCACTAGCAATCTCACGCACCTTAATACTTCTGTCGTCCATCACCATATCATGGATTTTATCAATGATTTCTGGAGTCGTATCCTCCACAGGGCGTCCAGAACGTTCAGCATCACTTGTGCCCATATGGCCACTCCGAAAATTTTGAAACCACTTATAAACTGTTCTGATCGAAGGTGCAGAGTCACTGTAATGTTTATCAAGCTTCTCTTTAGTCTCCTGAGGCGTTTTGCCTTTCATAAAGTAATGTTTAATTGCCACACAAAATTCTTTTTCGTCCATTTTTTGACAATCACTCGACTTCCTTGATTCACACGAATGCCAAACACAAAGAAATAGACCAGTATGGCTGAAACTTGGTGTGGGTTCTTTCCAAAGATCCTACTAACTAAACATGACCTCGATACGCGCCGTTCGTGCCATCTCTCAGACTTTGCACGGACTTTGCAAACGCCCCTCGTACAAACATTTGACAGTTCTTCGTATGAGGAATAGGGCGACCGACTGAAGGTGCCAGTGATCTAGTTAACTACTTTGCCAGCCTGTTTGTAGGCAAGCCGATAAGAGTAAGAAATGTTGGAACTGTCGGCCGATCGCGGCGACCGATACCACATTTTGCTGTATGCTATGGAGAGCAACGGCGGTAAACGAAATACGTACTTACGAGATTCTGCTTTATTGGAATAATAAGCGGGCGGAATTGGGTAATATTTTATTGCAGTGCCGCTTAGAGACTGCACACTAATGGGGACTGCGTGACTTTCTGACTAGCATCATGTGCTAAATGCTAAATAACGTGGTACCCAGCGATAAGATAAATCGCACAGTCATCACGGCAGTACTTGAACAGAAAATATCTCGGGCGATAAGCACTTCCTCTATAAATGTTGCGTAGTTGTCGAATATATGTGGTTGAAACTTGTTGGTTGTGTTTCTGAGGCAGTGTCTAAACAAGTTGTCAACCGTTGAAGATGTAACTGTGTCACAGCTACAAACCTAAGAACTTAACTGTTATTAGTATGTAATATTTTGTGTATTCTGCTCATTTAGTTGTTTTCCAATGACCTGGTTGTGAAGACGTCCCTCTGCGCCCGCCCCCCCCTCCCCGCCCTCATTCCCAGTATTGAGTGTTCAGATGTGTGATACAAACATTTATAATGCGTCAGAAGCTGGCTTAGTAATAATTGCAACATTTAATTACAAATAGAACGCCCAACAATTGATAATTAGCGAAATTCCTGATCTGTGGAAGATCAGGAAATAGTAATAATAATAATAATAATAATAATAATAATAATAAACCCCATGGAGGCCCGGGAAAACAATAGGCCTCCAGTATGTTCTGCCAGTCGTAAAAGGCGACGAAAAGAACAACCCACTACTAGGGCTAACCCCCATTTTAGTGTGATTAGTTGGTTCAGGACAGAACTAAAGAAGCCTCGGACAAGAGCCGTCATGGTCGGGGACGACGCTTGAACCCTATGCCCGCCCGCAATGGTAACGACACTGCTAGCCAACTGGAAAATGATTTAAATCCAAATAGAGGTGTTTTGCAGGATATGCTTCCTGCAACCACCCTAGAAGGAAAACAAAGACAGAGGATGAGATGGTCAGATGAAGTTAATCGACACCTCATGTTCTGTTATTACCAAGCAACAAACCTAGGAACCAACACAACTGGATACAGATCACAAGTATACACAACATTTATTACCAGATACCCAGAATTAAAATTTTTAACACGACAACGACTAGCTGATCAGATCTGTGTAATAATAAAAAATAACAGGATACCCCAGTCAGAATTAGAAAACATCAAACAACAAGTACAACAAATACTGGAACAAAATAATGTGCAATCAGAAGAAGAAAATACAGTAATGGACTCAAACATCCCAGAGCAAACAAACAAAGAACAACACGCATCAATTAATCAACCAGAGGAAAACGAAATCTTAAGACAGACACCAGAACAAGCACAAATAGAACACGAAGTGACACACATGTTAGATATAGAAGAAAAATTTCAGCTGACATATATAGAATACAAAGACACAAATACAGACATTAGACCATTCTTGCATAGACCGCCAAATAACCCACAAGTCTAAACAACAATAAAAACTATCAACACAATCATACACAACAAAATAAATGAAAAAAACAACTATGGAAGAGTTACAACTACTGGTTTATATAGGAGCACTCACTACACTAAATATACACACTAGGCAGAGATCAGAACCAACCAACACACAGAAGAAACCCACAAAACCAGCATGGCAACACAGGCTACAGATCAGAATAGAAAAACTGAGAAAAGACATCGGACAGCTAACACAATTTATAAGAAATGAAATGTCAGAAGAAAAAAAAAACGAAAAAGGTTAGGTAAAATCTCACAACAAGAAGCGATAGAGCAATTAGATGAAAAGAAGCAGAAATTACAAGCATTGGCCAAACGACTTAGAAGATACAAAAAAAGTGAAAATAGAAGGAAACAAAACCAAACATTCAACACAAACCAAAAGAAATTTTATCAGACAATAGATAACACACACATTAAAATAGACAATCCACCAAACATAACAGACATGGAACGCTTCTGGAGCAGCATATGGTCAAACCCAGTACAACATAACAGGCATGCACAGTGGATACAAGCAGAAACAGACACATACAAGATGATACCACAAATGCCTGAAGTGATAATTTTGCAACATGAAGTCACCCAAGCAATTAATTCTACTCACAATTGGAAAGCCCCTGGAAAAGATAAAATAGCAAATTTCTGGCTAAAGAAGTTCACCTCAACACATTCACATCTAACTAAATTATTTAACAGTTACATTGCAGACCCATACACATTCCCTGATACACTTACACAAGGAATAACTTATCTGAAACCTAAAGATCAAGCAGACACAGGAAACCCAGCTAAATATCGCCCCATAACATGCCTACCAACAATATACAAAATATTAACTTCAGTCATTACACAGAAATTAATGACACATACAACACAGAACAAAATTATAAATGAAGAACAAAAAGTCTGTTGCAAAGGAGCACGAGTTTGTAAAGAGCAGCTGATAATAGATGCAGAGGTGACATATCAAGCTAAAACTAAACAAAGGTCGCTACACTACGCATACATTGATTACCAAAAAGCTTTTGATAGCATACCCCACTCATGGTTACTACAAATATTGGAAATATACAAAGTAGATCCTAAATTTATACAGTTCCTAAACATAGTAATGAAAAATTGGAAAACCACACTTAATATCCAAACAAATTCAAATGATATCACATCACAGCCAATACAGATTAAGCGTGGAATATACCAAGGAGACTCATTAAGTCCTTTCTGGTTCTGCCTTGCTCTGTACCCACTATCCAACATGCTAAATAATACAAATTATGGATATAATATTACTGGAACATACCCACACAAAATCACACATTTGCTATACATGGATGATCTAAAACTACTGGCAGCAACAAATCAATAACTCAACCAATTACTAAAGATAGCAGAAGTATTCAGCAATGATATAAATATGGCTTTTGGAACAGACAAATGTAAGAAAAATAGCATAGTCAAGGGAAAACACACTAAACAAGATTACATATTGGATAACCACAGCGACTGCATAGAAGTGATGGAAAAAACAGATGCCTATAAATATCTAGGATACAGACAAAAAATAGGAATAGATAATACAAATATTAAAGAAGAACTAAAAGAAAAATATAGACAAAGACTAACAAAAATACTGAAAACAGAATTGACAGCAAGAAACAAGACAAAAGCTATAAATACTTATGCCATACCAATATTGACCTACTCATTTGGAGTAGTGAAATGGAGTAACACAGACCTAGAAGCACACAATACACTTACACAATCACAATGCCACAAATATAGAATACATCACATACATTCAGCAACAGAAAGATTCACATTAAGCAGAAAGGAAGGAGGAAGGGGATTTATCGATATAAAAAAACCTACATTATGGACAGGTAGACAATTTAAGAAAATTCTTTCTAGAACGAGCAGAAACTAGCAAAATACACAAAGCAATCACTCATATAAGTACATCGGCTACACCACTGCAATTTCATAACCACTTCTACAACCCTTTAGATCACATAATATCAACAGATACGAAGAAAGTAAATTGGAAAAAGAAAACACTACATGGCAAGCACCCATATCATCTAACACAGCCACACATCGACCAAGGCGCATCCAACACATGGCTAACAAAAGGCAATATATACAGTGAGACGGAAGGATTCATTATTGCAATACAGGATCAAACAATAAACACCAGATATTACAGCAAGCATATTATTAAAGATCCCAATACCACAACAGATAAATGCAGACTTTGCAAACAACAAATAGAAACAGTAGATCACATCACAAGCGGATGTACAATACTAGCAAATACAGAATATCCCAGAAGACATGACAATGTAGCAAAAATAATACATCAGCAGCTTGCCTTACAACATAAACTTATAAAACAACACGTTCCCACATACAAGTATGCACCACAAAATGTACTGGAAAATGATGAATACAAATTATACTGGAACAGAACCATTATAACAGATAAAACAACACCACATAACAAACCTGACATCATACTCACTAATAAAAAGAAGAAATTAACACAACTAATCGAAATATCCATACTCAATACAACAAATATACAAAAGGAAACAGGAGAAAAATTGAAAAATACATCCAACTGGCTGAGGAAGTCAAGGACATGTGGCATCAGGATAAAGTTGACATTATACCAATTATACTATCAACTACAGGAGTCATAGCACACAATATCCACCAGTACATCAATGCAATAGAGCTACATCCAAACTTATACATACAACTACAGAAATCCGTAATTATTGACACATGTTCAATTACCCGAAAGTTCCTAAATGCATTATAACATATACCGTACAGTTAAAAGGAAGTCACGCTTGATCAAGGTCCGCATCACTTTCCATTTTTGACCAGACATAACGTCTGAGAAAAGAAAGAAATAATAATAATAATAATAAGTTCCTAAATGCAATATAACATATACCGTACAGTTAAAAGGACGTCACGCTTGATCAAGGTCCGCGTCACTTTCCATTTTTGACCAGACATAACGTCTGAGAAGAGAAAGAAACAATAATAATAATAATTATTATTATTATTATCGTCTTTTTTGCTGGTCTTATACCGTTTGTACACGGGTTTCTGAATGTTAATCTTCATATTTTTTTAAAAAAAATAGAAATAACACTGATATTTTTGCTACCAGTTGCATGAAAATAAAGATGTTATACATACGCAAAATGTGTTGTTGTGCAATGAAGTTACATACATGAGCAATATTCTTTAATATCTAGAAACAAGCAAGTGCTTTTATTGTACAAGGTGATACTTGTAGAGAGGAAAAGAGCCTCCAGACACTGTTAACAGTGTTATTTATTCACACAAATAACGCCGTTAGCAGTTTCGGACAGACGGGGTCATCTTCAGATGGCTGTCGGTGTTTAGATTAGATGTATTGTAGTTTACTTTTGCAATAGGCTGCCGTCACACCTTTCTCTGCTGTAAGGCACCACTACCCCAAAAATCTTTCGCCACAAGAAAAACGACAACTACCGCAAAGAACAACAAACATATTGCAAACGTGAACAGTTTTCTTCTTTGCATAAATCAACTTGCATTGTATACACAGCTACGGTCTCAACACGTGAGTTTTTGACAAAATACCATTTTATTTCGTATTTAATGTTTTGCCTTTTTGTATTAAATTTTAATACGCGATGTTTTGGGTATAAGTGAAGATAGTGTTATTGATAAGTGAGGACAGTGAACTGAGGAACATTACATCAGTATTTACTTCATTTGCTGACGAATAATTATAGCTATTATGAGTAGTATGTTTATAGCTTGGTTAGTACCTCCAAGTACGCATGGCACTAGCAATCCGTTAATTTTTGTTTTCCCCTGGGCAGTAGGTCATGCATTGAAATGTGGACACATGAATGCAATATGAAAAATCTACACTGACAAGTATAGTCAGCTTTGCTGTGTGGTTGCGACTGTCCACAAATCATCAGGCAGTAAATTATGTAATGTGTTTGTGGGGAGACTGTTAGACGCAGAGAAGAAACAACACACTGAAGTGGGTACGTGTTACGGTACCAATGCTCTCAGTACCTGTACCTGTAGTAACCGGAATCGAGCGAGACCGCAGCGCACGGGCCGCCGGGCTGACGGCCTCAGTGGAAACGCCGGTACAACGCAGACCGCACGGTGAAGTACTAAGACCAGAGAGCAAAACCAAATCGGGTTCCAAGGCGTAGCAACTATCTGCGAATAGAACAACGACGAATAGAATAATGATCAAGAGCGCTGCCGGAATACGTCTGCGGTCTGAGCTCCTGCGCTGCCGGCTTTATACACTGAAGAGCCAAATAAGCTGGTATACCTGCCTAATATCGTGTAGGGTCCCCGCGAGCACACAGAAGTGACGCATCATAACGTGGCATGGACTCGCCAAATGTCTGAAGCAGTGCTGGAGGGAACTGACAACATGACTCCGTGAAAGGCTGTCCATAAATCCGTAAGAGTACGATGGGGTGGAGATCTCTTCTGAACAGCACGTTGCAAGGCATCCCAGAATGCTCAATAATGTTCATGTCTGAGGAGTTTGGTGGCCAGCGGAAGTGTTTAAACTCAGAAGTGTGTTCTTGGAGCCACACTGTAGCAATTCTGGACGTGCGGGGTGTCGTCCTGCTGGAATTTCCCAAGTCCATCGGAGTGCACAATTGACATGATTGGATGCAGGTGATCACACAGGATGCTTACATATGTGTCACCTGTCAGAGTTGTATCTAGACGTATTAGGGGTCCCATTTCACTCCAACTGCACACGCCCCACACCATTACAGAGCGTCCACAAACTTGAATAGTCCCCTACAGACATGAGGTTGTCTCCATATACGTACACGTCCATCCGCTCGATACAATTTGAAACGAGACTCGTCTGAGTAGGCAACATGTTCCCAGCCGTGTTGAAGGGCCCAGGCGAGACGTGAAGCTTTGTGTCGTGCAGTCTTTAAGGATACACGAATGGGCCTTCGGCTCCGAAAGCCCATAACGATGATGTTTCGTTGAATGGTTCGCACGCTACATTTTTTGGTGGCCCAGCATTGACATATGCAGCAATTCGCGGAAGGGTTGCACTTTATTGTCACGTTGAACGATTCTCTTTAGTCGACGTTGGTCCCGTTCTTGCTGGTTCTTATGCCGGCCGCAGCGAAGTCGGAGATTTAATGTTTTACCGGATTCCTGATACTCACGCTACACTCGTGAAATGGGAAAATCCCCACTTCATCGGTACCTCGGAGATGCTGTGTGGCATCGCTCGTACGCCGACTATAACACGATGTTAGAACTCACTTAAATATTGATAACTTGTCATTGTAGCAGCAGTAACCGATCTAACAACTGCGCCAGACCCTTGCATTATATAGACATTGCCGACCGCAGCGCCGTATTAATGCCTGTGTACATATATCTTTATCTGAATACGGATGCCAATACCAGTCCTTTGGCGCTTCAGTGTAGGACATCCGTGAGCGCCGATAGGTCGGCGCAGCGGACGTGGTCCGCGCATAGTGCTGTGGCGGCGACAGCAGCTCTCGCAGATTATAAAGGAGTTGCCTAGCGGGTGTCTTCTACCTCCATGCCTTTCGGCGGGCTGTCAAAATTGTCGGACCAGAATACCAGACTACCCCTAATACCCTGTATATTGTGGACACGGATTTTCAGAAGACTTGCAGTCAGACGTAGATAGATGTTTTTTTTTAAATAAAATAATTAAGATTCAGTCTTTGTCAACATTTATATTTATGTAATTTCAATAAATGTATGAAAAAGTTGCTTCGAATCAGATTCGAGCCAAGGAGATTACGATTAGTAGACTTTTTCCTTAAGCACTCAGCCACTCGCAACTTTGTTATTGAACTAGAATCGTTTGAACTGCCTTGGGAATTTGGCTTGTGGCCACTGACGTTCGTATCCTGTAGCCTAAGTATGAAGAAAATCGAAGAAGGCGAGTCCTTTCGTAGGAGCCAACGACGCTACCAGTAAACAACGGAGCCAGGCGGCAAAGCTGGTTTAGAGACGGAAGGGAGATACGGGCAGGTTGCCTGTCGCAAGATGTTCGCTCTTAAAACACTGTGTGTATACGAGCCACCGCGTTGATGATTGTTTCACGTAAAACTCGCGCGTGTCAAAAAACAATGCTGTACGCTGTCATCTTTCAGGGCCGCGATAAATTCCCTAGAGCTAATAATTTTCGGTGTGGAATTTCGGCTCGTTTCATTTCCGCATTGTGGGGGTTTTAGCGGCATTGTGACGGCGCCTTCCGCGTCGCCCGGCGCCGTCTCGTGATCTCATTTGGCCGAGCCGTTTCCGCTGTCCCCCCGGCTGATGACGATCTGCCGCTGGTGCGGACGTCACCGAGACGGATGCCCCACCCGCCCCGGGGTGCAATTTCGGCCGCGGGCCGGGCAATTTGCGGTGACAGCTTGTCAGATAACTGCCGCAATACGCCGCCCGTCCGGAATGCGTGCCGCGCCGCCGCTGTGGAATGCACTCTCCGCCCCACACCAGCTACGCGCGACGCTTCCCCGTTGCACCCAAGCGACGCCTCCCGTGCTTCTCCGTCGACGACTTATGCGCGTTATGCTGGCCTACATGCAAAGGGGTAAGCACCACGGACGAAAAGCTAGTCACCGCAAGGACGACATGGTAATGCCGTATAGTGATAATGATCTCATTGCTGCAAGTCAGTGTGTCCACAAATTTCATTACGTATGCCATATTAGTCTGAAGCCACTCATTGATGATTGGCTGCTGTAGAGCTACCATACTGCAGAGACGTTTCACACATTGTGACAAATAGTCCCAGACCTATCCATGAGATAAAGACCAGATAATTTAGAGGGCCAGCCGAGGTGGGGTAGTCTTCGTCAAACTAGAAACTTACTTTTTCTGACCAGAATTATACGGACACCTCTAAGTAATGCGCAGTTGGCCTCTAGGTGTCACGGGAGGCGGACCCGCCAGTATAAAAGGAGGTGGGGGGTATAGTGTTGTCAGTAGAGAAGTAGTAACAGCAACATCTTTAGATCAGAGGCTCTTAGTGACTTAACGTGGATTAACCAATGGATGTCACCTGAGGAACAAATCCATCAGGGACATTTAAGCCTTTCTAAAGTTCCGCAAGTCGGCTGTTAATAATCTGATATTGAAGTGGAAATGTTAAGAAACAACCACAGCAAAAGCAAGATCCGGCAGACCTCATTTATTGACAGACAGGGACCGTGAGTCATTGCGCGGGGTCATCACAAGAAATTGCATGAAATCATCAGAAGGAATCACTCGTGAGTGCTAAAGTGTTACCAGCAGCATAGCTAGCGTACATTGGTCGAGCAACTCCTCATGATGCTCGAGCAACTCCTCATGAGGCACACTTTTCTGTAGTCAGTGCTAATCGACAATTGAGATAATGTAAAGAGCAACACCACTGATCGTTTACTGCAGAATCCTATGTTCAACAATCGGTGGTGAGTGGTGTGCTCCAAAACACTTGTGTCTGCACCAGTATTGTTGTGTGTTGAAATATCTCCCACAGGTCAGTGCCTATCCTACTTTATAGAGTAAAAAAGTCTCCAGCCTACACATTCTGTGAAGTTGTGTGGATATCCAACACCTTGCCACCTAATTGTGGTTTCACTATCCTTCAGACACTTACCTTGGTGCTCATGATAGCAGCATGTGAACAGTCAGATTTAGTATTCTGAGATGCTCATTTCCAGGTATTGGGCCATAATAATCAGCCCTTTGTCAAAGTCTCTTATGCCAATAGATTTCCCCATTCGCTGCATTTATCATCGCTAGCTCGTGGTCTTGCGGTAGCGTTCTCGCTTCCCGTGCACTGGGTCCCAGGTTCGATTCCCGGCGGGGTGAGGGATTTTCCCTGCTCGAGATGACTGAGTGTTGTGTCGTCTTCATCATCATCATCATTCATCCCCATTACAGTCGGAGGAAGGGACCTTGCCTCATTCATCCCCATTACAGTCGGAGGAAGGGACCTTGCCTAGTCAGCGGTGAGGGTCTCCCACATCGTCCCCTATGCTCCTCGGAGTATGGGACATCATCATCATTGCTAGACTCATTCCCGTGCCACAAGGGGGCATACAACTTCGTGGTAGGCGTTGTCATCGTGTTTTGACTCATCAGTCTATTCTTTCTCCATATCATCCCAAAAACTCATTTAAAAATGTACAAACATAGCATTATCATCATAATAGTAGGAACGCAACATTATCCAAAACTTGAGAAAATTTATTTTATTGCAGTAGTTGAACTACAGGTAAGATGATCCACATGAAAGCGATGTTAGTGTTTCCAAACATGTTTGTCTGAGGTTACAAAGGAGATATTCTGCGAAACGCCACCTTTCTCAGATACCTTTGGAGAGGTAGGTAGTTAATGCAAAGAGCCTTAATAAATTGAGACTTGTATTTCAAAAGCTCCAGAAACTTTTCAACACTTCAGTAGAATTTATTTGAAAGTATAGAAGTGCCATTAGTGTCGGTTTTGTGATGAGTTGTTAAGTTCTTACTACATTCGCCTACATTACAATAGCATTGTGGTTACTCACTGATTTGTATTCTCAATTAATAAACATATATGTTATTATACTATATGTCGCGAGAATTAGAACTAACAAGACCAATAACTATAAAAAACATGTTGAAGAATGGATATAATGTTTAGAAAATCACATACGAATAAAAAATGCATAAAATGTATAATTTAGTAAAATGCACATTGTTGCAACCAGTGCCAATGGTGTGTGGTATGTACAAAATGAAACATTTTGAGTGTACTCACAAAATACGGGAAAAATTTGACCCCACACAATAAGTGATGTACGTATATAGAACTGACAAAAAACTTCACTGTGAATAATGTAAGGGATGACAAAGAGGTCCTATATGAGAACCACGCTTTAAGGGATGACTCAATAACGTCTGTAAAAAAGGAGAAGATCTGACTGCAATTGAGTTAATTGAAGTGATGAAATACTGTATAACCTGTTGAAATCCAGTAGAATGGTTTGGATTTGGCAAATGCCAGAATAACGTTACTTGCCATCATATGTTGTGTCAACAGTGAAATACAGAGGAGATGATGATACGGTATGAGGATGTTTTTCGTGGTTAAGGCATTGTCGCCTTATTGTGCTGAAGAAAACACTAATTGCGGAAGGATGCGAACACGTTTTGCAGTGTTGTGTACTGTGTATAATAGAGGCACAGTTCACAGATGATTGTGCTTGCATGACAATGCACCCTGTTGTAAAGCAGCACCTGTGATAATAACGTTCTAGTAATGGACTGGCCTTTGGAACGAGTTAGGAAGTGGACTTCGCTCCAGCCCCCAGTGTCCAACAACGCTATCTTCTCTGGTTTCGACTCTTGAGGAGGATGGGCTGCCATACGTCCACACACATTCATACACCTCCTTGAAAGTGTCCGCAGCAGAGTTCAAGCCGTCACAAAGGCAAGGAGTGGACACACCGTATATTAGTGCCCACTAATTGGTGTGCTGACACTTTATAGCAGATAGCGTGTGTGTGTGTGTGTGTGTGTGTGTGTGTGTGTGTGTGTGTGTGTGTGTGCAGGCCTGTGAGCACAGTTGTTATCTTCAAAGACGGGAGTGTCTGCAGTGTACTACTCACGAAGACGTAGAAGAAAAGGCTACATTTGGTCATCTACAATGGTGAAATAAACATCGTGCATCATGTTCAGTGGTAACTTGAATAAGCAGAACCAAGTCATGGCTCAAAAACACCCACAAACATCACTGTCCTGAACTATGCTCTCAACACACTTCCGGATGAATGCCAGATCGTCAGTGCACTAGACCTTTTTCATTATATGAAAAGAAGCAAAATTACTATACGGTGGATTATACTTCACGCCATCACTCAGCAACTGTCCTGTTACTGTATTGTTTGGCCCATTGAAGATGTAGCTTGTTATTTGCCACTGTGAGCAATAGCTTTTTGCGCGGTACACGAGTCCAAATGTGCATTTGCCTGAAGTTCCCCTCGCAGTGTTCGCTTGGAAATTGGTTGAGATGGTCCTGCATTCTTTGACAGCAGTAAGTCCATCGGTTGTTAAAATGATTGTCATGGACAATGCGTGACATTTGTCGCCGAGCGCTGTCCGTTAGAAACTTGTTTACGACTACTTTTCTTACGCCCTGTTGTGTGGCTGCTATTGGTATGCCAATCTTTGTACCCTCATTGGATATCCCGCTTTGACGCACCAAAGTATCTGTCAGACTCATTCACGATATGGTCAGGGTCACATCAGCAGAGGGTATTGCCTTTGTGCCATTTTCTCACGTCCCCACATTTTACGGCACTGATTCCATACAGTCGACTAGTACATACCCACCAACTCACTGCCTTGACCAGTGGACGGTCACATGACTGCCCGGTAACAGTTCTACACCACCTTTAGCGCTACAGAGCGGCCAATATGCCCTTTTAAATGAGTGACTATTATTCTGGCCGGTTAACTTCCAACTACTGTCGCTGCGTTAAGGATGGAAAATTAGGGTTTAACCTCCCGTCAACGACGATGTCGTTAGAGGCGGAGCTCAAGTTCGGATTGGGGTCCATGATGGGGAAGGAAATCGACCGAGTCTTTTTGACTCAAAGCATCATCGTATTTGCCATAATAGAAAAACGACGTAAAACCTAAATCAGGGCCAGGCGGGGGTTTGAATCACAATTCCGCCGAATGCAGGTAGGTACATCGTCGTAACCCGTACGCCTCCTTGCTCAGTCAGACAATGGACTCGTTACTGGGAGGGAGCAGATTAAGATTCTCATTCAAGCGAAGTGACTCGGTTTCTAGCGAGGTGGCACAGTAGGATTAAGATTTTTTGCAGGTTTTCCTGAACAGGTTAAGGCACGTGCTTGGATGAATCCTCTGAAAAAGACTCGTGCGATTTCCTTTTCCATCCTTCCATAATCCGATGTTCTACTTCGTCTCTAACGATCACGTTGTCGACGGGACATTAAATCCTAATGCCCCTTTTGTAATTTACGTCTTATTCCTGAATTTTTTCTACCGAGTCCTTGATGGCATGACCTTGTTCGATTTCATCCCACGGTCTGACGGCATGCTGACGCAGTAGTTAGCACACTGGACTCGATTTCGGGAGGACTGTATTTCAGATCCCCGTACGGCCATCCAATTTATGTTTTTGTGCTGTTTCCTTACATATATTTAGGCCAGTTCCGGCAGGGTTCGTTTGAAAAGGACAGGGCTGGTTGTTTACCCAACCATATGCTACCCGAGCTTCTGCTTCTTCTCCAGTGATGCATCGTCGACGAGACATTAAACCCTAACCTTGGTATCTTCCTTATTCTTTCCTAATGCATACTTCGTCGACTGCAGAGTCCAAAGAGTACGAGTCGTACGAACGAGTGATCGAGCAATCTGACGTCGTTACCAGTTCCATCCCTGGAATGAAACCGCTAAGCAGGCAGACTCTTCTGAGCCCTTTTGTGTTTAGGCAGTTTAGGTGCATGCACACGTAGTTAGCTAACATCTTGTTAGGAATAGAACTTGGTTTGTGCATGCCTTTTTTCAGCTCTTAATTATGTCCATATATTAAATAAAACTTCACGGATGACTGAGTCGTATGCTTTTTTTTTATATAGATCTATAAAGATGTTCTGTCTCTTACCAAGTATTTGAACGGAATCTTCATTGTGGTGTTGCTCGACTTTTTCGCAAACCTTGTTGTTTATCTCAAGTATATGCTCAACTAGTTGTAATAGTTGTTTTAACCAGATATTGACATGCTTTTAGTACAGTTCTCAAGAAATAATATGCCACAATAATTATTCACATATTTGCTAGTTCCTTTTTTTTTTTTTTTTTTTTTTTTTTTTTTACAGCGGATGAATCAAGGCTAATTTCCAGTCTTGATGTAGTTCGTCTTTCTCCATTACGCTTACTATGCTCATATCTGAAATATCCGTTGACCAGCGGAAAAAATGCTCCTGTCGAAACACAAAAAATGTGAATATTTTTCTCTTTAAAAGACTGTGATAGAAAAGTAGGGAACCAGCTGCCTCAATCATCTTTTCGCCTTCCTCACACATGCGAACATATTGACATTCTTTTAAGACAGAACATTGTAAATCCTTTTATTCCCAGTTTCTCTTCACACTCGGCATCTCCCTCTCACTGCTACAGTCTATGAATGTGTATTCGCCTATCCGCCACTACCTCCTTTTCCTCTCATTGATGTACAGTATATTCTACTGTCACTGTCTCCGCAACAACGTGACAGCTCAGAAATTCCGGGGAATTTTTTCCTTTATAAGCACGTCTTCAAAATTTCGGTCCAAACTGCGCCTTCCCCTCTACCTACATGTTCAAAGATCGCCGGTCTGGGAGGATCCAGACGCCCCCGATCCTTCCGCCAAGCCTGCGTATGTTCTCCGCTCATCTGTATTTTTCATTTCCCCTGCCTCCTCTCTCTTTTGCTCTCACTGCTTCTGTCTCCATTTATCTCTTCTTGTCTTTTACTGCCATTGATCATCAATATCTCCTCTCCTTTTGGATACCATTTCTATTGTCTTCATCCATCCATCTTTCATTCTCTTCCACTGCCACTTTATCTCTCCCACTATCGCTGCCTCCTCTCTCTTCCTCTCCCACTGGCACTGTGTCATCTCCCTTCCACCGTCACTGTCTTTCTGTTACTCTCTTGCAGCACAAAAACTGCGGATATGTTTGGTGAGGAAGGCGCAGTGAGAACTAAGGGAGATAGGTCTCCATTTCTCTGTCAGAGTCTTTTAAGGAGGAACATTTCCCCTTTTTTTGTTCTCCCACAGGAGAATTTTTCCGACGGTTCCCTTATTCCTTGTACAGCATGGTGTGCTCCTTATGTAAAACGAATTCTATAGATCAGTAAAGTTTTAACAGTTTTATTTATGTTCTTCTACACCTTTCTAGACTTCGACACATATAAACAGCAAATAAGTACATATAATGTTGACAAAAAATCGTTTGCTTTACATTTCTTTTGGATACTTTGCTCATCGATCGCAATTGATCGAAAACGCCCAGCTTATGATTTGTACCGTAAAAGAGTGAAGATTCTATTAGAAGTAATTTACTGAAATTGCAGTCTTTCTAGTTCTACATAGCCTTTGCAAGTCATTTTAAACTGTTTTCAGTCAATTTGAGACCCTTTTTAGCCAATTTCTTGTCACTGAAGTACCGGTTTGGGCATATTTGTATAGGTGTGTAGTGCCCATTTTACAGAGATTGAGCGTCAATGTTTTATTGGTGAAAAAATTCGGACTAGAAACCTTGTGTGATGTCCTCAGAACCCTTGCGATGATGCTAGAATTCTTGCCGTGTGTTCACTACGCTACTTAAAGCTGCAATTATGCCTGAGACCAGATATTACGTGTATGTTTTACGGGCATAAGTATGGTAACTTTGAACCTCTTGATTTCGGTAGCGGGTAATGATATAGGAAAAAAAATTCGAAGTTCCCGGAGAATTTAATCTTAAGAACGTGGTTAAGATTTCGACCTTCTGCCGTGAATGGAATTACAGAAGTGGGCATCACCACCATTGTTTCTTTTCTTACACAGAAATCGTGATTTTTCGAGGCGTTCTCAGGAACCACCTCATTAACAGATGATGCAGTTGTAAGGCGCCTAAGGTCCAGTCTATACCGTCCGCAGCTCGAGGTCTGGCGATCGCGTTCTCGCTTCCCGAGCACGGGGTCCCGGGTTTGATTCCCGGTGGGGTCAGGGATTTTCACCTGCCTCGTCATGACTGAGTATTTGTGTTATCCTCATCATTTCATCATCATTCATGAAAGTGGCGAGTTGGGACTGAGCAGAGGTTGAGAATTTGTACGGGTGCTGATAACCGAGCAGTTGTGCGCCCTTCAAACCAAACCATCATCATCATCATCATCATCATCATCATCATCATCATCATCATCATCATCATCATCATCATCATCATCATCCAGTCTATACCAAACCTAATCCAAAATAACCAAGAGATTTGCTTGGTTTTCTTGGGTTGGAGGAAGTGTGTAGTGTTTAAATTTCGACCCTGTGTTGTAGGTTAGCTACAGTATACTCGTTCTTCCGATAGGTATACAAATGGTTACTAGGCCAAGGGCTATCCAAAACACTTGACCCTTTATATCTGTGATAAGTAGAATCCGAGGAATGACCTGGTGAAAAATCGCAATTTCGCTCTCGGCTTTTTGAAACATGGATAGATGACAGAGGAGGAAGCTACCGTGATGGCGCTGTTAAGGAGCCTACTCCAACAGTTTTGTTGTTTTACAAACTTTGTATATTTTACGTTAATTTTTTCCTCCTCCTCCTCCTCCTCCTCCTCCTCCTCCCCCCTCCCCTTTTTATTTGAACAAAGGCTTTTTTGTATTGTAATCAAGCGGTCAGCAAAACTTGTTGGCCCGTCTCGCGTAAATCA
This sequence comes from Schistocerca nitens, assembly GCF_023898315.1. Lineage (NCBI taxonomy): Eukaryota > Metazoa > Arthropoda > Insecta > Orthoptera > Acrididae > Schistocerca > Schistocerca nitens. Next base: position 188,572,242 of record NC_064622.1, read on the forward strand.
TTTCGTGTTGCTCGCGGCCTTTCGTAACAGATCCGTCACCAGATACCTCTCACGTGACGGGAACTATGGTTCATCTGCCAAGCGGACATGCGCGGGCTATCGCAGTCGGGCTTAAATTAAGTCGCAGCCTGTCCACGTGGTAGAGGCACGACAAGTGCCGTGCTCCTATCTGTGACTGCGGAAGGAACTTGTAATTCCGCAGAGAATCTGCTGTCCTGTCCGGGTCGCCGCAGTATCAGTATCTGTCAGAGGAGCCGCGTGTGAGGGATATAGAGTCGTCAGGGGATTCGGTGAGGGAGAGGGGAGGGACTTCGAGGGTCATTTAATCTCGGCGTATATTGTGCGTCCTCCGGTTATATAACGTCCAAATCAGCCGTATGTTTGCGATCGAGAGCGATGGCCGGCGGACGCGGGCGTGTATCGGCGCCTACCATCGCCGCCGACAATTACGGTATTGCGGCGAGTCCATTAGGGCAGCGAGGCGGCGCCGCACTGAGGAAGCTGCCGCGCTCCGCGGGTATCAGCAGATAGCGACCGCCGGCGACGCCGCGCTGGAATGGGGCGATGTCACATTACTGGGATTAGCCGGCCGTCTGGTGCACTCGTGCCTGTCTGTCTCTGCCACTTTTACGTCTCCAGGAGGCCGGACTTGAGTAATTGGGGTGGAGATGGAGTCGGGATCAGTTTTTAGCAGTGTAAACACAGAAAGCAAGTAGTACCTCCCGTTGCTTTCGTGTCTGAGATTACTATATTGTGGTATATAACACGCGACCCATGATTCCGTGTTTCCCTGTTTCGAGTTATCGTAGTGAAAAGTAATTTCTCACTGCTTCACTGTGGAGAGGGTACGGGGTGATAATGTACGGTTCACGAGCAAGTTTGGGCCAGTGGCTCGAATTAAATTGCAAGGCTCCTCTGAAATCAAAGAAAAACATCATAACTTACCTCTCTTCAGCCGATTCTTCCAAGAGTCGATCGCCCGTGCAAAAAACAGCTTCAAACGTCTTATTATTTTACAATATTTGACTTTAAGCTTGTAAAACCTTTGAAGTTGAAGACGCAAAACCTTAATTATGTTGCTTTTATTTGTTTCGGAGTTTTGGGCCATAGACTAATGGAAAAGCCAAACCCAAAACAGTGGTAACTCCTTTATTTGTTTGTGTAAGACAGTTTTGCAAATGGTGCAAAATTTCAAACACTTAATTTTAGCCTTTATCGCAGTTCATTAATTTGTGGTGCTCTAAACGAAAAGGTTTAGGAAAGACTTGAAATTGTAAGGTGCACTCAAATGCAATCCAGACATCCGTCACAACGGGACCATGGAATGGTTACATTCAAAAGTAATCACCACTCTCGTTAAGACATTTTTCCCACTCTGAGACGAGATGATCAATTCTTGTTCCGTACAACGCGGTCTGCCGAGCGGTCTCGCGCGCTGCAGTCCTGGACTCTGCGGCTGATCCCGCCGGAGGTTCGAGTCCTCCCTCGGGCTTGGGTATGTGTGTTTGTCCTTAGGATAATATAGGTTAAATAGTGTGTAAGCTTAGGGACTGATGACCTTAGCAGTTGAAGTCCCATAAGATTTCACACACATTTTAAAATTTGGTCTGCCGATGACGTATCCTCAAGTGCGCCCACGTCTTCGTCCGACTGAACGCGACGTCCATGCATGTTCTATCTTCAGATCACCAGAGATGCGAAAATCACACGGTGAAGGATCTGAGCTGTATGGAGGATGTTGCAGTGTTTCCCCAACCTTCGTCCAGTTGGCAGTGGGACGGCAGACGTTATCGTGCAACAGAATGATTCTGTCCAGCATCATTCCTGGGCGTTTTGACTTCAAGGCGCGTCGCAGATTCTGTAAAGTGTCTTAATAGCACTGCGCATTGATTGTTGTTCCATGCTCGAGGTACTCGACGAGCAGAGGACTCCTGTAGTCGAAGGAGGTCATCAAGACGTTATCGAAATTTGTCGGAACTTTTGGAAATACTCGGATTAATCCACTGTTCTACTACACTAATAAACGTGTGTAAATAAGGGTCACCAGCCTCCTTTTAACCCAACGTTAATAGTTGAAAGCCTCGCAACTATACCACTCTTGCCGAGAAGATTCCGAGATCTGGCTGCAGGACTGGAATATGTTCATCACAGCACCTCCATCTGGTTAGTAGCAGCAACTCACGCCAATAATCACAACAACAAGACAGGAGTACATTCATTCTCGAGTTTCCACAGAAACAAAGCGAATTTATTGGCACGAATTCACACTAGCCAAGTTCCTAGCTTCTATTCCACACCACCTCCAGCTACCTAATGGTCCCATACTCTGCTATGACGTTTCTCTCCTTTACCGAACACACTCTGTGAGAAAAGCAGGCTGAATTACACGCCCGCGCCCTAGAAAGCACTTTGGATTCTCTCAGTCTTCTGTACTGGAATAAGTAAATCACTTGATACCGAAGGATCACCTACTGCCGACTTCAGAAAAACACCTCTGCCGTCCCAGAGGCCAAACGACTTCTACGTCCCACAAGGGCCTCTGGCCGCTTCTTCCATTTCGCGATCTCCAGCCCTACACGAAATTATTTAAGGCCTTTCTCCCAATCAGAATTAGCTGCATAATGTAGGCATTTTAATTGGTCATTTACTGTACCTATTTACAGTACTTGTGTTAGGTACTGCCTCCTGACAGGTCTTAAAGAATTTTTTTGTTTTTGCAGCGGATGTTGGAAACACCGAACATCACGGGTAAATTACTCGCCCTGTAAGTCAGCCATGTACGTGCCGGAAACAATCCATTTCGGAGGATTAGGGAAAGTGTGGCACATCAGCTCCAATTAAAGGAAAGCTTCCATCCAACAGAACCCCATCGTGTTGTAGACAATGGCCAAATCAAAAGCACACAGGCGCCGCCAGGAAAAGAGATGTTAGAGGGAAGTAGAGTAAAAAGGGTATCTTAACTTTTGTGCGATTTAAATTATTTTAATTGGTCAATAAATTTGTAAATTGAGTTATTCAAATCTCGTACCTATTCAACGACAAGGTAATAGTCCGGTTTCTGCTTAAAATTAATTATCTCAGCATTAAAAAAAAACATTATCCTCCTGTGGTGCAAAATACCTGGTTTTGTTCCACCTGTGGGGTAAAATGGGGTACCCATTAAAATGAATGGGAAAAAATTAAAATCAAGAAAAAAAGATTTGTTCTGCTGCTGAAAATATATGAAACCATACAGAAATTCTTAAATTAATACCAAGGGAATCCATAAATCTATTTTAAGTACCTAACTGGTGTCTGACAAATATCTTTATATTTTCAAAATATTGCACTAATATAGACAAATTTCTCAATAACTGAGCCAAAAACATTTTAAAACATGTTATTAATAACAAAATCGCAGTCGAAGGTGTCTCTTTTCTCAGCCTTGGAACATTGTTCCTGAGTAAAGCCATGACAATAGACACTGGTTCCATCCCACCTTCTACGTATAATCAGCCTATATCCTGTTACAAAATGTGCATGCTTCGTCTGGGCCAGCTGCGGTGGCCGAGCGGTTCTAGGCGCTTCAGTCCGGAACCGCGCGACTGCTACGGTCGCAGGTTCGAATCCTGCCTCGGGCATGGATGTGTGTGATGTCCTTAGGTTAGTTAGGTCTAGGGGACTGATGACCTCAGATGTTAAGTCCCATAGTGCTCAGAGCCATTTGAACCATTTTTTGAGCTTCGTCTGGGTCTTCTCAGTCTGATGAATAATTTTTTTCAGTTTTTTAGTCCTTCTATGCTTTCTAACTATTATTTTCTGCTTCTTCGCCTTCTTTACGGCTTGGCCCGTATGGCTCTCCTCTACAAAAAAATGTTTTCGGTTTGAGTTTTTCTTTTCTCCTTTCTCTTCCCTTCTTTTTCTTCAGCAATGAAATAATTTTTCTCCCTAGAGAAGGTCAGTATTACTATTTTGCCCTTTTTCCTGTTGGTGATTTTCTTTGCAATTTTTACCAAGTCAACCTATTGAGGAGGGATTAGAAGCTTTGGTACCACACAGAATGACGATGGCATGCCGCCACAGAGAGTAAAGATGGCGTGCCAGAAATTCCAAAAACCTCAGCCAGCCCATCGGATGTCAATTCTGAAGCCCCAGAAACAGCTATCAGCTCATCTTCTGGTTCTGGAAATTTTTCGGTTGTAGGAGATCAAGAAACTTCATCTCGTAGCACACTTTCTGGACGGACGTCGTCTTGAGGTGTCTCAGGTACTGATACTTTCTCTTAAGGTGGTTTGCCACGTTATTCTCTTCTGTCTTGTCCCACAGTGCAACACTACACGAAACATGGCGGTGGAAGATTAGCATTCGTCACAAAAACATTGAATTACCCCGAAAAACGCGCTTATTCGAATTACTTACTTACCTGTTTCTTATCAGGTGATGTTTCTTTTTAAAACACTGTTAGAAGAAGTGCCTAGATCGGAGAAAATTTTAGCAAGAATATTAAAGGACTCTAGAAGGAAAAGAAACAGGCCTCTGGTAATCACGATTATCTACAACTCCCCGATATGGGAGCTGCTAGTAGCTCCGAGCGTTATCAGACAAATGTCAGCACTTGTCACAGATATCTGGAGATACCCAGTTGTACCCTACTCTTCCCTACATACTACCAAATTCAAAAGATAATCTGCACAAAGCTGAAGCAGGATAACAGTGTACGTCAACAGGGAACATGTCCCACAAAAACGTGGCACATTTATACGGAAACAAATGGAGTTTATTGGCTACAATTAGACCTCACCAAGTCCACTAATTTCATTGGACATAGCCTCCAGCTAGCAACTTTACCAGCAGTGTGGTATAATCCCCTGTCTACTGATCGCGTACACGCTCCCAAAACCGCAACACTGGCCTATATGACTAGAAAAAATTCGATCAAAATTCTACATCTGCACCAATGGGAAGACACCTGCGAACCCTTTCAATGCTTTCCGTCCGGGCAGAACAACTTCATTAATCACTGGGGATCACTCACTCCTTACTTCGTACCTGCAACGCCACCTTCACCCCACAGGGGCCCACGTCTCGCTTCTTCCACTTCCATGGTCTATCGGCCGTCTCCTCAGCTTCGCCAGCTCCAAATCGCACTATTAAGTTATTTAACATGTAGCTCTCAGCGACAGAATTCAGGAATTTCCGTTTCCTGTTTCTTGCTCCCTCTAATAGCACTTATTACGAGGTGCATTCAAGTTCTAAGGCCTCCGATTTTTTTCTTCTAATTAACTACTCACCCGAAATCGATGAAACTGGCGTTACTTCTCGACGTAATCGCCCAGCAGACGTACACATTTTTCACAACGCTGACGCCATGATTCCATGGCAGCGGCGAAGGCTTCTTTAGGAGTCTGTTTTGACCACTGGAAAATCGCTGAGGCAATAGCAGCACGGCTGGTGAATGTGCGGCCACGGAGAGTGTCTTTCATTGTTGGAAAAAGCCAAAAGTCACTAGGAGCCAGGTCAGGTGAGTAGGGAGCATGAGGAATCACTTCAAAGTTGTTATCACGAAGAAACTGTTGCGTAACGTTAGCTCGATGTGCCGGGTGCGTTGTCTTGGTGAAACAGCACATGCGCAGCCCTTCCCGGACTTTTTGTTGCAGTGCAGGAAGGGATTTGTTCTTCAAAACATTTTCGTAGGATGCACCTGTTACCGTAGTGCCATTTGGAACGCAATGGGTAAGGATTACGCCCTCGCTGTCCCAGAACATGGACACCATCATTTTTTCAGCACTGGCGGTTACCCGAAATTTTTTTGGTGGCGGTGAATCTGTGTGCTTCCATTGAGCTGACTGGCGCTTTGTTTCTGGATTGAAAAATGGCATCCACGTCTCATCCAATGTCACAACCGACGAAAAGAAAGTCCCATTCATGCTGTCGTTGCGCGTCAACATTGCTTGGCAACATGCCACACGGGCAGCCATGTGGTCGTCCGTCATCATTCGTGGCACCCACCTGGATGACACTTTTCGCATTTTCAGGTCGTCATGTAGGATTGTGTGCACAGAACCCACAGAAATGCAAACTCTGGAGGCGATCTGTTCAACAGTCATTCGGCGATCCCCCAAAACAATTCTCCCCACTTTCTCGATCATGTCGTCAGACTGGCTTGTGCGAGCCCGAGGTTGTTTCGGTTTGTTGTCACACGATGTTCTGCCTTCATTAAACTGTCGCACCCATGAACGCACTTTCAACACATCCATAACTCCATCACCACATGTCTCCTTCAACTGTCGATGAATTTCAATTGGCTTCACACCACGCAAATTCAGAAAACGAATGATTGCACGCTGTTCAAGTAAGGAAAACGTCGCCATTTTATGTATTTAAAACAGTTCTCATTCTCGCCGCTGGCGGTAAAATTCCATCTGCCGTACGGTGCTGCCATCTCTGGGACGTATTGACAATGAACGCGGCCTCATTTTAAAACAATGCACATGTTTCTATCTCTTTCCAGTCCGGAGAAAAAAAATCGGAGGCCTTAGAACTTGAATGCACCTCGTATAAGATGCTGCATTCTGCCAGGACTTTTAGAAGTTTATTTCCAGTGGATATTGGAAACAACAAACCTACACAGGAAATCACCTGTGCTTAAGCCAGCCTAGTCGACTCCGACCACAGCCCATTCAGAAGAATTATGGAAATATATTCCCAGTATATACAAGCCAAACAAAAGCATTAATCTCCTGTGAGTTTATGACAGAATGAAATTTTCACTCTGCAGCGGAGTGTGCGCTAATCTGAAATTTCATGGCAGATTAAAACTGTGTGCCGAACCAAGACTCGAACTCGGGACCTTTGCCCTTCAGAGGGCAAGTGCTCTACCAGCTGAGCCATCCAAACACGACTTACGAACCGTCCTCAAAGCTTTACTTCCGCAGTTACATCGTCTCCTACCTTCTAAACTTTACAGAAGCTCTCCTGCGAACCTTGCAGAATTAGCACTCCTGGAAGAAAGGATACTGGGGAGACATGGCTTAGCCTCAGCCTGGGGGATGTTTCCAGAACGAAATTTTCACTCTGCAGTTCAGTGTGCGCTGATCTGAAACTTCCTGGCAGATTAAAACTATGCGCCGGACCGAGACTCGAACTCGTGACCTTTGCCTTTCGCGGGCAAGTGCTCTGCGAAAGCTCTGAGGACGGGTAATAAGTCGTGCTTGGGTAGCTCAGTCGGTAGAGCACTTTCCCGCGAAAGGCAAAGGTCCCGAGTTCGAGTCTCGGTTCGGTGCACAGTTTCAGGTTCATGAGAGTTGTGCGGAGAACATTTGTGCAGAGATGGAATTCGTTGACATTTGTGCAGAGCCCAGAACACTTCAAGAAGTATCTTGCTTTCAATTCGTTGACTTCGAAAACCCAAACCAAACTGTCTCATTCCAACCGAGCCTAGATCTCAGACTAAGCTACAGATCTGTCTGTGACCAGAACCAACCGGCATTTTGATTTCAAGATTTTAAACTGGGCTGAAACAGCAAAAATGTTCAAATGTGTGTGAAATATTATGGGACTTAACTGCTAAGGTCATCAGTCCCTAAGCTTACACACTACTTAACTTAAATTATCCTAAGGACAAACACACACATACCCATGCCCGAGGGAGGACTCGAACCTACGGCGGGATCAGCCGCACAGTCCATGACTGCAGCGCCTTAGATCGCTCGGCTAATCGCGCGCGGCCACGGAGGCACCCTCAGCTGAAACAGCAGCTGTTGAAATTCTTCACGGTACATGATAACAGCCAAACAGTTGCAGGATAAGAATTTATTAAAATTCTTGACCATGGTTTCGGTATATGTAATTATGTTGTATAAATGGAGATGATGTTTTAACTACTGACGACGCCTTTGGCACAATTGTTTTATGTGTCTCCAGTGCAGGATGCTATTTTAGTGTATTTTACTTCTGATGAAGATATATTTACATATACCGAAACCGTGGTCAAGAATTTTAATAAATTTTTATCTTGCAACTGTTGGGCTGTTATCATTTACCGTGAAGATTTTGATTTCACATTTGTTGGCTTCTCAGCTGAATACTAAATTGTCATATTCCAATCTAATCTAGACCTCGGGGCTTAGCTACAAATCTGTGTGTCACCACAACCCGGTTTTTTGCTGTCACATCAGTTGTTTTCCACAACTCACAACAAGACTGCCATATTCCAACCTAATCTAGACCTCGGACTAAGCAACAAATTCAGTGTGTCATCATAGCCAGGTTGTTGTTTGCTTCGCCGAGTCACAAACAGACTACTTGCGAAAAGCCACTTATCCCTGTAGGAGTCCCAGGTTTCATAGAAATGTCTCTCCGCAGAAGAGTCGCTGTGCACAAGTGTTCGAACCCCTTCCCTGGATATGGGAATCCGCACTCTAGCGTTCTCAATAGCGAATGGGACGAGCACACAAGCACGCCAAGGAAATATGACAACTGGACCTCAAAACCCATAATAATCACTTTTTAGAGGTCAAAGCAACAAGTAATGTATGAAGAGGCGTATTACGCGTGGCCTACTTTCTCAGCTTCGTTTCACTGGCGTCAGTGCAGAAACCGGTCAATATGATATTTCTCGATTGCCCACCCGTCAACATTTCGAGTGAATGAGGACCCGAATTTGTGGGGCGCGTTTTAAGAGGCCGTCTTACAATCTGCAGCTGACGATTCTTTTGCGGCTTGCAAAGCACGACAATTGGGCCCTCGGCGGAACAAGTGCCCTAGCGCCTAGTAGCAAGGGCACGGGTTTGGGAGGGGGGGGGGACACGAGATCCGGAGTACTGGAGTGGGTGCGGGAACCACACCAGCAGCACTCCTGCGGCCTAAACAAACCGCCGGCAACTAGTGCGCTGTCGCGGTGCCTTTGATGGCGAGGCACGGCGCGCTGGCGTCTTCACTTTCCTCGGCGGCCGAGGCGGCCCGTGGCTCGGGACATCGACCCGCGCGTCGCTTTGTTGTCGCAGCAGCGCCGCCTCTCCGCTGCTGGCTGGCGGCCAGAATGGCGTTCTTCTTAACCCACTCCTCCTCCCACGCGCTCGAGTACGCCGCCGCAAGGTGAGGCGGCTGTGGGAGGGCCCGCGGAGGCCCCCGAAAAATAATAAGTAGGTCCTCGGCGCCGCGCCGCCTTTGATGTCTGGCGGCGCGAGTTTTTGGGCGCTCCTTTTCTGTCGCCTCGGCGCTCTTTGCAGATCCTCCGTAGCGCTAAGCGGCTCTCGAGGGCTATTGGCGCGCAACAGGGATTTAGGGGACGAGGACTGGCGAGGATTGCCCGAGTGAGATAATGCTGCCGAGCTGCGGGCCCACGCGGAGAAAGGAGGCCGAGAGGACCCCGCCGGCAAGTCCGCCGTCTCCGAACGGCGAAGTCACGGTGTCTGCCTTTGTCACGCATCAGTTTTGCCGAGATCATTCGTGCAAATCCAAATATTGCGGATTGTTTTTTGACAGGCGCAGGCGCCATTTTCATTCGAAGCGTAAAACGGGCGTGCGCTTTGTCACCAATAGTGCTCAGTTTGTCTGTCAGAGACGTATCTACACTACTGGCCGTTAAAATTGCTACACCACGAAGATGACGTGCTACTGACTAGAAATTTAACCGACAGGAAGAAGATGCTCTCATATGCAAATGATTAGCTTTTCAGAGCATTCACACAAGGTTGGCGCCGGTGGCGACACCTACAACGTGCTCACATTAGGAAAGTTTCCAACCGATTTCTCATACACAAACAACAGTTGACTGGCGTTGCCTGGTGAAACGCTGTTGTGATGCCTCGTGTAAGGAGGAGAAATGCGTACCATCACGTTTCCGACTTTGATAAAGGTCGGATTGTAGCCTATCGCGATTGCGGTTTATCGTATCCAGTGACTGTTAGCAGAATATGGAGTCGGTGGGTTCAGGAAGGCAATACGGGACGCCGTGCTGGATCCCAACGGACTCGTGTCACTAGCAGTCGAGATGACAGGCATCTTATCCGCATGGCCGTAACGGATCGTGCAGCCACGTCTCGATCCCTGAGTCAACAAATGGGGATGTTTGTAAGACAACAACCATCTGCACGAACAGTTCGACGACGTTCGCAGCAGCATGGACTATCAGCTAGGAGACCATGGTTGCGGTTACCCTTGACGCTGCATCACAGACAGGAGCGCCTGCGATGGTGTACTCAACGACGAATCTGGGTGCAAGAATGGCAAAACGTTATTTTTTCGGCTGAATCCAGGTTCTGTTTACAGCATCATGATGGTCGCTTCCGTGTTTGGCGACATCGCGGTGAACGCACATTGGAAGCGTGTATTCGTCATCGCCACACTGGCGCATTACACAGCGTGATGGTATGGGGTGCCTTTGGTTACACTTCTCGGTCACCTCTTGTTCGGATTGACGGCACTTGAACAGTGGACGTTACATTTCAGATGTGTTACGACCCGTGGCTCTACCCTTCATTCGATCTCTGCGAAACCCTAAATTTCAGCTGGATAATGCACGACCGCATGTTGCACTTCCTGTACGTGCCTTTCTGGATACAGAAAATGTTCGACTGCTGCCCTGGCTGGCACATTCTCCACATCTCTCACCAATTGCAAACGTCTGGTCATTGGTGGCCGAGCAACTGGCTCGTCACAATACGCCAGTCACTACTCCTGATGAACTGTGGTACCGTGTTGAAGCTGCATGGGCAGCTGTACCTGTACACGCCATCCAAGCTCTGTTTGAGTCAATGCCCAGGCGTATCAAGGCCGTTTTTACGGCCAGAGGTGGTTGTTCTAGCTGCTGATTTCTCAGGATCTATGCACCCAAATTGCGTGAAAATGTAATCACATGTCAATTCTAGTATAATATATTTGTCCAATGAATACCCGTTTATCATCTGCATTTCGTTTTGGTGTAGCAATTTTAATGGCCAGTAGTGTAGAAACGTGCTATAGAAGGTATACTTACTTATTCGTTACAGTTTATAATAATGATCTAGAGGACGACGTTGGAAGAGTCCCCGCGAGGCTGTTCCCAAAGATGCTGTGGCCTATAGAAAGGTTCAGTGCCAGCAGAGTGTAGTGAAATGCCTGCACAGGATCGCCGATTGGTGCGAGGAATGGCATCTGACCCTAAATGTAAATAAAGGTAAGGTATTGAGCGGTAATAGGCGAAGAAGTCCTCTAATGTACGATCACGCTATTAGTGATAGATCATTGGAAACAAACTACAGTAAGATACATTGATGGGTCAAAAGTCATGGAATAGCGATATGCACATATACAGACGGCGGCAGTTTCGCTTACACAAGGTATAAAAAGGCAATGCATTGGCGGAGCTGCCATTTGTGCTCAGTTGATTCATGTAAAAAGGTTATCCCGTTTTTGTGACCGCACGATGGGAGTTAAGACTTTCAGTTTCGAATGGTAGCTATAGCGAGATGCAGGGGGCATTCTGTATCGGAATTCGTTAGGGAATTCACTATCGCGAGATCCACAGTGTCAGAAGTGTGCCGAGAAAAACAAATTTCAGGCATGTCCTCTCACCATGGACAACGTAGTGGCCGACGGCCTTCACTTAATGACCGAGAGCAGCGGCTTTTGCGGAAAGTTCTCAGTGCTAACAGGCAAGCAACACCGTGTGAAAGAGCCGCAGAAATTACTGTGGGGTGCACGACTAACGTATCCGTTAGGACAGTGCGACGAAATTTGGAGTTAGCTCTTTGAGGGGCAGGTAAACACCACTAAAATTTACCCTGGTGGGGCAAGAAAAATTATTTGCAAATTTCAAATTTCTTTTACTTGCAACACATTTGTTTTATTGTTTTGACATGTTTTATACACTGAATTTGTAAAAATTCATTTAAACAACAAATGTGGTCACTACAGGTAACCACCACCCCATTACAGTATACAAATTCGACATTTGGTGGTTGAACTTTGAAATAACTAGTTTTTAATTTTCGTGGTATCTCTTGAAACAGTTCTTGCCTGCTCTCAGACACAAAGGTACTTTGCACACTGAACACATCCACATTGTTCACACTGGATTTTTCTTTGAACTGCAAACTGCGCATCTTCTAGATGATGAGTGAATTGGTTGATGTTTACTGCTTTCGTGGCGAATACTTTCGTCAACGTATGGTTTTTGTGATTTGGTCTGGGTTGCTGTACTACTTTGGGATACAGAAGTAAAATTAGCTGCCACTGAAACTATTTTTGGAGCCAACAAGATTTTGTACACCTCTCAACGGAAGTCTTTATTGGAGAACTGCTCCATTTCGATTTCTTTGTGCGTAATGAACGCGTTTGTCACACTGCAGTCTAAAAAGTGGAAAAACAATCTCATCCACCATTTCTTGCTTTTTCTGTCAGTAGCATAGTCTGACTTTAGTCGATCAAAATTATCCACATAGTTCATACTGGAATTCATACTGATATTGGTTATTGTTCTATCTTTCATTTTTCGAGTTATACATCTGATGGTGAATGACATGTTGAAATCAAATTGACTGCCCTGTTTTCTTTCCATCTATAGATTACTATGCCATCATTGCTTATTTTGTAATCGAATTCCCCTCTTTCCAGTTCCTTTTCCTCCTTGAGTTGTGGCATGTTTTTCCTTCTGGGATTTATTGTTCCACAAGCGTATACACTATTGGATTTTGGGTCCTTGAACAGATCATATGATGTAAAATAATTGTCCATGAAAATAATATGATTCTTTCCATGAAGACCACTTGTTAAATTTAGAACCACTTTCGACCCAGCCCCCCCCCTACTGGAGAATGTGAAGCTTTTCCTGTAGAAACATCAAATTTAAGGTTGTATGACGACTCATCACATAACATCCACACTTTGTACCCTCTTTTAATTGGTTTGTCCCTCATATATTGTTTGAGAGATGATCAAGCCTTTGAATTTAACAATTGCTTCATCAATATCAAGTTTTTGATATGGTTTATAGCAATCCTGGAATTTTCTGTTCAAATGGTCTAGAAATGGACGTAGTTTGTACAGTTTATCGTAATTCTGACTATTTTTGTCGGGAGCGACCGAATTATCATTGAGGTGCAAGTTACTCAGTAGCCAACTAAACTGTTTTACTGGAAACAGCTTTGATTTGTAACTTTCACCAAGATCTTGATCAGTACTCCAGTAATCTCTGTAGCTAGGCTTTTTAGTGATACCCATATAAAGATTTATCCCAATAAAGATCTTAATGTCAACTTCGTTGGTGGGCACGAAAGTTTGGCCTTTCTGTGTAGCATACCAATTAGTTTGGAACACTATGTGTTTTATTAGTATTTCATTGAAAAATTCACAAAACAAGTCAATTGGCTTTAGGTTCACTTTGTTCTTTATTTCTGCGATCACACCACCTTCTCCAATAAATAATGGCACTTGGTCAACACTTGTTTCCTGGCTCCAATTTACCGTGACGGTTGATGGAACAGTAGATGGTAGAACATTATTTTCACTGACGTCATCAATTTCACAGTCATCCAGAGAATCACTACCGCTCGACACACAACTGCACACAAGACTAGAACTTGCACAGCTTGTCGTGAATGTGGGGTCATTTCCATTACTGTCAACACTGCTGTCACTAGAAGGTATTTCTTCAAATAAAATTCGGTAACATTCGTCCTCAGTTATTCCTTTTCCGCTAGACATATTCGATGGAGACGAAGAAAATATACTGGGTGGAGCAGAAGGACGGTGGTTAGCAGCACTAACCACATAGAAATTTGTCTGTAAAACATGGAAAATTCTATTTCAATTTAAAATTACATTACACGTAGACTTATATATGTTCAACACATAAATACACTCCTGTAAATTGAAATAAGAACACCGTGAATTCATTGTCCCAGGAAGGGGAAACTTTATTGACACATTCCTGGGGTCAGATACATCACATGATCACACTGACAGAACCACAGGCACATAGACACAGGCAACAGAGCATGCACAATGTCGGCACTAGTACAGTGTATATCCACCTTTCGCAGCAATGCAGGCTGCTATTCTCCCATGGAGACGATCGTAGAGATGCTGGATGTAGTCCTGTGGAACGGCTTGCCATGCCATTTCCACCTGGCGCCTCAGTTGGACCAGCGTTCGTGCTGGACGTGCAGACCGCGTGAGACGACGCTTCATCCAGTCCCAAACATGCTCAATGGGGGACAGATCCGGAGATCTTGCTGGCCAGGGTAGTTGACTTACACCTTCTAGAGCACGTTGGGTGGCACGGGATACATGCGGACGTGCATTGTCCTGTTGGAACAGCAAGTTCCCTTGCCGGTCTAGGAATGGTAGAACGATGGGTTCGATGACGGTTTGGATGTACCGTGCACTATTCAGTGTCCCCTCGACGATCACCAGTGGTGTACGGCCAGTGTAGGAGATCGCTCCCCACACCATGATGCCGGGTGTTGGCCCTGTGTGCCTCGGTCGTATGCAGTCCTGATTGTGGCGCTCACCTGCACGGCGCCAAACACGCATACGACCATCATTGGCACCAAGGCAGAAGCGACTCTCATCGCTGAAGACGACACGTCTCCATTCGTCCCTCCATTCACGCCTGTCGCGACACCACTGGAGGCGGGCTGCACGATGTTGGGGCGTGAGCGGAAGACGGCCTAACGGTGTGCGGGACCGTAGCCCAGCTTCATGGAGACGGTTGCGAATGGTCCTCGCCGATACCCCCGGAGCAACAGTGTCCCTAATTTGCTGGGAAGTGGCGGTGCGGTCCCCTACGGCACTGCGTAGGATCCTACGGTCTTGGCGTGCGTCGCTGCGGTCCGGTCCCAGGTCGACGGGCACGTGCACCTTCCGCCGACCACTGGCGACAACATCGATGTACTGTGGAGACCTCACGCCCCACGTGTTGAGCAATTCGGCGGTACGTCCACCCGGCCTCCCGCATGCCCACTATACGCCCTCGCTCAAAGTCCGTCAACTGCACATACGGTTCCCGTCCACGCTGTCGCGGCATGCTACCAGTGTTAAAGACTGCGATGGAGCTCCGTATGCCACGGCAAACTGGCTGACACTGACGGCGGCGGTGCACAAATGCTGCGCAGCTAGCGCCATTCGACGGCCAACACCGCGGTTCCTGGTGTGTCCGCTGTGCCGTGCGTGTGATCATTGCTTGTACAGCCCTCTCGCAGTGTCCGGAGCAAGTATGGTGGGTCTGACACACCGGTGTCAATGTGTTCTTTTTTCCATTTCCAGGAGTGTATAAGCGTTACTTACCAAAAATACTCGTATAAAGAAGAGCTATCTAGCGGCATTTTAGGGAACAGTTAGGCGGTTGGCAGAGAGACTACTGGCCCCTGAGCGGTAAAGGGAGAAAATATTATGTGGTTAGCCACAGTGACCACCGCCCATTGAAACTGTCTACGTATGTGATTAGTTACAGTTTTGCCTCCCCTTCAAAGAGTAGATGGCGTACGGCAGCAGGTGACTGACGCGAGTGCCCACTGGAAAACTGTAGCATAATCAAATGAGTCCAGATATCAGTTGGTAAGAGCTGAAGAGCTGATAGAGGGTACGAGTGTTGTGCAGACGCGACGAAGCTGTGGACCCAAGTTGTCAGCAAGGCGCTATACAAGCTGCTGGTGACAACATAATGGCGTGGGCTGTGCTTACATGGAATGGACTGGATCCTCTGGTCCAACTGGATCGATCATTGATTGGAAATGGTTATGTTCGGTTACTTGGAGGCCATTTGCATTCATGAAATTCATGTTCCCCAGACAACTGTGTCACAAGGCCACAATTGATCGCGATTGGTTTGAAAAACATTCTGGACAATTCGAGTGTATGATTTGGCCCTCGTGTCGCCCGACATGAATCCCATCGAACAATTACGGGACATAATCGAGTGAACGGCTGTAGTGATAGAATGGCTCATTATTTTTGCAGGGGACTTCCAACGACTTGTTCAGTCAGTGCTGCGTCGAGTTGATGTAAACATGGCACGATATTAAGGAGGTATCCCAAGAGTTTTATCACCTCAGTAATTATTGATGGTGTATCGCATAACGTTGGAGACTCCTTGAGGCTATTTGCAGACGATACTGTTGTCTATGTAGGAAGAATGTAACGCCAGAAGACTAGCGAAATGCAGGAAGACCAGCGGAGGATGAACGACTGGTCGAGGGTCTGGCAGGTGACTCTGTACGTAGATAAATGGTTCAAATGGCTCTGAGCACTGTGCGACTTAACATCTGAGGTCATCAGTCGCCTAGAACTTAGAACTAATTAAACCTAACTAACCTAAGGACATCACACACATCCATGCCCGAAGCAGGATTCGAACCTGCGATCGTAGCGGTCGCTCGGTTCCAGACTGTAGCGCCTAGAACCGCACGGCCACTCCGGCCTGCGTAAATAAATGAGACGTGATGCGCATGAATAGGCGAAGAAGAGAATCAAAGCGTTTGAGATGTGGTGCTACAGAAGAGTGTTGAAAATTGGGCGGACTGATAAGGAATGAGGTTGTTTCCCGCAAAATCGGCGAAGAAAGGAATATATGGAAAACTCTGACAAGAAGAAGAGACTGGATGATAGGACGTCTGTTAAGATATCAGAGAATGACGTGCATGATACTAGAGGGAGCTGCAGAGGGTAAAAACTGTAGAGGAAGACAGAGGTAGGAATACAGCCAATAAATAATTGAGGATGTTAGGCGCAAGAGAAACTCTGAGATGAAGAGGTTGGCACAGTAGTGGCGGGCGGCATCAAACAAGTCAGAAGACTGCCATTGTTGGTGACAGGTCACTGGAAACAGTAACCACCATATAAATACGTAGGGGTAATCAACCTAGGCGATCTAAAGTGGAATGTCTACATAAAACAAGTAACATAAATTTAATTCATCCTTGAATGAAGTGATTTACTAAACACTTGTTCGACGGGCTCTTGAGTGTTGAGCATCAGTATGAGACTGTAACCAGTTTGGACTAATAGAAGAGATATACAAGATCCATTGAAGAGCTGCGCGTTTAGTCGATGCAATAACATCACGGACATGCTCGGTAAACTTCCATAGGAGGCGCTACGAGAAAAACGTTGTGCGTACGGAGAGGTTTGGTGCTGAGATTCCAAGAGAGTGCTTCCTGCAAAGTTTTGACAACATATTACTTCCTCCCACATACGTCTGGCGAAATGACCACAACGAGAAAATCGGAGAAATTAGAGCTAATACGGAGGTCTACCGATAGTCACTCTTCCCACACGTCATTTGCGAATGGAACACGAAAGGGGGAATAGAAGCATCTTCTGTCACACACAATAAGGTGCCTTGCAAAGTGCAGATATAGACGTGCCATTTAGATAAGAAGTGCAAAGACAACATGTAACCGTGCTGTTTTTCGCGCGGGACATAATATATATTAAATGGCGTCACGATTGATCAGTATGGTAGTCATAGGATGCTACGTGATTGGTTTTGTAGAGTTAGGGTGGATGCTGGTGTAGTTCCCTGCTCCATCTCCAGTGATGTGGACAAGATATTAAATTCTAACCTTCTATTTTCGAAACATGAAGAATTGCTCTAGCCCTATTTAGCTTTTTCTGTATAAAACACTTTTTCGGAAATTGTTTATGGAGTTACTTCTCTTTGACGGCACTAAAAAAAAGGAGGAGAGAAATGCATTAGCGCTTGCCAGGAAGTGTCCATTACATTTTTCCCGTATTCCCGTTGGGATGTGAGCGCGGAGAAACGAATGACAGCGGATTCGAGCACCGCATTCCGGCAGCTGTTGGGGAGCGCCTAAGGCTTGTCTCGATAACCATCGGAGCTCGGCCGAGCGGCCAGTCATCCGCGGGCCTGTAAGAGAGCCGAAAGGCAGGAAATGACATTTCACCCACTCTGCTGCCTGCCGCCTACAAGATAATAAAACGGCCTCCGTTCGGAAAGGAACAAAATTCTTAGGACCCGATAGGCATCGCGCCACCCTCGAAACAATGCGCCGCCTTCGTACAGTGAGAGGATTAAAGATGTGCCTCCGCTCCTCTGCCCGACGTGGCGGAAGCAGCATCCCCTGTTTACGTCTTGTTGTACCTGTCGAACCGATGTTCCGAACGGTATCAGCTGTTAGTCGCTCTAGGTTTACGTTGTCATTTAAATTTGCACCTGAGTACATTTTATCACAGTAACCGGGTTTGTTGCATATATTACAAAATGCTCTAGTAGAACATCTGTAATTGAGTTTTTGTACTTAGCGAGTAATTTTTGAAATATTCAAAAGTTCGTTTCAACTGGGTGTTATGCAGATTCCACAATTGCTCTGAATCCTTTGTCAAAGTTTTATGGAGTTGATAATTCAGAGTTTACTAATTGACTTATTAATTTTTCCAGATTTTAAACGGCAGCATTATTTCCTGCTGTTTACAGCACACTATTTCTAACAACTGATTCCATCTTCTTATTCCTACTCAAACTAACTCCAGACTTGAACCGTAAAAAAGACACGCTCTCAGGAAAGGCGACATAATAAGTAAGCATATCATTTCAGAGGTAAATTGTATGTTGTGAAATATTAACTTTTATATAATTTATTTAAATTTTTAAATTTTATTATGTTTAGATTTACAGGAATAAAAATAACTTGTACGTTCGTACATTTTATGAAATTTCCTTCCACAGGGTAGTCCATTGATAGTGACCGGGCCAAATATCTCACGAAATAAGCATCAAACGAAAAAACTACAAAGAACGAAACTCGTCTAGCTTGAAGGGGGAAACCAGATGGCACTATGGTTGGCCCGCTAGATGGCGCTGCCATAAGTCAAACGGATATCAACTGCGTTTTTTTTAATAGGAACTCCCATTTTTTATTACATATTCATGTAGTGCGTAAAGAAATATGAATGTTTTAGTTAGATCAGTTTTTTCGCTTTGTGATAGATGGCGCTGTAATAGTCACAAATGTATAAGTACGTGGTATCACGTAACATTCCGCCAGTGCGGACGGTATTTGCTTCGTGATACATTACCCGTGTTAAAATGGACCGTTTACCAATTGCGGTAAAGGTCGATAATCGTGTTGATGTGTGGCTATTGTAATCAAAATTACCAACGGGCGTGTGCTATGTATGCTGCTCGGTATCCTGGACGACATCGGACCGTTCGCCGGATAGTTACGTTATTTAAGGAAACAGGAAGTGTTCAGCCACATGTGAAACGTCAACCACGACCTGCAACAAATGATGATGTCCAAGTAGGTGTTTTAGCTGCTGTCGAGGCTAATTCGCACACCAGTAGCAGACAAATTGCGCGAGAATCGGGAATCTCAAAAACGTCCGTGTTGAGAATGCTACATGAACATCGATTGCAACCGTAGCATATTTCTATGAACCAGGAATTCCATGGCGACGACTTTGAACGTCGTGTACAGTTCTGCCACTGGGCACAAGAGAAATTACGGGACGATGACAGATTTTTTTGCACGCGTTCTATTTAGCGACGAAGCGTCACTCACCAACAGCGGTAACGTAAACCGGCATAATATGGACTATTGGGCAACGGAAAATCCACTTCGGCTGCGACAAGTAGAACATCAGCGACCTTGGCGGGTTAATGTGTGTTGCTGCATTATGGAGGAAGGATAATTGTCCCCCATTTTATGGATGGCAATCTACATGGTGCAATGTATGCTGATTTCCTACGTAATGTTCTACCGATGTTACTACAAGATGTTTCACTGTATCACAGAATGACGATGTACTTCAACATGATGGATGCCCGGCACATAGCTCGCATGCGGTTGAAACGGTATTGAATACCGTATTTCATGACAGATGGATTGGTCGTCGAAGCACCAATACCATGGCCCGCACGTTCCCCGGATCTGACGTCCCCGGATTTCTGTGGGGAAAGTTGAAGGATATTTGCTATCGTGATCCACCGAAAACGCCTGACAACATGCGTCACCGCATTGTCAATGCATGTGCGAACATTACGGAAGGCGAACTACTCGCTGTTGAGAGGAATGTCGTTACACGTATTGGCAAATGCATTGAGGTTTACGGACATCATTTTGAGCATTTATTGAATTAATGTGGTATTTACAGGTAATCATGCTATAACAGCATGCGTTCTCAGAAATGATAAGTTCACAAAGGTACATGTATCATATTGGAACAACCGAAATAAAATGTTCAAACGTACCTACGTTCTGTATTTTAATTTAAAAAAACCTACCTGTTACCAACTGTTCGTCTAAAATTGTGAGCCATATGTTTGTGACTATTACACCGCCATCTGTCACAAAACGAAAAAAGTGATCGAACGAAAACATTATATTTCTTTACGTACTACACGAATTTGTAATAAAAATGGGGGTTCCTGTTTAAAAGAAACGCAGTTGATATCCGTTTGATCTATGGCAACGCCATCTAGCGGGTCAACCATAGCGCCATCTGGCTTCCCCCTACAATGTAGACAAGTTTAGTTCTTTGTAGTTTTTTCGTTTGACGCTTAATTCGTGAGTTATTTGGCCCGGTCACGATCAATGGACCACCCTGTAATATATATATATATATATATATATATATATATATATATATATATATATATATATATATATAATCTTACTGAATTCCACGAGGTATAAAAATTGAATTAACTGACACTGCATGGGGCCAGTAAATGAAGAGAATGATACCCCGTGGACCGAAAACCTATCCAACCCTTCTGCTTGTCATTCATTCCACGTCACAGTTCCCAGCTCCACAGAGGCGTCAGTCCGTGAAACGTGTTCTAATAGTCGACTGGATAACGTACTTCTCGCGAAATGCAGCGGGATCCGCTTTCTATTGTTGTTCTGACGCAAATTTCTAACATTTTACAAGTGTTCCTCTCAGCCCTTTTTGTATCTGTGCTGAGGAAGTCAGGGTACAGTGAATGGCGAAGACCACCTCCATCATTCCCCACCCCCACCTCCCCTCCCCCCTTTCCCCAAGTGGGAAGAACGACCGTGGGAGAGAGGCCATAACTCCGTATGACCTTTTATTTGTCTGGTTTTCTCGTTGTGGTCATTTCGCCAGGTGTATTTGGGAGAAAATAATATGCAGGAAGACTCTCTTTGGAAATTAACGCTATCACATGTTCAACAGTAATCATCTCTGTAATGAACATGTTCATAAAACTGTCACGCATACAAAACGAATCAGTAACGATACGCGCTCCTCTTCCTTGGATCTTCTCTCTCCCCTGCAGAACAGAATGAATATCGTCTGGAAGTCAGCAAACGCGACATGAACGTGTGTACAGTCTTCTGGATCTCGTGGACTATCAGAGCTGGGATTTATCAGGTCCTCTTTGGCCGTCTTAACATATTACTCGCGTAAAAATCAGGATGTAATTACAGCGAAGCCTTTATCATAGTTTACTGATTGCCTTCTGTTCCATGGTGGGAAGTTTACTTCCGTGAGACCGAGCGAGGCGGCGCAATGGTTAGTACACTGGAGTCGCATTCGGGAGGACGACGGTTCAAACCGCTTCCGGCCATCCTGCTTCAGATTTTCCGTGATTTCCCTAAATAGCTTCAGGCAAATGCCGGGATGGTTCCTTTGAAAGGGCACAGCCGATTTCCTTCCCCATCCGTACCTTATCCTATGGGATCGATGACCTTGCTGTTTTGCCGGCCGGTGTGGCCGAGCGGTTCTAGGCGCTTCAGTCTGGAACCGCGCGATCGCTACGGTCGCAGGTTCGAATCCTGCCTCGGGCATGGATGTGTGTGATGTCCTTAGGTTAGTTAGGTTTAAGTAGTTCTAAGTTCTAGGGGACTAATGACCTCAGATGTTAAGTCCCAAAGTGCTCAGAGCCATTTGAACCATTTTTGAACCTCGCTGTTTGATCCCTTCCCCCAACCATCCAACTTTCCTGCGGGGACGTTTTTGTTAGTTCCAAAGGTGTTTTGCACCCTATTTCTGCTGTAGCATCTCTGGTAAAAAGTCTAACCGCTTCCTCAGTAGAACTAGATTGTAGTCGACGCGGCGTTGTCCAAGGTTATATGCGTGAAACTGACCGTGGAGCTTCGAAATGTATTTCTCGCTTGAATGTTGACAAGCGGACGAACTTCGGTAATTGTCAGGAGGCCTTGTCGCCCGGGTCAAACAACCAAGCCGTTCCGAGGCGAAGGAAGGGGAGACTGAGGGTAATCTCCAATTGCCGGTAGCACGGCTGTTGTGAAATTGCCTATAGTTTCCGCCGAGTAAACTTAATCCTGTACTGCGTTAGTGTTAGGCGACCCTTTGACGTGATAACCACCCTTCTTGATCTGACGAGTTAATGTTTCAATTAGAGACTCTAGGTTGGTTCTCATCGCGTTTCTCGCAACAGTGGGCTGTACATTTTTCGTATTTCAATGCTTTAATTACAAACAGTATTAAATATTAAGGCTCAAGGGCGCCAGCAGAGCTGCAATTGAGAAGCGGCAGGTGACCATTCTGACAGTCAGCCGCAGGCGTCATTTATTGCAAGGTATGTAGTGGTAACGGAGCATAGTGGAGTGGAGACGGTAGTCCACGTGTGAGAAGCATATAACGTGACGGAGGGACGCACTCGCAGCGTAGCGCCACAACGAAATACTTTGACAATAAATAAACAAAATAAACAACAGCCACAAATATTGACTAAAGGAGAAATCTTCTCATAAATTCCCTGTGTTGATTAACTGAAAAGTGAGAGATCTACAAAACAGTTGCTGTCATGTTGACGAGCAAGAAAACGACGAAGGCGACTCGAAGCTTGCCCAAATTCGAATGCTGAAATTTATCAAGATAGGGTGTCAGTCTTTGATCGGTTTTGGTCTTGGACAAATTATATTTTGCGTGTGATGAAATTATTATTACACTTTGATTTTTTTGTGCCGTTTAATTAATCAGTACTTAAGGCAGAATATAAGAACTTAGAAATTACGACACATCACGAGTGATTATGTGTAATTGTGATTGTAGACAAAGTCGGAAATTTGTAAAGTTTTTTGAGTTGAACATTCCTCTGCTTGGAATAAATTTCAATTAATGGCATCCCCCGCCCCCCGTGTTGCTAAAGGCGGTTGCACCACAATCCACTAGTTACGTATATCGTCCACCACATGCGACTGAAGTTACTTTCAGCTGAGAGCCACATCTGCGAGGGACAAGAAGTGATAACGCAGGGGTGGGTAACTGCGTCGCCGTGGCTAGATCGACGCCAGCTCAGAGTTTAGCACAGATGAGTACAGTAGAAACCCGATATGAGGCAGCTGTCGAGAGTCATGTTTTAGCCTCACATTGTAGCACAACTGCGCTATGTCTAGAGTGTGCTGTGGAATATCAAACCACCCATAGAGAGTTTGGATAATCTCAAAATGCGGTCTATACTGTACTTTGTATTGTACAGTATCTAAATTTAAAGTATATTAGAAGTAAAACACACAAAAAACGATGTACAGTGCTTAGGTAAATGTTAGTCAATTGGCGAGCAAACAGTAACATTACTGTAGTTACGAATAAAATACTGTAATGCTATATGGTATATAAAACACTTGACGATTTTGAACATTGTTTGCAAGCTATTGTAGGTTCGTTCTTCCACTCTGTAAAGATCTCAGGTTGTGGCGGGTCATTTCGTGTATTTTCTTTTCTGCGGTTGTTTTATGTCCATCACATGCGGTAACTTAATATGATTTGGATCACTGTGTCTGTCCATCCACGTCGTCACTTTATGTATGTTATCCAACGTTTCACGTGTGTTGGGAACATCCAAGCTTGGTTTTTCATTATCCTTATCATCTGCAAGGCTACTACAGAAACGCTCATGCAGAGCGTTACATCGAATCCACAGTTATCGGTGTGGTATATCAGGCTTTCACTGTACTAGATCCAAACAGCAACTCCCTGTACGACCTATCCGCGAGAGAAATTATATGATGGCGTCAGTACAGGCTACGCATAAAGTGGTTGGACCGTTATGTGACGGATCACATTAGGATCAGCCGTAGGTGAGAAACAGGTGGCAGACAGGGGTTCGTTGGGAACTGCAATCAGTCTACAAAGGAGACTGCTTACAAATCGCTCGTGCGACCAGTCCTAGAATACTATACTAGTGTGTAGGACCGGTACCAACAAATAGGTCTAACAGGGGATGTTAAACATGTACAGAGAAGGGCAGCGCGAATGGTCACAGGGTTGTTTGACCCATAAGAGAGTGTCACAGGGATGATGAAGGTATTGAACCGACAGACAATTTGACACACACGTGAAGACAGACGCAAAATATCTCGAAAAAGCCTACTTAAAGAAGTTTCAAGAACTGGCTTTAAATGACAACTGGTATATGCAACAGCCCCCTACGTATATCTCCCGTACGGATTGTACGGACAATACTAGATTAATTAAAGCTCATTCAGAGACATTTAAACAGTCATTCTTCAAGCTCTCCTTACGTGAATGGGACGGGAAGAACCCCAGATGGGAAGTACCTTCTGCCACGCTCTTCATACTGGTTTTTAAAGTGTGGATGTAGATATAGATACAGACCATGGAGGTAGCTCGCAAGTGGTGTTCAAATCCCTGTCCGCCCACACAGATTTAGGGTTTCCGAGGTTCCCCTAAGTCGATGAAGGCTAGTACCAAAATACTACCGGTTTTCGTCCCCCATCCTTGATCTATCCCAATTTGTGCTCCCTCTCTTACTTCTTCTTCGACGTGACGTTGATGCCTTTATTTTGGTCGTATCACACGAGGCGATTTTTGTCGCTGCTACTTCAAAAGCAGTAAGTAATTTCTTCATGTCACGAAACAGTCGCTGCTACTGGCTCAACTAGCATATGTTAAAAACTAACGAAGACTGAATTTGAGCGTGTCCAATTCTAGTAGCCGAGTGTGGCGGTCTTATGACCTAGTCTCCGCTACACAGCGCTGTTGTCGCCTAGTTTGGCAGCTCAATCGCAAGTCGCTCTCTTGTTATCGGACGTAGATTTGGTTGTTTTTGGGGAAGGAGATCAGACAGCGAGGTCATCGGTCTCATCGGATTAGGGTAGGAAGTCGGCCGTACCCTTTCAAAGGAACCATCCCGGCATTCGCCTGGAGCGATTTAGGGAAATCACGGAAAACCTAAATCAGGATGGCCGGACGCGGGATTGAACCGTCGTCCTCCCGAATGCGAGTCCAGTGTCTAACCACTGCGCCACCTCGCTCGGTCGGACGTAGAGCTCGACTCTCTTTTTATTTGTTCATTGTTTTTGTGTTGTTTAGGTTTCTTTAGTGTCGTGGTGGAAAACCTAGAAGGAAATGTGTGCAACTGGCCAGGCAAGGACGTGTTGGAATTTTTTGTATATTTATCGGAAATATGCAGGACTGTGGGACGCGAATAACGCCAACTACGTGAAGGATAATGCACGGCAAAATAATGGTTGATGGTTACTTGTACAACAGAATGAATTTGGCTTGAAAATTGCCTCCGAGAGGGAAATTGAGAAAAGAAATTCAGAGTATTAACGACATATACAGAAATGGATTAAAGAAACTGAAGAAATTATTGGAAAGTGGCAAGGGAGCTGAGGACGTCTATAAACCCAAGTTATTTTGGTTCAACAAAGCTGTTTTTTTTTTAGTTATACAGCTCAAATATAGCAAGTTGCGGCCACAAACTGATCGCTACATGTTTAAGATTAGCTTTGTGCACTGTGGCGATTTGTATACCAGTCTTATTGCTCCGTGGACAAAATCTGCTCTGTGTTGCTTACACTGTTGTTAAGAGATACTGGCCGTGTAGGACTTCGATGGTGCCCGGTATGAAAGGAGGTCTGAATAAATAATGCAGAGATTTCAGGCTATCATCACTTTCGAAGTAGCGCAAGTTTGGTTTTGTATGGAATCGCACTACTCATGAGTGTGTCTTTATTCGCAGTTCAAGTAATTCATCAAACTATCCTTCAGCTAACCACACAATTTTTGTGTAGGCAAGTTGATCCTACAAAGCTAGTTCTTTCAAGTGCAACGCAGAAACATCCGCTTTTCCTTTTCGACTCATCCAATCGCGAACCCATTTTCTTTCTTTCTTTTATTTTTGTATTTTACTCAACAAATGTTTACCCAACACAGCAAAGTCGTTTCAAAACCATACGAATAAATTTGTTCCATATTATAGACGAGTAATGAGGTTTGTACGACACTAGCTACAACAAATGTTTACCCAACACAGCAAAGTCGTTTCAAAACTATACGAATAGATTTGTTCCATATTATAGACGAGGAATGAGGTTTCTACGACACTAGCTACTGTCAACTTGTACATATCAACAGCTCACATCCCTACCAGCGAGTAGCGGCTACATGAAGTGGCGACCACTGACCGCGAGTAGTAGTAGCGACAAAAATCGACCCGTGTGACTGTAACAGAAGATTTTCTTTCCCTTGGAACGAGTGGAGTTAAAATCGCCTGCGGTCATCCTAACTGAAGTTTGGTTTGGTTTAACAAAATCGTACAGTGCTAATGTCGTGATGGTTTCTCCTTCAGGGGCTTTGAACACCTGATATTACGCTTCATTCTTAATAACATTTACGTGGACGAGACGTTCCTATTAGTTAACTGGCATTAGACAATCTAGCCCGTATAGCTACATAATCAGTTTTGTTAACGCTTGTGACTTAAACGTATTCGTCATCTAAATAGTATGACCCAACAGGACGGGTCCCAAACCCGCAATCTCCGCTTTACATGGCCACGAGCCCGCAGAGGCTACATGTTAAAACTCAACTTTCCTCGCTTCCTGTTCCTTCCATCTGAATTCGATGTATCATTTTAATATCAATTTATTTTGAGTCATAAGTCTTCATGTTTTAGTGTTGCACTTGAGTTCCTCTTCAGTCATCTATGATATTCGCGTCGATCCACCAATTTTTGTCTTGCTGTGTCCGAACTGTCTGTCATTTCTCCTCTTTTCGTCTATTTACGTTCGTATGCATCGGGTGGCTATTGCAGTTACGCAGTATGGTTCAGTTCCATTAGAACAGCCTGTGTGAAATTCCGCTTCACGATCCATGAATTTTGAACAACAGCTGTGTAGAAGATCAAAGCGAACCTAACCTAACCTAACCTAACCTAACCTAACCTAAACTAACCTAACCTAACCTAACCTAAATAACATCGCTGCAGCAGACGTCCCGGCTGCGAATGTGACCGTATGTGTCTTGTTGTTGTTGTTGTTGTGGTCTTCAGTCCTGAGACTGGTTTGATGCAGCTCTCCATGCTACTCTATCCTGTGCAAGCTTCTTCATCTCCCAGTACCTACTGCAACCTACATCCTTCTGAATCTGCTTAGTGTCTTATACTCGTCGAAAAATGGCGGAGGAGCAATGAGGCAAGTCTCCGAATTCGCCCAGAATAATACTAAGAGGCAGGGTTATAGTCGCTCCTCCACAACAACGCCCCAGCCCATAAAGTGAAGATAGTGCGCAAGTGTTTGGCCAGCAAACGGATCTCAGTCCTGGCTCACCTGCCGTGATCGCCGAATTCGGCCCCAACCGACTTCTGATTGCTTCCCAAATTGAAGTTGGCAATTGAAGGACACTGTTAGATGTATTTAAGGACATCGAAGGAAGTTGTACCGCAGTACTAAACGCAACTCCAAAAAAAGGACCACGGTGACTGTTTCAAGACATTTTTCAAACGATTTGAGCTGTGTTTTGATTCAAGTGGAGACTATTTTGAATACATACAGTGATTTTTTGAACATAATCCGTTACTTTTCTTTTGCATAGACACAGTCCTAACGAAATTGGACACACTGTGTATACCAAATTATGCTGTAATAATAATTTCGTGTAGCTGACTTGCCTGGTGCAAATCCTTGAATTGGACACCACATTAGCGATTTGCGTGTCCGTAACCTAACCCAGTTATCCAACCGGTTAAAGTGGACACGTAGTTTAACGTGGAGTCCGTACCACCTGTCGTTTCTGGTGACTCCTCACATCGTTGAGAGGCGAAGGCTAGGTTAAACCGCAGAATTAAAAATCCAAAGTTCGACCGGGATTCGACCCCGCGACGTCTTGGTTTCCAGTCAAGCGCTTTACCGGTAGGCAACCAAGGCCGACAATTATGAAATACATTTCAGAGAACGATCTAAGTTTCAGTATTAATTTTTTATTACTTGATAACTAGTTTTGGTTCAAATGGCTGTGAGCACTATGGGACTTAACTTCTGAGGTCATCACTCCCCTAGAATTTAGAACTACTTAAACCTAACTAACCTAAGCACATCACACACACCTATGCCCGAGGCAGGATTCGAACCTGCGACCGTAGCGGTCGCGCGGTTCCAGACTGTAGCGCCTAAAACCGCTCGGCCACCCCGGCCTGTGATAACTAATTTTGTTGCTACACTTAGGCAATATTAATTTTCATTATTAGTTGATAGTCCGCAGCTCGTGGTTTCGCGGTAGCGTTCTCGCTTCCCGAGCACGGGGCCCGGGTTCGATTCCCGGCGGGGTGAGGGATTTTCACCTGCCCTGAGATGACTGGGCGTTGTTTTGTCATCATCATCATCATCATCATCATCATTCATCCCTATTACGGTCGGAGGAAGGCAACAGCAAACCATCTCCATTAGGACATTGCCTAGTACGGCTGTGCGGGTCTCCCTATGCCCTGCCAAGAAGCATGGGACTTCATTTCCATTTTTCCATTAGTTGATAACTAGAGGCTAAGACTAGGCTTGAAACCAGTCTTCAAGTAATTAAGAAAATTAATTTTGCGACTTTGACAGTTCTCTGGAATTCATTGCATAATTTGATAAACCATACAGTCGCTGACATCATGCCGTCCAGAATGACAGAAATCAATAAGTAGTTTACAGTTATTATATGGCGCGGTTAGATCTGCAAGAACAAATAAGAGCGACCTAGACCTGCCCTGCCGACACAACAGAACACCAACGAGTACAAACCACCTTTCCTTCTACGTGTCAAGCCTTGTAATTTTGTCCTTGCGGCTGCAGGGTTTCCGTGGCGCACAACACGAGGTATAAACAGAATGTGACGAAAATCCTTCCGATTGCCTTTGTCTCCGCGATGCCGACTGACGACGAGGTGGCAGCTGAAACACAGACGCCGACACAAGACTTCTGTACACCTCGCAGGGGAGCAGAAGAAAGGTTCCGCCCAGCAAGCCGCCAAAGGCTAATAACAATAATAGTGGTAATCGAACGCTGATGACGCAAAGAAGAAAAGAGCGTTGGAGCTGTGGCGGGGGGGGGGGGGGTCGCGGGTGGAGGAAGTAAGAAAGTACGGCGCGGCTGGCTGAATCGCGTGGGGAAGTGCGGAGGAGGGGAGTGGGGAGGGGTGTAAGACGGCAGGAAACAAAACTGTGCCACCCTGGCGGCAGCTGCCATTGTGCGGCCGCTGCTCCAAACAATCGCTTTCATTATGACGGCTCGTCAAAAGCGACGCGGCGGCGGTGGCTGCGGCGGGGGCGGCAGAATCGATGCAGAGGCACAAAGCGTCGCCACAATGGCAAACCGCGCCGCGCCAGCCGCCTGCCGCCTCTACAGCCGGATCTCTACGGCTGCGGCGACGCTTTTCTCCTACTACTCGCGGTAAGCGTGGAAGCTGGTACTGCACGCGACAGCGCAAGCCTCGATTGACGGAAGTGGATCTGCCGTAATTCCTCAGCGTCTGAGACACATAGGGGCGTTCCAAAGTCATTTTATCAAACGTCTAAGGGTGATAGATCCCGTCATGGGAAACGACTTTTGTTACAGACAAAATGTTCACTGACGCTGCCCGGCGACGCTAGACTGTCTGCAGTACGCGCCAGCCCCGGACGACGAGATTTCACCGAACTAGCAGGGTCTACTAATCATGTGTACTACATACTTCTGCTTCTTTTTCTTATGCCTTTGTCCAGCTTCGGCGCAGGGTAGGCATGGTTATTAAACCTCCGTTACTCGCGTGATGAACACGGCTACTTGTGCGGATGATATCATCCATAATATAAAATGTGTATTTGAACACTTTGAACGGTGTACGTGAGTGATTTTAGGAGCATTGTATTTAAATCCACATATAATGCGCTTACACAGTAAGGTATGCACTAGGTGATAAATATTTTTGGCAGCTGTTTGTAATAGCACCCAACTTGTCATTCTTTCTGCGAACACCTCTGTCAAGGATATTATCAAGCCTTAGACACCTGAAGTGCAACCTGAATCGGTTTTCACCCATGCATAAGTAGCATGATTAAAGTTCGTTGTCCTTTGAGTTACCCACAGCTCTGATAAACTTTTTCTAGAACTTCTCAGAGATCCACGCAGATATTACAGACCACTGAAAGCTCTGATCTCTGCAACATATGTTTGTTGAGTATTCCTTTTCCTAGAAGAGTTACCACGAACTTCATTGACGTAGACATTAGTACATGTTGCAATAAGCGGTATTATATTTTTATCCAAAAATAACTTCGTACTATCTGTGTCTGTCTTCGTTATACATCTCACGTTTTTGGGTCCAAGTAAATGTGTAACAATATTACAAGATCTTGCTCTAAACTGGTAGGACATGTACTTTCCCTCCATTTACCTATTCCATCTTTTCCTAAAGGAAATACGTCCTCTTAAATTACCTCTTCGTGTGATTCACATTTATCATTTTCTGACACTTCTTGTTCTCTTCCTGAATCATGACCACTTTCGTGTACACAGTCTTCGTTCTTTGAGTCGGCAATCTCACTCTTAGGATCTTCATCACTCAGCTCTTGGAACCATTCAGGAGCTCTGCCAAATTCTGCCCTAGGTTTTTTTTTTACCTTTGACATTTATTCCACAAACTAAAAGTACAGAGAATATTTGCTTTTATTAGGTAAGTATCCTAGGTAAAAAGCAAATTTATTGTAATTAGTTTTGATATCCCTTAAGTTACATACATGAACGATCGAACCTAGGAAAGCAGTGAAGGAACATGCACTTAATTTGTTTGACATTGTGGCAGTAGTGCTAGCGCGGATGGCCAGTGCCCTCCGGGGCATAATAACGTTTCATAAACAATTCAGCCCTGCGTAACTGAAACCCAATCACGGCTGAAGCTAAGGGATGAAGAGTTAAAGGAAAATGGAGCGAACTCAATCCAGTCCCGTCAGGTAAAATCATCTGGATGACGAGTGTCATCTGCGCGCAACGGGGGGTTTCGGCTTTGGCGCCCCCTGCCTCTCACCAACCCGTTACTACCCCCCCCCCTCGCCCCCCCACCCCCGCCCCCACATGCGCGGCGCGGGGAAGAGGGAATGTGTGTACCTCAACTGTGTCTGCGTGTAGTGTTATTCTTCTGAAAGTGAGCGAAAGGTGTCTAAACGTTTGCAAATTGTGTGACTGAGGCATGATTTGGGTACTAGCACGGTAGTCACGTAATGGGAAGGGGGAAACCGCGTGAAAATCAAATCCAAGCTGGCCAGCTTACTGACCTTCGTTGTCAATCTACCGTGCGGATTCGATCCGGGGTCAGCGCACTTGTCCATCCCGGAAGCGACGCTTTAACACGCACGGATATCCGGGCGGGTAGGTGCGCTGCATACTACCTACCCCAGCAAATTGTTAAAGTAATTTTCTTCAAGAAAATCATAAGAATGAGTGTCCCTGGGCGGCGAAAGATATTTAGAAGCTAATTAGGAACTCGACTTACCCTTTTCATACGGAGCAGATGACTATATTGTAGGCCACGCGCATTCCTTACGCACGCAGCAGTAGTTGTCACTCCAAGTCCTCAGCCGTATTATACTGTATAATAATATGCAACTAGTAGACGAATCCAAAAAGTCGGCTAACGATAACAGATCTTTAAGATTGTAGTTTTCTTGCTCAGTAAGAAACCAAAATACTTAAAGATCCAGTAATAGTGTAAGATGTGCTTAATTTTAATTGACGTTGGTGAATTCAGTCGTGAGAGAAGTAATGTAGGGCGCTCACCTATAGGGCGATAAGTTTTCTGATCGCTGCGGGAAGGAGGATGTGGGAGGGGGGAGATGTTTTGTTGTTTCTCTTCCTGTACTGACAACTCAGGGACACGCGCCACTCGTACCGCTCAGCTGCTGTGGTACAAATTCCAAACGGAAATAACTGGGATTCCTGAATGTGCATAGTAGAGACGGTCATCTTCAAATGTGGTACATATTTATAGCGAGGAATATAAAGTTAAATTAAGGCTGTTGCAATATAACGCAAAGAGTAGAAGAAAAATGGCCGGCCGTTGTGGCCGAGCGGTTCCAGGCGCTTCAGTCTGGAACCGCGCGACCTCTACGGTCGCAGGTTCGAATCCTGCCTTGGGCATAGATGTCTGTCATGTCCTTAGGTTAGTTAGGTTTAAGTAGTTCTAAGTCTAGGGGATTGATGACCTCAGATGTTAAGTCCATAGTGCTCAGAGCCATTTGAACCATTTAGAAGAAAAATGACACTGAAAACATTTATCAGGCATTTGTGACCTTGTCTCATACTGCACAACGGATTTAAATGTAAGTTCAGTAATTATTACTGTTGTTAATTTTCCGTTCACACAGGCAACACAATACATCGTCAAGCAATTACAGTGTCGCAACTTTGGGATCGCTGAGGGTGGCAGGAATCTGAAACAGGACAGTCGATACGAAGTGTTCGAATGCGATCGACTTCTGACGATAACGCATATCGCGCCTTTACCAAACCTAGCCTACTGGGAGTTCATAACATACTAATTCGTGTAGGTTACCAATTAATAATAAGTTCGGTACGTATGCGGCCCGAGGGGCTCTTGAGCAAAGAAGTTTAACGATCACTGCCGTGAACCGCGCCGCCTCTCAGGGGCGTAACCAATCAAGAAGGACGCAGCATCGCCAGAAAGTGACAGCGAACATTTTCTCTCTAACAAAAGTTTTATCACATGAGGTGATCTACACCACAAGACGTCCGATGCAAAGACTCTGAAATACCCTGTATAGAAATTGGATTAGTCGCACTGTCAGACATGTGGGCGTCTTCAGGAGACTGCATGCGGAAAATAGAAAAGCCAGCTTCGACTCCCGGTCTGGCACATGGCACAGAATAACTGGTGTGTGTGTGTGTGTGTGTGTGTGTGTGTGTGTGTGTGTGTGTGTGTGTATGAGAGAGAGAGAGAGAGAGAGAGAGAGAGAGAGAGAGAGAGAGAGTGTTCCGAACTGTCACCAAATGAACAAAATAATACGTGCATGTGAAAAGTCGGACCAGCTTAGTGATTCAGTGATAAAGATTGAAGAGTTCCTAGAAAATAGAACACACACTATCATTTTATTCGGAGAGAAATACACGTGACGATCTAGTGGATAACCTCGGAAGCTCCATAAAGCTGTTCGTGGATAATGCTCTTGTATTGAGAGAAGTCACAGCGGTAGAAAATTGTAGTAAAATTCAGGAAGACCTGCAGAGGATCGTCGTAGGTTCGAATCCTGCCTCGGGCGTGGATGTGTGTGATGCTCTTAGGTTAGTTAGGTTTAAGTAGTGCTAAGTCTAGGGGACTGATGACAGATGTTAAGTCCCATAGTGTTAGAGCCATTTGGAGAGGGTCGACGCTTGCGCGGGGACTGGGACCTGATCCTCAACATAATCAAAATATGTCACGTAATGCGGATATGTGTGCGGAAAGATCCGCTCTTGTGTAAGCGCAAGATTGCAGAGCCACCAGTAAAAGCAATCCTGTCCATTAAATATCTGGGTGCAAGGGAATCGAGCGGTTTAAAGTGGAAAGATGGCATAAATCTAATCGTAGGAAACATAAATGTAAGAATGAAATTCAATGGAGGAATCCTGAGGAAGTGTAGTCCACCAACACACTTAGTTAGTTGATTTGGTGGGGAGGGGACCAAAGAGCGAGGTTATCGGTCCCATCGGATTAGGGAAGCATGGAGAAGGAAGTCGACCGTGCCCTTTCAAAGGAACCATCCCGGAATTTGCATGAAGTGCTTTAGGGAAATCACGGAAAATCTAAATCAGGATGGCCGGGCGCGGGTTTGAACCGTTGTCCTCCAGAATGCGAGTCCAGTGTGCTAACCACTGCGCCACCTCGCTCGGTCACCCACGCAGTAAGTGACTTAACAACACTCTCGTCCGACTGTTACTTCAGTAATTGCTAGTCAGTCTAGGAACCTTACCAGATAAGTTTGATAGAGGAAGTAGAGCAGATGAAAAAAGGAGTTCGACGCAGTCCGCAGCTAACTCCGCTCTTATGTCTAATTCTTCATCTCAGAATAGCACTTGCACCCTACGTCAACAATCATTTGTTGGATTTATTCCAGTCTCTGCCTGCCCCCACAGTTTTTACCCTGGGTTTTCTGTATGCCAGTAGTCTTTTCGTAGTCAAGAACACCCTGTTTGCCTGTGCTAATCTGCCCTTTTTGTCCTCCTTACTTCGTCCTTAATAAGGAATTTTGTTTCCAAAGCATCAGAATTCCTTAACTTCGTCTGCTTCGTGGGCACCAGTTTTGATTATAAGTTGTTGCTTATCTCATTTCTGCTGCTCGTTACTATCGTCTTTCTTCACTCTGAAATTCATTTTCTGTACTCACTACATAGTTCATTTATTCAGCTTGTGCTGTAATTCTACACTTCACATCCAGTGAGGATAGCAATGTCATTAGCGAATCATATCATTGATATGTTTTCACCATGAACTTTAATCCCACTCTTGTACGATCCTTTTATTTCCTGCCCAAAAGAAGTCTGCTAGTATCAAACAAAGGCCATGTTTTCAACAGAATTGGGAAGAAAGGAACAGTTAAGGAGATACTGACAAGAAGAAGGTACAGGATGATAGGAAATGTGTTAAGACACGAGGGAAAACTTCTGTGGTACTAGAAGAAGCTGCAGACCGTAAAAACTGTTGACTGAAAGAATAAAAAAAAAAGTTGACGTAGGTTCCAAGTGCTAGTCTGGGATGAAGAATTTGGCATGAGAGGCGAATTCGCGGCGGACTGCTTCGAACCAGACAGAAGACTGGAACGCGCTACTCCTCTTTCATAATGCCTATTTTCTCTATGAATCTTCTACGTATAGCTTGAACAGCAGGAGTGAAGGGCTGCATCCGTGTTTTACACCCGTTTAAATTCGATGAGTTGTTTTACGTCCTAAAGCCTTACTGTTCCCTCTTCGTTTGGAACATATTTCATATTACCGTATAGTTTACTTCTAGATTTGTTAGAATTTCGAACATGTTGCGCCCTTTTAATTGTCGAACGCCTTTTTATGTTGACAATTCCCACGACGTATAAGGGGCGTTGCTGCAGCGTATATGCAACATACCGCGATTGCGATGCGGGTATATAAGCACCGACATGTAGGCGACGGATTAGTGTGGCATTCGTGTCTTTCCGACGTGCATGTGGTAAATGCGGAAAGGTGAATTATGACACGTTATTACCAAGTAAGACTAACGTGCTGTTGTTCTTTTTTTATCTGCCGAATGACAAACACCTGTAGACAGTCATCGCAGAATGAAGAATGGGCGTGGCGCATCGTGTCTGTCGAAAACCACCTTTGCGGAATAGTGCGGCAAGGGATCTGCTGCTGCTTCATAACAGCGCAAGTCGCCACGTCGCAAATGATGTAACATAGAAGTTATACCAACTCAAGTGGGAGACACTAAGCACCCGCTCTATAATCTTAATCTCTATCCATGCGATTATAACGCCTTCGGTCCGTTAAAAAAGACATTGAAGAGTCGAAGATTCCTGTCGGACGAGAACATCTAGTAGGCAGTTGAGGACTTCTGTACAGCCTTCGAAAGGAAACTTTTTGACCGCCTCTTATACCGTGATTTTTCTTAATTCTTCCTTCCATTATCAATCGCAACTTCAAAACTGCATCTCTGGTGTCTTTACCTTCCTTCAAGCCAAACTTATCGTTATCTGACAGCTCCTTTATTTTCTTCTCCATCCTTCTGTTTGTTATTCTTGTCAGCTACTTTGATACACGAGACGTTAAGGTTACTGGGCGATAGTTCTCACAGTTATCTGCCCGTGCTATCTTCGGGATTGTTTGCCCCTGTTTTTCAGAAAGTCTGAATGTATGTATCCACTCTTACAGATTCTGCAAACCAGCTTGAATAGTTATGAGGTTGCCACCTTCCCAAATGATTTTAGAAATTCCAACTGGATATTTTCTATTCCTTCTGCCTTATTTGTTCGCAACTCTTCCACAGCTCTGTCAAACTCCCTCCTCTCTGTTATTGGACCCCCTTGACTTCCATATCGACTCCAGTTTGTTCTTCTATCACGTCATCAGACAAATCCCCCGCCTCGTAGAGGCCTTCAGCATACTCTTGCCACATATTCTCTTGTATCTTTGAGTTTATCATTGGAATTTCCTTTGAATTATTAATGTTGATGCCTTTGCTTTTAATTCTACCGAAGCTTGTTTTTCTGTTTATTCGATGGCCATTTCTTTTTCGAATTCTTCACGTTTCTCATTCAGCCGTTCCGTCTTGACTTCCCTTCTAGTTACTTCGCTCCTAATTGCTGTATTCTTCTATTTTCGTGACAAGTTTTGTGCTTTCTTTTTTCGTCGATGAGTTGAGGAATTTCTTATGTTAACCCAAGGCATCTTCGTGGCTATCTTCCTGGTATCTATGTTTGACGGTCCAAATTCTGTAGTAGCTCTTTTTAGAGATGCCCATTGTCTTCAACTGAGCTTCCTACTGTCGTGTTCATTGTCGCAGTGTCTGCAGCCTTAGAGAATTTCGAACACATCTAATCATAGGAATGTACTTCAGTAGACCTCTTCTTTCCACATTGATTTTTCCGGATGATTCTCTTAAAACGTCCGTCTACTCTTCATTCTAGTCTATATCTGTCTCGCGTACGCCTTACAGTCCAGTATCTGAATCGGAATCTCTGTCTGGCCATGATGTATTCCAGATGGAATCATCACATGTCTCCTGGCCTTTTGCAGTCGTACCTCTTCCTCTTGCGGTTTTTGAAAAGTGTATTCGGTATTACTTGCCGAAACTTATTGCAGAACTTAGTCTTTCTCCTATTTCATTGCTACTAACGAGCCCATATTCTCCTGTCGACCTTCTGTTCCTTCCCCTACTACCGCATTCCAATCCCTCATGATTATTAGATTATCATTTCCTTTTACAGAGTGGAATACTAGTTTAATATCCTCATACATTATTTTCATCTTCTGCTTGTGACGTTGACATGTATACCTGAAGTATTGTTGTAGTTGGTTTACTAGCGATTCTGATGGTAAGAGCCCCATCACTGAAAAGTCCACATAACTCACTTTCTGCCCTACTTTTCTATGTATAACTGTGGCTACTCCCGTTATCTGCTGTTGATGTTAGCCAATATTCGTCTAACCAAATTTCCTTACCATTTTTCCCATTTGACTTAAGCCACCTCTCACTATATCTAGATTGAGCCTTAGCATTTCTCTTCTTAGATATTGTAGCGTCCATACCACGTTCAAACTTCTGGCTTTTCACGCTTCAATTCTTAGAATGTTACCCTTTCCTTCCAAGGACAAGACAGTGGCTGGAAACAACTTGCTACAGAGAATATGCAGGAAATGTACAGCTTACTTCGTCGCTTAACACGGAAAACAGTCGCACATTTTATCCGACGATGACTGCACTCATCAGAGAAGATACTGTAGCCCGCCACATAATCTTTAAACTTGGCTGAAAACCATAGCTGTGTATTTTACTGCATTATCGTTCTTAAATATTGCATCCTCATCGGGGACTATCGTCTGCATTGACTGGTATCAGTGATTCACTTTGATTACGTGCTCAAGCCGTCTGTAAGAGCGAATTAGATGGTGGAGTCAGTAACGTATTGGACTCGTGTTCCAGAGGTACTAGCATCCCGTCGTGCCACCATGATCTGGATTTGGTGTTGTTACCCTAAATCACTTCAGGCGGATGCCTAGATTCCCCTAAAAGGCCACTGGTGATTCCTGTGCATGTCGTTGCTCAGTCTAGTTTGTGCTTCGATGAAACGGGGTTCAAATCCCGTCCGGTAACCTAAATTTAGAGCTTTCATGTTTTCCCTTAGTCGGGTAGTGGGATGGTTTCTTTGGAAGGACACGACCGATTTCCTTCTCTTTCCTCCCCCCCCCCCCCCCAAAAAAAAAAAATCCCCCAAACCCCAATTTGAGCTTGTGACCCGTCATTGACGACCTCAACGTCCACAGGATATTACATCATGATCTTTATTTCTTCCTTCGGCAGTACGAATGCTAATGGCAATGTCATTGCGAGAGTCAACGAAGTGATTTGCGGCTGTGGCAAAGTGTATATAGGCGAAACTGGAAGGACAGTAAAAGAACGTATTAAAGAGCACCAACAGTTGCGGACGGGATGTCGTTCGGTGTGCTGGCCAAGGACTGCAACATTTATGAGAAGAAAGTCCGAGAAGAGGTTGAAATTCCTAAGAAATTCCCTGGGACTAACTCATATTCCGGAGTCAAGAAATCACCTCGAATGACGGAGTCAAATATCTATCTAAGGGTAACTCTAGATAATAAATCACTCTTCAAGTCTCATATTCAGGACAAGAGGATAAAGTTAGCCTATTACATTTACTGCACCAACTTTACCCCATATTGTCCATGCTAATTTACGCAATGAGAAGCTTAAGTTATACAAGGTAATGCTCCTACCTGCTATATTATACGGGTGTTCAATGTATGGATATACCAGCCCAAACCTCAAACCAATACAAGCGATCCAGAACAGATTCTTCGGCGCTCCAACATGGGCCCGAATACGCGACTTATATGTGGGACAAATGTTTGTGAGTTCATAAGGGACCTAACTGCAGAGGTCATCTGTCCCAAGACTTACACACTACTTAAACTAACTTTGTGCAAAGAATAACACACACACACACACACACACACACACACACACACACACCCATGCTCGAGAGAGGACTCGAACCTCTGGCGAGAGGTTCCGCGCAATTCATGACATGATGCCTCTAAACGCGCGGCATGTGGGACACACCATGCCAATGAACCAAGAACAAATCAAAAAATTTACATGGAAACTTCTGGAAAAATAGACGTCCTAAGGCCGACTACAAGACACCTCTATCCACAGAGTCCGTAGTTACTGAACGATGGCACCGGATAGAGTGCCTCTTGAAAGGCTGGAAGCATCCCAATAACAATTAAAACGTACGGTCATCACCACCGTAAGGCCTGTGGACCAAGATCCGAAGGCCCTACTTAAGATTCAGTAAAGTCAAAATAAAATGATACACGTTCCTCAACCCTGAAGTCCAGCCACGAGGGTACTAACTTCAGAGACACGAAACAAACCACACACACACACAGCGTAAACATTTAAAAAACGCGAGGAATACAAACAATCTCCAGGAAGCCACCTCTTACAATATGAGAATGATACACTACTGGCCATTAAAATTGCCGCACCACGATGATGACGTGCTACAGACACGAAATTTAACCGACACGAAGACGATGCTGTGATGTGCAAGTGATCAGCTTTTCAGAGCATTCACACAGGGTTGGCGCCGGTGGCGACACCTACAACGTGCTGACATGAGGAAAGTTTCCAACCGATTTCTCATACACAAACAGCAGTTGACCGGCGTTGTCTGGTGGAACGTTGTTGTGATGCCTCGTGTGAGGAGGAGAAATGCGTACCGTCACGTTTCCGACTTTGATAAAGGTCGGATTGTAGCCCATCGCGACTGCGGTTTATCGTATCGCGACATTGCTGCTCGCGTTGGTCGAGATACAATGACTGTCAGCAGAATATGGAATCGGTGGGATCGGGAGGGTAATACGGAACGCCGTGCTGGATCCCAACGGCCTCGTATTACCAGCAGTCGAGATGACAGGCATCTTATCCGCATGGCTGTAACGGGTCGTGCAGCCACGTCTCGATCCCTGAGTCAACAGATGAGGACGTTTACAAGACAACAACCATCTGCATGAACAGTTTGACGACGTTTGCAGCAGCATGGACTATCAGCTAAGAGACCATGGCTGCGGTTACCCTTGACGCTGCATCACAGACAGGAGCGCCTGCAATGGTGTACTCAACGACGAATCTGGGTGCACAAATGGCAAAACGTCATTTTTTCGGATGAATCCAGGTTCTGTTTACAGCATCATGATGGTCGCATCCGTGTTTGGCGACATCGCGGTGAACGCACATTGGAAGCGTGTATTCGTCATCGCCACACTGGCGCATCACACAGCGTGATGGTATGGGGTGCCATTGGTTACACGTCTCGGTCACTTCTTGTTCGGATTGACGGCACTTGAACAGTGGACGTTACATTTCAGATGTGTTACGACCCGTGGCTCTACCCTTCATTCGATCCCTGCGAAACCCTAAATTTCAGCTGGATAATGCACGACCGGATGTTGCACGTCCTGTACGTGCCTTTCTGGATACAGAAAATGTTCGACTGCTGCCCTGGCTGGCACATTCTCCAGATCTATCACCAATTGAAAACGTCTGGTCAATGGTGGCCGAGCAACTGTTCGTCACAATACGCCAGTCACTACTCTTGATGAACTGTGGTATCGTGTTGAAGCTGCATGGGCAGCTGTACCTGTACACGCCATCCAAGCTCTGTTTGACTCAATGCTCAGGCGTATCAAGGCCGTTTTTACGGCCAGGGGTGGTTGTTCTGGGTACTGATTTCTCAGGATCTATGCACCCAAATTGCGTGAAAATGTAATCACATGTCAGTTCTAGTATAATATATTTGTCCAACGAACACCTGTTTATCATCTGCACTTCTTCTTGGTGTAGCAGTTTTAATGGCCAGTAGTGTATTTTGATGAACATTTCCCCCTTACTTTCTCTGCCTGTTTCGCTGCGTCTCCATGGACGATAGCCCACCACTAATAGCCGGAAAAATTTCACTTAGTAAACCCCACTTATTCAGAACAAGCGCAGGAAAAATTCTCTTCTATAAGTGTACGCGACACTGGTGTTCGACAGTGTTCAGTCAACCGGTGACACCGGAAGGTCCTGAAGAAGATGACATCTGAGAGGTCGAAATGTCGATTGTGGAAGAAGTAATTGAATACAAATGTGACGCGGCCTAACAACATAGAAGATTTTACCTTCTATGACAACGGCCACGGAAAGTCTGCACACTTCATAGAACATTGCCACCTGGAGCATCAGTAGCTCATCCGTCTCTAATCAGCGTGATGTTGACGGGACGGTAATCCTTAATCTATCTTATTTCCAATAACTAATTTTCAATCTTGACAATACAAACCAAGTAGTTGTCAGTAAAATTTCTTTCTTCGTTCTCCTTGCATAAGGACGCCCTGGTAAGGCAAGCCATTTGAAACACAAATAGGCGTACCGTAGTACATTTAACGAGCTGTCATACCTTCATTTCTTCAGTAGTTTATCTTCTTATATTGTTGGTTTTTAATGCCTGCAACTTTGCCACAAATATTTCACTTCTGCGGCCACCGACAGACTGTTTCTGCAGAATCAATTTATTCACCGCGTGCTCTAAGTAGCTGTGTGTTGGATGAACTACTCCTTAGTCAGCTTCAGTGATATGTGACTCCAATCAGCTAAAAGAGGAATTTTAGACTTCCTGTAGCTGATGCACATCGCCTCATAGTCGCTTCATTAAGCAGCAGGAGAGGGGCGTTGTAAAAAATGGTGCAGATAAAAGTCGACCATATGCATTCGTTGAAATTTTTGGTAGTTTCTTCGTTTCTTAGGATGATTTAAGACCAGTTGTAGCCACGTATTACATAATTAACTGTTAGCTAAGTACTAGGCAGATAATATTGCTCATACTTTTTGAGTGAAATGATCCTTATTTGCTCCAAAACACTTTTCACTAAAAGTCATGACCGGTTTCGCGTCAATTGAAAATGCATCCTCAGGTGATCTGAACAAAATTAATAAGGAACTTTTTTATACTAAAAATTCTTAACAGTGACCTGAATAAAACTTGATGTATAGAAATACTTGAAAGTCCTCACAGATTTTCTTTAACACGTTTTAGCGGAAAGATAACTGCCTTGGAGCCACTCCCCATGATTCACATCAGGTTATGAACAAACAGAGTGGTAAAAGCGGTGGTCCATAGTTAAAATGAAGAGGATAACAGAACCTACGGAAATAAAGGCCAAACAAAGCTGTAAACTAGTAACGCACACTGACAGTTTCATTATGAATCCAATAAACGAGAAGGGCCTTACTGTGCTACGAACACGAAGGTGGTTGAGCAGCAGCAGACAGAGGCGACGATAACAAAACCATCGCTTTAGAAGGCGTGAAGGCTGGGGGACGGCTGTACATGTTCTAAACTGCTTTAAAAAACTAGGTAAAATGACCGAGTCCCATTTATAAAAATACTGGAAACGGACAATTAAAATGTAAAATATTAATAAAGCCCGAGTGGTATTGCTATATTTTACTGTATTGCACTTTTTAGTATCATTTCATTGTTATACCACTGTTAAGAATTCTTTGTAAAAAAAAAAAAGCTTTTCCTTATTAATTTTGTACATATAACCTGAGGATGCGTCTTCAGTTGGCGCGAAACCGGTCGTGACTTTTAATAAAAAGTATTTTACATCAGGGCGGATCATGTGGAAATTTGGCTGCGATCGCCAGCAATTTAAAATAGCATTTCTCGGATTGCTACAGAGATGATTTTGATTATAATGATTGTAAAAAAAAAATATTTTTGCATGTTGTGCAGTATAGTGAGTCGTGTGTAAAATCTCTGCGGAATAGTTTCATTTATACATATTTGAAAATAGTCCTGTTATATTTGCCTTGTTTACATTGATAAATTGAAATACGATACCAAAATCAGTGTGGTACGTATTACTCGAAGAATTTATATGAAAAAGCTTTTGCGCAAAATGGGTGTTGCACTACTTACGAAAATTAAATGTGAATACTGTTTTCTTAGTGATTTTGTGGTAGCTTTAAATTTAACCCATCTTATTTTGTGCACAAATTTGTCACTATGAATGACACGTGATTTAACTTCTTAATGCCAGAAACGCAACCTCAGTCACGGTGGTGGGTGTAAACCGGTGGTTCTCAAACAGAAAAAGTAAAATGTATTTTGCCTGCCGCAGAGATTGCAACTAATGGTTGCTGTAATGCCAGAGTGATTCACCTTAGTGATTAACAAAATTGTCCAATACTATCCGAGACGTTTGGATCGACTGGATAAAAAATACGGCGAAGAGACGTGGAATAATAAAGGGATCATTTTCGTTCTGGAAAATTCACATTCCTTCTAAGGTACTTAGCCAAGAAGGATTTGAAATGCGAGTCAATGGAATATCCACCAGATTCTCCCTATTTGGCACATTGTGACTTCCAGATTTCTCAAATTTTAAGAAAATTACATCATGGGAACGATTTGAGTCTAATTTAATAGGTAATGGCAGAAATAGGCTGGTATTTTCCAGTGCTTTTTGACCTGTCAGATAAACAAATTTTCTCCTTGCCATCGTGCTGAGCTAATATCCTACACAACATGTTTCATCATCGTCATCATCATAACAAAAATTGCAGCGCTCAATAATCATTTATTACTTCAACTAGCGCTGTATTGTATTTGTTACCTATAGATTACCTCAGCTTGGGATTAATGACCTCAGCAGTTGAGTCCCATAGTGCTCAGAGCCATACCTCAGCTTGAGTTCAAAGTATTTTATGTATCGGATGTAAATAATAACGTAGTTATTGAATATTCGTGGCAAATTTAGGCTGTATACCGGGAGGCACATTCCTAAAAACTTGGCCTATTTTGAGCTACGGTTTCACCATCTGAATAAGCCGAGAACGTCCCATGTCCCATTTTACAACTGTACGTTAAATGATGCAGCTCAGTGTGTTATATCTCTTACGATGTCGGTGTGCAGGTGATGTGATAACCATGTTGTTGTTGTAGTTTTCAGCCCGAAGACCGGTTTGATGCAGCTCTTCACGCTAGTGTATCCTGGAGTAGCCTGTTTTATCTCTGCA
The DNA here is from genome assembly GCF_023898315.1 of Schistocerca nitens. NCBI lineage: Eukaryota > Metazoa > Arthropoda > Insecta > Orthoptera > Acrididae > Schistocerca > Schistocerca nitens. The sequence goes on from NC_064622.1 coordinate 188,616,246, forward strand.
TAGCTACTGCAATCTACATTCATCTGAACCTGTTCACCGTATTTATACCTTGGTCTCCCTTTACAATTTTTACCCCTCCCTCCTCTCATTACCAAATGGACGATTCTTTAATGGCTCAGGATGTGTCCTGTCAACGGATACATCCCTTTAGTCAAGCTAGGCAAAAAAAAAAAATCCTCAATTTTCTTAAGTACCTCCTCATTAGTTATTCAATATATCCCTCCAATTTTCAGGATTCTTCTGTAGCATCTTCTTGTTTGAGCTGCGTTAACGTCTGCGTTTTACTTCTGTACATAGGTACATGCCAGACATTTACAGTCTGTTGCGTAGGATCGTGATCTGGTTAATTAGTAGAAAAATGTAGTTGGCAACAAATTAAAACATGTGGACATACATCATATATGAAACAAAGAAAAATGAAGTTACAAATAATAATACATCCGATCACCCGCAGCGTCGGTAAATGCAGGGTATCGCCGAGGCATGCTTGAAACGTAGTTTCCACGTATTTACGTGAAAGAGACCTCCAAATTCGTCGAATTTGCGTTGACAGCCATTTCAAAGTGGATTTTGCTTGCGCTTGACGTAATATTAAAAATGGCTTAGCTCCGAAAAAATGTTAATAATCATTTTTTTTCCACTTTCAGAGTCACTTTACCGATTGAACCATGAATTTCAAAATCATCCACGTTTTTAAGCAATTTACAGCTGTTACCAAATTTTGTACAAGTGACTTTGATTTCCCCGTATATTTCGAAGCCGCGACATGTCTCATTTTCAGACCTTGGGGACCGCTACGGAGAAACTCTGCCTCAAAACGCGATGCGTAGCTGCACATGTGTCTCTTCTTCTGTATCTCCCTGAAGAATTCAGAGTAAACTAATGCTTTATGGCCACCGTATGCAGAATAAAGGTTCCGTCTATTGGGTTGTGAAAGAACTAAGGCAATACCTTTTACAATCTGTGTGTAATACCCACCACGTTCTTACATAAGACTGTACCTTCAGAAAAGACACTTAAATTATATTTGGTGTTAACGAATCTTGCTTTACAGACAGAAACTCGGCTGTTGCCAGTAATTTTGCTGGTGGTAGCACTAACGCAGCAAAAATGGGTGACACTGGACTCGCATTCGGGAGGACGACGGTTCAATCCCGTCTCCAGCCACCCTGATTTAGGTTTTCCGTGATTTCCCTAAATCGTTTCAGGCAAATGCCGGGATGGTTCATTTGAAAGGGCACGGCCGATTTCCTTCCCCATCCTTCCCTAACCCGAGCTTGCGCTCCGTCTCTAATGACCTCGTTGTCGACGGGACGTTAAACAACACTGACCTAACCAAAAATGGGTGCTCTGTTCCTTTGCTCTAGCGTACTGTCGTTGGAATAAGTACAAAGGAAAAGATAGGATAGCGAGTGATACATGTCGAGTAATTAAAATAACTCGTAGTTGCGCAGTTCCATACTTCCTCTCCATTGACCTATTTTTCTGATTTGTAATTTTAGTTGTTTGTGAAGTTAATGTTTAAAGTGCTGTGGCAGCGCCCTCGTTTTTAAATTTTTGAGTGTTCTGCTGCTGCAGTTTCTCCATTTTCATAGTAATTTCATACTAATTCTAGTGCGGGTAGCTGCAGAGTGTAGTTAAAAACTTACTGCCGTAGTCACTGTAAAGGGTGTGTCAGAAAATAACGTAAGTATTTCGGGAGCTGATATATGAAATATTTGGAATTAAAATGTTCATACAAACAAGTTTCTAGTAGATGTCATGTTGATAATAAAGAGGAAACACACAGCTTAGTGAATCGATTTATTGATACAAACAACGCGGACATTTTACAGCCGCTTAGATTAACATGTGAGAATACAGCCACGGTATTCAAACAAACGCGTTTCAATGAAGAAAGGAACAATCTTGGTTCCAAGGTTGTAATTATTATTTATTTATCAATGACGCGTTTTGCTTGATTCAGCCATCTTCAGATCGGCCAACACAAAAAAATTACATTTCGTTAGAAGTGGCATGACCCCATTTTGCAAAACTGGAATCACTAGCAAGAAATTGTAACATGACTTACTGATATTAGATGTTGTTAAGCACGTAAGCGTATAGGACGTCCCAGTAAATAATTGCCTTTGTTAGATATTCGGAAACATTTCACAATGTCCTGTAAATAAGTAGAACGGAATATAACCGAAAAATAGTCGCACTCGGTGACCGGAATTTTCATAAAAATTTATATTACACCACCACGAAAATAGGAGAAGAAAAGAAAAACAGGGAAAACAACCGATTACCGACGTAGCCCGATGAATGCTAAATTTCTTGCTAGTAACTTCAATTTTTCAAAATGGGGACCTGCCACATCTAATGAAATATAAATTTTTGTGTAGGCAAATCTGAAGATGCCTGAATAAGGCGAAACGCGTCATTGGTAAATAAATAATAATTACAACCCCGCAACTAACACTTTGTTTCTTCGTCATATATTACCGCTTGCTGTACCATCCCTTCCATGAACTGGAATAAGTTTTAAACGCGTTTCAGTTATCTCCACTACATGCACACGTCAGTGAGAATGCCTTGCGCAAAATGGGAACTGCATTCTCAGAATGTCTTTCCATTATCTGAACGGCTGATTCGTGTATTGTGTCTGTATTTTTTTTTTCTATGTGGGGTTCGTATATTTATTCAGTTTCACGTACAAAAAACTGCTACAATAAGGTCCACTTACGTTGGTGATAAAGAACATAACTGCTGTAACCGATCAGGGAAAGTTTGATTTATGTACTGTGTGACTAACACCAAAATGTGCAAATAGTCATTCTCAAATAATAGACATGTTGCCAAAGTAACATCTTCAAACCGTATCAAAAGATCTATGACGGACTGCAAATTATGTCGATTCGAAGCTTGTAATAGAAATGGTGTACCTCGGGAACGCAGCAGCAGAGCAAAGCTCAACGTCGGCGCATCATGCGTTCTCAAGAGGCTTATTTGCGGCATGTAAGAACAATTGAGATCGTGTACATACATTCATTTGCGCAAACTCTCCCGTCCGCACAAAGCACCGAAACGAATTTTAAGAGCAGAGATAGATAAATGTAGAGTACAGAGAATTAGTTGCATTTCTTAAGCGAAGTTGCTTTGCCGGCTGTGCACGTGGTGCTTGTGAGAAGGCCGCGCTCCTGCCATCTGTAGGCAGCGTCGCCAACTAACAAGCGTCTTCCCGCAGTTGGTGCATGCACGGAGATCTTGACTGGAACATTATGCGAAAAGTAGTACAGATGCCACACAAAAACATGGTGGGCTTGAAGTGAAGTGTGATGGTCTCTATATATGTGACGGAAAGCGTAATGTTTCAGGAAGTGTAGACATGAAAGGGACTGTGCGGTTAAACGTTTCTGCCTTATGAGATGCTTAATTATCTCCTCTCACTGTATTAACTTTCAAAACTAAAAAAAAGTTACCATATTGTAATTTTACAGAAGTATTCCTCGAAAAATCATCGCTGAGGGCTATAAAAATGTATACGAAAAAAAAAACGCTAGTACGCTAATGGTATGCTTCGAGCATATAAGACGTGGATAATGCTTTGGACGGAGAAACTCTCATGCAAAAGAGAAAATTTGAGTCTACTAGAGAAACAAAGTTATTTTAGCTCCTTGTATTAACGAACTGGAACTTGAAAAAGGTGTAAGGCAGATAAGTGCCTGCCTCCTACTGTTTACAAATTGTATCAAGAGGATGTGATAAAGAGCGGTTTGATAAAAATAAAGGGATGCAAACTAAACATAAGACATGATAGAATTTGAAGTTTGGTCCTGTTAAAAGAACTTCAGGAAATGGTTGTGTAGTGAAAAATGATATTTATGCATATTTAGGGACGGAAAAAATCAGAAAATAGTTTGGTCCTGTTAAAAGAACTTCAGGAAATGGTTGTGTAGTGAAAAATGATATTTATGCATATTTAGGGACGGAAAAAATCAGAAAATTATGTCTAATGGAGAAAACCTAGAATATTCTCAAAATATTGCAGAAAATTGTCCACTGATGGAGGAGGGGAACAGGAAGGAAGCTTTCGGTATGGGAACATGTAACTTTAAAACCAGGCAAAGCACAGCTGAAATTCTCGACAGTTGATAAAATGTCCTGCGCTCAGGTTGCGACCCGTGTCGCATTCTTAAAATGCATCATAAGGTGAGGTATATAATTCAATGTAGTGTACAGGAAAAACATTGTAGCCAAGTCACAACGGCCGTGTTATCTCCCTGAGCAGTCAACGAATAAGGTGGTTGTTCTGGCCCCGTCATTTTAATTTGGACCACCGCTTTACAGCGAGTTACTTCCTTTTATTGCTTTGATGATGAACGATGAGACTAGGTTATAATTGATTTCCTGTGTACTACAACGATTTAAAACAAAGTATCACATGATGATGCATTTTAAGAATGTGATACCGCTGTCATCTTTCAATAAAAAGACTTCAACAGCCTGAGCGGAAGACTTTTTATTCAACATTTCGATATGTGGATGTGGTGAAGAATGCAAGGGATGGAATGGGTCAGCAAATTGAGAAATGAGTGAGAACTAAGAAGAGTATAAGATACCAGGCAGTTATTGGCTGAAATAAAAACTGGTGGGGTAATTCTAAGGGAAAAAAGAATCATAAAACGGGAAGTGCAGGAAGGCAGATTAATTTTCTGCATATACAGCGAAAGTAAAAAAAATGGCGATGAATGATATTGATCACATTTACTCATCAAATTTTTACTGTCAGCATTCAGCAGAACTGCAAGGAGCCAGTAGCCTGTCTAGATAGTGAAAAATACCAAAGCTACTGAGATAACCTTCGCAAGTTATTCACATGCCACTTAGGAAGTTTCAGATCCTGTAAGAATATTGATATTGCAACATTTTAATTTTCAGAATATCTAAAAGTATTTTTTCATAGTGTAGTGATGCTATTTTATGACACGTGGTGTTTCGATTTCTCGCTTTCCTGAGGAATTATATTACGAGGTTGGACAGCAAGCATATTTTTCTCCTATCAGATCTTCTGCTACCATATAACTTTTCTTGGATAACCAGCCGAATCAGATAGTGAATGTACTTTCTTGCGATGAGCTCGATTTGCAGCTGATTTATAGTCATATTGCACTGGAATAAAAACTACTTGTTGTACATACAGAGTTTTTAAAAATTCGCGACGAGTCAGAGAAGTGCAAGATAATCTCTGTATTTAGAACGGCAAATATTTGCAATAAATGCCTTCATTTTGTCCGTGTTTCTGCACTTACTAGTAACGGTACGTCCTCATCATCCACTGCTGGATATAGGTCTCTTCCAGACTTCTCTTATGTGAGCCATGTCGTCAGAACTATCTGCTGTTTGAATTTGTTTACTCGTTCTGTTTGCCATTTATTTATGCGATTTATTTCGTGTACACAACTGCGCGGTAGACTTTGCATTCAGCGATAACACAGACCATACTTAAAATATTTAAGACGAACTTTCTTTAAGATCTTAGACATTGTTCCTAATGATGCTGGCTGTGCTAATTTTCTGCAACAGCTCGATGTCGCTCGTCGTGATACGAAAATTTTTCGTTTACTCGTATGCTGTAGATTTAATGCTGACTTTCAGCTGCAGCTTCGAAGTTCTTGCATAATTGTATTTCGTAAACCAGTCACTCACGTACTGAAAGAAATAGGTTACAGAGCAAAGAATACTGAATGAACTTTTTCCTGTCCTCTAAACCAACACTGATCTCGTCAGCCTCCGCCAGTTATCTAGATTCTGTGTCCTATATGATGAGTGTGTGCCGTGCTTGTTTACCTGCTGCGCATGTAGCAGCCACATTGTCGAACAATACAAATTTTTGTTGGTACTGTTTTTCTCAGTCGTAACTCGTAACGTACCACATTCTCACACAAGTCAACTTTTCCAATATGTTTATGTAATTAATCAACAAGGAGATTTATACAGATCTTACGAAACCTGCAAAATTGTCGTTTTCGAATACGCGCGCTACGGCGATGGAAAAAAAAGACGCTGTTTGCCAACGAATCATCGTTATGGCAATGAGAGCTACTGACGGACACAAACGAATTATTTTATATACGTAAAACGGTTTATTGGATGTAAAGCAAATTACGATATTAGATTGGAACATTATCCCGCTCGCTGTTCGTAGCGTTGCGTAATTCCATCGGATGTACGGGAGGGCAAGCATTAATTATTTCGTGCGTGGAGCGTAGGCGTGGCATAGCACACGCTGTACCGCCACGGAAGTGAGCACGCGCGCCATCTGTGATCTCACCGCGGAACTACCAACTCTGGCGCTTCGCACCGGATACCGCAGAATCCTTTGTCCGCCGAGCGAGGCAGCAAATGGCTGAAAATTACTCAAACGGAAAAACGGTGAACCATTTTTTTTTTCTGGCAGAGAGAGGAAAAAAAGACGAAAGTATTTTAACTCAGCCTAATTTTTTTCCGTATTTTCATTAAGCTACAACGCGCATTGTAAAAGGAAACTTTCAGTTCATTTTTACTTATTATTTAATAAATCTCTCATAATAAAAAAAAGGCACCTCCGTGGAAAAAGGACTTAGTTTCCCGGTGGCTGTCCCTAATTACAGTAAATCCAATTGCTAAATTTTGCTAATTAGACGCTGAATGGGGACTGTGAAATTACACTGAATAATTTAGAGTTTCGCGTTTAATGGGTAGCTGACTGACGTCCACAGGAATCGGACTTTTGCAAAAATTTCTCATTTTATTAACAGTTTTGCACATTTTACGGATCTCGCAGTGTTGTGTGCAGCGTGCTTTATCCTATTACGCTAAAGAATCGCTTAAATTTACTCTGGGCGTTCCGCGAGATTAACTGCATTCATCAACGTACGCAATATGCTGCAAATTCTTAAATTCAAGCCACTTTTCCTCTCTAATTTTCGTTACAATCTCTTGGTTATGCCATGCTTATGCCTTGAGCATCGTTGGACATACTTATTTTTCAGCCGTGTTAGGAAGCAGATAATTCGAATAGATAATGGTTCAATTGCCGTGCGTTCTGGCTTAGAAATTAAGTCTAATAGGAACGATGCGATCCATTATCAAGGATACTGGGTCCCAGTTTGAAGTACTGTTGAAATGTGGCCGGACTTACACAATAGTCAGCACATATATATGGACAAAGCCGGAAGCTGCCAGTAGTACGCTCTTCCCGCAAACGTAGGTGTTTGCTGAAAATACAGCCTCCATATAATGGGAATTGTAGCAGAAAAAAAGAATCTTAAATAAACTGAGGTAAAATTTGAGGCTCGTGATGCGAAATGCTTAGGCATGAATGATGATAATAAAGATTGGGATGAAAGTTGTACTAGGATCATTCTGTCACCACCAGACCAAACTGTACTAGTAACTGATAACGTCAGCGAAAACCTTCGAGTGCTCATGTTTCCAAGCCACGCGTGCTACAATAGATGGAGAAGCTTTTAACTACCACACAATTGGTTGGAAAAATTGCGAGGGATTGCTGAAAAGTAATGCCTCTGAATTTTGTATGTGAAAATTCTGAAAGTTTTCTAAATAAAACTACTTGGCTCCATTCGATTTTCATCTTTTTCCACAGCTTAAGGAAAACTTTCAGGGACTTCATTTTTGATAGTGATGAAGCGGTGCAAGTACAGGGGAAGTTGTGGCTCCGTCAGTAAACTCAAGCATTCAAGAGTGACGGTATCAACAAACTGGTATCTCGTTGGGAGAAATGTGTTCGTTGTCAGGGTGATTGTGTTGTGAAATAAATATGTAGTCCTGAAGAATAAAGATGTAGAATGTTAATAAAGTTGGTTTTATTTCAAAAGCACTGCAAGCTTTCACATAAGAAATTGGGATTTACTGCTTTTCAGCATTCCCTCGTACAACCTCACGAGAGGCAGACGAGAGAGAACTTCCTTCCAAATAATTATAAAAACTTTGTTTGAAAATTACGTGGACCAGTGGTCCGCAACGCTACCGATGATGTAAATATACTACCTACTCCCCTGGGCACCAACTAGAGCAGACCTCCTTGAGGACATTTCAGTAGTCACTGAGATCAGTGATAAAGTCAGAGTTGGAGCAACAATGAGAACTATGGTGCGAAGAGCTAGGGAAGTAAACAGAAAAGTTTACGTACCCAGTAAAGTCGAGAAAGAGGAGCTTATTTCATTTGTCTGACAAAAATCATTTGATTTGTGCCTTGAACACACAAACGAACTGTGGATAAAGTTCAAAAGAATAAATGAACCAGGTCGTTCGAATTTGGTGGCGAGGACACCATTGTTGAGCACAGTATCCTGCTCTTCAAATCACTGTAGCGATGTTCTGCTCTTGTGAGACACAGTTATCTGCTAAAAGCTGCCATTGCCGTCAGGCGACATGTCAAGCATAATGGGATGTGGGTGGTTATCAATAAAGTTTCACTTCTCTCTTTTCAGCACCTCCTCCCCCTCTCTCTGTCCATTTCCTTCTCCCCCTCACTTTGTCCATCCCCTCCACCTTTGTTTCTGACCATATCCTCCTCACCCCACTGTCTGTCCATCTCTTCCTCCAACACTCTCTGTATGTCTGTCTCTGTCCATGTCTTCCTCCCCTTCTCGGTTTGTCTATCTCCTCCTGCACCCTCTCTGTTCATCCATCTCCTCCTCTCACTTTCCCTGGAAATCTCATCCTGCCTTCTTTCACTATACATCTCCTCCTCCCCTTCTCATTATCCATTCTCTCCTTCCCTCTCTCTGACCATCTCCTCCTTAAGCAACTCTCTCTGTCCAAACCCCTCCCCCTCTCTCTGTTCATTACACCCCTCTCTCCTGGCTATCCCCTTCTCCACACACTATCTCTCCACCTCTTCCTCCTCTTGCTGTGTCCAAGTCTTACTCCCCCCTCTCTTTGTCCATCTTCTCCTCCCCCTCACTGTCGATCTCCTCCTCCTCTTCCTCCCCTCTGTGTATCCTTCTATTCATCCCCCTTTTGCTGTCCACCTTTCCCTCCTACTCACTATCCATCACCTTCTCCTGCCTCTCTCTGCTTAGTTCTGACCATCGGCATGCATAGCCCCTAAAACACATTCTAATAATACTGGCACAACATGCATGTCATTCAGGGTAGCCTAGATGTTTGGAGTTACGAACCCCATGTATCCCTACCGGCAGTGTATCAAATAGTGCCATTCAAGACACGCATTCATAGCTTGTAGAAGATAAATCACAATAAGACTCAGTTTTTACAGTTTCTAATGCACTAAAACTGACAGTCTGATATACAGAGTGTACCTGTGATTAGTGAGTCTGAACAATTTTTATTCCTAGGAGTTCAGGTAAATGCTAAGCTGCTGTGGAAAGTGCATGGTCAGGATATTGTTCAAAAACTGAATGCTGCTATATTTACCATTAGATCATCTGTAATAAGTGATAATCAAAGAAGAAAATTAACCCACTTAATTTCATTCACTTAAGACATACAGTTTCATATTCTGGGGAAACTGTTACCACTCACAAAGGAGACTTGTGATTCAGAAATGAGCAATTTGAACAATATGTGACATAATTTTGCAAACCAGTTGTCACCCTCTGTTCAGAAGCCTGCGAATTCTGACACTGGCCTCTCAGTATAAATTTTCTGTAATGTCTTATGCTGTTAACACTGTGAGTTTATTCAGTAGAATTAGCAAGTTTCACCCAGTTAATATTAGGCAGAAGTCCAATCTGCATTTGGATTGTACCTCCTTGAGTCTTGTGCAGAAAGGCAGTACTCAGCTGCATTGATTTTTATTAATGTACACGATAAGTAAAAAAATCTTAGCAGTAATCGTCGCAGTTTCGAATCTAAAACTGAAGAATTTTCTTGTTGTTCAAAGGTTGCGTTCTGTTGTCGAGTTCATGATAAATGGTTCAAATGGCTCTGAGCACTATGGGACTTAACTTCTGAGGCCAGAAGTCCCCTAGATCTTAGAACTACTTGAACATAACTAACCTAAGGACATCACACACATCCATGCCAGAGGCAGGATTCGAACCTGCGACCATAGCGGTCGCGCAGCTCCAGACCGTAGCGCCTAGAACCGCTCGGCCACTCCAGCCGGCTCATGATAAATGTTAAGCAAATTGCTGTGTTAACGTCGTTGTTATGCTAATATATAATCGGCAGCTTGCCATGTGAATTTTATTATATTTATTTTTAAGTTTTCTGATGTTAATACCATGTACTGTCTTGTTTCATGACCATGGAGATTATTGACTCCTCAATTTGGTTCTACGGAAATAGACATGTAAATAATAAATAAAAGCAAGAGGTGTAGTGTAGAAGTGGCCATTCTAGTCTCTTGTACGCGATTCTGTTTAACAGGTACATCACAGTTTTCCAGAATCCTCCCATTGTTTCCTAAATAACGTGTAGCACTTTTTAAAGAAGTGATTGTTTTATTGTGGACAGCTGAAGGCCTTTTCGTAGGTATGAGCTACCATAAAGTGTTCGTAAACATACAGTGATTATTGAAAATTTGCACCTATCCGGGACTCGAACCCAGATTTACTGCTTATTGCGAAGCCAGCGTGACTGTGTTCATTAGGCTATCTCGTATGCATTCAGGTCCGAATCAAACTTTCATTGTGTCTCATATTTTCCCCTAATATTTCCGAGCACTGATAACAGACGTTTTCACCACAATAACATTTAGTTTATCAAAAACTGAAGAACAATATTATGTGCCGAGACAATGTCTCTGAGCACAAGTATCGCCTTATCCAATGTGGTGTCGAAGGTTATCATCCATGCCAGCTCGATCAGCAAAACCTTATCCCCATTATGCCTGTGAATGACGTGATGGGTCTACCTCTCGCATGGTTTTCATTTTTACCGCAGCCCTTGACTACACTATCTGATCAAAAGTATACGGACACACCTGTGTAATGCAGAATTAACCTCTAGATGTCATGAGAAGCGGACCCGCCACTACAAAATCAGGCGGGGAGCATTGTGTAGTCACTAGAGAAACGGTAACAGATGAACGGGTCTGTCAGGAGAGCTAAGTGACATCGAACGTGGACTAGTCATAGGATGTCAGCTGACTAACAAATCCATCAGTGACATTTCAACTCTCCTCTTAAGCTGGCCAAGGCTTCTTTGGATGATGTGATTACGAGGTACCAACCAACCGCAGCAAACCCAAAACTAGGCAGACCTAATGTACTGACGGATAGGGGTCGTCGAGTATTGCGGAGAGTGGTTGAAAAAAAAAAAAATCGCGTGAAATCAGCGTGAAGTATCGCTCGTGAGTTCCAAAGTGGTATCAGCGGTCCAGCTAGCACAGTGACAGTGCATAGCGAATTTAAAAGAATGGGATTCAGCGGTCTGGTAGCTCCTCGTAAGTCACACATTTGTGTAGTCAGTGCTAAGCGGCGCTACTGCACGGCAGATGACTAGAAACGAATGACTTGGAGTGAAGAATCATGCTATTTGCTGTGCAGTCGGATATAGGCGTTTAGGTTTTGCTAATGTATGGAGAATGTTACCTCTCATCACGTGTAGTGTCAACAGTGAAGTATGGGACTCTTGTTGGTGGTGCGAGTGTGGTCCCCTTGTTGTACTTCAGAAAACTCTAAAGGCGGAAGGATACATACAGACTTTACGTCACTGCGAAGTGCATACGGAGGAGGAACAGGTTTTAACGATGATTTTATCAGCACGACAATGCACGCTCTCATAAACAGGCATCTGTTGCAATGGTTTGTGGGCAATAACATCCCAGAAACAGACTGGCCGGCCCGTACTCCAGACCTGAACCCAGTTGAACACGTTTGGAATAAGTGAGAACGTCGACTTCGCTCCAAACCACAGCGTCCAAAACCACTGCCTTTTCTGGCTTCGGCTCTTCATACCTCCACATACACTGACACCCCCACTGAAAACGCCCCGAGCAGAGTTCAAGGCGAAGGGGGGGGGGGGGGAAGGCGCATAACTGGTGTCCGGATAGTTTTGATCTGATAGCGTAGTTACGGCAATAAGTGGAAGTAACGCGGAATATTATCTTTCAGCTGACATCGGCCGTTTCCCATGATCTTCTGTAGGTTTGCTAGTCTGTTTTGTAGCCAAAGAGGCCATTCAAGCTACTGAAATTGTTGTCCAACTTATTCTGTTCATAGGCTTGTGTCCCACAAATTATTACACTGTAATGTACATTGTTTAAAATATGTGACTATGATTTCATTCGTATTTCATGTTAGTCACTTCACACCGCGTCCGCCATGTTAGGAGAATGATCCCTCTTCCCATTTTCCGATAAGGTAGGATTCGGATCACACTCCTTGAATACTAACCTGTGGTGGTGGCTCTGTAATTCGAGACATGAAACCGTAAGCTCTCGTTTATAAGTCGGAATCCTGGAGCAATTGATATTCGCTACGCTTAAGGTGCACCATAACTTCGCTGCCGACTGTCAAGCTTTAAATACGGGTTGCCAAGCTGCGCTGTTAGCAATTCCTTTATCCCGGTTATAAAGAGGTATAGAGTGAATTTTATCCATACTGTATGCTGTTGAACTCCGTGACTGTTCCTTTATACGGTGTAGAAAAATTTCCGCTACCAGTCACAATAAAAGATAATTTAGTCGTCACACGGCCGGTTTCGGGCTTGTGCCCATCCTCAGGTGTTTATACATTAATGTACATGTTTATATTGCTAGAGATTACTGTATAAATACAAAGAAAATTATTTGCTGGTGACTAAACAGATACAAGTGGAACAATTGTAAGTTGCAAGGCAGCATTTGTCGAAAATATATCTCTACTTACATAAAGATGAAGCATCGTTATTATAATTACGCTGCGGTGACAGTTTCTCCACTTAGTTGCACATTTGTTATGATATTCACTGTCACTTATTTAAAATTACAATCGATGTTAACATCTTTCTCTTTTACAGAAACGCATACGCCATATCGAAATGATGATGTATGACGGGGGACAGTACGGCGACAGGTCGGCATCGCGAGATCCTTTGGACCAAATCGAGGAGTTTCTTTTTAATGCCGATTTTTAAGGTGGTAATGGGTTGTCGTGAAAACTGGTGCATCTAACACAGGCCAAAGGCGATAAAAACTCACATTGCACCATTACGCTTGCAACATAGGAATGTTTTGTCATTTTCAAACACCAGTCCATTTCAGCTTTTGATATTGATACTAAGAGCCCCGTTTCAGCTCCCAAGAGACCGAGATATGTAGAAACGTAACACGTATCATCAGCAGATCGTCATCTTCGGTGTATATCCTACCTCTGGCCTCGCGAGTAGTATGTAGCGCTGGTGAATAACGCCGACTGATAATGTGTAATGTCCTGTTTCATTACATCATACTGTAGTAATCTCTGATACGGAAAAAGAACGAAATGGGGCTGCCAAAGTACACGAAGGCACATTTACAGGGTTTGCACCAGTAAGCCCATGAAAATCTGATTATGCCGCTTCCATATCCTCCAGGGTATCAGGAAGCGGTGAAATAATGCGAAACCTTTGCTCGTATTGTCATCAGAGAACTAATGACGTCGCGCAAATTTCACTCGCTGCCTCCCTGGAATACGAGTATACGCACTGTCAGAGATGTCAGCGTGCGAGACTAATTACACGACGTAATGCACCACTGATCAACGAAGAAACAATTGGTGGACGTGGGTCAGTTGTCGGCACTGCTACACTTAATAAGGGTTGTCATTCTCGGTACGTCCTGCGAGACAGGGCTAAAATTGACAATTCTGTAACATCAATGAAAAATTTCTCGCACAGTCTTATTGCGCATAGTTAGAACCACAACTTCCACAGCTGACTGTCAGTACAACGCACCCAACATACAAATTCTGCACAAATCTCCACAAAGGCAAAACGAAGCAACAGTTCGAACCTATGAAATTCATAAGTTACACTATAAGCATAACATTTCGTGCAGTTTACTAGCGGTAATAAAACTGCACCAGTTCCGTTTTTTCCTTCAAAAACTACATAGCTAGCTACAACTTCCTTTTAGGAGACCTGCACTTATCTATAAGTCGCTCTTAGTAAGCTCCTGAGATCACCAGGAAACCGAATTCGATTCCCTAGCGCGGTAACGCTTTCTTAATTTGCAAACATAAGTTTGTCCATCAAATGTCATCAGTTTACTGGCTGACCTCTCCGATGCAGCCCGCATCGAATTACACTCCTGCGCCAGTACCTTCATACCAGACTAGATGACTCAAGAGTCACCTTCAGATATACGAGCATTCCTACCTCTGTTTTCTCCTACAGTTTTTACTCTCTGCAAGTCCCTCAAGTACTGTAAAAGGTACAGCTTGACGTCTTAACGCATGCTCTGTCACCCTGTCACTTCTTCTTGTCAATGTATTCCACATGTGCCACTACTCGTCGGTTCTATGAGGAATATCATATCTTATCAGTCCACCTAAGTTTCAACATTCTTCTTCAATTGTACGCCACATGCCCTGTGGATACAAGTTGTGTGTCTCCAGTCCATCGCTTTCTGCTGCTTTCCATATTCTCATGCCGTTGACCTTTGCTGATACTTCTGCTCTTTAGAGGCAGTTTCCAATCTCATGAGGAAGTGAGTGCTAAGAACACTTGTCCGCTCCTCCGTCCTGTCTGAAAATACCACTGACCAAACGTGACACCTTACAAGGGAAGTCTTCGCGCAACGATTTTTAGTTCCCACAGTAAATACTCTTCTCCACTCCTTGCACTCGGCACTGTTTTGAGAGTGAGACAGGTCATCTTCTTCTTCTTCTTCTTCTTCTTCTTCTTCATCATCATCATCATACATTAGGCTCTTCGACCTGTTGCGAACTTCACATGTTCATATTTCCATCTTCTCTTTAATCCACCCACACTACAGAGCCCTCTGGAGTTACACCTGTTCTCAGATTTTGGCAAACGTTCATCGCTAATCCGTTCTGTATGAGCTCTCCAATTCTTATGTTGTTCCGAGCTCCTGTCTTTTAAGCTGCAAATGTTGAGTGTCTGTCCAACGCCTTCATTCCTCTTCCTGTCCCTCATTGTAAACTCCACGGCTGACTTATGATGCTGCGCTCCCACTGCAAAGCTATGCTCTCCCTCTCATAAGCCATGGAAATGGAAATGAGCGTTTGGCGTCATTGGCCGGGAGGCCCCTTGGTGCAGGTTTTATTGCATTCGACGCTACATTGGGCGACCTGCGCGCCGGATGGGGATGAAATGATGATGAAGACAACACAACACCCAGTCCCTAAGCGGAGAAAATCCCCGACCCAGCCGAAAATCGAACCCGGTACCCTTAGGACGGCAGTCCGTTACGCTGACCGTTCAGCTATCGTAAACGGTGAGCGATAACATGAGCAGAATGCGAGCTTACCGAGTATCAAACCAGATTTGCTGCTGGATTCAAGACCTCCTGGTAGATAGGACTCAACACATTGTTCTTTCCGGGGCGAAATAGACACATGTTAACAGTAATGTCGAGAGAATCTCAAGGCGGATGATGCTGTAGTATACAGAGAAGTTGCAACATTAGAAAATTGTAGCGAAATGCAGGAAGATCTGCAGCGGATAGACACTTGGTGCAGGTAGTGGCGACTGACCCTTAACATAGACAAATGTAATGCATTGCGAATACATAGAAAGAAGGATCCTTTATTGTATGATTATATGATAGCGGAACAAACACTGGTAGCAGTTACTTCTGTAAAATATCTAGGAGTATGCGTGCGGAACGATTTGAAGTGGAATGATCATATAAAATTAATTGTTGGTAAGGCGGGTGCCAGGTTGAGATTCATTGGGAGAGTCCTTAGAAAATGTAGTCCATCAACAAAGGAGGTGGCTTACAAAACACTCGTTCGACGTATACTTGAGTATTGCTTATCAGTGTGGGATCCGTACCAGGTCGGGTTGACAGAGGAGATAGAGAAGATCCAAAGAAGAGCGGCGCGTTTCGTCAAAGGGTTATTTGGTAAGCGTGATAGCGTTACGGAGCTGTTTAGCAAACTCAAGTGGCAGACTCTGCAAGAGAGGCGCTCTGCATCGCGGTGTAGCTTGCTGTCCAGGTTTCGAGAGGGTGCGTTTCTGGATGAGGTATCGAATATATTGCTTCCCCCTACTTATACCTCCCGAGGAGATCACGAATGTAAAATTAGAGAGATTCGAGCGCGCACGGATGCTTTCCGGTAGTGGTTCTTCCCGCGAACCATACGCGACTGGAACAGGAAAGGGAGGCAATGACAGTGGCACGTAAAGTACCCTCCGCCACACACCGTTGGGTGGCTTGCGGAGTATAAATGTAGATGTAGATGTAGAAGACAGTGTTACAGGGCCTTTGCTGTTTATAATACGTACACTGTGAAAATCAGGGAAAGTAAAACTCGTACGGAGGTTCGGCACCTGTCGCTCTTCTCATGCGGTGTTAGCGAAGGGGACTGCTAAGTGGTCGTGGCGAGGGGGGGGGGGGGGGGGTGATTGTGGTACCAGAACTATCCCATGCTACATGCCGTAAGATTATATGTAGACTATAGTTGCAGATGCTGTTGTATACGTGGATAGAGGAGTATCCTCTCTTTGAAAACTCTTACCTTGGTGCAGCTAGCATGGCTGGTATAATTTTATTTGTGTCTGTGGCCGGGATTACAGTCGAAGATGGCCAGCGGTCACGAAAACGGTGAAGAGAGCATAGGAGGCTAGCGACGCAATCCCCTGAAAGAAAACCCTGCCGGTCAGGAGGCAGTGAGCTAACAGCCGTAGCATCGAACCTACACTGTGCGACGCATACAACGGTACCAGGCGAATGTGAAATCACGAACAAACTTCAGCCTAACTTCGGAAATCGGACAGGTAGTTTATCATCACTGCTGTGTCGGTTCCCGTGGGAGTCAGCACAGACACAAACAAGGAGGATGGCCGGTGGCAGGAATCCAAAATAACCTGCATAAAATTTTAAGATTAATTGAACACCTTATTCCTAGAAAGAAAATAAACATAACTTCTCTTTATGAAGCGGCGTCCTGTGACTCCTACTTGCAAGTACTTTAGCCACTATCACTACCAGCAGAATGCAGGCTAAGTATCGTCTTCGATACTGGTGCTCTCGAAGTCTGCGACCGAACTGGGGCCGACCAGCGATGGGTAGTTGGTTAAGTCAGCGTTGACAGAGGGCGTTCAACTCTGTCTTCTCTTTACATAGGCGCGCGGGTCAGCGATTTCTTGATACCGTTTCGCGGCGCTGCGCTGGTTGGTGTGTAGTCGATGCCTTAGGACCATTCAATAATAATAATAATAATAATAATAATAATAATAATAATCATCGCCTTTATGACATTTTAGCTTTTCCTGTTACGCCTATTTATAGAGATTAGACGGTCCTTCTATCTGGTTTCGGGCTTCCCTTTGTTTCTTTGTGCTGTTGGTTTCAATTTGTATAATATTTCTGGTAGTCTGTTATCCTCCATCCTCCTGCTGTGCTTTTTCCTCTTCCTCTTTTATTTTTCTGTCGTATTTTTTTTTTAATTTGAAGATGTTAATCTTAATTCTGCTCTTATTTCTCTGTTTCACTTTTAACCTTGTGACTAAGAAATCTCGTTGCCACACTCTGGATTCTTCTTCTCTCTTTTTTTGTCTTTATACAGCTTTCGTTTCCTTCTGATGTTTCGCATTCCGATATTTTATTGCTTGCTCTACTATTTACGCATTTATTGCAGTTTTGTATGTTCCACGTAATGCTGTTACCATTGTTTTCTATTAGGTATCTGTAAGTCATATGAAGAACAGGTTTTCTGTGGTTGAATCTGATTGTTAGCGGTATTTACCCGGTTATCACAAAATAGCGTCATCGGTGTATATTCTGGATTTTTTAGATTAAAAGAGTAAAATGATAGTTAATTTATACATTCAAAAAGAATTTCGTTTATGTAGATATTCAAAAACACGACTGATTAACTGCATACTTGTAAGCGTAAGTTGATGCTCTATTTTGATTACTTGCGGTTGCAGCAGATATGTGTGGCTTCTCATACATACTTTATATGACTTTTGCTAAATGGTTGATTGGACGCTCTGTTGACGAGTGTCTCGAAGACGTAGGTAGCTCTTTTGACACGATCGAAAGCATCAGTGACATCAGTGATGATTTGTAAGCGAGTCTTGGAGTAGAAGTACGCAATTTAGTGGAACGGTCGGGCTATCTACCTAATCTTAAATTTGAATCTATTTGTACATCAATCTGTCAGTCAAACTCCTAGTTATTAATCATTGCACAAATAAATTCATTTTTACTCTTGAGACTTACACAATATGTCCAACGTTTGTTCGATGGACTTGGAGATGAAATAACAAGGTCTCGGGCCTCCACTATATGCATATTCGAATATTATCGAGTATTGTGGTCTGCGTAAGGAGGGGTCCTCATTTCCCTGTAAAATCTCTGAGTATTGAAACAGTTTCTTGTGAGAAGTGGTACAAAAGTTCATTGCCCAGAAGACAAGTTAATGAAAATTAGAGTTGAGTGTTCGGCGACGATGAGGTCATTGGTGACTGTAATACATTATTCCTGGCTTGTCCTTTTGACTAGTGTGGAAGCGAGGGCCGGCTTCTAGACTGAAGCGCCAAAGAAACTGGTATAAGCATGCGTATTCAAATCAGAGATATGTAAACAGACAGAATACGACGCTGCGGTCGGTAACGCCTATATAAGACAACAAGTGTCTGGCGCAGTTGTAGATCGCCTACTGCTGCTACAATGGCAGGTTACCAAGATTTAAGTGAGTTTTGAACGTGGTGTTGTAGTCGGCGCACGAACGATGGGACACAGCATCTCCGAAGTAACGATGAAGTGGAGATTTTCCGTAAGACCATTTCACGAGTGTACCGTGGATATCAGGAATCCGGTAAAACATCAAATCTCCGACATAGCTGCGGCCGGAAAAAGATCCTGCAAGAACGGGAGCAACGACGACTGAAGAGAATCGTTCAATGTGACAGAATTGCAACACTTCTGCAAATTACTGCAGATTTCAGTGGGGCTTGTGCAGTTGGAGTGATAAGGGACTCCTGATGCGTCTAGATACGACTCTGACAGGTGACACGTACGTAAGCATCCTGTCTTAATCACCTTCTTCCATTCATGTCCTTTGCGGATTCCGACGGACTTGGGAAATTCTAGCAGGACAATGCGACACCCCACACGTCCAGAATTGCTACTGAGTGGTTCCAGGAACACTCTTCTGAGTTTAAACACTTGCAATGGCCACCAAACTCCCCAGACATGAATATTATTGAGCCTATCTGGGATGCCTTGCAACGTGCTGTTCAGAAGAGATCTTCGCCCCCCCCCCCCCCCCCCCACGTATTCTTTCGGATTTATGGGCAGCTGTGCAGGATTTATGGTGTCAGTTCCCTCCAGAACTACTTGAGACATTAGCCGAGTCTATGCCACGTCATGTTGTGGCACTTCTTCGTGCTCGCGGGGGCCCTACACGATATTAGGCAGGTGTACCATTTTGTTTGGCTCTTCAGTGTAGTAACCAGTGGAAAGCAAACTTTATGCAGCGTGGAGATGATGAGTCTGTCTTCCTGTAGTCCTTGTGAAACGTTTGTGCTTTGGGCTTATTATGCTGACTTCAGCGCTAGCGACATTACCATTATGGCAAAAATTTTTTCAACACCTGTTGGAAATACACTGTTGAAAAGTCGTGGCAAGAAGGAATGTTTTACTGAGGAGTTTTATTTGCGCGAACCCAGATGGCCAGCGATGGTACCTGCGTTCTGTTTGAGATTTGTAATGGTTGAAAGACCTGAATGTTGAAGCAATTTCGTGAAACGGGGGAGCTCGCGAAATCACGGAGTCGACGAGTAGCATTCCTTGGTGTAAAAGGCGGGTCGTGGCTCCTCTGGGACGGAGGTGGTGTTAAAAGTGTTGAGTGAATTTGTGATTCATGAAAATTGCGGACATAGGTTTGTAATTGACAGTTTTCCGGCCTCCTAGGCGATTGTTGCGGTTTAGTGAATGTGCACATGGTCGTTAGGCAAAGGCGAATCCAGAAGTTGGCTGGAAAAGGCGTTTAATGAACGGGGCAGCGTTGGCGAGATGTAGTAGAAGCCGTGGAAACTTCGCTTGTGGAGTTACTGTGTGCCTCTTTTATCTGCTGGCTTTGAACTGTTTGGCAACATTTTCATTGTAGTAGATTGCTCTGCAACGACGGGAACTCATCATTTATACAGCTTCCATATTCCGACTGCTTCCACGCTTCGAGGAATGTGGCATACGAGCAATGGGAACAAAAGTGGAAAATATTGCAGCAGGAAAAGGGATTTCCATTCGATTCAGTCCATTACACTACTCCAGCAAAACCCTGGTACAGCCGCAAGAAACTTCCGAGGACATCAGTTCTCCGAATAAGTTTCGGGCACACATGTTGCCCTGTGCAGCTCTTTTAACGTCCGCCGCCGGTAGCTGAGTGGTCAGCGTGACAGAATGTCAATCCTAAGGGCCCGGGTTCAATTCCCAGCTGGGTCGGAGATTTTCTCCGCTCAGGGACTGGGTGTTGTCTTGCCCTAATCATCGTTTCATCCCCACCGACGCGCAAGTCGCCGAAGTGGCGTCAAATCGAAAAACTTGCACCCGGCGAACGGTGTGCCCGACGGGAGGCCCTAGTCACACGACATTTACATTTAGCACTTTTAACATCGAAGTGATAAATTCTCTCGAGCGAACACCCAGAAGACGACGGAGATGTTAGCCATATCATTTTGGGATGTTCTTAATTTGCTCCACACCAAAACAAACTGCGGAAACATGTTCCAGAAATGTGGATTTCCTTATCAACAAATATAAAACAGTGATAAGTGAGAATAACCTCGAAATTAACTGCTTAATAACGCGTTATGTGCAAGAAGCTGATATAAATCTCGGACTCTAAAATACTAACATTTGTAATTTTATACGCGGTGTAACGTAAGTACAGATATTTTTAGTGGTGACTAAGGGCAGTGTACTGAACAACATTACATCAGTATGTACGTGATTTCCAAACTAATAATTATAGCTATTAGGAGTTGCATGTTTTTATGTCCGTCAGAACATCCAAGCACATGTGCCAAGAGCAAGCCATTAATGTTTATTTTCCACTAGGCAGCAAGTCAGATGTTGAAGTGCGATGCAAGTACGTAAAGCTGTTGGTCTCTACTGACAGTAGGGACTGATGGCCTTAGCAGTTAAGTCCCATAAGATTTCACACACACTCTACTGACAGGCGTAGTCGACTTGGTGGAGCAGTTAAGAGCGTGCAGAAAATGCCAGGTACTAAATTATGTGACATGTATATGGGAAGACTGTCCGACACAGAGAAAAAAAAAGATAAACGCACTGTTGTGTGTACATACGAGTATTAAGGTATCACGTATGAAAAATCTGCACTTATACCTGTTACACCCTGTACAGAGTGCGTGACAACGTGAAACACCCAGAAGTGGAGGAGGACACTAAATAAAATTTCATGGTTTGAAAGGGTAGGTGATGTTATTTCAGTGACTACAAAATGGAGTCAAATTTACAAACAACTTCGCAGTATGTTTGCACTTACCGGTATGACATTCGCAGAGTTACAGTCCCTGGTTCCCATGCATAATACTTTTGTGTTCTGCCTGACGGCAGGTCTTGTCATGAGGGAAGCCTCGACAGACAGGTCCACCGCATGAGCGTCTAGGGAAGTGATTCTAGTGGTGGTTTCCCGTTGCCTTCCACTGACGGTGATGAAATGATAATGAGGACAACACAACACCCAGTCCCTGAGCGGAGAAAATCTCCGACCCAGCCGGGAATCGAACCCGGGCCCCTTGGCGTGACAGACCGCCACACTGACCACTCAGCTATCGGGGCGGACCCATGTATAATAGTTCAGTTTTAGTTAATCAGCTTTGCGCTCGACTAAACATGATTTTTTCGTTCTTGACGAGGTTCGAATTTATGTTACCCAGGATGTAAAGCACAACTAAATTTTTTCAAGACGTCTGATAAGCTCTTGGTAGATTCGAACGTCGAAAGACTCTATCTTGGTCAGAAGCACTTTCACCTGTCCTGATAAAAAAGGTGAACTTCACCGAAAATTGTCAGTGATGATGAAACCTATCTCTGAAATAGGCAGCGCCAAAACTAATCTCTTGGCTGAGTTCTCATATTTGCGCCAATCATCAATTTCAAATTATTTTCAACTATCTATAGTACTTTTTACTCAACACAGTTGGAATAACTTTTTTGTAGATATTACAAATATTCAGTCATGTATGCTTCTAGAATGACAAGTCTAGTGACTAATTTTCACTTCTTGTGGACTTCATCATATGCAAATGCGTAACAGTTGTTGACAATAAAGACACCAGTCGGCCTACTGATACTTAATCTCAATATGCGTCAGTCAGTTAACGCAACGATATTCATATATTTTTCAGTTACAATACTTTTCTTAAGAAATTCAAGTGACGGCAGTGATCGGCAACAATTGCTTCTTCTCCGTGCTGGCCGCCATTTAGTGCGTGGCAGTAGTCAGCCTATTACCTGTGGCGGTAGCGACGAATATGCTGCCGTCGGCGCATTGTGGCACTCTTCCTCACGACGTAAAACAAACGTCTATGAACAAAAATTATCAGAACAACATATTTAAATAAGATACAAATTCGGAATCCATTAACTTAGTAGTTATCATACCATTATTCTTTTTCTCATCTGCACACACTGGGGCGGTAAGAACCGTGGTGTAACTGCCTCCGATTTTCGTTACATCACACGTTGCACCCCCTCAGGGCTGATGCGTCTACTGATTCGGTTGGGAACCCTACCACAAATCCGTATTATGCTCCCATGAAGCAAACTGGCTCACAATGGGTGTAACTAACTCCAGATATCCTGGATAGCCGGCCGCGGTGGTCTCGCGGTTAAGGCGCTCAGTCCGGAACCGCGCGACTGCTACGGTCGCAGGTTCGAATCCTGCCTCGGGCGTGGATGTGTGTGATGTCCTTAGGTTAGTTAGGTTTAAGTAGTTCTATGTTCTAGGGGACTGATGACCACAGAAGTTAAGTCCCGTAGTGCTTAGAGCCATTTGAACCATTTTTATCCTGGATATTGGCAGTGGGACGAGGTTGACGTCCGAGATGGTTGTATCCGGGGCGGATCTGGGGATCTTGCGGGCCACGAGAGTACTCCAGCATCATGTAGACAGTTCATAAAGACACGTGCTATGTGTGGATGAGCATTCTCTTGTTGAGAAATTGCACCGCGATACTGTTGCATGTGAGGTAACACACGAGGTAGCAGAATGTGCGTTACATCCCGTTGTAACATCTGAGTTCCCTCAGTCACTACCAGCAGTGAACTGAAGTCATTCCCTCTGGTTCCTCACACCATAATATCAGGAGCGACACAGCTGTGCCTCTCCAAAACAATGGAAAAAAGCGACCTCTCCACATGTCGCCACCATATTCGCGGACGATAGTCATCCGGTATAGGTCATAACCCCGGCTCATCGCTGAGAACTACGATGCTATTCATCAGCATTCCATGCTTTCCAGTCACTCCAAACACAGCCTACGCATGGGGGGGGGGGGGGAGAGTAATTCCATAGTCCTACTGCTGCTAGTTTTCGGCCAAATATATGGATGGTGCAGTGAATCCATTACTTGTTCTCAGATGTCAAGCGCGGGCGTGAAGGGGTTGCAGTGTGTTTGATGCACAGTACAGCCATTCTCACTTGTCGTTCCCAAACTTCGTCGAACGGAACACTGAAGACGAGTAGCGCGTATGCCTGCTCTGAAATTCCCATGCAGTCCAGCCTTGGTCCACCCTCACATCCGAATGTCCCACAAATCTGGAAATTTCACGATTTAATAAGCCAGCCAAATGGAGGTTCCTTTCAAACTCTGTCAGGTGCTGTCTCGCGCGGATCTCTAGGTTCTTCACAGCGACCTCTCAACGTACGCCCAACCAAGACTGATGACAGCAGTAAATTCGAACAGTAGTAAAGCACTCTGGTGGTTCTACCTGTCACTGCTGCTCTACATACTCGACGATGATGTGTGCGAAGTTACATTGACATTCGACCATATCGATCCATTACGTTTCCGATGAGGCAGTGTATATACAGAGTGTCTCAAACCTTTGGGTCAAACTGAAATGGATGATTATGGGTTCACAACCGATTGTATTGAGATAGAGAGCCAATAGTCGGAAACGCGTATTTATTGTGTTATGAATATACACAGCGTACACCCCATAAGAACGTAGCTCATAGTAATTGTTCAAAGTGACGACCGCCAATCTCAATGCATGCATGGCAACGGCGCATGAAGTTGTGCCGCACTCTCTTAAAGATCCCTGGTGTCTGATGTACTAGGAGACAGGCAACGTTGACCGTAGCAATCAGGTCTTCATCCGCTTCTAGGGGGTTTCATACACTGTCTTGACGTAACTCGAGAGGAAAAACTCTGGAGGTGTGAGATCCGGAGATCGCACTGGCCGCGGGACAGGACCTCCCCTTCCAATCCATCGATAAGAATACGTGTTGTTCAGATGTTCGTGGACATATACATCGAAATAGGCTGACGCTCTGTCGTGTAAAAACCACACCATTTTGCGGACAAGCTGGGTAAGTCTCCAAGAACTTTGGCGGCACATCTCGCAGGAACACCGTTTAACCTGGACCAGTAAAATGGGGAAGCAGGAGATGAGATTCTCATAGGTGATCCTGGACAGTGCCCACCAATACGTTGACAGAGAATTGTTGCTGGTGGCCACCAGTGTGGGTGGCGTGCGGATTGTCCTTACCGTCACGGGTGAATGAGGCCTCGTCCGTGAACTAGATAAGCTACACAAAGTTCGGCAGTTTCATTTACATTGAACAGTGTAGGTAATCTCAAACAATTACTTTTCTTCTGAGTAGAGCAGTATTTTGTTTTTATGAACATTTCAAATCAGAAATTGCGCTTAATGTCACGAAATTTTGATAATGTACTTCAGTAATGAGTTTCAGTTACATAGTTTTCACTGAGTACACAATTAGTTGCTTTCGTCGTTTCATGAGGTTAGTTTTCATTAGTTCAAATTCTGTATTTCACTAAGTTTGAAGTTTTGTTTCACGACACTGTTCACATGCGTAACACAGGGACAACGAACAGTCAGTATTGCTCAGCAGCTGAATACGGTATCTAAAGCACACGTTACTCGAGGAGAAAGTTTTTGAAAAAAGAATATTCAGTATTTTCATTTATAGTTAAATTATTGTTCAAAAAATGTGTGTGAAATCTTATGGGACTTAACTGCTAAGGTCCTCAGACCCTAAGCTTACACACTACTTAACCTAAATTATCCTAAGGACAAACACACACACCCATGCCCGAGGGAGGACTCGAACCTCCGCCGGGACCTGCCGCACAGTCCACGACTGCAGCGCCTTAGACCGCTCCGCTAAGTTAAATTATTAGAGAAAATTTACACTGCATGCACCGTTGCAGTGCATGCATTGGGACTGGCGTCATCGCTTTTATAGTTACTATGAGCTACGTTGTTGTTATTCGGTGATGATGTATATGTCCATAACAGAATAGCTATGCATTTCCGAGACGTGTTTCTCTGTCTCATTATAATCTGTCGTGGACCTTCTGTCACCTGTACGAATTTGACCCAAAAGTGTTGGGACACCCTGCATAGAATAGCTGTCTACTTAAGAATTAACTGTCTTCATTCAACTTAATAAAAACTGCATTGTTGTAGCATAAAAACCAATAAAATTAAATTAATGAAAAAATATTATATCATACAGTTCCTGTAGCTGTGAGTAGAGGCAGATAACAGTGAAGTTGGAGGGGAAAAAAAGGAGAAGTGGTATGGAGATAGCTTGAGAAGTCGCGGCTCGCTGCAGAATGAACAACAAGTGCATAATAGTGTAATTACTACAGAGTATAAAATAGTACGGCTGGGAACTGGAGTCGCAGGGAAGAGTGGAGGCACGTCGCGCAACGCCCGAGGGTACTCCCGGGTTGCAATTTTGTCGCTGCCGTCCCGGCCCGGCCCGGGCCGCTGACAATGGCCGTGCCGACGCTGCAGGGAGCGAGAGCAGAGCAGAGGAGAGGAGAGACGCCGGCGCTGGCGTCGCGCGGCGTCGCCGTCTGGCGTCCATTGTGCGCGCGGCGGATCCCCGGGCCCGCCCGCACTCGGCAGCGGACGGGACCGGCGGAGCACGCCGCTGCAGATTGCCTCGCCGCGGCCGCCGCCGCCGCCGTGTGGGTGGGCGCCGCCGGGCAGCACAATGGAGGCGGCCGCCGAGAGCCCAGAGGCGGGCAGGTAATGGGAGCCGATTTGGCGGCGCGGAGAGGTCT
Source organism: Schistocerca nitens (assembly GCF_023898315.1). Lineage (NCBI taxonomy): Eukaryota > Metazoa > Arthropoda > Insecta > Orthoptera > Acrididae > Schistocerca > Schistocerca nitens. Next base: position 188,642,652 of record NC_064622.1, read on the forward strand.
GCCGCTGCCGCGCCGCGGGCGCGCAGGGAGCCGGGCCGGCAGCCGGAGGCGCGCGCCCGGCGCGGCGAAAAGTCGTATCGCCGAGGTGCTCCACTGTCACATTTACCCACACGTCTACTGTACACTCAGGTGACAGAAGTCATGGGACACCTCCTAGCGTCGTGTCGCACCACCTTTTACCAGACATGGTGCAGCAACTCGACTTTACAGACTCAAACAAGTCGTCGGAAGTCCCCTGCACAAAAATAGAGCCATGCTACCTCTGTGTTGTTGTTGTTGTTGTTGTTGTTGTTGTGGTGGTCTTCAGTCCTGAGACTTGTTTGATGCAGCTCTCCATGCTACCCTATCCTGTGCAAGCTGCACCATCTCCCAGTACCTACTGCAGCCTACATCCTTCTGAATCTGTTTAGTGTATTCATCTCTTGGTCTTCCTCTACGATTTTTACCCTCCACGCTGCCCTCCAATACTAAATTGGTGATCCATCGATGTCTCAGAACTTGTCCTACCAACCGATCCCTTCTTCTAGTCAAGTTGTGCCACAACCTCCTCTTCTCCCCAATTCAATACCTCCTCATTAGTTATGTGATCTACCCATTTAATCTTCAGCATTCTTCTGTAGCACCACATTTCGAAAGCTTCTATTCTCTTCATGTCTAAACTATTTATCGTCCACGTTTCACTTCCATACATGGCTACACTCCATACAAATACTTTCAGAAACGACTTCCTGACATTTAAATCTATACCCGATATTAACAAATTTTTCTTCTTTTGAAACTCTTCCCTTGCCATTGCCAGTCTACATTTTATATCCTCTCTACTTCGACCATCTTCAATTATTTTGCTCCCCAAATAGCAAAACTCCTTTACTACTTTAAGCGTCTCATTTCCTAATCTAATTCCCTCAGCATCACCCGACTTCATTTGACTACATTCCACTATCCTCGTTTTGCTTTTGTTGATGTTCATCTTATGCCCTCCTTTCAAGACACTGTCCATTCCGTTCAACTGCTCTTCCAAGTCCTTTGCTGTCTCTAACAGAATTACAATGTCATCGGCGAACCTCAAAATTTTTATTACTTCTCCATGGATTTTAATACCTACTCCAAATTTTTCTTTTGTTTCCTTCACTGCTTGCTCAATATAAAGATTCAATAACATCGGAGAGAGGCTACAACCCTATCTCACTCCCTTCCCAACCACTGCTTCCCTTTCATACCCCTCGAATCTTATAACTGCCATCTGCCTTCTGTACAAATTGTATATAGCCTTTCGCTTCCGTTATTTTACCCCTGCCACCTTCAGAATTTGAAAGAGAGTATTCCAGTCAACATTGTCAAAAGCTTTCTCTAAATCTACAAATGCTAGAAACGTAGGTTTGCGTTTCCTTAATCTTTCCTCTAAGATGACTCTTAGGGTCAGTATTGCCTCACGTGTTCCAAAATTTCTACGGAATCTAAACTGATCTTCCCCGAGGTCGGCTTCTACTAGTTTTTCCATTCGTCTGTAAAGAATTCGTGTTAGTATTTTGCAACTGTGACTTACTAAACTGATAGTTCGGTAATTTTCACATCTGTCAACACCTGCTTTCTTTGGTATTGGAATTATTATATTCTTCTTGAAGTCTGAGGGTATTTCCCCTGTCTGATACATCTTTCTCACCAGATGGTAGAGTTTATAGTCGATCATAACTGCGAAAGTGTTGCCGGTGCAGGATTTTGTGCACGAACTGACCTCTCGATTATGTCCCGTAAACGTTCAATGGAATTCACGTCGGGCGATCTGGGTGGTCAAACCATTCGCTCGAATTGTCCATTTGTGGCCGAGTGACATGCCGCATTGTCATCCATAAATGTTCCACCGTTGTTTGGGAACGTGGAAGTCCATGAGTGGCTGCAAGTTGTCTCCAAGTAGCCGAACCTAACAATTTCCCGTCAGTGATGGATTCAGTAGAACCGGAAGACCCAGTCCAGTCCACGTAAACACAGCCCATATCATTTTGCGGCCCCACCAGCTTGCACAGTGCCTTGTTGACGGGCCCATGGCTTCATGGGGTTTGCGCCACACTCGAACCCTACTATCACCTCTTACCAACTGAAATCCGAGCTTACTCTTCCAAGTCTCTTCATGCTTACGCAATTGTTGGCTCAAAGTACTTCAGCAATTTAAACACCAGCGCAACTTCTTGTTACCAACCTTTGCTCTGAATTCTCCAATTAATATCCGTTCTCTCGTGACATTTCCAAGTCTTAGCTATCGTGGACATTTATTTCAACTTTAAAATTGACTTAGTTACGTCTACATATACACAGTTCTGGAATTAACTCTTCTGTTTGGCTGGGGGACCATAGAACCACTCTCAGACCGTTACTCGGCCGTCGCGGTCTCGAAGAGCACGTGAGAAAAATGCACGTCTCAGTCTTTCCGTGTGAGGTCTGATTCTCCTACTTTAAACGATCTTCTTATCTATGTGGGAGCCAGCAACGTATTCTAGCTTCAGAGGAGAAAGTTGGTGACAACGATTTCTCGAAAAGATCTTGCCGCAACGAAAGATGTCTTTACTTTGATTGTCACCCCAACTTGCGTATCATACCTGTAACACTCTCTCCACTGTATCGCTACAATACAAAACGAGTTGCCCATCTTTAAACTTTTTCGATGCCCCCTGTCAGTCCTCAAGGATACCATACCGCGCAGCAGAACTCCAGAAGAGGAAGGAAAAGCGTTGTGTAGACAACCTTACTGCATTTTCTAGTTGTTCTGCCAATAAAACGCAGTCTTGGGTTCGCCTTCCCCACAGCATTTTAAGTTGTTCGTAATTGTAATCCGAAGGTAATCGGCTCAATCGACGGCTTTACATTTGTTGTATTTACAGTGTGTCGAAATTTAACAGAATTTTTTAGTATTGACGTGGTATACCTTACTCTTTGTATTGTTTTACGTCGGTTGTGACTTCTCGCATCATACTCATATCTTGTCTAAATCATTCTGCAGTTCGTTTTGGTTTCTGATATCTGCTAGACGGTAAACGACAGAATCGTCTGCAGACAGTCTAAAACTCACTATAAATCTATTCCGTCCATAATTCTGTCCCTAGCGACGCAACCCACTGCTTCACTCTCCTTCTACCTTGCTACAAAACGCACGGCCGCTAAAATCTTAAAACTCGCATTGTAAGCATGACGATGCCAAACGATTGTCTGCCTCCCAAAGAACTTGACCCCTTCATCATAAGTTGCTGTATTCATTGCGGAGAGTCGAGGCCCAATGTAGCAAGCGTCCCTATACTGGAAGGTTACGAGCTACTCTTAGGCCCTGCTAGAGACTGGCGATCTTCTTGATTTGATCTACCCACCTTCTGGATGCTCCCCTTTCGGTCTCGTGCCCCCTTAATCTTTCCTTCCCTTATTTTTTTGTAGATTTTCTCGTCTCTTCTCACAATATGGCTAAAGAACTGGAGAATTTTTTGGTTGATCAAGAAGAAAGGCTCCTGGAGATATTAAGTTGCTCGATAATAGGTACATTAATTCCTCTTTCGGCCCATTTTATGCCCAGCGTCCTGCACAAGCACCAAAGCTCAGACACGTCAATACGTTACCTGCCTTTCGCCTTGAGGATCCATGTGTCGCAACCATGAAGGAAGACGAGAAAACGTGTGTTTCAACGAGATAGATCTTTGTGCTGTTCACTATCGCTTTGCTCTGCTAGATATAGGTGAAACCCTTCAAGGCCACTTGCCACTCACACTAGCACATTCCGCCTTCTTATCTCATCTTCACAACTTACCGTGTCGCAGATGTTAGCCCAACATAGATGAATGAATGCACGACTTCTAGTTCGTTTAATCGACCTGCGACGTGAACTTGTGCTCTTCGACATCATCATATGAGTTTGGGCTTGCCGAGACTGATGAATACACTATCGTCCATTACTTTGTTTTCAGTAACTCAGCAAGTTCATCTTCGCTGCTGGCTAAAACCACGATGACATCGGAAAATCGGAGATTTTTAATAGTTCATTCGCCAATTGCTTTAGTCCAATTATCAAAAGTTCTCTTAAGACATCTTCGGTGTACAGACGGTCCAGCCACATCAATGTAACCAGTGCCTATCTTCGACGTCAACGTACAATAACCACTCACAGAATGCAGATGGCAGCACTACCTCTGGAGGGTATATAAAGCGTGTGGGAGAAATGGTTCAAATGGCTCTAAACACTATGGGACTTAACATCTGAGGTCATCAGTCCTCTAGACTTAGAACTACCTAAACCTAACTAACCTAATGACATCACACACATCCATGGCCGAGACAGGATTCGAACCTGCGACCGTAGCAGCAGCGCAATTCCGGACTGAAGCGCCTAGAACCTCTCGGTCACAGCGGCCGACCGTGTGGGAGAGATGCGGAAAACAGAGTAGTCGTTGTAATGCGGAAATGGAGCAGGTTATCTAACGTCGGAAAGGGTCGGTCATTGGTTTTCGGGCCGAGCGTAGAAGCATTTCCGAAACGCCAAAGTTTGTAGACTGGGGTCTGCCGTCATGGTTAAAGTATACCGTGCATGACAGAATGGCGCTATCCAAAGCTGGCGCCGAGGCAACTGAGGTGCACCACGGGCCATAGATGAAAGGAGTGAACGACGTCTGCAGAGATGTGTATGGTCGAATAGACTTGCAACTGTTGAGCAACTGACAACCCATATGAACCAAGGTGTTACAAACAGTATACCCTCGACGATCTTTCAGCGAACGTTGCTGCGTATGGGCATCCGCAGCAGGCGAGTGGTTCATGGACACGTGCTGATTGCTGTTCGTCGGCGACGAAGGCTGGAATTCGCACCCCATTGCTACAACTGTCGGTCCACTAAGTTGTGACAGGTGGCCTTTGCAGATGAATCACTTTTTATACTCCATCGGTTGATGGTCATTGCCGTTTACAGAATGAAACGGCTGAAAGCTTAGGGTCCAGGCCGGAGGAGGTAGCGTTATGGTCTCTGCAATATGTTCGTACCAGTCGCAGGGTGATCTCGTCATTCTGTAAGGCACAGTGGATCAACACAAGTACGCATCTATCCTTAGGGACCATGTCCACCCCTACAAGTAGATTTTTTCTCTTCAGCATCATGAAATCTACCAGCAGGACAATGCGACTTGTCATACAGCTCACTGTGTACTTGCGTGGTTCGAAGAACAACAGGATGAGGTTACCGTACTCCCCTGATCACCTAACTGCCCAGATTAAAACCCAATCGAGAATCTGTGGGACCACCCCGATGAGTCTGTTCGTGCAGTGGATCCTCAACCGAGAAACGTAGCGCAGGTGGCCGTGGTTCTGGCGTCGGCACTTCCAGAACCTTATGGACACTCTTCCTACACGTCTTGTAGTGCAAAAGATGATTGTTCAGGCTTTTATCAGGTAGTGTATGTTGTGCGGTTGGGGTATGATACACAACCCTGTGATCTCTAGATACCGTGAAGAAATCAGTTATCTTCCGTGCTACGAGGTGATTATTGCATATACATCTGATCAATGCAGTGTAGTGTGTTGGTACACTGACCTCGGCAACAACCTGCTACAACTTTTCTCAGACCTTAAATGTAACATGCAAAATACTAACACGAATTCTTTACAGACGAATGGAAAAACTGGTAGAAGCCGACCTCGGGGAAGACCAGTTTGGATTCCGTAGAAATGTTGGAACACGTGAGGCAATAATGACCCTACGACTTATCTTAGAAAATAGATTAGGGAAAGGCAAACCTACGTTTCTAGCATTTGTAGACTTAGAGAAAGCTTTTGATAATGTTGGCTGGAATACTCTCTTTCAAATTCTGAAGGAGGCAGGGATAAAATACAGGGAGCCGAAGTCTATTTGCAATTTGTACATAAACCAGATGGCAGTTATAAGAGTCGAGGGACATGAAAGAGAAGCAGTGGTTGGGAAGGGAGTGAGAAAGGGTTGTAGCTTATCCCCGATGTTATTCAATCATCAATTGAGCAAGCAGTAAAGGAAACAAAAGAAAAATTTAGAGTAGGAATTAAAATCCATGGAGAAGAAATAAAAACTTTGAGGTTCGCCGATGACATTGTAATTCTGTCAGAGACAGCAAAGGAGCTGGAAGAGCAGCTGAACGGAATGGACAGTGTCTTGAAAGGAGGATATAAGATGAACTTCAACAAAAGCAAAACGAGGATAATGGAATGTAGTCGAATTAAGTCGGGTGATGCTGAGGGTATTAGATAAGGAAATGAGACACTTAAAGTAGTAAATGGATTTTGCTATTTGGGGAGCAAAATAACTGATGATGGTCGAAGCAGAGAGGATATAAAATGTTGACTGGCAATGGCAAGGAAAGCGTTACTGAAGAAGAGAAATTTGTTTACATCGAGTATAGATTTAAGTGTCAGGAAGTCGTTTCTGAAAGTATTTGTATGGAGTGTAGCCGTGCATGGAAGCGAAACATGAACGATAAATAGTTTACACAAAAAGAGAATAGAAGCTTTCGAAATGTGGTGCTACAGCAGAATGCTGAAGATTAGATGGGTAGGTCACATAACTAATGGGGAGGTACTGAGTATAATTGGGGAGAAGAGGGCCGGCCGAAGTGGTCGTGCGGTTAAAGGCGCTGCAGTCTGGAACCGCAAGACCGCTACGGTCGCAGGTTCGAATCCTGCCTCGGGCATGGATGTTTGTGATGTCCTTAGGTTAGTTAGGTTTAACTAGTTCTAAGTTCTAGGGGACTAATGACCTCAGCAGTTGAGTCCCATAGCGCTCAGAGCCATTTGAACCAATATTTTGGGGAGAAGAGAAATTAGTGGCACAGCTTGACTAGAAGAAGGGATCGGTTGGTAGGGCATATTCTGAGGCATCGAGGGATCACCAATTTAGTATTGGAGGGCAGCACGGAGGGTAAAAATCGTAGAGGGAGACCAAGAGATGGATACACTAAACAGATTCAGAAGGATGTAGGTTGCGGTAGGTACTGGGAGATGAAGAAGCTTGCACAGGATAGAGTAGCATGGAGAGCTGCATCAAACCAGTCTCTGGACTGAAGACAACAACAACAACAACAACAACAACAAATGTAACATATTTAGATTTATGAACAATTTTAGTCCACTGAGATACCACAAGTGGAGTTGCACTGCCAAATTCGACGTTTCATTTGCAGCTGTCTCTGACAGTACCGTCCCGGGCGTTATTTGTTTTCTGGTGGTCGCGATATTTGACAGCTGGCGCAAGTGAGGCGTACCCTGAAGGCGTAGCCCTCGCGCTGCCCTGCAGGTACCAGGGGGCCGGCGTGTTTGTTGTTTCTGGCGGAGCCGGCTCGCTTCGCTTCGCGTTTATCCGTGCGCCACTGGTCGCGCAGCCTTCTGGGATCCTGCCCGCCGGTGTCGGCGGGTTTCGCCCGCTCGCAGCCAGCATTCGTTCCGGTCCCCAGCTGTCTTCCTTTACTGCGGAGAAGTATACACAAGCTGTTTCGCTACTGGTCTCTAAATACTCGAGCGGCCTCGGTGAGAACGAAAAAAGAAGAGATAGTCAATGGAGAAGACTGTTCGCGCCGTAATACCACTGAGAAGCGCTCAGGGCAAAGAATTCCTCTGCTGATCTGTATTTTTTCTCCATCGGTTGCGGCGGCTCAATTTCTCTCTATGAAGCTGCCGCTTTGAACGGCAGGAAAACTAGTGTGCGTTGCAGTATCTTGTAGTAGCCGAGAAGACCCCGCAGCCCACAGTAGAGGAATTGTTGTGCCACTTGGGTGGGAGGGTCATTCTCGTCCGAACGGGAGACAACTCGCAAACAGTTTACGTAATAGCAACCCACGAGCAACCTGTTTTATTATTATCCACGTCTTAAACAATCTGTGTGGCGCATTCGAGAGCAGAGGCAATTACGAGTATGTTTTCCACGGTTTACCTAAATCGTGTACGACGAATGCCAAAGAGTATCTCTTCCGATTGTCACATCCAACTTCGTTCTTGCCGCGTGTGACCGTATACTCTATCTCAAATGACGTCCACATCTGCATCTGTACTGCGCGAGCCACGCTACGGTGTGTAGCGAAGGCTACTCTGTGTATCATTGTTACTTATTCACTTCCTTCTTCCAGCAGCGGATGATCCGCGGAAGGAACAATTGTTGACAACCCCTGTGTGAGTTCGAGTCTCTAATTTTACCTTCGTGGTTTTCCCGCAGGATATAGCAAAGAAGAAGCAGTATATTGATGGAGTCTTCTAGAAACGTACGCTCTCTGAATTTTTACATCAAACCACACGTTCATGCTGAATGCTTCTCTTGTAGTGTCTGTCACCGAACTTGGCTGATCATCTCCGTGACGCTTTCGCGCTTACTAAATGAACTTGTGACCAAACACGATGCTCTTCTTTCGTTCTTCTGTATTTCTTCTATCAATCCTAACTGGTACGCATCCCAAACTGACGAGCAGTGTTCAAATATCAGTCTAAGGCCGGTATTACACTATCAAATTTCTTTGTCAAAGATTTGATCAAAGATGTGATCAAATATTCCGTCAAATATATTTGACAAAGATCTTTGACGTAGCGCTAGAAGGGGTATACACTGTCATCATATTTTTCGTCAAAGTTCAAGATGGCTGACAACAACAAATTGTTATTAACCGCAGCAGTTGCATGTACCACAATTGCACTATGTGCACATGCGGAAGAGAAGCGTGGGAAAAAAGGAAACATAGCTCGGTGAAGCCGTGGGTTTTACGACGACACGATAAAAGCTTTCAACAAAACTTGTTACGTGAGCTTATAGTGGAGGACGTCAAGTCGTACATCAGTTACTTAAGAATGGATGAGCATACATTTCCGTATGTGCTCAGTGAAGTGTATCCTCATATAACAAAGCACAATATTCACTTAAGAACTGCGACATCTGCAGAAGACAGGCTCACTGTAACACTCCGATTCCTTGCTACAGGAGAGGTTAGGTCAGGTTAGGTCTCCAATCTTCTTAATCTATTTTTGTATTCAGGGTGCCTCACGTTGTAAAGCGCCTCATCAGCTTCATACATCTCTATTAATTTTGTAGTTGTCGGCACACACCAATTGTATTTACTGGCAATGTTTATAAAAACACTACAGACGACAGAACGCTGCAGCGATGCTAGCGCTCCACGTGGTAACATGTCACATTGCACTGAACAGAAGACAAGCGACTTCTTTGATCAAATCTACAGCGAGGCCCTAGATTTGATCAAATATTGGACGACATTTGGCAAAGTTCCCTATTACACCATCAAATATCTTTGACAAAGATATTTGATAGTGTAATACCGGCCTAACGAAGGTTTTGTAAGCTACCTCCTTTGTGAATGGACTACACTTCTTGAAGATTCTTCCAGTGAATCACAATCTGGCATCTTCCTTACCTGCAATTAGTTTCATACGGTCGCTTCACATTAAATCGCTCTACACGTATACTTCTAGATGTTTTATGGACGTGACTGCTTCCAGTGATTGTTCTGCAATCGTGTGATCATAGAATAGTAGGTCTTTCCGCATGTTCATGCGCAGTATTTTAACATTTGTTGAGATTTAACAGCCAAACTCTGCACCAGGCGTCGATTCTCAGCAGGTCTCCTTGCAATTCGGTTCGATTACCTAGTGTTGCAATTTGTCTGTGCATCATCCGCGAAAAGAGTCATTGAACGTGCGACGTTATCCAGTGGGTCATTTTCTATATATTGTGAAAAATAATGGTCCTACAACGCTCCCTTTGGGGTACGCCGAAGTTACTTTTCCGTCTGTAAGATTTCTCTCCAATCGGTATATATATATATATATATATATATATATATATATATATATATATATATATATACCGATATTTTTATTTTATATTTTTTCGCAATTTTTGGTAAATATTTGAAACTGTTCATTTGAAATTGTGGTAGGACATAACTTTACTTTCACTATGTGAAGGAATCGTACTACTTTTTGAGCTATCAAAACGTTCTTTCTCTTTGACTGTGTGAAGCAAGTATAGGTGGCACAAAGAAGTCCGAATGCACTGGGGGTGGCAGTGTGAGTACAATAACAAGATTTCCGATGGGAAGAAATAGCACACCACTTGCGTTAAAAAACAATTTTTAGCGCAGCCAGTGTGCTACTTCTTCCCATCGGCCTTCTTGAAAAACAGTTGCTGAAAAATGAACAAAAATCTGAATGACAATAGTGGCCTTTGCGGTGAGCGGAGACGTGTGAGGGGAACTGCTGACGTAATCGGCAATCGGCGCCAACAACAGAAACTGCAATGTTTAGCTTCATCATGCAAGTTTGATACTACAGCTACTGGGTCGCTGGCGTTTGCTGGTATGAAGAAACGGGCAAGTCGACATGAAGTAAAGTGCTCCGAACATACCCGATATGTGACGAAACCGAACGACGGGCCCATCGGACACCTTTTATTGTGCAGCTTACCTGCAGTTACCATTGTTAAAAAGTGGTTATCGTCAAGCGTGAACGTGCATCGTTTTTCTTTCAATTCTTGCTCTAAGGGGGATAGACAAGCTGCTAGCTTGTTTATATACAGAAGATCTAATAATAAATGAATACTTAAATATACAGCTCTAAAAACGGCAGTATTTTTACACTGTGGAGCCAATATTTTTATAGGCCAGTGGTTCGACATTTTTTTCCGCCAATATATCCATACTTTTTCTTGTTATATATCGAGGGCCGATTATGATATATTTTTAAATATCGATATATCGGATTCCCGATTTTTAAAAAAATATCAACAATCCTACTTTCTACTGTTACCATATAGGTTCGCCTGTAAGGAAAATAAAGAACTACACAGCAAGAGTAACGCAAAATAAAGCTGTCTTCAACCTTATGGCGGAATTGAACTCTACTGTACTAGACATGATTGTGCAGAAGGTGGCTCCCTTTTACGTTTCTCTGACGACTGAATGGAGTACTCTAGCCAATTAGAGGGACCTACAGTTTAATATGGACCCCGACTCACGCTGATTAATAAAAAGTAGTGGATATTACGGCACCAGAACTAACTGTTCGTAGAAAAAGTTTACAAGGTGTGACTATATGAATAACAGTCGTCTGTAATTTGTTGATATTCTTGATAAAATATAATTGTTGCCTATGGCAGATACGGTCACCTCACCACGTTAGTTTCGAACTACATTACATGATCGAAAGAGTGAAGCACCCGAAAGACATGGCCGAATGTCGGTGTAACATTTGTACACGTGCACACCACCAATGTAAGTGATAAACACTTGCGGTTCCCTGTGACAAGAAGAACGTCCACCGGAGTGAATTAGTGTTGTTCGCCTTTACTGTTTTTACCACGCCTGGCAGGACATGTACGGGGCAAGGACAACGCCAGATGTTGAGTAATAACTGTGAAGGAGCTGCAGATGCCGCATACTGATGCGAGAGAGCATGTAACTGAGTTTTAAACGGGCCTCGGTGGTGATCTCTATTTGGCAGGCTTACTGAATCGCCCAGTATCCAGATGTGACAGTGGCCCGACGTTGGACTGTGTGGGAACGTGAGACCAGGCATGCTCGTCAGCGGGGTCCTGTCGACCACATCTGACTTGCCCTCGACAGGGGAATCTGTGGTCCAGTGGATATGAAGGAATGAACTGGACATGAACCCGGCGCTTCGCTTGAAGACGAAGGCTAGGGAACTCGTCGAAATGTTGGGACAAGACGACGCTATGACTCGGCTGATAACCCGAGAAGATTTCTTAAATGAAATTCGCCAAAAAAACCTTCAATCCAACATTTCGAAGTAGTTTCCGGTACGCTTGATAAATTAAGGTTGTGATCACCTTGCCATCAGCAACAGAAGCCATTTGACCTCCACTCTCGATAAAGGTCTCTTCTAGTCTTCTGCACGCTGCAGGGCTATCGGCTATTGGTAACCGTGATGCTCCTACATTTTTCGGATGACACCTACGAGGGTCACTCCAAAAGAAATGCACACTATTTTTTTAATCCATCTTTTATTCTACATGTTTGAAAGTTTTACAGTGTGTAGATACATCCTTTAGGAACAATTTTCATTTCTATTCATAATTTCCATCCCTCTCGACTGCCTTACGCCATCTTAGAATCAGCACCTGTATACCCGCACGGTAAAATTCTGGACCAACCTGTTGGAGCCACTGTTTGGCAGCGTGCACAAGGGAGTCATCATCTTCAAACCTTGTTCCACGAAGAGAGTCTTTCAGTTTCCCAAAGAGATGATAGTCACATGGAGCCAGGTCAGGACTGTAAGGCGGGTGTTTCAGTGTTGTCCATCCGAGTTTTGTGATCGCTTCCATGGTTTATTGACTGACATGTGGCCGTGCATTGTCGTGCAACAGCAAAACAACCTGGTTTTGCCGATGTGGTCAAACACGACTCTGTCGAGCTTGAAGTTTCTTCAGTGTCGTCACATATGCATTAGAATTTATGGTGATTCCACTTGGCATGATGTCCACAAGCAAGAGTTCTTCGGAATCGAAAAACTCCGTAGCCATAACTTTTCCAGCAGAAGGTGTGGTTTTGAATCTTTTTTTCTTGGGTGAATTTGCATGATGCCACTCCATTGATTGCCTCTTCGTCTCTAGTGAAAAATGATGGAGCCATGTTTCATCATCTGTCACAATTCTTCCAAGAAATTCATCTCCACCATTCTCGTACTGTTCCAAAAGTTCGCTGAATACTGTTTATCTTGTCTCTTTGTGAGCCACTGTCAACATCCTGGGAACCCACCTGGCACAAACCTTTTTTAACACCAACTCTTTCAGTATTCTGCAAACACTTCCTTACCCTATCCCAACGTAGCGTGACAATTCGTTCACTGTGATGCGTCTGTCAGCAGTCACCAATTCGTTAACTCTCTGCACATTGTCTGGAGGGTGTGCAGTACGAAGCCTGCCGCTGCGAGGACAATTCTTAATATTACCGTGCCCGCTTTCATCACGTAACCTGCTTGCCCACCGACTAACTGTACTGCGATCGACAGCAGCTTCTCCATAACACCTTTTTCAACCTCTTGTGGATGTTTCCCACTGTCTCGTTTTCACAGCAAAGGAATTCTATGACAGCACGTTGCTTCTGACGAACGTCAAGTGTAGCAGCCATCTTGAAGACATGCTGTGACGGCGCCACTCACGAGAACAGGTTGAACTAAGTTTGAAAACAAGCGGGAAGGATGTATCTACACACTGTAAAACTTTCACACATGCATAATGAAAACTGTATTTTTACAAAACTAGTGTGCATTTCTTTTGGAGTGACCCTCGTACATACACTACTGCCCATTAAAATTGCTACACCAAGAAGAAATGCAGATGATAAACGAGTATTCATTGGACAAATATATTATACTAGAACTGACATGTGATTACATTTTCACGTAATTTGCGTGCATAGATCCTGAGAAATCAGTACCCAGAACAACCACCTCTGGCCGTAATAACGGCCTTGATACGCCTGGGTATTGAGTCAAACAGAACTTGGATGGCGTGTACAGGTACAGGTACCCATGCAGCTTCAACACGATATCACAGTTCATCAAGAGTAGTGACTGGCGTATTGTGACGAGCCAGTTTCTCAGCCACCATTGACCTGACGTTTTCAATTGGTGAGAGATCTGGAGAATGTGATAGCCAGGGCAGCAGTCGAACATTTTCTGTATCCGGAAAGGCCCGTACAGGACCTGCAACATGCGGTCGTGCATTATCCTGCTGAAATTTGGGATTTCGCAGGGATTGAACGAAGGGTGGAGCCACGGGTCGTAACACATCTGAAATGTAACGTCCACTGTTCAAAGTGCCGTCAATGCGAACAAGAGGTGACGGAGACGTGTAACCAATGGCACCCCATACCATCACGCCGGGTGATACGCCAGTATGGCGATGACGAATACACGCTTCCGATGTGCGTTCACCGCGATGTCGCCAAACACGGATGCGACCATAATGATGCTGTAAACAGAACCTGGATACATCCGAAAAAATGACGTTTTGCCATTTGTGCACCCAGGTTCGTCGTTGGGTAAACCCGTTGCAGGCGCTCCTGTCTGATGCAGCGTCAAGGGTAACCGCAACCATGGTCTCAGAGCTGATAGTCCATGGTGCTGCAAACGCCGTCGAACTGTCTGATGCAGCGTCAAGGGTAACCGCAACCATGGTCTCAGAGCTGATAGTCCATGCTGCTGCAAACGTCGTCGAACTGTTCGTGCAGATGGTTGTTGTCTTGCAAACGTCCCCATCTGTTGACCCAGGGATCGAGACGTGGCTGCACGATCCGTTACAGCCATGCGGATAAGATGCCTGTCATCTCGACTGCTAGTGATACGAGGCCGTTGGGATCCAGCACGGCGTTCCGTATTACCCTCCTGAACCCGCCGATTCTATATTCTGCTAACAGTCATTGGATCTCGACCAACGCGAGCAGCAATGCCGCGATACGATAATCCGCAATCGCGATAGGCTACAATCCGACCTTTATCAAAGTCGGAAGCGTGATGGTACGCATTTCTCCTCCTTACGCGAGCCATCACAACAACGTTTCACCAGGCAACGCCGGTCAATTGCTGTTTGTGTATGAGAAATCGGTTGGAAACTTTCCTCATGTCAGCACGTTGTAGGGGTTGCCACCGGCGCCAACCTTGTGTGAATGCTCTGAAAAGCTAATCATTTGCATATCACAGCATCTTCTTCCTGTCGGTAAAATTTCGCGTCTGTAGCACGTTATTTCCGTGGTGTGGCAATTTTAATGGCCAATAGTGTATTTCATATTAGGTCGTTATCACAATCTCTACGTTATCACGACTACATGTGTCGGCCACCTTCATATACATCACTAAACGACTAACCCGGGGCACGGTGCTGTTTGTATGTTGCCTATGTAACGGTTTCCAGTGGGAACAAAAACTGGGTCTTGATGTTTCACACAGTTATTGGCCTAATTTAAAAATTCAAAATGCTGTCATCATCTACGCATTAACACGAGTAATTTTATGTTGAAAGTTTACCACAGTAAGACTAGTATTGCTGTTGGAAACGGTGTGTATGTCTTGAGGCAGCAAATCACCCAGTCTTTGTTCGTCCAGTATTTGAGAATGAGAGCACTTAGCGGCTTCCAGCAAACGTTTTGGATGATTTCAAACCTTAACGAAATTTTTTCTCGCTGGAATCTCCCGAAAAATTATGAAATGAAAAAGTTTTCTAGCAGTAAATTTTTTAAAAAAATAATCGCACGTTTGATACCTTTTTATACATGGCAGTTCGACTCTTTAAGTAATCGGGGATGAATAGTGTTGTGTCGTCTACTGTGGTAGCCAGCACCGACACAAACAAGGAAGAGGGAAGTTGATGTGGCCGGTAGCAGGAATCCAAAACGACATGTACATTGAACTGTCTAATGAATAGGACGCTTTACCTCTAAAAAGAAAAGAAACGTAACTTCTTTTTATAAGGTAGCTTGATGTGATTGATGTGCTTCCTGTGCCTCCTACATCCAATTACTTTTCACTGTTACCATTCGCAGAACGCAGACTAACTATTGTTTTTTTTTTTCTTTATTGGATTTCTATCCCCCCCCCCCCCCCCAAAGGGGCAGTGATGCTGATTAAAAATACTTAGGAAATAGACAGGCATTTTTGGAACACAACCTACGACCAGCTTAGAGACAGAAGTGATGACACTTTCTGGAGGACCTGACCATTACTTTGCAGGACATTGCTCAAGCACGTACAGTGCAAGCTGTTACTGATTTGTTTGACTGATGGGGCTGTTAAGTGCTATACCACCTACTGCACTCCCCTGGCTTAAGCCCTCGTGAGTTCAACTCGATTTCTAAACTGAAGGAAACACTTCACGGCATTCGCTTCAGAACTGCTACAAATTCGTCGGGCAATAGACCGCGCCGCTCGAACTGTCAACACAACTGGCACTGCTAAGAGTATCCTACGACTTCAACATCGCTGGCAACGGGTGATACACAATACTGGTGACTACTCTGAAGGTCAGTAAAACTTTGAAGGACGTATCTATTTTGTACGAGCTGTAAATAAATAGTTGCCACTACTAAAGTTCCAACCCTCGTATGATCCTCTGCCTCTAGTACAGATAAACCTAATAAGGAATAGAAAAAGTTAACAGAAAAATTTAGAGACTGGGTCTATATATCAGCCATGAGGAGACTAAAATATTGTTCAAGGAACACACCGAAAAGAAGATTTTCGAAATATCAGTGAGGCTTTGGAACCAGGTTACGACGTTTCACCCGAAAATTGCAAGTGAAGAATTGTTCTTGAAAACGTGAGAGACCTGCAAATAGAGCGATGTGTTTGTAATAAGTGTGAAGGTTCCGCTTTTATAAACTGCAGCTACTATTATTTATTCTTTTGATTTAATTATTTCTTTAAAAATTGTATCAGCACTTTTGAAAATAAATTCATTGTTGTATTTGGACATTTTTGTTATTAAATTCTTTTCTGCATGTCTATAATGTAGAGAATTCCAACAAGTTTTTCACTGTAAACATTACACTCTTGTCACACGTATTTACAACGTCCTACATTATGTATTGTCTTCCAGTACTTTTATCCATTTCGTAATATTGTGACAATACGTCCAACACTGTGGATTCAGTAAGCGCTTGGGGGAGAGCAAGTAGCATAGCATTCTGTTTTTGGCAGCCATGAGGGAAACGTCTGTTGCGCTATAGTAAACTCTGAGTTACAGTAAACATTTTCAGTGCAAGTAGAACTTCTATTTTAACCCAGGACGACATAGTTCAAGTATTTAAAAATATTCTTCAATTATCATTTCCAAAACAATGACATAACATTCATAATACGTGTATCATTGCATTATCCAGTGAAATAATCACCTTACACCAGTTACAAGGTTTAGTTAATGACAGATGAATGTGTATATGCGATTACTTTTTATTTGTCTATTAACGGGGAATCTCGGCGTTGCTCAAGTATTTATTTATATCTGTGCGTCCGCGCCCCTACCACGCACGCCTAGCCTTGTGCTTAATGTTTATGACGTCATATGTCCTGAATATATGTCGTACAGTGATATAATTTTGTAAGTACATTAGGCGACATATATGGGTACTGTCAGGAAGATGTGTTGACGTCATATCTCCTGAGCTATGTATGATGAGTGATATAATTTTGAAGAACATTCAGTGCTGTATGTGTATACTTATAACGTCGTGGTTTGTGCGTTACTTTACTGTATGAACAACGGAAAATGTAGTACGCGACAAAATTTTTCCTTCCGTCGTTTTATAGGGGTTGTCAGCTAGAAAAAAAATGTCGTAAAGGATTGAGATTATGGGTGAAGTTTGTTGCAAGTTGCTGAGTGATCTCATTTTCAGATACTGGGTGAATCATGTCTGGGATCCTCATAGCGATTGTTATCTGACAGTAAGGTATACATGTGTACCAAGTTTGGTTGAAATCGGCCCAGTAGCTTAGGAGGGGATGTGGAACACACACACACACACAGTGTATAATATGTAGGGATTAATTAATTTATTTATTGTCATTGATTAGTCTTTTTACTTTGTAGGCGCTATATATGATTTACGTGAATGCATCAATTTTTTGTTAAATGTTTCTGGGCAAAATTCACAGCAGAGGACGAAAGGTGCAGCTGTAGTGACAATTTACAAGATCAGCGCATGAAATAAACTATTCTATACACGTTTTCTCCTCTAGCGGAGTAAGCGGCCGAAAAGACCCGAGTGTGCAGAAGCAATCTTTCTGGACGAAGATGTCCTAAGTGGTTGGCCAGCCCACTCAAAGGACGGCCCGGTAAGGGAGGGCGGACGCCGGCACAGTTCTGGAAACGCACGATGGGTTTTCCAGCTCCAGGTTAGAAATCGATCTGCGACCGAATGGCTCGCCGTGCGGGTGCGCGCCGCAGGTATCGAGTTCTCTGCCGTCCATAGAGCGCGACTGCGGTGAGCGGCCTGTTTATCGCGGCGTGCGCATCTCCCCAAATTTGTACAAACGTTTGTCCAGCCGGCACAATGGGCGCTGTCTGTCTGCGCGCTTTGTGTCGCCGCGGGACGCGCCCTTGTGTCTCTGCGAGCCCTCGGGACTGTTTCCGTGTCTTCGGCGAGTCCTCGAGGCCGGCAGCTGCGTTGCATGCCGAATGCAGTTCGATACGTTCTACCGGGTCGTGGGAGTCGGCGCAGCTATTGTTGACGGCTGGCTTTGTTGTCAGGTTTCTGTAGGTCGATCCCGCGCGCACAAAATGTAATACAGTCGATGGAGTTCTTTAAGGACGGGAGTCTGGATTGGGCTGGGGGAGGGGGGGGGGGGAAGGCAGAGGGAGAGAGAGAACAACACAGAGTGATCTGGCAGGCTACCTGCAAAACATTCTGTTGCGTCAGGCCAAGTCCCAGTGGAGAATAAGAATGCGTGGCATTATGTTGTGTTCGATCAACTTAGCGGGCAATAGCGAGTGGTGGTCGTGTTTTGGTGACGCCGCTTAAGTGAGTCGGTAATTCCATATTTGTGTCTGTACTGGTGTTCAAGGCGTCCTGAATGTCAAGATTTGCAGTGGAGGTGGCACCATCGTTGTCATCTTGGCGAAAGCACGTGTACGCTTTACGGTCCAAAGATCAGGCTTTTGTATTGGTCGTCCAGTATTCCTTTTCCATCTGGTTTGTACTCTGCAGCTACATCGCGGCTCTCTATTCCTAAATGTGTTCGTGCACCGTTGTGTTGACCATGAAAACTGTAAGACCTCAAAAGCGGCGTACAACAAAAGTCAAGTTGGTCTGAAGTGTTCTACATACTTGGATACACAAATGACTGGCATTTCTGTGCAACTGCACAAAGTACGATGAACGCCATCGACATTCTGTGTATAAGAAAGGATAACGCAGCTGTTTTCTTATTGAGAAATATCTTTTAATTGTTAGTTGTTGGTGAGAAGATAGTGTAGTGAGAAATGTCAACCAGCAAGTATCTGAATTTTCAACAGCGCCAGAATAATGGCTCGTCAAGAATGCAATTTAGCTGCTCGCACTGTTTGGGATCTTGCGGTTGTCATGGCAATATGGGAGATGTGGGTTCAGAAGGACCATGTCCAGTGCCATGCAGGATCTAACAGCCCCAAGCGACTAGCACCCGAGAGGGCGGAAATATTGTTCGCTCGGCCATGCAGGATCTTAGAGCTGCGTCACGTACCTGGAATCAGGAAATGGGCTTGTTTGCAGCAAGCATCCAAATCAGATATGCCTTGCTGTGTCGCTAAAGATGGCATGATAATCCTTTTGGTTCATTTTTCCATCTTCTTTCACCAAACCTCCGACTTTATTCTGTCCAAAACGTCCCCACACCATCACAGAACCCTTCTATGCTTGACAGTCGGGATTACGCAGTGAAGATTCAAGCGTTCATCTGGTAAACGGTGTACAAATTGACGGCGTTTACTTCCAAATATTTTTAACTTGGATTTATCAATGAATAAGACCCTTTCCCTTTCACCTACTGCTCAATATTGCTGTGTCGTAGCCCATTGAAG
Source organism: Schistocerca nitens (assembly GCF_023898315.1). Lineage (NCBI taxonomy): Eukaryota > Metazoa > Arthropoda > Insecta > Orthoptera > Acrididae > Schistocerca > Schistocerca nitens. Next base: position 188,662,207 of record NC_064622.1, read on the forward strand.
CCTTTTCTTCTTGTTAACAGGGCGCAACAACAATAGTTTCCTTGCTGCTACATATCTCTGGAGGTTGTTTTCTGCCAGGTGCCGTCTCACTGTTGACTCAGCCACCAGTGTGTCTCTTGTTCTGTTTAGTTCAGCAGTCAATTCATAGGTGGTTTTTTATGTAATACGTTTACTGTTCACTACCAAATACTTTTCCTTCCATTATGAAATTTTTCTGGATGCTCCGAAGTGAGGACGATCATCATAGGAGCCTGTATCTCGATGCCAGTGCGTGATCTCGACAACTTCACTGATGGAAATCTTCAATTTCATTGATATTTGCCGGACACTATTGCCTTCTTGGTGCAAAGTGCTTATATTTACCCGTTAATCATAAGGAATCTGGCGCTTTATGGCCATTTTCAGTTACTTTCGTTGCTTGTACTAACTTCTTTCGCGGTGTGTTCTACCTTCACACAAACGGAACTACAACAGAACCGATCTGTAAACGACGTAACTATACACAGTTGTCCAGTCTATTGGCGCCACCTGACTTGTTCAGTAGAGTGGACAGGTAAAGGCAATTTATATAAAACTGAGCAATACCAGTATGTACTAATATGTATGTATGTGTACAATACTTTAAGTGTCATTATTAATCATTGTTTGAGCATAATATTATGTATACTAACCAATAACTCGCTTAGATCACTCCCATCTTGCTCCATTGTAATACGCAGTACGGTATTTCCAAACTTACGCACACACAAGTCACGTAATACCCCTAAATTCCAGGGAGGGGGGCGATGAGCCTTGACGCCAAGTTCAATCACATCCTTGGAACTAGCCACTCTGTTCCTAGAACCACTCAATCACACTCCTGACATTGTGACACGGCGCATTATGTTGCTGAAAAAGTGCCGTCGGGAAAAAATGATCGTCATGGAGGGGTGTGCGTGGTGTACAACCAGTGTACGCTACTCCTTGGCAATCGTGGTGCCTTGCACGTCCTTCACTGGGCCCATGGATGCACACGTGAATGCTCCCCAGAGTATAATGTAGCCGCCGCCAGCTTGTCTCCGTCCCATAGTACAAGTACTGTTGTCAAGGAGCTGTTCCCCTGAAAGGCGACGAATTCGCGCCATCCCATAAGTGTGATGAAGAAGGTATCGGGATTCGTCAGAGCATGCAACGTTCTGCCGCTGCGCCAACGTCCAGTGCCAGTGGTCACGTGCCTATTTCAGTCGTAGTTGCCGATGTCGTGATGTTCGATTGGCACATGCAGGGGACCATCGTCTGAGGAGGCCCATCGTTAGGAGTGTTCAGTGCCATGTGAGTTCAGACACACTTGGACTCTGCCCAGTATTGAAGTTTGGTCTTATTTCTACTACAGTTCTCTGCCTGACCTTTATTACCAGTCCGCCCAGCCTACGACGACCAACATCTAGGCGTCTAGACGTTGTTTCACCTTTGTTTTTCCACTTGCTGAAGACACTCATCACATTACAGTACTCCTCGAACACCCTGCAAGTCGTACAGTTTCCGAAATGTTCGTGCCAAGCCTCTGGGTCATTTCAATCCGCCCTCGGTGAAACTCAGATAGATCGCGTACCTTCCCCATTCTACACACGGTCAGCACGCTCGCTGATACTAGATGCACCGCGCGTGCGTCTGACAAGCAGTCATTCCTCGCCAGATGAAGCTGCTATCGCCTGGACGGGTTTATATCCATACTAGGTCGATGGTCATAATGTTCTGGCTGATCAGCGTACTCTGTAGTCATACGCATGTAAAAATCAACTGTGACGTAAGGGAAAAGAGGGGGTGACTTTTGTTGGAGTTCGACATGTTCCCTTTCTGCAGTACAATGCATTTTCAAATTAAATGTTTTTAATTAAAATTCCACATGTAAACATTTTCTATTCTAATAAACGCTGGATTAGTGAATAATATTTGACTTACATCACGAGATGCCGTTGTTGTCGGTAATGTTGACTAAATTACAAAACTGCATCTTATCATGAGAGTTATAGTCTAAAGATTACTTGATGTCGTTCATTTTGTTGTTATTTATAGGCTGTACAGATATTTAGGCGTCTTTGAAGCGAGTTCCAAACATTGTACAACTTTTCTCAGCTTAAAGGTCTCCATCTTCAAGTCACAAATATTCGTGTTCCACGAAACACCATGCAGATTTCCACGTGAAAAGATCATGTAATGGTATTTTGATATAGTGAGAACTTTTTTCAGATGTCTAGAAATGACTTTACCGTTCGAATCATCACTCAGGCAAGTTCTTTCATGGAAGATAGATCACCAGGAACTGTAGTCGATGAAAGAGTCCGCCTTCATTTGAAGAATTGAAAAGTTGTTATCTTATCGTATTCTCTCTCTCTCTCTCTCTCTCTCTCTCTCTCTCGCTCTCTCCCTCTCTCCCTCTCCCTCCCCCCTCTCCCTCCCCTCTCTCCCTCCCTCCCTCTCTCCCCCCTCTCTGCCTCTTTTTTTTTATGGCGTTGGACAATGTGATCCACTGTATAGTATTATTCCTCCTTTCGCCAGCGCCAGCCGGAGTGGCCGAGCGGTTGTAGGCGCTTCAGTCTGGAACCGCGCTGCTGCTACGGTCGCAGGTTCGAATCCTGCCTCGGGCATGGATGTTTGTGATGTCCTTAGGTTAGTTAGGTTTAAGTAGTTCTAAGTTCTAGGGGACTGATGACCTCAGAAGTTAAGTCCCATAGTGCTCAGAGCCATTTGAACTTTCGCCAGCATACTCCGGACTAGTTCCCTACCTGCAGTAAACAAAAAATTGACATTGACAGACCCACATTATCGTGCAATCTGGTTTCATTTTTGTGGTAAACAATGCATTGATCCACTCAGAACCATATTCGTCAAAAAATAAAAATTTAGAAGTTTTGGTCTAGTCGCCTTTCTGCAGTAAGCAATTCATATCCTCTTCAGTTTTGTTAGTCTCGGCAGAGAGATGTATTTGTTCTCGCGATTGTGTCATTTATTACGCAATTTCACAGCAGGGAATATCTCTGTCAGACACAAGTTCTTTTTGAAATGATTTTATTGTACTGTTCCGGGTCATAATAGATGCTGTAATTTCTTGCGCAGTCTCATATCGTTCGTCCCGTAATCACACTAAGAAATATCATTCGATCACATGATTTCTGCTTGTGATCTTGGCTTCTATACGCATTTTCTCTCCACACAGTGTGAGTGTGGCATTTTCTTTAAGGAAAACTCATTGTGTTTTAGAAAATCCCACTTTGTGTTTCGGCTAAAGTGTGGGTCACAGAACAGTACTTTTTAAAAGTTTCTTTGTACGAGGGCAAGTCAAAAATTATCTACACTTTTCATTCTATCGTTTATTAACATGAAGCTTGGGGTACACAATGCACATCATTTTCCTACGTAATCTCACTCCTCAATGCACTTGGCCCAACGTTCAACGAGCTTCCTTCCAAATAAAAGGTTTTCGGGTGGTCGTGAAGCCACTTTTGCACCGCATTTCGCACGTCCACATTTGAGGCAAATCGGCGACCACGCAAAGCATCCTCGAGTGGCCCAAAAAAGTGAAAGTCACTTGGAGCAAGGTCTGCGCTGTAGGGAGGGTGTTCCAGTAGCTCAGATTTCATCTTCTTGATGGTTTCAATGGTGACACGGGCCATATGTGACCGTGAATTGTCATGCAGCAACAATATCTTCTTCGACAGCAAACCTCGGCGTTTGTTGCGAATTGCCGGCTTCAGCTTCTTTTCCAACAATTCACTATACCCCACACTGTTGATAGTCGCCCCTGTGAGTCCGAAAACACGGTTAACATAACCTTACCTGCGGACGGCCCCTTCTTGAATTTTTTTCTCGTCGGCGATCCAGGGTGTTTCCACTACATATTCTAGCGCCTTGACTCAGGCTCTTAGTGATGCACCCATGTTTCATCTCCGGTGACAATTCTGCTCAAAAATGCAGTGAATAAGCGTTAACAGACCCTAAAACGGCTGAGCTTATGGTCATCGGTAAGCTTTCTTTATACCTACTGTGCACAGACCTTATGGAAGCCGAGCTCGTCGTGGATGATGTGATGGGTGGAGCCATTACTGATGTTCAAAGCAGATGCTTCCTCATCAATAGTGATTTGCCTATTCGCCAGAATCCTCTCTCGAGCGTGCTGAATGTTGTCATCTGTACTGGTGGTTGATGATCTTCCCGCTCCCTCTTCATGCGTTACACTTGTTCAACCACTATTAAACTTCTCGTTCCACAAAAACACAGTTTTACGTGATAATGCACTTCTCCCATATTGCGATGATAGTCTTCGATTAATGTCTGCCCCTTTGACACTCTCCAACCAGAGGAATCGGGTCAAAAAAATGGCTCTGAGTACTATGGGACTTAACTTCTGAGGTCATCAGTCCCCTAGAACTTAGAACTACTTAAACCTAACTAACCTAAGGACATCACACACATCCATGCCCGAGGCAAGATTCGAACCTGCGACCGTAGCGATCACGTGGTTCCAGACTGTAGCGCCAAGAACCACTCGGCTACCCCGGGTGGCGAATCGGGTCACTGCCCGTTGTTTCTGTTTGGTGCACAGTTCTGATGGAGGTGCCATGCTATATCTGCAACAGAAGGAATAACAATGGCGGAAATAAGATCAAATTGTCACAGCTTTACAACAATATAACAGTGACATGTGCGAGGACATAAGACAACGTGCGCAATGTAACAAACGTTATGACAGAAGTGTAGATAATTTTTGACTTACCCTCGTACATATCCTGCACTGTTACTGATGTTTATTGACGTTGGAAAGGTAGTGAAAGGTGGTTATCTCTTTTCTAAGGCAGTCCAGTCCGATGTAAGTGCATAAAAAAGAGCTCCTCGTCTAGGCCTTGAAGGCTCAAGGGAAGATGACCGACCGCCGTGTCATCCTTTGCTTCTGGCGTCATACGGACGTGGAATGGAGGAGTCAGCACGACGTTGTCCCGGCCGTTTTGCCGACGTTCTAGATCGTGAAGCATCCACTAGTCATTAAAATAGAGGATGTGTAAGGACCTGACAGTGAACTTGCAACGTAGTGGAAACAACGTCCTGACAAAATGGCCGCACCCACACGTTGCCAAGGTTGTTTCCAAAACGCTGCAGATGTTTCGCTGGGAATCCCGTCCACATCCTCGATAGAGTCCTGATCTCTACCCATGAGATTTCCATACTTTTGAAGCTCTGAAGAAACACATTCGTGGCCGTCGATTTGCTTTGGACGGAGATGTGCGCGCCTGGGTACAATCATGGTTCCGTGGACAACCACAAACATCTTTCCATGAAAACATTGATAGTCTTGTGACACAGTGGGATAAATGTACTAACAGTAATGGCGATTTCTTTTGAACTAATGATAAGTGTATTTACTTTCTTTCCATCCGCCTCGCTTTCATGTGACTACCCCTTATGTGTTCTGAAAAGTAATGATCCTATAGCACTCCATATCGGCACACTCGAAGTTATTCACGTCCGAGAGTTTATCTCTGTTAAGAATTAAACTCTCTGGTCTGTTTGTTGGTAACTTTTCAGTCCAGTCTCAGAACTGGTTTAATGATCCATACTTCGTATTTTGTACATTAGGTGGGAATACAAAACTGTGTAGACTGCATTTCGGAGTCAAGGAACACGTCGTCTGCTTGGGCAGCGGTATCTACTGCCTTCTGGGGCTCAAGGACGAAAGAGCAAGCCGGGTTTCACGTAATCGTTGTTTGCTGAATCCATATTGATTAGAAGAGCAGATTTTCAGCCTCGAGAAAGGTAGTTTGATATTAACTCTTTAATTCCTGAAGGATTGTTCAAATAACTCATGTTGAAACTTGAGTTAATATTTCGATGAAACTGAATATATGACGCTGTCAGTCGTGCCATGAATTGTTGCGTATTCCTTGTAACATGAGAATACTAGATGAATCACTTGTCCGACCGGCCCTTTATCACTGAAGGGAATTTTCCTGATGCTACGTTATGCAGATAAGACGAAAAAGCTAATAAAGAAGGTGCTGCGTACTCGTTGATAAATTTCGGTACTGCAGTATATTTGTCCGCAAATTTGCAAGCAGTGTTTTATTTGCTTGTCAGATATACTGCTGTTATTGTGCCGAGTGAGACGCCTAGGGCCTAGCTAGACGGCAATTTTATTGTAGCGTCTATCGAGGTTGATTTAGGGAACATTATTAATGCGCTCCCAGCTACACATTTACTGGAATTATCAAACACACAGTCATTTGTTGTTGCAGTGTGTTGTTTTTAGCTGCGGGGTAATTTGTTTGCATTGTTTTGTTTACGTTATAAACAAAAGTAGCTTACATACTCTCACGTAATAAGAAACATAATACGATGTCGTTACTGCTAATTTGATTTAGTCCAGCTCCGAAAGAATGACTTCTCACTGTTAAAGCAGTAGTAGTAGTAGTAGTAGTAGTAGTATTAGTAGTAGTAGTAAAGTTGAAGAGATGCGCGCGGTTTTTCTCACTATGTTTGTCGGAAGTTAGTCTCTTAGTAGCCCAAGAACCAATTTAACGAGTGACTATTTTGATGGTAGCCCTCTTTTGATGACATAAGTTGTTAATTCTGAAGAAAGGCTATGAACAAAACTATTTAGAATTGCTGTTTTTCTTTCTGTGGGAGTGGTGGGGAGTTTTTTTTATCTTTTGTAGGAAATTAAGAAGTCCGAGTATATAACTAATTCATATATGGGTGCTAGTTGTTTTCAATACAGTTTTTAATGGCCATCTGCACCTGCAAGTAGGAAAATTGTGTGACTGAAATGAAATATTTCGTCTGGCGTTATATAATATTCTAGAAATCGTCTGCTTTCTTTTTTATTCGTTACTTCAGACATGAAAGAAAACTGTTCCACATTAGTCACGTACAGTCACCTTAAATTTGTCGGTAGGGTCGTTGGAAAGTGCTTTACATCTGTATAGGAAGTTACATAAAATGCAGCAGGGCGGTCAGTTCTACAGTGTTTGGAGTCTTTGTCTAGTAGGCATGATAACAGACATCGGTGAATTCAGAGACGTGCTTTGGTGGTCTTATCAATCAGTGTAGCCCATAAGTCGTCGTAACATAGATGCTCAAGGAAGTTAAATGAGTATCGCTGGAATAATACCGTCCTTGCTCTCGCAAAGAAGACTGTGCTTCGCTTTTGCTGTCTCTGTCACAGTTAGGCTTCTCTCTTAGCAATCTTGACTACGAAAAGAGATTATGTGACGCATAGCAGCAATCGGTAAAGCATCGCTCAATGAGCGAACGCAATAGTACAGAAAATTATATGTACATGTTGCCCCAAGATGATGTAGCACTCTTTGAAATTGAATCTCTGTTTGATTCAAGCAGATAGAAGTAATTATTTGTGAATAATAATTCAGAAGATGGTGAAAGAATTGGCAACGCCGCCTCCATTCGTTTCAGGGTTGGAAATAAATGTCGCGCTATGGTTTAAAGAACGAAAGTGAGTGCTGAAGGATTATTGGAAAACAGAGAATGTGAGAGAGATTCGACAACAGTGGAGAGTTGAATTTGGAACACATCTTCACCGTTAACATTCAAGAATATAAGACAGGTTTGAAGTCGATGGAATGGCACATGATGTGCAGAAGGAACGTAGCAGAAGAGAGAGACATTGAACGGATAATGAAAGTGCTGATGCATCGATTCAGGCGTACACACAGACCAATTATAAATCTAAGAGGGGATTCTGTCGTGAGACCGGGGTCACCGGAACCAGTGTTCAGATTTTGGGGACACTCTATGCTCTGCACAAGCTCGGTCTCGATAGGCGGATTGAAGTTTGTCAGTGTTTCAACAGTATGTTTGAAGAAGATGGACGTTTTCTTTACGCAACTCTTTGGTCGGATGAAGCGACCTTTAAACCTAACGGAACGATTGGCCGCCATTATTGTGTGTAATGTGCTTACGTGAATCCATACATAACTGAAGAAAGGCATGCCAATCTACCGGGAGTATCGGGCTGGTATGGTCTGCCGCCTATTCTAGAGGGTTAATCGGACCTTCCTTCTTTGAAGAGACTGTCACAAGTGGCTCTTACCTAGAAATGCTAAACTTGATAACTTCTGATCTTAACGACGGATTTTTCAATGAAGATTATTACTTTCAATAGGATAGAGCGCCACATCACTGTCATTTTGATGTGAGGGAATTCTTCAGTCGCACACCCACTTCGAGGTGGATACGACGAAGAGGAAGTGTTGTGAATTATCCAGCTCGATTACTGGATTTAACCCCCTTTAGACTTCTATTTATGGGGTACCGTCAAGAACAGTGTACGCCTCAAAAACACAAACACTGGATGATCTAAAAGAGCAGACTAAGAATACCTGCGTTGCTATTCCACGAGAAAAAAATAAATTGTCATCCAAGTCGTTTTGACAATGTATTGCGGTGGAAGATGGTCATTTTGATCACATGCAACCATAAGTTACACCATGATTCATACGACACCAAAAATATTTTATTTCCCGATGATTTAATTAAAGAGGTATTCCATTATTTTGGGGCAGCCTGTACATAAGGGGATGGGGCTGTGTATGAAAAATAACAAAAACAAAAGAAACCGATTTAGTTTAGCTGCAGTAACCCTCTACCAGCCCCCCCCCCCCCCCCCTCTAATTATTACAAAACACTTGTTCGGTGTAGTTTGGTTAATTTGTGCTCAGATTTAAGAAAATCTCAATGTTTATGACGTCATATCTCCTGAACTATGTTTCGTATAAAGATATAATTTTGCAGATACATTCAGTGATGTCTTAAAATGTACTCTGGGTAGAGTCAGTAGTAAAGAAATAATAAATTAATATGTCGTGCTTCATTCTAAAGTTTTATATTGCGTGAACAGTGAAAGTGTAATAAGCGATCAATATTTTTCCTGTCATTATTTTGTGCAGGAAAAAGTTCTGAAAATTCTGAGATTATGAAAAAAGTGAGAAGGAACCTCAAGAACGCTCACTCTCAAGTAATTAATGTATAGAAACTGGATAAGTTGCGCGCCTTGAGTTAACAAGCCTGAAGACATGTACACTGTTTCTAACTGTAATATGTGACTTATTATGTTAAACCTGTAGTATAAGATTATACATCTTTAATGCGTAAATTATGACAGCATTTTAAGTATTTAAATTCAGGCAATAATTATATGACACGTTGAAAATCAGATTTTGGTTGCCGCTGGACGCTGTTAGATACGCAGCCTGCAACTGGGACCGAATGACCGTTTTAGCCGTTTAGTAATATAGATCACTACAGGAACATGCCTATTCCACTTGGCAAAAGCCGGAGATAGAGAATCGCTCGATGCTTGGTAACGTCGCCCCTGCAGCGCAGTAATTAGGCAACTTGCCGGGCAGCGGAGGAGTGCGGTTAGCGTCTGCTTACGCCTGCTCGATATTGGCCGCCCTTGTCCGTGAGACCGGCAAGAATGCAAGCAGGTACAATGGTGAGCTGCATTCCAATCTGCTCGGCCTGTTCTGTCGAGTTCGATCTGCACCGAAGCGGACTACAAGACCGCGGCCACCGCAGAAAGTGGTCATCCACCATTCCCCACTCAACTTCGCTCCGCATTGCAGAATTGGGGACACCAGCACTTGAGAAAGGCCATTGGCCTCATGACCTGTTCTGTTTTCGTACAACTCCTTCCTTCATTTGCATGAAGGCAGATGAGGAGATAAAAATTTTTTCCAAGTGCCAGTCGTGATGAGAAACTGCTGTCACCTGAAATTTTGCCTATGTTCTCTGTAAGAGGCTGCAGTTGGGAACTATAGTGGTGCTTTCCATAGTAATCGTGGTGTTCTTCTAGACGAATCAGAATTATGTAGAAATTGTAATGACGTGTCAGCTTCTTATGTGATGCCGAATCCATACAGGATCAAGCATTTTCTGTGCTATTTCAGAATTCAGAAACTCATTAGTAATGGGACTGCATCGTTAGGAATCAAAGTTTGCGTCTGGCGTAGCTCAAGGTAGCATGCTAGGAATTTACTATTCACGAAATATATACATAACATGGCAGATAAAGTCTGCAGATAAAGAGGATGACCTGAGAACCATCGTTAGGAAATTGTCACGAAGTTAAGACAGATTGTGCAATGATTAACATCTGATGCAAAGATAGCCAGCTGGCCCAGAACATAAAAGATGTAATACGCTATGCGATCAAAAAGTAACGGGAATTTTTCAATTTCACGAGCTTTATACACCCGATTTTCAAATTTTTTTGTCTTGTTGGTACACATGTTCCTCGTGAATGTTTGCATTTTCAGCTGCTTTGAATATTTAGTTTATTGTTGGCAGTCAACAAGATTATACGTGTTTTCGAGTGCTCGGTGAATTTTTACTCTCGAAAATGACGGGTCAAAGAATTGGCATTACATTTTGTTTGAAAAATGCAATAAAGTCCAGCATTGCATTCGAAATATTGACTATGGCTTTTGGCGGATCATATAATGATCATGACAAGACCGTCGAGAAGATGTTGAAGATGTCGACCGCCCGGAGGCCCTAGCACATCAGTTACTGGCGACAATGTCAAAAAAGTAATGAAAATTGTTCTGGAAAATGGCCGAATCAGCATCAGAGAGGTTGCTGATGATGTCGGTATATCCTTTAGCTCGTGCCAAGCAGTTTTTTCAGATGTTTTGGCGTGAAACGTGTAGCAGCAAAGTTTGTTCCGATCTTTTTGAATGTCAACCAAAAACGACGTCACGTAGACATCGCACTGGAATTGCTGAGTGAAATCGACAACGATCTATACCTTCTAAAGAAGGTTATAACAGGTGACGAAACATGGTTATGATGTCGATACCAAGACCCAGACGTTCAAATGGAAACTGACTGAAGAGCCAAATCCGAAAAAAATTTGACAAGTTCCATCATATGTGAAGTTTCTTCGCACTGTTTTCTTTGATTACGACTGAACACTGCATCGTGAATTCCTGCCTTATAGTCCTAAGGTCGATAAGGAATACTACGTGGTGGTTATCCGCCGTTTGCGTGAAGCAATCCAAAGGAATCGATCAGATTGTGGCAAAACCACTCGTGGAAATTTCATCACGATAATTCTTCCGCTCACACCACAATGTTTGTTCACGATTTTTTGACAAAGAAAGTATGTTGTCTGAGCTACTGTATTCGCCGGACGTAGCCCCCTGCGACTTCTTTCTATTCCCGAGGCTGAAGAGAACCATGAAAGAACGTCGTTTTGCCACCATTAATGAGATAAAAACAAAAAGCTGAAGGAGCCGAACACCATAACGAAAAGTGAGTTCCAGAACTGCTTCCAGATTGGAAAAAGCGGTGGCACAAGAGTATTATATCTTAGGGGGATCACTTTGAAGGGCACAAAGTTGATGTCGTAAAGATTCTTTAAGAAAAAGAAAAATTCCGGTTGCTTTTTGACCACATCTCTCGTGTAGCCATTGAAACACATTCGGAAATGCAGCTTTCAGTGTTCTCAGAGCAGTTATGAAAAACAGGTTTACTATTTCATTAAAATAAATGTACACTGAGGAGGCAACAAATTTTGACAACCTCCTTAATAGCATCTACGTTCACCTTTGGAACATACGAGAGTAGTGATTCTTCGTGGCATCGATTCATGAAGTCCTTGGAAGGTTTTCGGAGGTCTGTGACACCAGAGTTCGAAGCACTGTTCACGTATATTACGGGCTTGAAGCTGGCGTATGACAGCGTGTTCCATCAGGTTCAGGCCGGACAAATTTGTTGACCAAGACATCAAAGTGAGTTCACCATAAAGCTCCACAAACTATTTCAGCACGGTTCGGAAAATACAAAACTGAAAACTTTGGGGACCGATGGATAAATGTCTGACACTGCAGCGCAATTTCACCGTGCAGCTGGCAGGGATAGTAAACAAGCGATGTGTCGATAGCAAAAAGTCTTTGCGAATTTCGTAGTTGCACGTAACAGGCCTGTCAGCAATATACGCAGATGTCAGCATTTGAGAGAGGACGTGTAGTTGGGCTCAAAGAAGCCGGTTGGAGTTCTCGCCGAGTCGCTCGACATTTGAATGGGATCGATGTTGGCAGGAATGGGTGAACCATGGCCGAACACAGCGTCAAGAAAGAAGCGGTCGATCTAGAAAGATGACAAAACGTGAGGACCGAGCAGTCGTAAGAGAGGCACTCAGAGCCCTGGATTCATCATTGTCATCGATCCTACGCGCAACTGGAACTTCAGTGACCGCTGAGGCCATTAATAGACGGCTGACAGAAAGGGTGCTGAGCTCACGACTCCCCCTGCACCAACTACCATTGACCTCTGTACACCAAGAAGCACGTTTGTAGTGGTGACGGGCACATTCAGCCTGGAATTTCATTCACTGGAGTAGAATTGTCTTTAGAGATGAGTCCCGCTTCGAGCTGAGCCCCGATTACTAAGGAAGACGTGCCGGAAACGACCCAGGCAGCGATGGGATACCAACCTGACTGCGCCCGACATACCGTTCGACAGCCAGAAGTGATGGTCTTGGGTGCCAGTTCATTTCACAGTAGTTGTTTGCATGCCAAACGCTACTTTGCTGAGCAAGGTCGCCGAATCTCTTCTAAGTTGAGAACGTTTGGAGCGTTATGGGAAGGGCCCTCCGTCGGACAGAATTTGGCACGATATCCCCCAGGAGGCATCCAGCAACTCAGTCAATCAATTCCAAATCGGATTACTGCTTGCGTAATGGCCAGAAGTGGACCAACGCGTTACTGACTTGCTCAATTTGTGAAGCTCTTTCTCTTGAGTAAATCGTCCAATTTCTTTGGATAATTCCTTCGTGGTGCGTCTTTTTTTTTTCTTTAAGTGTAGTTCACGTAATCTAAGAATCTTTATGGTGCCTTCGATTACTACAACGGGTCCCACGGTAGTCCAGGTGCATGGCCCCCAAAGTGTACACTGCCACCAAGGGCCGCCGCCCCTTGGCGCGGTACACGCTTCGAGTAGCCTTTCTCCTTGATGACTGTGTAGCCGTATAGGACCAACGACCTGCTATAACAAGAAATGTTTCCATTGACCCACGGTCCTATCTCGATGATCCTGTGCTCACTGCAATCGCGGCTTACGGTGTCTGTGGTTCAGCATGGGAAACTTAGGGGTCGTCTGTTGCAGAGTCCCAACAAATTGCACGGAACGGTGTACTCCGAAACACTTGTACATGCACCAGCACTGTACGCTGTCGTCATATGTGCAACGGATTGCCCACTGTCCTGCTTTAAAGAGGGGTAAGCGTTTCTCGTTCACGTTTTGTGATGAAGCTTGGGCGTTCAGCAGTTATGACATACTCGTGGTTTCATTGCCCTTCAACCACTGTTCGTAGATGCTCACTACGCGAACGGCCAACCGCATTCGCTGGTTCCGAGATGCCCCTTCCCAGGCGCCAGGCCAAAACAATCTGCCCTTTGTCAAAGTCGCCTATGTCAGTGGATTTTTCCATTTGCTGCCCGTATCTTCGCAGCAATGATTCCCCATTAGTCTCTGCTGCTTACGTGCGCGTGTCTGGATCGATGAGGTCTGTCTTTTCCTCCTGGCAGTAATCCAGTCTGAGAACAACATTTTTTGAGAAAGCTTGTTCACTGCCATGTGTACACATTTGTCGTGGGCGAACAACATCGCGAGGCTGCTATTCTAGGATGAATATAAAACCTCACCCATGAGACACTTTTTTTTGGAATCTCTCGCGTTGTTATTTAAATAATCTAATGCGCGGATAACAAATTTTTTGTACTGTTGCATTGGCCCTTGTATACACGGTGTCCCAGAAAGGATGGCCACCTTTCAGGGATGTGACAGGAACGGTCATTCAGAGCAAGAAAGTCTGGTAAGCTACGAACACTTCTCCAGCTTCGTTACTGTGAAAAGCATCTCTTCTACTGAACAAGTGGTTGTAGCTCTTAAGGTATACATTTTAGAGTCAGCCGGCCGCGGTGGTCTAGCGGTTCTGGCGCTGCAGTCCGGAACCGCGGGACTGCTACGGTCGCAGGTTCGAATCCTGCCTCGGGCATGGGTGTGTGTGATGTCCTTAGGTTAGTTAGGTTTAAGTAGTTCTAAGTTCTAGGGGACTTATGACCTAAGATGTTGAGTCCCATAGTGCTCAGAGCCATTTTTTTAGAGTCAATGCTTACACGACAATGTTTTCTTGCTTTGGTCCATACTACCTCCTCCCAAAATACGACCGGCCGCTGTGGACGAGCGGTTCTAGGCGCTTCAGTCCGGAACCGCGCCGCTGCTACGGTCGCAGGTTCGAATCCTGCCTCGGGCATGGATGTGTGTGATGTCCTTGGGTTAGTTAGGTTTAAGTAGTTCTAACTGTAGGGGACTCATGACCTCAGATGTTAAGTCCCATAGTGCTTAGAACCATTTGAACCCAAAATATGGAAATCAAACATCTTACACTTGAAGATCTTTGTTTCACAGTATCAGAAATGAAGAGGTGCTCACAGCTCCTAACGAATACGTTTGGGAGCCAATGCTTACCACATTTTTTGCTTCGACTGATCGTTTCTGTCATATCCTTGAAACTGAGCATTCCTCCTGGGAAACCCCGTATTGAAAAAAGAAAATCGTCAGTTCCAAATAAATGACACCCTTATGTAAATAAATTTGAAAAAAGAAATCATGCTAAAATCCAATGTGCGGGCACCTGGAAATATCACGCAAATTTAGAAAATTGTGAAGGAATTTCCAAAGCACAAGAATTATTCTGTGTGGAAGCGGACATAAATGACATTTTATGAGATTGTCACCCCCTTGCTCACACATGGAAGAAAGTCCTCGGTATTTATTAATAATCATAAAAGTAGACTACCAGAATGAGAAATGAGCTTTCATAGAAGAGTAATTGGCTGTTTAAAAAAAATCGAATTAGAAATTAAACAGTGAGAGAAGAATTACAAATACGCAGCTCCGTTGGAAGATTGGATAAGCATCGTTTGCGGTGGAACGAATTTCTGGAGAAAATGGACATTCAAATATTACCCTTGCGAGCTACAACTTACAAATGTCTAGATAAAAGAAGGGTGGGCATTCGACGCAATATGTGAGCGTCGCAACGGGTTATACTGTTTAATCATTAATGTGAAGAAGATAACTTCAGTGTTAACGGATGGTATAGACTTACCGAAAATGAGTAAGAGTTTTCACTTTTCTAGACTGCAAGGAATCACATTGGATTCGCGAAACCAGTTTCGAGTAATTTCACACACACACACACACACACACACAGAGAGAGAGAGAGAGAGAGAGAGAGAGAGAGAGAGAGAGAGAGAGAGAGGGGGGGGGGAGGAGGTGGAGGAGCAGGAGGGAGGGGTGGGGGTTGGGAGGGGGTTTAAAACCCAGAAACAAATAGGAGAAATGAATTAAATTGCGTCTGGTAGCTGTAAACGTCTTGTTTCAGTCGATATCAGTGACAGCCACGATAAAGCCTACTGTGAAATGTTCGCATCTAAGTTTAACGGAAATAGTGCTGTCGCTCTTGGTTCGTGTTGTACCTCTTAAAGCAGCACAAAATTGCTTTCGTTTACCGCAGACTGTAGGCAGAGATGAATCATCCAGCCCGTCAAGAAGTATCTTTTGCATACGGACATTTGCCCTCTTGGCTGCCCCTCGTTTGACTTATATTCTTAAACGTTTTAATAAAGCAGATAAACCTATGCCCATCATCCTTCTTTCTTTCTCTGCTTCTTTTCTTTCGCCGCCTTTTTATTTTTCATTTTTAAAGGGAACGTCGTTTTATTAACATCTCATTCCCGTGTCTTTCCTGTCTCGATTCGACGGGAGGGGACAGGGAAGACACTTTGTGTAAAGACAGAAGAAGACCGCTGGCACCACCAGGAGATGGCAAAGGAGGTCAGACAGGCTACGTGAAGAGAATATAAGGTCTCTCCGGCAGGGGCGGCGTAGTTACAGCCGCGGGGCTTCGCTGATGCAATATCGCGTCCCCTGGGACCTCCCGCGGATCGACAGGCGCCTGGTGGGGCCCTTCTTTCTCCTTCTCCCACTGCCGTCATCTCACCAGCCTCCCCCCCTCTCCCCCTCCCCCTGCCCCCTTCACCGCCTACTTGTGTGGTCCGCACGTCCTCCATCTCTCTCGTTCCCGAGGTCGGCGGCCGCCCCAGCCTTTCTTCGTAATATCGGCAAAGCGACGTTTGCGGATAAAATATATCGCGTAACAACTCTCTGGATTGCCGTGTTTCGTGACCCCCATAAAAAGGAGGAGAGGTTAGGTAAATGCGAGACTCGGTCACGCTGCGTAAACACGAGCGTCTCCTGCCGGCAGTGTTTGTCCTCCGTTAAAGCGCTCTCTAATGGCGGCCTTTCTCCCAACTTTTGGACTCTGGTCTCGTGAGAGTTCACTCTTGCCTGCTTCCTCGTCGGCCTGTCCGACACACGTACTGCTGTCTCAACAGCCTTTGGGGAGCTCCAGCAGTGGCTGTCATTGTTTTACAAAGTTTCTGCACCAAATATTGTTTGTATGTCGTGTCCTGAACGTCTCTGGTCGGTAGCATCAACTTATAAACCGTGCCCTCCACCAATGCACTAATTGGAGGCTCTAACAATACCACTACTTGCAAAGTAGGTTAGAAATCAGATTAATAATGTTGCTAACGCAGATATGTTCGCTTTATCGGGCACCATCAAAGTTATTGACTGTGGATGGTATCGTCAGAATGGAAATAATGAGGTCACTGTCACTGTAAAAAAGTCATTAATTGGCACTTATCGTGAATGGATTCCCACGTAGATTTCGTCGAAGTTGTTATGGCTCATCTTGTTGATTCTAGGGTGATTCCACTTTGACTGCTAGAAGGTCCAGCTCTGTATTTTAGCAATATTTGAAGACCTAACAAATGCGTTTTTCAGGAAATTCTTAATGATCAAATTATCCCAGATCAGAACAATGGCATGGTAGAAGTAATTTTTGACTTGGTGTTCACGATCCACATTTTTAATAAACTTTTTGTAAATTCACATATGGTTCTTCTTAATTGTCACATCATCAAGAAAACAGTTTTGTATCAATCTTCATATATTTAATTTCCACTTTAACCATACACAAGACTTGATTGTTCTTTTACAAAGCGAAATAGCAACTTAACTTCTGCAAAGTGAAACAAAGACTGCTCTGTGCGCATTCGCGTCAAAACGGTTACAAGTAAGTCAAAGATTGACAGTCTCACAGAAATGAATACACACAAGAACCATATCACTGTAATATATCGATACATCGGAGTACCTATACATTAATAAAACCAAATGTGAATATTGTCACAAAAATATGTTTGTTACTTCGCAGAAAAGTAGTACGATATTACTGGTATCGAGAACTGGGGTTGGAGTGCCGTAATGGTCACGTAAATAAAGAACCAAGTTTTGCCTCGCCATCAATTGCTGGCAATAAAAATAGAAACTGTACACCTAAGGAAAAGCAGGCTGAATAGCCCGAGTCTGTGCAAAGTATGTTTTGTACCCTCTGTGCTCTGCAGCTCGTATAAATTTTAGAAATTTCGCGGTGACTTAAATATTGACATAAATTTTCTGTCATTTCAGCATAAGATCACAGAGAGCTGACGTCAGACTAGTTCCGTCCATAATGACCGTCTTCAGTTATGACTAAAACAGACGAAGCCTGATTTGGTAGGATATTAGGATAATACAAGGATTCGTCTGTTTTAATCAGACCTGTCATTTTGGACAGAAATCGTTAGTCTGACGTCATTTAGACTGGAACCAAACGAACAGATTCTGGACTTATTGGATCACAATTCTTATTTTCTACAGTTTGCAAAATCCAACATCTACAAATTCATATATACAGGGCTATTACAAATGATTGAAGTGATTCCATAAATTCACTGTAGCTCCATTCATTGACATATGGTCACGACACACTACAGGTACGTAGAAAAACTCATAAAGTTTTGTTCGGCTGAAGCCGCACTTCAGGTTTCTGCCGCCAGAGCGCTCGAGACCGCAGTGAGACAAAATGGCGACAGGAGCCGAGAAAGCAGTGCAACGACATTTCAGGACGAATTTCAACAAAGATCCACCAACTGCTAACTCCATTCGGCGATGGTATGCGCAGTTTAAAGCTTCTGGATGCCTCTGTAAGGGGAAATCAACGGGTCGGCCTGCAGTGAGCGAAGAAACGGTTGAACGCGTGCGGGCAAGTTTCATGCGTAGCCCGCGGAAATCGACGAATAAAGCAAGCAGGTAGCTAAACGTACCACAGCCGACGGTTTGGAAAATCTTACGGAAAAGGCTAAAGCAGAAGCATTTCTTAAACAGGAGATTGGAAAACCGATGGATCGGTCGTGGTGGAGATCATGATCAACAATTCATGCCATGGCCTCCACGCTCTCCCGACTTAACCCCATGCGATTTCTTTCTGTGGGGTTATGTGAAAGATTCAGTGTTTAAACCTCCTCTACCAAGAAACGTGCCAGGACTGCGAGCTCGCATCAACGATGCTTTCGAACTCATTGATGGGGACATGCTGCACCGAATGTGGGAGGAACTTGATTATCGGCTTGATGTCTGCCGAATCACTAAAGGGGCACATATCGAACATTTGTGAATGCCTAAAAAAACTTTTTGAGTTTTTGTATGTGTGTGCAAAGCACTGTGAAAATATCTCAAATAATAAAGTTATTGTAGAGCTGTGAAATCGCTTCAATCATTTGTAATAACCCTGTACATCTGCGCACACAGGTTAGACATAGGCGTGGAAACTCCACGATCGATGCATGCTTGAACGTAAATGCAGATGTTAGGCAAGCCTGCAGATTGCGCTGTTGTATTTGACATACAACGGCAACTGTGCTTCGTCCTCAATACGTTTCAGTGTCATTCATAGTCAGAACAATGTTCTGTGTAGTTCTGAGTGCATTATGTCGGATCTAAGTGAATTCGAACGTGGGCAAATTGTTGGTGCTCGTATAATGGGTGCTTCCGTAATCAAAATAGCCGAATTGTTTGGTATGTAATGAGACATCATATCGAAGAAAGGAAAGCAGAAAGTGGGAAAAAGTCATCCGCTGAGTCACAACGTGGTCGAAAATGTATGTTAATTGATCGTGTCGGACAGTCATTGAAGAGCATTGTGACGAAAAATAAGAGTACGACAGCCGCAAAAGCCATTGCAGGACTTAACGTCGCACTCACCAGCCTTGCCAACAACACCAAGGGAGCTCCTCAAGTAATGAATAACAGGGCGGGTTGGAATTTCAGAAAAACGTGGTGCTGAAGCTATAGCAATGGTGCTATGGAAGAATGAGATTTGGGCAAATGAGTTTTGTTACACTCATTTTCCAACTGTTGACCTAGTTTACGTTTCAGAAGTTAAACATGGCGGGGTTCGATGATGATTTGGGTAGCGGTATCGTTGTATTCCATGGGCCTCATGGGTACTTCTCAAGGTCACATTACTGTCAAAGATCATGTGGCCATTTTGGCTGCTCAAGTCCATCCCATGGTACAGTGTTTGTTCCCCAATGGTGATCCTGTGTTCCAAGACGACAGCGCCCCCAACCACAAAGTTCGCATCGTCCAGGACTGGCTTTCTGAGCACGATGATGAACTGTGACAACAGTCACCATATCTCAACATTATTGTACCTATGTGGCCTACTTGGGAGAGAAGGATGCGTGACCACTATCCACCTCCCATCATCGTTATCTGGATTTGCCACAGTTTGCAGGAAAAATCGATGATATTCCCTTGAAAATCATACGAAACTCGCATTTATCCATTCGAGACGACTGTAAGCTGTTTTGAATTGCAACGGTTTTCCTACACCGTATTAGGCATGGTAATGTGTTGTGGCTTTTCCAAATTTTTTGCCCGCCCCTTGTATATACGCCTTAAGCCACTATACGTTACATGGCGAACGGTCCGTCGTAACAGTATGACGGATTTCCTTTCCTACACCATACACATATTGAGCATGGCGAAAATGACTGCCTGTATCTCTCTGTACGTGTCCTAATCTCTCTTATATTATTCTCATGGTCATTTGGCAGCGTAATGGTCGCACGGTCTTCTTAGAATACAGGTTCTCCAATTTTACCCAGCAGGATGTCATGAGAATTACGTGGTCGTTCTTCCGAGCAGAGAACAAAAAGGATACGAGACCTTCTGACTTCACATAGGCGGAGGGTATACTGCACAAGTTCGATCTGGCCATTGCTATGTCATATTTTCTGACCAGTCACCCTCCACTTTCGAGATGAGCCCCTTTGTTGTTTCGTCATCTCACGGCTCATAGACCGTTATATGTATTACAAACTGTCCAAACAGAGACATATATACTTCACATTGTAAAAGCGGTGATTTACCTTCTGTAAAGGCCACATGTGCTAAGTGGTCGCAGTAATGTTACTGTACATAAAACGGTCTGCAGCTACACGAGTCGAAGAACATGAAAGAAAACCGTTTTGATGATAGAGTGAGAAATATTTGTATCCTACGCATGATGCTATTAAATTTCTATATCAACAAAGCAATAAAGGAAACAAGCTTAAATTTGGAAACGAAGTTCAAAGAGAAGAAATAAAAAAAAATATGTTTGCCGATGACGTAATTCTGCCTGAGGCAAAGGATTCGTAAGATCAGTTAAACGGAAAGGATGCTGTCTTGAAAACAGATTATAAGATGAATATCAATAGAAGTAAAGCAGTAGATGAGTTTTGCTGTTTGGGCAGCAAAAAAATGACTATTACCGAAACAGGGAATAAATGAATTGCAGACTGGCAATACTAAGAAAGGAGTTTCTGAAAAATAAGAATTTGTTTTTCTCGCTTATAAATTTATTTAAGTATTACGAAGTCTGTTCTGAAAGTACGAGTATTTGTCGGGGATGTTGCCTTGCGCGGTAGTGACCTGTATGCAGTGAAAATAATGCTGAAGATTAGGTGAGTAGATCCAATAACTAATGAGGAAGTACTGAATCGAACAGGGGAGAAAATAAATGTATGACACACCTTGACTGAAAGAAAGTATGGTTGATTAGAGACATTCTGAGCCACCAAGAAATTTTCAGCATAGTAATGGAGGGAAGGGTATGCTTGGTAAAACTTGTAGAGACGAAGATTTAAGTGCAGTAAGCATGCTCAAATGGATGTAGGCTGTAGTAGTTATGCAGAGATGAAGAGGCTGCCACAGTATAGGCAAAATGGAGAGCAATGCCGAATCAGGCTTCGGACTAAAGACCGCAACGTCAGCGCCATTACGGATTACGGATACACAGTATACTACAGCGACAATTCAAATATACATACAGTGACGGGAGAAAAAAATCACAGCACCAAGGAAGAGTTGTGCGACATAAAATAAATTTGTTAGGCGTGTTGCTACATCTGAAAGATTGTGTTTTTTTTTTTCAAATTTTGCACCAGTCGCTTAAGAGTTGCGCTAGTTGACTTTAAATACACGCTGTAATGGTCGTGAGGATTGGTTACCTTTGAGATTGGACGTGGTTAGTTGAAGTTACTCACGAATCCCTTTAAGGCTTCAAAAACATCATTATCTGCACTCCATTGAGTTTGAAGGAGGTCGTGTAATAGGCCTACGAGAAACTGCATGCTCCCTCTGCGATATTGCAGAAGGATTTACCAGGAATGTAGCCACTGTACATGATTGCTGGCAGCGGTGGTGACCAGAATGTACGGTCGCAAGGAGACCGGGCTCCGGACGGCCACGTAGCACTACCAAGAGGGAAGACCATCGTATTTGATGTATGGGTCTGGTGCATCACACTGCGTGTGCACCAGCATTTCGAGCAGCATTTGGTTCCACAGTGATACAACGGACTGTTGCGAATCGGTTACCTCAAAGTCAGCTCCGAGCCAGACGCCATGTAGCGTGCATCCAACTGGCCCCAAACCAGCGTTGTTTGCGACTTCAGTGGTGTCAAGCGAGAGCTCTTTTGAGGCCAGGGCGGAGGTCTGTTATGTTTTCTGGTGAAAGCTGGTTCTGCCTCGATGTGTTGTTTAGGAGGAGGCCAGTTAATGGCCTACAACTAACCTGTCTGCGTGCTAGACACATTGGACCTTCACCTGGAGTTATTCTCTGGGGTGAGATTTCGTATGACAGCAAGAGCACTCTCGTGGTTATCCCACGCAGCCTGAGTGCAAATTGTTACGCCAATCTGGTGATTGTGCTGCCATTCAGAATATTGCATGGTTGGGGGGGGGGGGGGGTTCCAACAGGATTCCTCTTGCCCACATACTGCTGTTGTAACCCCAACATGCTCTCCAGAGCGTCGACATGTTGCCTTGATCTGTTCCATCACCAGGTCTGTTTCCAGTCGAGGACATATGCTACATCATCGGACGGCAACTCCAGCGTTATCCACAGCCAGCATTAACCGCCGCTTTATTGACCGACCAAGTGCAACAGGCAAGGAACTCTATCCCACAAAATGGCACCTAGCACCTGTACAACACAATGCATGCACGTTAGCATGCTTACATTCAACATTCCGGTGGTTACGCCGGTTATTAATG
The DNA here is from genome assembly GCF_023898315.1 of Schistocerca nitens. NCBI lineage: Eukaryota > Metazoa > Arthropoda > Insecta > Orthoptera > Acrididae > Schistocerca > Schistocerca nitens. The sequence continues at coordinate 188,684,757 of NC_064622.1, forward strand.
TACCAGCATTTGAGATTTGCAGTGGCTTGTTTTGCGCATACATTAACCTGTGATGTTGCAATGTTAATCTTTTAAATATGTTACCTAGACAAATGTATTCCCGAAATTTCATTATTATCCATTAATTATTTTTTGGCGCTACGATTTTTTTCTGTCGGTGTCTATTATATAACGGATACACAGTATATTACAGTCACAGTTTATATACACTGTGTGTGTGTGTTTGCTTGTATTTTTAAAGACTCCAAGTCTCCACGTGGCTCCATACGAGTGGTACCGCCACCCCCTTGTGAGGTGGGGGTGCTTCTGCTTTTCTGCCGTCGCTAATCGGATTTGCAGAGGCTGCTGAACTCTTTCGTCCCCACGTCTGATACGGCGGCAGATATCTGCGATCTCGTCGTCTTGGCGTAATTATCCCCGCCCGTGCACGTGTACTCCGGTGGCCGGTTCCGGCGAAAAGGTGCGGGATGGGGGGATGAGCAGATGGCGCTGCGGGCGTATCTGCCCATCAATGGGAAGCACCCGCGCCCGTCTACCTGGCTGGTCTGCTCTGCTCACATAACTACTCTGATTCCCTATTATCTCCCGGGGCCCCGGACACGGCAAGAATCGCGCCGCCCGGGGTGAATGCCTCCGCCGACAATGCTCCGCAGTAATATTATTTCTTTTCAAGGAGTGCGCCGCTCCCATCCCTCTTGCCTCCTTCCGTTGTGCCGCCGTCACGAACAATGACGTCATATTTTTACTGTCGAGTGGGCAGAAGCAAAGAAAGCGAGCGAGCAAGCAAGCCAGCGGCAGAGAGAAAGAGAGGGCGATTTAAACAGAAGGGGCAGAGTGGCAGAGCGAGTCTGTTTCTCCTGTTGAACAACGCGGCCCCAATGAAACGTTTCTGTGGGATGGGCGGCCACCGATCAGATAGCAACAGTTACCGTCTCTGCCTTGTGAGCGCAAGACGCGAAGTTCTGTGCGGGGCCCTGCGATGTAGGATTTCTCTCGGGACGCACTCCACGTACAGTGGGCGGTAGATCCACATCTTTCGTGTCGACACTTGTGTCTCGGTTTGATGTGAAATGTCGCAGATTTGTTTTGTAATCTCCCTTGCGGCATTCGACTAATGTGACGGTCACTAACGGAACTGTCAGCCGATGTTGTTCCCCTATCGACCCTACGGGAGTGATGGCCGGTTACAAAATGTAAGTATTTTTCAACGAGCGTTCCTTGTTTCTCGTTTTCCCATTTAAATTATAGCAGGTGCACGTTCTTTGTTTCGAATTCCTTCGTTGTCAGCTAAACTGACGTTATAAGCTTGTCAGTTGTTGTATATCTCTGAAAATCAGTATTTCGCGAGACCACCATCTGATGCAGCAGTAGTTTCGATACATCTGTGCATCTACTGGTATCGGAGTTGCTCAAAGGCCGATACCATGCAGCTACGTTAAACTGTGTGCTGTACTGTGACGCAATGCTGCGCAGGAGATTTGCGTCAATTAAATGATTAACTGAACACGCCCTTAACCCTGCTTCGCGTCGCTAAATAACAGGATTTCACTTGCTGTAAAACTTCATGGACTTTTTCGGGCGCGGACTGGACTGATTTGATGGAAGAGACCAAACACCGAGGTCATCGGACTCGTCGGATTAGGGAAGGATGGGGCAGGAAGTCGACCGTGCCCTTTCAAAAGAACCATCCCGGCATTTGCATGAAGTGATATAGGGAAATCACGGGAAACCTAAGTCAGGATGGCCGGACGCGGGATTGAACCGTCGTCTTCCCGAATGCGAGTCCACCTCGCTCGGTTCGGGTGTGGCCGATCATCAGAATATCAGAAACAAACTTGATATAAAGTATCGCGTCAAGTGATAACTCCGAGCACCAATGTTTGTAAAGTTACCACTTGATACACGATACTGTGGATCTAGTTCATTTTTGACATTCTGATGATGGATCGGGCCCGAAACGCGCCCGTAAGTTTCGATAGTGGATTTTGTTACTCAGGGTCTGAAACAGTGTTTAGGGCGTGCTTAGTTAATCAGTGGTACTGATTATTGCAGAACATTAGAGACCCTGGTCCTTAGGCGTTTCCCAAAGGTTTCGATATTCCGGGTGCTGGTAATGTAAGGGCGGGCGTTATTTTATTGGAATTAAGGGAGCGATTCAAAAGTAACAGGGAAAGTGAAAAATTAACATTCGAAAAGTAATGCTGCTATCGCTTTGCTATATTTTCAGAACTTCTCAAATATATGGCATTTTCTTTAATAATGAAAAAAATATACTGTTTGAAAAGCTACGTTTGTCACTGACGAGTTACGATTCGCTTGAGACATTGTGGTCTTACACTTACTTCAAATTAAAAAATGACTCATTATTCTGGACGTTTAACAACCCATGGACAATATTTTTATTTTCTACATGTCAGCAAATGTATTCAAATAATCACAGATGGCGTGTCTGGGAAAACTACAGCACCATATGTGGGCAAAAAATTTAACTGCTTTGTCAGTATTAATATTTTGATTTCTAAAAACAGCATTTTCTTTGTTTGTTTTCTGTGAACTCATAGTTGCGCCGCTGGTTATTGTTACCAAATTCATTTTTTTAAAATTTTTGTAGTGCCCCTTTTTCCCATTCGATAATATCAGCATTGCGATCGTGTAAAGATTGCTGTAGTCAGCTCTTTTTATTGGATGTGTGATCATTTAGCTGATATTGCTGAAATTGTCCACTGACAGCGACAAACGTCAGATCTGGCGTTTTAGGGATGATATACAAGGTGTGTCACATAGAACCGGTGCGCCACACCTACCGGTTAATCATCTCTAGTTGAGTTGCTTGTGAAGTGACGTGGGTGCCCATGGCCATCACTTCCAACAAATCCTATGAATGGGTAACTACAAGATTTTTAACGGAACTATTATCTCTTCTCAGTAGTTAGTTCTTCGTTACTTGAATCTCGGGCGTGAGGCGTACCGGGGTTGTATGTGGCTCCCTGTATATTAGTCTGAGTGCATGTGCCTGTATGTACATGTACTTAGTGGCTCCCGTCTTCAGTGTATCGTCACTATCTTTCTTTGATTGAAGAGGCTGCACATAACCGTACACTCTCTGAAAAAGTTTGGATTTTACATGTACTAGATGTTTTAGCGTACTGCTTCGTGTAGTATGTTCTGAACACTACCAATGATTGGTTGAAACTCCTACAAATTTGTCAAACTCTAAATAGTTGTCACTCAGATAGCATGAAAGGCAGATACTTTGTCACCTATATGGGGAAAATTATATTTTGTACATGGAGCACAATATGTTGTTGACGATATCTCAGTAAACTGGCTTCCTCATTGTGATGATAGTTTTGAAATGTTTTATTGCATCTTAATGAACAAACGCTTAATAAACATATGGAGAAAGGAAAGAAGGTTATTAGGTTTGATAACGGAAATTTGACTCTTCTCTTTGGTCTCTCGCTAACGTATTATCTCACGTACACACACAAAATTGCTTTCTTAACTTTTAGTCAGCTTTACTGTATGATTAAATGATGATGGCGTCCTCTTGGGTAAAATATTCCGGAGGTAAAATAGTCCCCCATTCGGATCTCCGGGCGGGGACTACTCAAGAGGACGTCGTTATCAGGAGAAAGAAAACTGGCATTCTACGGATCGGAGCGTGGAATGTCAGATCCCTTAATCGGGCAGGTAGGTTAGAAAATTTAAAAAGGGAAATGGATAGGTTAAAGTTAGATATAGTGGGAATTAGTGAAGTTCGGTGGCAGGAGGAACAAGACTTTTGGTCAGGTGATTACAGGGTTATAAATACAAAATCAAATAGGGGTAATGCAGGAGTTGGTTTAATAATGAATAAAAAAAATAGGAGTGCGGGTTAGCTACTACAAACAGCATAGTGAACGCATTATTGTGGCCAAGATAGACACAAAGCCCATGCCCACTACAGTAGTACAAGTTTATATGCCAACTAGCTCTGCAGATGATGAAGAAATAGATGAAATGTATGACGAGATAAAATAAATTATTCAGGTAGTGAAGGGAGACGAAAATTTAATAGTCATGGGTGACTGGAATTCGTCAGTAGGAAAAGGAAGAGAAGGAAACATAGTAGGTGAATATGGATTGGAGGGAAGAAATGAAAGAGGAAGCAGCCTTGTAGAATTTTGCACAGAGCATAACTTAATCATAGCTAACACTTGGTTCAAGAATCATAAAAGAAGGTTGTATACCTGGAAGAATCCTGGAGATACTAAAAGGTATCAGATAGATTATATAATGGTAAGACAGAGATTTAGGAACCAGGTTTTAAATTGTAAGACATTTCCAGGGGCAGATGTGGATTCTGACCACAATCTATTGGTTATGAACTGCAGATTGAAACTGAAGAAACTGCAAAAAGGTGGGAATTTAAGGAGATGTGACCTGGATAAACTGAAAGAACCAGAGGTTGTAGAGAGTTTCAGGGAGAGCATAAGGGAACAATTGATAGGAATGGGGGAAAGAAATACAGTAGAAGAAGAATGGGTAGCTCTGAGGGATGAAGTAGTGAAGGCAGCAGAGGATCAAGTAGGTAAAAAGACGAGGGCTAATAGAAATCTTTGGGTAACAGAAGAAATATTGAATTTAATTGATGAAAGGAGAAAATATAAAAACGCGGTAAATGAAGCAGGCAAAAAGGAATACAAACGTCTCAAAAATGAGATCGACAGGAAGTGCAAAGTGGCTAAGCAGGGATGGCTAGAGGACAAATGTAAGGATGTAGAGGCTTGTCTCACTAGGGGTAAGATAGATACTGCCTACAGGAAAATTAAACAGACCTTTGGAGAGAAGAGAACCACTTGTATGAATATCAAGAGCTCAGATGGCAACCCAGTTCTAAGTAAAGAAGGGAAGGCAGAAAGGTGGAAGGAGTATATAGAGGGTTTATACAAGGGCGATGTACTTGAGGACAATATTATGGAAATGGAAGAGGATGTAGATGAAGATGAAATGGGAGATAAGATACTGCGTGAAGAGTTTGACAGAGCACTGAAAGACCTGAGTCGAAACAAGGCCCCGGTAGTAGACAACATTCCATTAGAACTACTGATGGCCTTGGGAGAGCCAGTCATGACAAAACTCTACCATCTGGTGAGCAAGATGTATGAGACAGGCGAAATACCCACAGACTTCAAGAAGAATATAATAATTCCAATACCAAAGAAAGCAGGTGTTGACAGATGTGAAAATTACCGAACTATCAGTTTAATAAGTCACAGCTGCAAAATACTAACGCGAATTCTTTACAGACGAATGGAAAAACTGGTAGAAGCGGACCTCGGGGAAGATCAGTTTGGATTCCGTAGAAATGTTGGAACACGTGAGGCAATACTAACTTTACGACTTATCTTAGAAGAAAGTTTAAGAAAAGGCAAACGTACGTTTCTAGCATTTGTAGACTTACAGAAAGCTTTTGACAACGTTAACTGGAATACTCTCTTTCAAATCCTGAAGGTGGCAGGGGTAAAATACAGGGAGCGAAAGGCTATTTACAATTTGTACAGAAAGCAGATGGCAGTTATAAGAGTCGAGGGGCATGAAAGGGAAGCAGTGGTTGGGAAAGGAGTGAGACAGGGTTGTAGCCTCTCCCCGATGTTATTCAATCGGTATATTGAGCAAGCAGTAAAGGAAAAAAAAAGAAAAATTCGGAGTAGGTATTAAAATTCATGGAGAAGAAGTAAAAACTTTGAGGTTCGCCGATGGCATTGTAATTCTGTCAGAGACAGCAAAGGACTTGGAAGAGCGGTTGAACGGAATGGACAGTGTCTTGAAAGGAGGATATAAGATGAACATCAACAAAAGCAAAACGAGGATAATGGAATGTAGTCAAATTAAATCGGGTGATGCTGGGGGGATTAGATTAGGAAATGAGACACTTAAAGTAGTAAAGGAGTTTTGCTATTTAGGGAGTAAAATAACTGATGATGGTCGAAGTAGAGAGGATATAAAATGTAGACTGGCAATGGCAAGGAAATCGTTTCTGAAGAAGAGAAATTTGTTAACATCGAGTATAGATTTAAGTGTTAGGAAGTCGTTTCTGAAAGTATTTGTATGGAGTGTAGCCATGTATGGAAGTGAAACATGGACGATAACCAGTTTGGACAAGAAGAGAATAGAAGCTTTCGAAATGTGGTGCTACAGAATTATGCTGAAAATAAGGTGGGTAGATCATGTAACTAATGAGGAGGTATTGAATAGGATTGGGGAGAAGAGAAGTTTGTGCCACAACTTGACTAGAAGAAGGGATCGGTTGGTAGGACATGTTTTGAGGCATCAAGGGATCACAAATTTAGCATTGGAGGGCAGCGTGGAGGGTAAAAATCGTAGAGGGAGACCAAGAGATCAATACACTAAGCAGATTCAGAAGGATGTAGGTTGCAGTAGGTACTGGGAGATGATGAAGCTTGCACAGGATAGAGTAGCATGTAGAGCTGCATCAAACCAGTCTCAGGACTGAAGACCACAACAACAACAACTTTTAGTCTACATTTTTTTCATTACTTATGCATAACAGAAGTATCTACCGGTCGACCAGAGCTGGTCGAAAGCTAACGATTTAATTGTTTGTAGAAGCCTAAAACTCAGGTCACAGGCCTACTGCCTCCAGGGAAAAAAACTGCAGTTTTTCTGTTCTGTCCAAAGCTGTGTTCGACGATAGTAAAATCGACCGAAGATGAAATAGAGAGAAGAGAAGAGGTTGGTTGAAGTGCAATATCAGTCATAAACTAGTAATGAAACACAGCGGGTGGAACTACAGAGCTGTGATGTTCAGGCATCGTATGAAATTAAAACCGAGCTATTGCACGCGGATCATGACATTGTGTGACAGTTAAAGAGTTGCAACAACATCTTTTGTGTATGAAATTACTTTATTTGTTCCTTTTGTGCTATTATTAATTTAACTGTTTTGGCATTTCCATATTTAATTTGAAGAGCACACTTGGGCTCGTTTCGTACGTGAAATAAATGCGTAAATAAACTATAGCGAAGTCGTATCGCGGTAGGCGACGTCAGTTGTAAAAGGTGATACTCTGCTTGTTTGTGGTCCGTCTGAGTAAACAGGGATGGAATTCCTTTATTAATCAGGCATGGTTATCCTTGTGTCCCTAGACCATCCACGCAATCTGTGCTTCTGTAAATTTGAAAATTTGTTGTTTCACGTGCAAACGTCACACATGATCGTTTATGAATTCAGATTTTTACCTGTTGGTCAATTCTGATTTCATCTACTTCGAGGCGCTACGGTCGCAGGTTCGAATCCTGCCTCGGGCATGGATGTGTGTGATGTCCTTAAGTTAGTTAGGTTTAAGTAGTTCTAAGTTCTAGGGGACTGATGACCTCAGATTTTAAGTCCCACGGTGCTCAGAGCCATTTGAACCATCTACTTCGAGCCGTCACTCGACTGCTGAGCAGGTAAGTGTGAGGCTACAAAAGCGAAAGTCTGGAGTTCAATCCTGACGTTGTCCTATGCCGTTTTTGTCGCTGGTCCCTTCTTCTACTTTTCATAATCATTTATTTATGTGCAAAACGCCAAGTTGGACCTGGCTTTGGAGTTCACGATAAATTCTGTGTTCCCTGTACCTGACTGAGTAAATTCAAGTAACGGAGGAAGGCAAGGGCTTCAACAGGACCATTTCTAGTAAAACATTTTGGTGTTAAAAACCGACTTTCGGTTTGAGGACAGCTTTACTTTGTGTGTAGTAGTGATATTTGCTTGCCATGTCATCAAGTTCTGATACAGGTCACTCATTTTGGTAAAATGACGTCGTAGCGGAAGGTAACTCAAATATGCAATATAATTAAGTAGTGAATTAGTTCGAAAATTATTTTGTCTCTGAATTTCAGAGATGTCTTCTGTGCACTAAACATTCGCAGAATCAATATAATGATAAGGGACTGAGAACCACGAGCGCCTTCTGGGTGCTACTATGTTTTTGGAGCGCGTGTGTAGGAAATAAGTTCTCCAATAGCAAAAAAATTCTAATTTTCGCTGTTTAGTCTATGTAAGGATAAGGCACTTTTCAGAGCGTTGCCTGTGAAAAACAAATATCTGCGTCCTACTCCTTTGTTGGCGCACAGTTCTAATCCCCAAGCAGCAAGGGAAGACTTGGGTGGCAGGAAAGATGTCATCCTGTAGATACACTGTGCTGCTCATATACATCAATTCTCGCCGGCATTTATCATCAGACGTCACTCCAGTCGCAGATCCAGGGTTCGGTTCGGGGTGGGGGGTTCACAATTTGTCACTGCATCTCTCCCCTCCCCGACACTCTGAAAAAAAAAAAAGACCGTACTGTCACTCTCACTTTTAGCGAGTCACAGGTGCGTGAGTTTTTAAAAATAACGACAACGTATTATTATTATTATTATTCTATTAAAACATTTTTTATAATGTGTTTGCATAAATGATTACCACATCGTTTGAACATAACTTCCAAGAAATTTTAATTCAGATAAATACATCATCTGAAAAGCATTTGCCCAAACACTTGACACATGCATGTGAAATGCAGTTATTTTAAGTACAGAAGCAACAAACGTTCACAACTCTGTGATAAAACCTTTGCACAGCATAAAATCAAAGTTTATACTCACATGCTCTAAGACTGTGAACATGCATCCGCACACAACGCTTATACGCTCAGATAAATGGGAGGTGGGGAGGGGGACTGTATCTTTCTATCTTTTCCACCGACAGTAGTGAGTCTTTCTGTTATTTTTATTCTTGGTGAAGCGTTATCATTTTGACTCACGAAACGTGTCAGATTTGTTGTTGAAAGTAGGTACCCTTTGAGTGGGTGTCTTTTCCCTGCTGGAACGTTGTCATCGTGCAGTCAGGCCGCAAACCAGTCTACATGGGCTAGTCCTCAGGAACGCAACTGAAAACTAGCCTGTGTTCAACGAAGCTTGTAAATTTTGTTTAAAGAACTTTCTGCCATCTTCCATGTTTTTAGTTCTTTATTCTGCGAAAGATATCTGACATTTTTTAAAAACATGTTGTTGGAAGGAGGGGGGATCATATTCTCGTGAAACCTCTGCCCCCTTGGATCTGCACAGGCGCCACTTGCCGTACTATTGCTACCCAGCTTCAGTTCACACGTGACGAAGTCGTAACTCGTTAAAGTGTGAATTAACGCCGAATTTTTAACCCCCTCTAGAAGGGGAACGAAAAAACTAGGCTTTACCCCGAATACCTTCACTAGTAATTGCAAATATCTGGATTTGCAAACACAGGTTATTTACCGATCGGATACTTTAACTGCGATCTCATTAGTTGACGTTGTCAGCGTGTGCGCACGAGTTTAATTTATTTTCGGATAGTATTGGCGCCATTACAGGAGGCCGGATTCGATTCCACGCCTGCCAACCGCCACCCCTGCCCCAAACCCCCACTGGCGCCACCCGTTGTTTCATAATGCATTTTTGCGCGCCGGAATTGGATCTATATCGCTGGCAGAACCCAATTACTAACCTCATAGCGCGTGATATTATCGGGGTTGGAAATTCTGAACGCGCCGCGCCGCGCCGCGCCGCGGATTATACACGAGTGCAGTGCGAACGCCGGCGGAGCCGCGACGCCCCCTGCGTATGTGCGTGCGTGCGTCCGCGCGCGCGCGTGCGCCTAATGAATTGATTTCGCGTGCGCTGTTTGTCTGTCGGCGCGGTTTTTAATAGCTAAAGGGCTAAATCACAGCGCGGCGTATCGCCGAACCTGTTATATCGGTTTATTGGCACAGATCACAGCGCCGCGCCTGCACGAAGGAGGGGTAAAAAACGAGGGGAAAGGGGAGGGCGTGTAGTGCTGTGAAATTGCAACTGTTGGTCGCAGATCGTTTCTTTATCAAGGATCTCTCTCTCTGCGAATGGGTTCACGCTGACTACTCGTTGATGACTGTGGATACGGTTTCATCGCCTATTTACGACACTAAATTGCTCCTTTCGGGATTTCACACAGGTAGTAGATTGCAAGTTATTTCCGCTGGTGAAACTCTGTCGCATCTACTTGTACGTTATTACATTGCAGTTCTCACTTGACTGTTGTACTTTCAGACTGTTTCTCAGCCCTCGAATAGCAGCTGGGGAAAATGACCAGCTAAATGTGTACCTGGTAGCTCTTATTTCTCTTATTTTGGTGCGGTGGTCATTTTTGCATTCGAAGGAGAAAGTTGTCGATTGTAATTTCTTGAACAGATGTCTTTGCAACGAAAAATACCTTTGCTCTAATGACTGTCATTCTAATTCTCTTATTGTATCCGTGATGTTCTCTCCCCTATTTGTATATAAAACGAAAGGAGAACAGGACAGACAAGCGCATTGCAGGCAGTCACTTCAGTAGATTTTTTACGTCTTTTACGTGCTTTGCCATTAAAACGCAGTCTTTGGTTAGTGTTCCCTTGATCATTTCATATGTGATGGTTCCATTGTAATCCCCCTCGACATTCAGGTCACCGCAGTGACGTCACCAAAAAAGACTTGCACCAGGCGACCGGTCTACCCGACGGGAGGCCCTAGCCACACGACATTTCCATTTCCAACGTAAGTTTTCTGTAATTGCAATCCCTAGGTATTTAGTTGAATCTAAACTCTTAAATTGTGCTATTTTTGTTGTAACCGTAATTTAATAGAATTGATTAGTATTCACGTGGAGGGCCTCACTTTTTTTATTGTTTAGGGTGAAAAAAAAAATGTGTGTGAAATCTTATGGGACTTAACTGCTAAGGTCATCAGTTCCTAAGCTTACGCACTATTTAATCTAAATTATCCTAAGGACAAACACACACACACCCATGCCCGAGAGAGGACTCGAACCTCCTCCGGGACCAGCCGCACAGGTTTCGGGTCAGTTGCCATTTTTCGCACCCTACAAGTATATTGTCGAAATACATTGAGTTGTGTCGGCTACTGTAGGAGTCAGCACAGACACAAACAAGGAAGGAGAGAAGTTGCGACGGCCGGTAGAAGCAGTCCAAGATCATCTGCACAAAACACTATATAATTAGGACACTTTATTTCCAGTAAGGAAAATAAAGTAACTTCTCTTTATGAAGTGGCTGCCTGTGCCTCCTACTTGCAGTTGCTTATACAGACTATTACTGCTCGCAGAACGCAGGATAAGAAACATCTTCCTTTTACTCAGTACTGGTGCTCTTGAAGACTGCGACAGAACTGAGCCGACCAGGGATGGGCAGCTGGTTAAATCAGTGTTGACAGGAGGCACTGAACTCTGTCTTCTTGGAAAAGTGGCGCTGTGCCCGCTCTTTCTACTGGCGCGCTGGTCAGTGTCTTCTTGATGCCGTTTCGTGACGCTGCGGTGGTCGGTGTACAGTCTATGCTTTAGGACTATATACGTTGACTTCACTAGACGATGAACGGCAGCACATTGGGAAATAGTGTAAGAGGGCTGCGTCTCCTGAATTTTTTGTATACTCTGTGAACAGCAGAGAGTCTGTAACGCTACCTTGAACCTCAGATATAACTTTCGTTTCTCTAAATCACTTCCTGTCAGTTACAAGGAACTGTGTTCTTTTGGACAGGAAATCACGAATCGCTTCGCACAACTCAGACCATACTCCACAGACACGTAATTCGATTAGAAGGCGCTTATGAGAAACCGTCTCAAAAGCGTTCTGCAAATGTGGAAATACGGAATCAATTTTAGATTCCCAGTCGACAGCGCTCACTACTCCGTCTGTTTCTCAAGAGCGGTATTTTCTGAGTTCTTGATTGTTATGTGTCAGTAGATCATCTTGTTCGAGATATTTCAAGATGTTGAAGCACAGTATTTTACATCGATTTGCAGTAGAATTGTGAAACAATGGTGTGGATCTGGAATTCAGCGGATCCATTCTTGCGTATCGGCGTGCCCTTTCCAATTTTCCAGTCTTAAGGTACGGATCTCCTGTCTACGGAGCAATGTTCTGTTCTTTCTTATGATGCAACCTTCCAGGAGGGGGAAAAAAAAAATTCTGGGTTATAACTTGGAAAATGGATTTTGGTGGGGCCATTTCAATGACTATACTTTTATCGTTCTCGACCGTATGCCTCATTCGTTAACAATTTTTTCCTCATGATAATCGTTAACCTTCTCTTTCGAAATTTTTTTTACTGCACTAGAACCAAATGGTGTAGGATTTCTGCTGTCTCTAATTTCTGCCTTACCGACAAGTCTCGCCGTAGCACGCACAGTAAGCTCTCGTTTACGCGGACTAATGTGAACCCGAGACTCCAGAGACAGGCTAATCGAAAACAAGAATAATACAAAATACATATGTTTTTTTCATCGAGAACTTCTATTTATTGCGTTTACAAAGCGTTTTCCATCGCACATTTCAAAGTCTACTGCGTCATTTACGCGCTATTCTCCATGCTTACAGTTCACTTTCTGGACATAATCGTCAAATTTTTTCTTTTTCTCTTTTTTTTCACTTTTTTTCTGATGGTGGTCTCCATTTTCCGCAGTCAGTACAACCAAAAGAATTTTGTCCTGCGCACTCCAACAACAGATTAACAAATTTCAATTCCTCGGTGTGTGTGTGTGTGTGTGTGTGTGTGTGTGTGTGTGTGTGTGTGTGTGTGTGTTTGAGAGAGAGAGAGAGAGAGAAAGGGCGGGGAGACCGAAAACCATAAATCCTTTTGGTGTATTATTTTCTGAGATAAATTTTATTTAAATTATTTATCACACGATCCTTTGGACTATCATCATGTATTCTCTCTCTACCAGAATGTGTATCTACTTACATGACTAGTCAAGTAAAAAGACGAATAACAAGTACCATTTATAACAAGACAAAGTCTCTCCAACCAAGTTTCAATGTAATGTGTAGTGCCGGTAATACACCATCCCCCCCCCCCCCCCACTCTCTCTCTCTCTCTCTCTCTCTCTCTCTCAACCCCCCCCCCCCCTCCACACACACACACACACACACCTTCTTCCATCTGTAAAGTAATAAATAATGGAACTGGGAAAGAATTTCATGTAGTTCCATTCGCTTTCCGCAGAGAGTTGCTGCATCTTTAAAGTAAGGCACAACCTTTCAGCAGCCATGAGTGGTCAATCTGAACAGCGTTGCGCCAGTGACCGTCGCACCAGCACCTCTCCAAAAGGCCCAACAGTATCTAAATTCGGTCGATATACGGTCTGTATATGCATTGAGTCTCCTGAACTAAGCCTTTCATACGAATATCGCTGAAAAAAGTTGTCGTTGACGTGATAATTTTAGAAGAAAAAATATCACGTCTTTTCTACTTTTGATGAAAGCACTCGGTATGAAATTACCTAGCATAATAAGTCTGCAGGTCAGGTACTTGAAGGCGTAACTTTGCATTTCGCTGGCATTGCTCATACTGGTTTAACTATCCAGGAACAGGTCGGTCCCTCCCTCATACCTTAACTTCTTCCAGCATGCCTTGCAGAAGTGAAGCTGCGAGGGCGACGTGAGTTGTGCCCGGATAGCTGCATCAGTAAGAGTATTACCCGCGAAATGCAAGGTGCCTGCTCCGAGTCGCTGACCTGCACACTGTTTTTACCTGTCAAGATGTCTCAAAACCACCCACATAAAGATGCAGAGTGAAAGATTCATTCTGGACGCCTCAGTATGTTTAGTAACAGCGATTGAATTGCCCACTGGCACCAAGTAAGTGTATGAGGAAGTAATTTTGTACGGAATGAAAATGCACTGCCTGGCAAAACAAATATTTGTATGAAGCACCCAAAGAATCGACTTATGTGATGTTTTCCAGTTATTACAAAGTCGAATAAAACTTATAAAGAACTTGGCAGTGTGAGTCCACTTATTCACTATGATATTCCGCCCCTCTCTGACATGGATGAATACGCTGAGTCGATCGGGGGGGGGGGGGGTGTTCATAAAGTGTTCCCCTAAGGAATGCTGGCCCCCAACAGTTGCAAATGATTCTTAATACAGTACGCTGGATCCGGTACTGGGACAGAGTTGGTCCAACACGAAAAAATGGCTCTGAGCACTATGGGACTCAACTGCTGTGGTCATCAGTCCCCTAGAACTTAGAACTACTTAAACCTAACTAACCTAAGGACATCACACACATCCATGCCCGAGGCAGGATTCGAACCTGCGACCGTAGCAGTCGCACGGTTCCGGACTGCGCGCCTAGAACCGCGAGACCACCGCGGCCGGCGGTCCAACACGAGTTCTATTTAGTTAGATATGGAGATCTTGTTGGTCACACGAGTACTTCGTCACGAGGAAACGTGCCATGTAAAGAAGAGCATTGTCTTGTAGGGAAACAAGCACCACGATGCTGTCGCATGAACGGTAACACACGAGGATGCAGGATGCCCGTCACAGTTCGCTCAATCACTACCAGCAGAGATCTTGTGTCATACAAGATGGCACTACACATAACACCACTGTGCCTCTCCCAGTACACGGGAAGACTGGGACATCTCCTCAGGTCGCCCCCACAATAGCCGACGATCGTCATCCAGGGTACAGGAAAGCGATCCATCGCTGAACGCAATACGATAGCAGTCCGTGCCTCTCGATCACGCCAACGCTGCAAATGCAGCCCGGTGCTACTAGTCTCCGACTAATGGCACGGGACCACACGGAATGTTACAGATTCCGTTACTTGTTCTCGAATGGCATGCGCTGGTGTGAAGGGGGCTTGGTGCACAGTACGGCGATCCTCTCGTATGGTGGTCGACCGGAACATATACGAAGAGCCTTCCTGCCGTCACGTTGCCATGCAGTCCAACGTCGGACTACTGCCGCATCGGAATGCCACACAAATCTGGATATTGCACGATTCGACCAGTCGGCCAAATGCGCGCCGACAACGAGGCCCCTTTCAAACTCTAGCAGATCTTGATAACGCTGTTCAAATGGCTCTGAGCACTATGGGACTCAACATTTCAGGTCATCAGTCCCCTAGAACTTCGAACTACTTCAACCTAACTAACCTAAGGACAGCACACACATCCTTGCCCGAGGCAGGATTCAAATCTGCGACCGTAGCGGTCGCGCGGTTCCAGACTGAAGCGCCTAGAACCTCTCGGCCACACCGGCCGGCTGATAACGCTGTCTCACGGAAGAAGATAACATCTGACGCTGTTCACGCCCCTTATGTATCCCACCACGACTGGTAACAACACTAAACACGAAAAATACTAGTGCAATCTGATGGCCGTTCTACCTGTCACAGATACTTGCAACTCTTAATCATTTACCTATTCGCCGATGATACGTAGATGTACGAAGTTACAGTGACATCAGACCACGTCTTCTGCATGTTCCCCCCCCCCTTTTTTTTTTCTTTAAGGCAGTGTTCTTTCCCTGCAAACATAAATGAAAATAAACGAGGCGAAAATCTGTGCTATTGAGATCGTCTAATCCAAAGACGCTCCGAACACGGATTTTGAACGTGCGTCGCCTCTTTCTTTCTTTTTCGGCTTTACATTACGAAATATATGAAATGGTGTATAAAAAAACCTAGACATCGTCTTGCGAGTTAGAGAGACTGGAGCTATATACGATTGGTGCGGACGCCATATTGTAATTTGCGTTGTTCGATTTAATTTCTCATCTTACTCGGTAAGTTATATTAATATAAATTGGATACTTCTTATTTCATTGACACTGTTCAACTGATATTAAACGTGTATAGCTATGCGTGTTAAAACGCCTCTTCCAGTACGGGCACATGCCCGGCCGGATTGGACTTTTCTCTGCCCGGGGACTGGGTGTTTGTGTTGTCCTTATCATTTCATCATCATTCGTGACAGTAGCTAGATAGAATTGTGCAAAAATTGGTCTCTGTAAAAACTGGGACTTTGTATGGGTACTGATAACCGCGCACTTGAGCGTATCACAAACTAATCATCATAATCACGGGAAGGTGCGCTGGCCACGGATCGAATCCGCCCGGCGGATTAACGACGAAAATCCGTATGCTGGGCAGCCTGGATATGGGTTTTACGTGGTTTCCAGCATCCGATTAGGTGAATACCGGGCTGGTATACAATTTCCGCTTCACTTACACGATTCGCAGACATTTAGAAAGCACTCACGTATTTTAACATGAATTGCACGCAAACAGTTGGAGGTTGGGGTACACACACATTCCGTCCCAGGAAGTAAAGGGTACCGACAGGGTCATCTGGTCACCCCTTGAACTATGTCAAATCCGTTCATAGCCATGCCGACCCTGCGCGGATAATATGTTTAATCAGAAGGGTGATACGGACCTTTCAAGTACCAGTGTAATGTGATGGTTGTGTATTTATCTAACGATTTGTTCCTTTGATTATTACTTTCTTGTGATTTGAATGATGTGGATTCAAAAAACCCCTTAATAGTCAAGATAGCAAATATAATTTAATTTGATTACTAGTTTCCGCTTATCTACAAGCCATCTTCATATCATAAACAAATACAGTCATTAGTGTGCAACTGCCAAACGGCGGGACACAGCGTCATAACTTGTGTGAGCAGCATCGTTTGTTATACGATCCAAAATCAGACAGTTTACGTCTGTCGATACTGCGATCAAACTTGCCACATTACGTTATTCCAAAATAACGTCAGAACAAGAGTCCATAACAATCACTGCGTCTGACCTTACTTTAGAATAACGTGATGTTAAAAGTATGGTCGCAGTATCGACGTACGTAAACTGTCTGATTCTGTCAGTGCACATTACTTATGATTGATTATTCTTGTTATTCTTGTACAATTTACATCATTGTTCCATTGTAGTGTGTAACAAACGATTCTGCTCACACAATCTGTGACGAAGTGTCACACAGTTTGGTGTTTGTACACTATAATGGATGTGTTTTGTTATGATCTGAATATGGCTTGTAGATAAGCCGAAACTAGTAATCAAATAAAATTCTATTTGCGAACTTGACTGTTAAGAATTTTTCTGAATTCACAGCTTTAAGCATAAGTCACAAACCTGCATCTTTGTTTTTCTAAATAACGAGCCTACACTAAAGTAATCTTAACTTACAACGTAATCGCATGTAGATGGTGTCAAAAACAGGTTGTTGCAGAGTGGGTTGTGCTGATAAATAATTGTTAAGAAAGAATGCGGTACGTAGCGCAGTTTCTGATTTTAAAAGAATGGTTCAAATGGCTCTGAGCACTGTGGGACTTAACATCTGAGGTCATCAGTCCCCTAGAACTTAGAACTACTTAAACCTAACTAACCTAAGGACATCACACACATCCATGCCCGAGGCAGGATTCGAACCTGTGACCGTAGCGGTCGCGCGGTTCCAGACTGTAGTGCCTAGAACCGCTCGGCTACTCCGGCCGGCTCTGATTTAATTAGCATTGAAATTAACCAGTCAGGCCGTTGTGCGTGCAGATTCAAGGAGTAGAAGGTGTCGCGAAACGTGTTCTTCGTTTGGTTTCCTAAGACCAAACAGGAGAGCGATACGCAAATAGGGCATAGGACGGTATAATGACCGAATCCAAGTCAGAGGCTGAGCAGTCTCGTGCCGCATCATCGACGCTATCAGAGTAACTGACGCTAATTGAATCTGGCTGGCCGCTTGAATTTGCGCTCCGAACGGCCTGATTGGCTAACTTCAATCCTAGCTCGGAAACGTCGCAACATATCGAATTTTTTCCTAACAATTATTTGTCTGCACAGACTACTCTGCTACACCTTTACGATCTTTTCAGACTGTTTCTGACCAGCCTGTATTTTATTTTTGGCAGTCGTCAGGTAGTACAGACGAACGTTTACGTAATACTACGGGTAGTCACGGTACCTAAATGACCGCTAATTCAGGTACTTCCGTGGACACACGAATAGATCTTAAGCTGTTTACCGATGTACTACGTTGGCAGGACTCTTTTTGCCACAGAAGATTTTCTGTTGTGTAATAATGAGAAATCCGCGGCGTAAGGGGTCCACCGTTGTGTTGAAGCTACCATACAGCGTCACCGAGCGATGCCAGAATGTTCGGTGTTGGACTTGTCAGGCACCCTGTGGACACCAAACAATGACGCTGTGTCAGTGCATTTAGAACGCCAGAAAAGTGGAAACGTTACTGATGATTTGTAATACGCGCAAATGCTATTCGGAGCTGGGATTCGCCTTGAAACTGAAGTGGAAGCGCTGGAGGTAGAGCGCCTGGAGAGCGCGCGCGCCGTGGCGACGCCTTCGGAACACCCTGTGTTTATTACGGGCGCGGGGCGCAAAACGTCCCTGGTGGTGAAACTTGCACCAGGCGGGGCGCGGCGCCGGATATCAGCTTTCGCCCTCTCTCCATCCCCCATCCCCCGACCGCGCCGGCTGTGTGTGCGTGCGCGCTGGCGCTGGCGCGAGAGCTGCAAGATGGCGAACGTGTTCAATAAAAATGGCGGTGGCGGTGTCGGGTGTGGCGCATTAGCGGCGAGGGGCGGCCGTCGCCATGGCAACCCCGCGCCTCGGTACAGTCGGCGCCGCTGCCGGGCGCCCGACGCCGACGCCTGGCGTCGCCGCGGCGAGAACAGCGACGCCTGCCGCTCTGCGGCGCCCGCCACGCTGCGCCAAATACGTCGCCGTAGTATTAACAGCGCCGCCGGCAACAGGCACAGCACCAGTCCCATTAGGGAGAAAGCGTCAGAAGAGTTAGTAAATGATGTTTTCCAAAAATTTCCCTAAATTTTCTAAAAACACACTACATTCAGTTCTGTGCAATAAATAGTCATACCAATAACTGAGGTAGCACGTGAGCAGCAGTTAGTAAGTAGCTTAGAATGCTCCGAATTTTTGGGTATATGTAATGATTAGAAGTTGGGCTAGAAAAAGTATATTACTGAATTTCTCAAACAGTCAAGTTGAGCTACTTTTGCTCTTCGTGTAATTGCTAATGTTGGAAACAAACTATCAACCTCCTGACATATTTTGCATATTTCCGCTAAATAATGTCGTACGGAACGCTTTTCTTGGGTAAATCATCACTTAGAAGGAAGTACTGATTGCACGAAAGCGAGCAGGAACAATGTGTGGTGTTCGCCCACTGACGTCATCTAGGTACCTCTTCAGGGAGCTAGGCATTTTAACTGTGCCGTCATATTACGTATTTTCGCTAATGAAATTCGTCGTAAACAATCCATCACAATTTGAGAAGAACAGTGATGTACGTACCTAAAACACTAGACGGTAAAATGATAATGTGCTTATTAATAGTAACTGTGGTAATGTATAGATATCCTGTAAGCTCACTCGTTCCACATCATTTCGATGAAACAATCGTTCAAATGATCTATGGAACATGTAACTAACTAACTGACTTTTGATGGTCCTCCACACACGAGTGAACGCGGAAAGGGTACGCAATACGTCTTATCAGATTTTCCACAATTATGTTCTGCGACCGTCATCATAGACCGCTTACGCCTCTACATCTGTCGTGTTAAGACTTGGACTCACGCTACGGAGGCCTAAAAACCGATTATTCTGTCATTACTCACTTTGAAAAGTGGAGCCGACAGTTTCATTTACACCTGAAATCAAGCATTGATCTCAATAATTGAGCGGCTTTTTGTATTAGTGTTACTCGCGCAGGAGAAAAATTAACCTAGCTTTTCTGGAATTTCCGGTATCACTGCGGCGGGTATGGTTTTTACAGTTAAAAGTTTTACGGTTTCAAATATCGTATTGACAGTTCTTCCTTTTTACAAAAGATAGAATTAGAATTATTCAGTGAATTCGTGTTCTTGTTGTACTGTGAATCATTTGTTTTATTGCATCCGTGGGAGTGGAAGACCAAATAGCAGTTCAGCTGGAAAATTTTAGTTTGCTGACGAATCTTCAAGAATACGCGTGAAATGCTTTTATAGGAAAATGACATCGGTGTCCGGTTTTTATACAAAATAAGTGTTTGTTTTATGACTTTTGCGTAATGCCGCAGTCAGTGGATGCCTCATGCGGCACAAAGCGAATGTCAGCGCAGTCCAAGAAATGAACATCTATCACATGCCCGTTAAAAAAATAAATTAATAAAATCCGTTATGTAAATTTATGATTAAACTGAATATTTTCAATCTGAACCACACTATGCTGTTCTTTCATTCAAATGTCATCTTTTTTGTCCTCCTTCTTCAGGCTATTGCTAGTGGTGTTAAGTAATTATGAGCGGCCCAAAAATGCTTGCCTTCTTCCAATGTGGTACAGGTAAGCTGAAAGATTGTGCACCGTGCTGTAGACGTAACAGTATCAAAATAAGAAGTATAATATATTAGAAGACGTTGATTATAGAGAAGACTATTGTAATGAGTTACAAATTAATATTCCGTCGTTTCGGAATCTTCTTCATTCACCGAGTTTTAGATTTTAGGAACAACGTATAATTAAGAGATATCTAGGCGCGCAGTCCGTAACCGTGCGACTGCTACGGTCGCAGGTTCGAATCCTGCCTCGGGCATGGATGTGTGTGATGTCCTTAGGTTAGTTAGGTTTAAGTAGTTCTAAGTTCTAGGGGACTGATGACCACAGCAGTTGAGTCCCATAGTGCTCAGAGCCATTTGAACAATTTTTTTTAAATTAAGAGATACCTGGCACATGTATATCGAGCCGTATCATTCAGTTCGTAATGTACTGACACCAATAAATAGTTTTCGCATAAGCTTGATAGCGATATCGCCTCTTGATTGAGTTAATCTCGAAAAATGACTTCGTAAATACTTTAGTGTCTTTAAAATAACTTCATCTGTGGAACGAAACATTACTTTTTTCACATTTCTTTCCTTGCAACCAAACACTGCACAAGATTTCGTCGCTGGGTTTGAGAAACTTTTACTATCTTTACCACTATTAGGATAAAGATAAGTGGAACAGTATTCCAGAAGTCGCCTGCAAACGGATACCTCCATTTCAAATTCCGGTCCAGCCATTCTGTATTAGGATTGCCGTTGTTTTATAAATCGCTTAAGGCAAATACTGTGAAGACTCACTCGAGATCGATGCAGCGGACTTGCTCTCTCACTTATGTGCCATCCGAGCTTGTGGCTTCTGACGACCCTGATCTTCCTTCCTTTCATTTTCTCTACAGTATTTTTCATCGCGGATCAGAAATTCAGCGTTTGTCGTGGCTGTGGGTAGTTCCGCTAATGGAGGCCTATTATACGTTTACGACTAGGCAGTTACTTTTAATTCCATGGAGGAATATCGTATGCGCTAGCCATCTGCGTTACTGGTAACAGAATCCCGTTTTGACTGTTCGCCCCGTTTGTGAGACGGGGACATGCAATGGGACCCAAATTTGATGAATGTAAAAAAAATAAAATAAAAAAAATATCGTTAACTATCATAAGCAGGAGAACAAAGCAAAACAAAATTCTCGGCAGTAGCCGCATTGTTTGAAATGAAAACGTCCGAGAAGTTGGATAACACGTCAAAGAAAGACGATACCTCTTACCGAACAGAGCTCAGACGTCTTAGCAACAACAGCCTAAAGTTTCACTGTAGTTGAAAGGCCGAACAGTGGCTTTACGGAAAGAAGTCTAACTTTCTAGCCAGCAAACCGTCTTCCAGTACGGTGTTAGTGTTGTCTAACGCAGTCTCTAATGATACAATACTGATTTAAACAATACGAGACTTGGTCTGACGTAGTGAGTTTTGATGATTATGTAATTTGATCGCACAATGAATAGTATTCCACTTCAGTCATCCTACTCACGTGAAGTGTTAAAAGAGACTGCTAAAATTCTCGTTAGTTTAGGTGAGTATGCAATATCTGAAGGCAAAGATTTAGAACGGACCGTACGATTCGGAAATTTCGTACCATGTACCATATTACGGTCGAAGACAGGCCGTTAACACATTAACTGCTTTTTATCACAAGGAGTACTTCAAGCTAAATATTCCGAACGTTCGTCCCGTGTGCATAGTGTTGAAGGAACTCGCGAGAAATCGGCTTGCTGAATAATTTTTACACCGTATAGGAACCAGCTGAAATGTTCTCACAGAAAACGTTGGTGAAGCATGATACTAACTGCACTCTCCGGAGTGGTTGTCTGAACCATCATTTCCAAAAACTGAGCAATTGCATTTTGCGAACATGATTCATGCTGTACAGTGTGGCCTTTTCAGCATTTAGATACAACAGTACTCGACAGTGATTTATCTACACATATTTTTTCTAAATTTAAATTGTGAGGATGAAAAACAAAAAGCAGTTGCGAAGTGTTACACATTTTAATCACTCTTTTGGGTGAGAAGGCTCGGTGGAGAAGAGAATAGACACTCATTCGGAAGCAGCAGAAATCCTGTTTCCGTCCAGCCATCTTCATAGAGGTATTCCGTAAATCGTATAAGGCACACGATGTGTTAGTTTTCTCACCAAAGCCATTATCAGTTTCTGTTCCTCTTTTTGAAATGCTAGGGCTTTGTCTCAAATAACGACGACGTCTGCCATTTGCTTAACTTTTACCTACCTGTCTTCGTAGTTTCAGTGTCACTTCCACACAGTTTTAATTTCGGACAGCTGTTTCTGTTGGTTCCAACTTTATGTTCAGTGTAAACTGTGCCGTTCCTTACCCGAATGATGGATCTTGAGTCATTTATCTTCGGCTCGATTTACCTGCTCCCGATTGTCTGCGGCGCTGTTACTGCATTGAACACATCTTACTGTGGGGCACCTTAGTTTGAATTTTAGTCTGTTAACAATTAGTTTTGCAGTTACTATTCAGTGTCGTCGTCAGAATTATTAGTGTTATCCATCAAATTCTTATGCCTTCTGTGATAAGCTGAAAACGTAAACACGATCTTACCTGTCGAAGACGCTCAACCAATGCAACTTTGAATCAGTTTATAACAACGAAACCTATTTGAGACAAATTAATGGTTAAACGGTCGCTTCAGTAAGTCTCTTATTTTTCTCCATATGCTGATAAGCACAATACTCTATGCGAGCAATAAATATAGGTTTATCGAACACTTAGATCTGTTACGACCATCTCCAGGGGAAGTACATGAAACATTTTAGTGTTGTTGTTCTCCACCGCCGTTTCCTAACCGTTTACGGGGTTCACAGCGCGAGCTCACAATTTTTCACAGGCAAGCACGAATGCAGCCCCACTTCATGCGTTACTAACGCTCGCCGTTATTACTGTAAATATGACACTATTAACGCGTCATATTTGCGGATGGAGAAAAGTGCACACTGAGCAGTGTACGGCAAAAAAAAAAAAAATATTATAGTAACCCTTTCTAGTGGTAGTACTGTACCATATATTCTCACCTAACTTCTAAAAGGCTTCCACTCTTCACTTCCTCCTGTGATACAACAGCAGCTTTTTCACCTTTTGTTTATGGATCTGCCTGAGCGAGAAGTGAAACAGAACCATAACAACATTTCGCTAAGTAGCCGACTGTGTAACTGCAATAGGAATGATGACGAAAGATTTTGTGTGTGACAAAAGGATAGGTACATCTTACAGATTTATATCATTGTGCAGCGAATAACTACTGGGCAGAATATCACAGCGAAATCGAAAGCAAAAATAGGTAGTTAACTGTCTAATGCTAGACCGCATTCGTTTCATTGCATCTGATGAATATGCTATACGGATATAGGTCCTGCCTCTTTAAGTTTAAAGTGGAGACATCGCTCTGAAGTCCCTACGTTCCTCGAAGATCAAAGGAGTACCAATTTCATGAAGACTGTTTTTATCAAAATGCATCACTGGAATCATAAAGCCTGAGGAAAGGCTACGTTTCTTGTCGATGAGGTAGTAAATTTGAACTCCCTCTACCCTTTCTCGAGCGTCCGGCACAACATGGCACTTCGCCGTCGCCCGTCATTTTGAATCATTAATATTTCTTTTGAAAGTTTTTTAATACCTGCTTGGGTGTGCTATAAACGCTGTTTGCTTGTGCTTATTATTATTATTACTGTTGTAGTTTTGAAGGGTAAAACTGCTGGGTCGTCAGCGCCCCGTTGAGCAAATTTAAATTTTTTTGATGTTGGAAAAAAATGACTCAGAGTACATGTTGAGAAGCTTGTTAATGGGGAAAGATCGTGTTTATATTTTAAACTTTCCTGTAAACTCGTACAAATTTGATGCACTGAACCGGAAATTCTGACAACACTAAACGATCTACTTTTTGTGTACGGAGCGTCACAATTTCTATGCAGGGTGTATAACATACTTTTATTGCACAAATTTCACCAAGTCAGAAACTCGCATGTCTGCCGCTTTCCTCAAAGTCACCCATGCTTCGCAGAACATTGACTGTTGCACCGTTGCAAACTCTCCCGGGCATAGTGGAACGTTTTCGCAGACTTCCTTTGCATTTTGCCGTATTCGCAAATATGATTGCAACCATACCGTAGAGCATTTTTAGATCCAGTAACCAAAGGGCATTAGTTCAGTACTTTGTTACAGTATCCTAATTTCGGATAACTGCCTGGAACACGGGATACTTCTGAAGTAAAAACCTATCTGAATACATTCAGCGCTCAACAAAGTAAGGTCGAGCAGAAACGGTGTCTCTTGCGCATTCAGACCGTAAATACAACTTTGATGAATATCTCTTCCGGTTACACATAGACTGTAAGGGCAAACGAATTATGACTGTTCGCTACTTGCTGCTGCCATGAATATTACAGCGACCGCGCTACACAAATACACATGATTTCTGTTGACGAGAACAAAGATAATTATCTATTAAACGTACAATCTAGGAAGACGCTTGCCACTGTGGGTGATGCTGCCGGGTGAACCGATTTAAATCGAATGTTGTATTGACTGCTTTATCTGCGTTACCAGTTAAAACCAACACGGCGTTTAGTGCGTCTACGTCTTCGAAACCTGAAGTGACACACACAGTTCACGGTCGCTGAAATGTTAAATGTAATTAAGTGCAATATCTTCCTATTTATCGAGAAACTGGACGCATGAAACACAGACAGTGTTGTGTACTGATTAAAGTCGATAGCGAACAGAAAATAATCAGTACAACTTCACGTCATTCGATTTCTATAGATACAGTTATTCGCGCTTACCACCTCGCCGAGCGACTTCTTGGACCGCGCTTTTAGTATTATTGATCGCGACTTTCCCATAAATGAAAATGAAATGAAAGTATGGCATCGTTGGCCGGAAGGCTCCTATTCAGGGAAGTTCGGCCGCCAAGTGCAAGTCTTATTTCATTGGACGCCACATTGGGCGACTTGTGCGCCGATGATGAGGATGAAATGATGATGACGACAGCACAACACCCAGTCCCCGAGCGGAGAAAATCTCCAATCCGGCCGGGAATCGAACCCGGGCCCGCTTGCAGGGGAGGCGAGCACGTTACCACCCAGCTAAGTAGGCGGACAATTTCCTATTATTTACAGATGTCTCAACTGAGCCTTTTTTCAAATATTTTCAGATCCAAGAAGAGTTACTTTGTTACCATTACAAAGTCAGCGCCCTACGCAGTATACATTTTTTCCCCTGTGAACAGCCAGTTTCACTCTGAAGGTGTTCTAGCTCTCTCTGCTCTTGCACAATACGCATAACATTACATAAACGATTCCTGGACACTTCCTGGTCTTTTAACTGCGATTTTTTCTCAGAATACACGGCTGCACTCCGTTTCTCGCTTTGATTGTGCGTCTGTTACGGTCCAGTATTCCTCCCTTAAAAATGTTTCAGTGACGGATTCCGTCAGGAAAACAGTGAATTCTAAATAAATAAAAGTTTGTCCATCGCACTCTCTGACTAGTACCCACAGCATTTGCACGTGTGGCCTTCAGCAGACGTACATAGTTGAAACAGTGTGTATATCTCGCGGAAGAACTATGAAAAAATTAGAGATTAGGGCTCAAGCAGAGGTTTACCAGCAATCGTTCTTCCAGCTGACCATTCATGATTGGAACAGGAGAGGCAGAATGTGACACTTGTACGCAAAGTACCGCCTGCAACACAGCAAGAGATGGCTTGCAGAATTTAAATGTTGTTGATATAAACCAGTTTTTTAAAAGCATGATCACACGCTCGTTGTTATATACGATGAGCGTCAATAAGTAATGCAACATATTTTTTATCTCAGCCAATTTCGGTTGAACAAATGCGGAATTTGTTGTGTAACATCGGTGATTATTCCCGCTTCAGTCCCGACAAGTGGCAGCGCTATACGTAGCCTTCAAAATGGCGTCTGTAAAGGAGGTGCGTTCCAAGCAGGAAACTGTCATTGAGTTCCTCTTGGCGAAAAACCAGAGCATCGCAGATATTCATAGGCGCTTGCAGAATGTCTACGGAGACCTGACAGTGAACAAAAAGACGGCGAATCGTTGGGCGAGGCGTCTGTCGTCATCGCATCAGAGTCGCGCGAAGCTCTCCGATCTCCCGCGTGCCGGCCTGCCGCACACAAATGTGACTCCTGCAATGCTGGAACGTGCGGACACTCTCATTTGAGGTGACTGGCAGATCACAGTCGGACACCTAGCTACACAACTGGACCTTTCTATTGGTAGTGCTGACACACTCGCCCACCAGGTACGGTACTCAAAGATGGTTGCCCGATGGCTTGCTTGCCGCCTAAAAGAAGACTATGAAGAGCAACGAAGGCCCGACGGTGCGGAATTGCTTGCGTGTTACGAGGCTGATCGTGAAAATTTTTTGTCGAAGTCCTCATAGGAGATGAAACATGGGGTTATCACTTAGAACCGGAAACAAAACGGCAAACGATGGATCGGCGGCACACCACTCCTGCTCCGAAGAAAAAGTTCAAAGCCGCACCGTGAGCCGGTAAAGTCATGGGGACGGCCTTCTGGGACTCTGGAGGGTCTATTGAGTTTGGTGTTCTCCCTCAGGGGTGCAACGATCAACTCTGAAGTGTATTGTCCTGCCCTCAAGCAACTGAAGGAACGATTTTATTGTGTTCGTCGCCACAAAAATACAAACGAACTTCTCCTCCATGACAGTGCTAGGCCTCTCACAAGTCTGTGCACCCTAGAGGAGCTCACGAGACTTAATTGGTCTGTTCTTTTTCATCCACCTTATAGCCAGGATCTCGCACCATCCGACTTCCACCTTTTTGGACCAATGAAGTATGCACTCCACGAGAAGCAGTTCGGGGAGGCTATTGATGCAGGAAGATATTGGCTCTTACGGCGATCAGTGGAGTGCTACGATGCGGATATACAAGCCCTCCCAGTAAGGTGGGATTATGTTGAAAAATAGACTTTTGTAGCCAAAAGGGTAGGAAATAATATTGTGTATTGTAATAATTAATGAAACCAACCTGCTTTCAGAAAAAAAAGAGTGTTGCGTCAGTTATTGAAGGCCCCTCGTATTTTATGTATTGTTGTAAAGTTCATTTTATTGATATGTGTATGTTTGTTGTTGTGCTGTGTTCACAGGCTTTTACCTGTTGTTACCAAACTGTATCAGAAAGAAAGAATGAGTACTAATGGCCAACGGCTGCGGAATATAGAACGTTGCCTGCTTGTTTCCTGTACGTGTAGATTCAGCAACTCTGGCGCGAATAGCGCTAGGGGAGGCGCTTGGCGCGTACGCCAGGGACGAAGTGGCAATACTGCAGCGCAGTTGCCTGCCTACGAGGCTCGGCACCGATAGCGGCCAACGCTGGGAGGCGTCAGCATCGGCACGGCCGATGGGGACACGCCATCGGTCGGGTCAGCGTCGGCCTGTCGATACCGCCTCCTCTCTCTCTCTCTCTCTCTCTCTCTCTCTCTATCTCTCTATCTCTCTATCCGTCATCCGCCCTCCCCTTTCGCCCTGTCTCCCGTGTCCCGCGCTCTGCCTCAGTCCTGCCGCGGGGCTGATCAATACCCCTGCAGCGGCTGCGGCCGGCCACCCGCAACACTTTCGCGGGCGCGGTGACTGCAAGTGACAGCAGAGCAGTGCGCGGCCGACCTCGCCGCTGTGCTGAACGTAGCGCTGGGCCGCCCATCGCACTGTGCACATGTCGGCCGACTACGCTGCAGGGACTAACTAATCCCCCGCCCCAGCTGTTTAAAGCTAGTTTCCAGTACGCGAAATCAGGCCATTACTGTCTTTGTTAACTAACAATATACAGGGTGTTCTAGTTTCAAAACACTTTAAAAACAGGACTACTACTCAAAATTTGAACAGCATATTATTGACGCGGGGGGGAGGGGTGGGGAGGACGTCATCGAATAAAAAGTATAGCGAAAATTTTACCAATAGATGGTGCTGTAAGCGTCTAAATATACACTGAAGTGACCAAAGTCATGGGATACCGCCTGATATCGTGGCAGACCTCTTTTTGCCCGACGTTATGCAGCAGCTCGACGTGGCACGGACTCAACAAGTCGTTGGAAAACACTTGCAGAATTACTGAGACATGCTGCCTCTATAGCCGTCCATAATTGCGAAAGTGTTGCCGGTGCAGGATTTTGTGCACGAACTGGCTTATCTATCGGACCCCATAACTATTCTATGGGATTTACGTCGGGCGATCTTGGTGACAAAATCATTCGCTCGTATTGTCCAGAATGCTCTTCAAACCAATCGCGGACGGTTTTGACCCACTGACATGGTGCATTGTCATCCATAATAAATCCGTCGTTGAATAGCTGTAAATGTACTCCAGGTAGCCGAACGTAATCATTTGTAGTCAATGATATGCTGAGTTGTACAAGAGCACCAGTCCATTCCATCTAAACACACCCCACATCATCATGGAGTCAGCACGAGCTTGCACAGTGCCTTGTTGACAACTTCTGTCCATCGCTTCGCGGGGTCTGCGCTACATTCTAACACTACCGTCGGCCCTTACCAGCTGAACTTTGGACTCCTCTGACCAGGCCGCGATTTTCTAGTCGTCTAGGGTCCAACCTATATGGTCACAAGCGCAGGAGAAGCGCTGCAGGCGATGTCATGCTCTTAGTAGAGGCACTCGCGTCGATCGTCTGCTGCTATAGTCCATTAACGCCACGTCTCACATTGATTTCTGCGTTTATAACACGCAGTGTTGCTTGCCTGTTTGCACCGACAACTGTTCGCAGACGCCGCTGCTCTCGGCCGTTAAGTGAAGGCTGTCGGCCTCTGAATTGTTGATGGTGAGAGATGATGCCTGAAATTTCGTGTTCTCGGCACACTCTTGACACTGTGGATCTCGAGGTGCCTAATACTCTAACAATTTCCAACACTGAACGTCCCATGTGTGTATCTCAAACTACCATTCTGCGTTTAAAGTCTGTTAATTCCCGTGCGGCATAATCACGTTGAAAACTATTCAAATGAATTACCTAACAAGGGAAACTCTTCATCGTATCTCTCAGATTTAGTGGTAAAATGGTTCAGTGGACAGCCCGTCAAAAACTGAACACAGATCAAACATGAAAACAAGAAGAAGGTGTACAGAATTATCGAAAAAGGAACAGAATAGAAACAGTGAAAGATCCAACTTCGTGGGTGTGTGGTTCCTGTGTTGGACTGTAAAGTGGTGGAACCGTTTCCAAATCTCCCTCGTGCCCATGTTCTTTTCACAAAATTGCGAACTTTCTGTCCGGTCATTCACCTGTCTATTATCCTTCTGAAGTCTTGGCAATTGTCGTACTATACATTGATTATACTTTTATAATATGAGTTACGTGAGTTACGTGGTAAGACTATATTATCGTCGCAAGTAAATGTTTTGAATAATGAGATCAGTCGAGATGCCTTATAGACCTTTCACAGAAATGAAAACAACAAATAAATGGGTATGAGCTACGTTACAACAAAGAAATTTAAGAGGAACACAAGAGTCGTAACATGTGGTGCTTGTGTAGAACAAATAGGAGGTACGTACTTCTGGAGGTCCCTTCCTTATACCTCGCTGTTGCAAGCGGATGTTGCACCACAACCCAAGCACAAATCTGAATACACTGAACAGACATGTCAATGACCGGACGGACAGTTCATAATCTTGAGGAAAAAAGGGAGGCATGAGGGAGATTTGAACACGGATCTCTTCTTTCGCACTCCACCGCCGTGACCACATAACCACGGCGCCACTGCTACTGAAGTGCGCTCCATGTTGCACGTGTTGAGCTTGAGCTTGGACAGTCCACAGTTTCTGTTTTGCTTCTTTTTCCACAGTTCAATACACCTCCTTCCTGTTTTCATGCTTGACCGTGTTCATTTTTTGGCAGTCTATTCACTAGGCCATCTGACCACTACATCTGAGGGGGGGGGGGGGGGATGCGCTGGGCAATTTCCCTTGCAGCTACAAATGATAGCTCCGCAAATTCCACTGTCTTAAACCTTTATACCGTGTGTATCACTCTCACATGACTTTTGTCATCGCAGTGTAAATGGAGTTGGCTGTAGAAGACAGATGAATCAGAATATGACGGCTGTGGTTTGAGCTGTTCATTACACCATTCATACTGTTCAGTGCGCATACGTGCACAAGTTCGGCAGTCAACACTTGTGGCACTCAGTTCAGTATGGCCATCCACCACGGCAAGGTCGTGTACCACATCGGATGGGAAAAATCGGTTTTTAATTGTCCTGGGGTCAAAAATCGCGTAAAAAGCAAAATGACTTCGGTTTCTAATCGTCGTGAGACTGGTGCGAGATATTTTCAATATGCTGTCCATCGTTTTCTACCACACGCTGAAATCGGGAAGCAGCATGTTCAACAACAGATAGGAATGTCTCAGGGGTCACATTGAGAATGCGTTGCGCAATGCTTGTCTCCAATTCAGCTGCGTTCGTAAATGGAGCACTGAAAACAACTTCTTTCAGACATCCACACAGCCAGAAGCCGCTTGGATCAACGTCGTGTGATCTGGACTGCCGGCTGTAGGGAAATGACGGCTGATAATTTTCAGAATGCCTCTGCAGCAGCTGCTTCACTGGCTGTGCAATGTGCGGAGGAGCGCCATCTTCCATAAAAGATGATCCTACCCACAGATCCACACTGTTGGAGCGTTGGAATGACGTTGATGCGCAAAAGACTTTCATAGCGTTTACCAGTGACGGTGCAGACAACAGGACCCGCAGGAGTCACCTCCTCGCAAAAAATACTGCCCTACGATAAATGGTGCTGTCAACCCGCACCACAGTGTCACCTTGTCACCTTGTCACCTTTGCATCACGAAGCGCCACCGGTCGGTGTGCATGCGGATTTTCCGCTGCTCATATTCTACAATTCTGTGGATTGGCGTGTCCTTGGAGATGGAAATGGGCTCCGTCTGTCCACAGAATGTTCCGTGGTCATAAATTGTCTACTTCCATGCTAGCACGTAATTCCAGTGCGCACGTCTGTTCACAGGTCGGCAGGAATCAACTCCTGAACTTGAGTGATTTTGTATGTATAGCAATGCACAATGTTTCATAGGACTTCATGCACCGTTCACACAGGCATGTCCAACGTTCGGGCAATTCCCTGGGCGGTGCATGTTTGCACACCACCATCCGACCCCTCCTGCAATGCTGTGGTCACATCTTCGACAGAAGTCGTATCAACTGCTTTCCACCCTCTGCCACATTGCACTTCAAAACAACGTGTCTTTTCGAATTTTGTAATCATTTTCTCCAGATCTTTAGTAAGAATCGGACCAATGCCCTAGAGTATCCGGAAGATCTGCAGGGCTACTGGCGCACAGTGACCGTTCTTGTAAAAGAACTGTATCTACGGTGCGATAACTTCATGGAAATAGTCATGAGAGAGTCATGTTGGGTGTCTCCAACGCAAACTGAGGAACAGCCGTGTGTTGCGCGTTTGTTGAAGTGCATCTTCTGACGCTTATAGCACCATGTAATTTTCCTTATTTTTGTTGATTTGTTTCATGACATTTCTCCCTGTGTCAGTAATACTTTGTTCAAAGTTGACGTCATTCTGAGTAGTGGTTCTCTTTCTGCAGCGTTTTGAAATTGTAACTTTAATTGTGGACACCTTGTACTTCTCACATCTTCTCGGCTACTGTACCAGTAATAACTGGTAGCATTCAACAACTTTAAATATGACGAAATTGCTAATGTGACCTTAGCCGCACTCGGGCATTGAAATAAATTCAGCAGCGACAAGCGAAAATTTTTTCCAGACCGGGTCTCGAACACAGATTTCCCGCTTTACAAGAGTGACCGCCTTAACAGCTTCGGCTAACCGAGCATTCCGAAAGAACAGACAGCTCACATATGAACTTCAGTTGTGCTTCCCGCAAATCGACCACTCATTACGAGAGAATTTTTTCACCGCGAAGTTGTTAGCACTTAGTAAATTTGGTTAATATCTGTGGGCGTTCGTAAAATAAAATAACACATTATAGGGGGCCCATGATTCCATGCCTTTTAGTTTTGTGTTTTTGCTCTACGTTTTGCTGGGTCATTCATTTACCAGCCTTCAACGAGAGTCTTTGATTCTTATATTACAAGGCAAGCAGCTCTGATTGAACTCTTGAGAAGGTAACCAGGACACTGTTTTGAACGACTAGCCACTGAAATCTTCCTTAGTTAAGAGACATACTTCAGACATGCTAACTGCAATTGAGACAGGGAAGTCGCAAGGAAGCCAGCAGGACAGGTGAAGAGCTTATGATTGTCTGGGCGCTGACTAGTGTGCGTGAAGGCCTCGTCCCAAGAAGACGTCTCGTGGTTACGAATCTTCGGGACCTACATTTGCGTCTATACTCCACAAGCCAGCTTACAGTATTTGGCTCGGAGTATTTCTGACACCACTGCAATTACCATCTTTCCTATTCCTATTGGCAGGAACGTAGCCACTGTACATGACTGCTGTCAGTGATGGTCACGGTAATGTACTGCAAGAAGACCGGACTCCGGACGACCACGTGGCACTACCGAGGTGGAAAACCATAGTGTTCGGCGTATGGCTCTAGCGCATCGCACTGCATCTGCAGCAGCAATTTGAGCAGCATTTGGTACCACAGTGATACAACGAACTGTTATAAATAGGTTGGAGCTCTGAGCTAGATGCACTGTAGCGTGCATTCCACTGAATCCATACCGCTATTTGCGATTTCAGTGGTGTCAAGCGAGAGCTCGTTGGAGGTTAGGGTGGAGGTCTCTTGTGCTTTCTGATGACAGCTGGTTCTGCATCGGTGCCAGTGATGGCCGTGTGTTGGTTAGAATGAAGCCATCCGAGACCAACATATCTTCATGCTTTAGACACTGGACCTACAAGTGGTGTTATGGTCTGGGGTGCGATTTCGTAGAGCATGAGCAGTGTCGTGGTTATCCCACGCACCCTGACTGCAAATTGATACGTCAGTGTGGTGATTAGATCTGTTGTGCTGCCATTCCTGAACAGCATTCCTGGAAGTGTATCCCAACAGGATAACGCTCGCCCGCAGTTGTAAGCCTTCATGCTGTACAGGATGCTTACATATTGCCTTGGCCTATTTGTTCATCAGATCTGTTTTGAATCGAGCAAATACAGGAAATCACCGGATGGCAGTCAGCCCCATCCACAGACAACCGTTCGCAACTCGTGATTTAGTGCTGCCAGCACGGTAGCTCAGCGTGTTCGGTCAGAGAGTTGGCTGGTCTCTGTAATAAGAAAACCGAGTGAAGGGATAAATAACGTCCGCTACGATCAAATGCAACGTTCAATAATACACAAAATGCAAAAAAAGAAGAAAAAAAGAGTGGTTAGCGTTGCTGCCTCTGGATCACGGGGTCCCGGGTTCGATTCCCGGCGTGATTGGTGATTTTCTCTGCCCGTTGTCCTCATCATTTCATCATCATCATCATTCGTGACAGTGGGGAGATCGGAATGTGAAAAAAATTATACTGTGTGAAAATTGAGATTTTGTACGGGCGCTGATGACCGCGGAGTTGAGCGCCCCAAAACCATTCATTATCATCATCATCATCATCATCATCATCATCATCACAAACAACCGCACCTATATGGACCACCAACTGCAACAGACATGGAACTTCGTCCAACAAACTGACCTCCGGCACATGTAGAACACAATTCATGCAGGTTTGCTTGCTTGCATTCAACATTGTGCCTGTTACACCGGTTATTAATGTGCCAACAATCCACATTTGCAATGGCTTAGCTCACAGCTTGCATATATCAGCGATGAAGAACCAAGTAAAACTCTGGCATCACTTCAGCTAACACTGTCATAAAATCTGCAGCAACGCTCCTTCTGTCGAGGCCCCCGCCCCAAGCAAGCACCGGCTGGTAATTCTCTTCCTCGAAGAAACTGACACGGTACGGGCCATATCGGCCCTGTGATCTTGAAATATCAATGAGTTAAATATTTTCATAGACAAATGTATTCCCGTAATGTAATTACTCTACATTAATTATATTTTGGTATTGCGACTTTTTCCGTCAATGTATGTATGCACAATCTGTATTACAACTTTTATCGAATGCAGCGAGATTTGTCGCTGCAGCGAAATTTGTCGATGCAGCTTGCATATCTCAGCGATGAAGAGCCGAGTATAACACTGGCATCACTTCAGCTAACACTGTCATAGAATCTGCAGCAACGCTCTTGATGTCGAGACCCCCGCCCCAAGCAAGCGCCGGCTGGTAATTCTCCTCCTCGAAGAAACTGACACGTTACGGAACCATATCGGCGTAGCGTCGGCAAACACTAAAAGCGGCCGCTTCCTACGGATCAACTGACAGCGCACAAAAGACTGCGGGGAGCGCTGGAGTCAAATTAGCGGTGTGGCCGGCTATGGTAGCGCCCGCACGCCTCTTAGTCTGCAGCTGCTGCGGAAGCGGGCGGCAAGCAAAGGCGCCGACTCTGTGTCTGTCAGGACACACACTGACGGCGAGTCAATCTTGGAGGGGGGAGGGGCCTTGCCTTCCGTTTACGGGTTTCCTGAGTGGGGAGGGGGCGGGGGGTGGTGGTGGGGGGGGGGGAAGAGGAAGAGGAGGCGTTCTGTACCAAGTCGGCGGGACTGCGAAACAAACTGCAAGAACTAGGGCCATTGTAAAAGTATTCGAATTGTATTTCTCACGTCATATTTGTCCTAGGTAGTGAAAGAAAACTTAGTTTGCAACATATTTTTATATTATATGAAAGCGTGGTGTCTGTTCTTTGGGACATCTCCGAAAGAACGGACACCGTAGATTCATATTACTGATTCGCTTCGATGGGCATTGAATCCACAACGTTGAGTGCAGATGAACGTTTACGTTCGACCTGCAGCGGGAATCTAATATCAGAGAGCATGGGGTACATAGACAGGGACTACAGATAGGTCGCTTTAGGTGAGAGTGTTAGTCGGCGGGGGAGCATACGCAGATAGTCCGCGCATTTGCGATAAACACAGTGTCCGGGTGGAGCATTGTTAACGCAATTGCCTACTAAGCAGGATGTCCCAGGATCGAGTCCCGGTCTAGCATACATTTTCATTCGTCATCGATGATTCTGCACGAAGTACCTTCCCTTCTTTCCTTTCCTTTCCCCCCTTCCCTTTCAATCTACATGTTGTTGTTGTTGTTGTTGTTGTTGTGGTCTTCAGTCCTGAGACTGGTTTGATGCAGCTCTCCATGCTACTCTATCCTGTGCAAGCTGCTTCATCTCCCAGTACCTACTGCAGCCTACATACTTCTGAATCTGCTTAGTGTATCCATCTCTTGGTCTCCCTCTACGATTTTTACCCTCCACTCTGCCTTCCATTACCAAATTGGTGATCCCTTGATGCCTCAGAACATGTTCTACCAACCGATCGCTTCTTCTAGTCAAGTTGTGCTACAAACTCCTCCCCAATTCTGTTCAATACCTCCTCATTAGTTACGTGATCTACCCATCTAATCTTCAGCATTCTTCTGTAGCACAACATTTCAAAAGCTTCTATTCTCCTCTTGTCCAAACTATTTATCGTCCATGTTTCACTTCCTTACATGGCTACACTCCATACAAATACTTTCAGAAATGACTTCCTGACACTTAAATCTATACTCAATGTTAACAAATTTCTCTTCTTCAGAAACGATTTCCTTGCCATTGCCAGTCTACATTTTATATCCTCTCTACTTCGACCATCTTCAGTTATTTTGCTCCCCATATAGCAAAACCCATTTGCTACTTTAAGAGTCTCATTTCCTAATCTAATTTCCTCACCATCACCCGACTTAATTCGACTACATTCCATTATCCTCGTTTTGCTTTTGTTGATGTTCATCTTATATCATCCTTTCAAGACACGGTCCATTCCATTCAACTGCTCTTCCAAGTCCTTTGCTGTCTCTGACAGAATTACAATGTCATCGGCGAACCTTAAAGTTTTTATTTCTTCTCCGTGGATTTTAATGTCTACTCCGAATTTTTCTTTTGTTTCCTTTACTGCTTGCTCAATATACAGATTGGATAACATCGGGGAGAGGCTACAACCCTGTGTCACTCCCTTCCCAACCATTGTTTCCCTTTAATGTCCCTCGACTCTTATAACTTCCATCAGGTTTCTGTACAAATTGTAAATAGCCTTTCGCTCCCTTTATTTTACTCCTGCCACCTTCAGAATTTGAAAGAGAGTATTCCAGTCAATGTACATAATATTTTGATGTAGTATCTATATTTCTACGTGTAGCCGTCCAAATTTAAACGTTCATCGTAGCGTTCGACAAGCTTTCCTATTACTTCCGCATTCTTAGTTGCCACCACATTGTTGAACCAGCCACCGACGTCCTCTTTTAGTACGTTGTCATTTCTGTGGTGTTGTCCGCCCAGAAAAAAAGCATCGATTTGGAAAAAGATGGCAGTCACTCGGGGCCAAGTTCTGGCTGTAAGATCGAATGTTCAAAAAATTCCCACTTAAACTGCCGACGCAATTCCTTCGTCAACGAACGCAGCTGAGTGACTACAGCTTTGTTTCTGGAGAAACCCAGATTTCGTCACCGGCAACATTGTGGTTCAAGAACTCCTGACTTTCCTTGTCGTACCGAGTGAGAAAAGTCAGTGTAGTTCCCATTAGCTGTATTTTGTGTTCATAAAATGTCGAGGGAGCCACCTGGACCACATTTTGCTGTAGTCAAATGGTAGTCAGCCTGTTTCCTAACTCTCATTGGTGGGCGTTGCTTTCGTTTACCACGCGCAACCTACTCACATGCCACAATTAAAATATGAAGCTGGTTTACGACAATGGAGTTATTTAATTTAGTTGTTCGAATTAACGATCAAATTTAAGAGAACGGAAGTACCATCACAACTACACACAGTTGGCGCGATACTGTGCATAGCTATTTCTTTTGCTAATATTCGTAAAATATTTTATAGTCAAAATGTACATTGTAATGTGCCGTTTATCTCGAGATGACAGTATATTGGTCTGTGGCGTTTACAGCGTAGTAACTGGCAGGGGTGCAGATACTAATCCCGTCGAAGATGCGCCTTTCGAGAAGGAATTTCATTCAGACGAACGTCGTGGCAACAAAGGGAGTCTGCTGCCTGTTGAGCATTCCATTAAATTCTCTGGCTTACGGCTTCCACGAACAAAGGTAGTGCGCGGCCTACTCGAGTGACATTAGCAGCTGAGAAGTCATTATAGCCCCTCTGTGCGAGCCCAAATGTCTTTGGGGCGCAGGGACGGACAAATCTCTGCGTCTGTGAAGTGGAACGTGGCCTTGGCGAGCGACGTTCACATTGAGAACGAGCTTTACGTACCTTTCTCCAGTTTCTGCAGCCGTCCCTACCCGCCTTTCTGATCTGTGCTTCTTTCTTTCCTTTACGGTTAATACTAACATTATTCATGATATATACAAATTCATTATATGGCATTTGTGTCATCATTCTTATGACTTTTTGTTGTTTAACATCTTCAGCAATATCGAAGAAAAAACTGTGGCGAACCAGTGATAACGAAAGACATACGAGCAAGGTTACAGTAGTATTTTCAGGTATACTGTTACACCTTTTTGGTACAACATATAGCATATAAACTGCCTACGATAACCCATAAAGTGTATTCAATAACGACTCCATGAGGGATTTCTGTAAAGAACCCTCATGCTGATTGAGAAGGAAAAAAAGCGGATGATTAAGAGCAGAAGTCATACAGACGGAGCAAAAGAGGTGATCTTGGAAGGAAACCAGCCGTTATCTTTTTAAAGGTTTCATCCTAGCTTTGCCTTCTCTTTGTCCAGACGAGGATTAGTACGACCGTCCCCCAGAAAGCAAGCCCAACATTTCAAAGCCTTTGCGTCACCTCGCTCGGTGCTGACCGACAAGATACCCACGAGAATGGAATAACTGACTCAGCAGTTGATGGGCATCGTAAAGACTCATTGCTACAGACTGTTACTGTGAAGTACTCCGGGAATCGAACTCAGATACATGCCTTTCGGGATCACATTTCTACCAGCTAATCTATGTAGCACGCATTACGGGCCAACATTCCAGTTACTGCTTAGAATCACATCTCGTTCTCAACGTACTAGAAACAACTGACAAGTTTAAGATTTGAGTCAAACAACTGTTAGTGTGAACGAGACGAGGAAATGTGAGAAACTACGAGGGTTGCCCAAAAACTAATGCACCGCATTTTTTTCTTCAACAATTCTTTATTGAACATAATGAGAATTACACACACGGAAGAATGGTGTTTTATCTACACACTCTATTTTTCCACGTAATCTCCATCCCGTTTTGTGGCCTTCCTCCAGCGCGAAACAAGGGGGTGTATGCCCTGTCGGTACGAACCCATGTCATGGTGGGTACCAGTCCATGTCCTAGGGGCGGTGTCAGTGCTTCACTGTGTGGACTTCCTTTGCTGGTTGACAGATGCAGCGCCAGCTGCCGAGTCGTAATGCGTTTGTCCCCGCGAATGACATCAGCTCGCTGCAACACATCAGGTGTGACAGCCACGGATGGTCTCTCCGACCGCCGAACCGTCTTCTGACGACCACAACCTCCGTGCCCAGCGACTAACTGTGCTTCTGTCGACAGCAGATGCTCCATAGACTTTCCGCAATCGTTTGTGAATATTACCCACAGTTTCTTCTGTGCAGTGAGAAATTCAATGACGACATCTTGCTTGTAACGTACATCGCCTACAGAGGCCGTTTTGAAACAGTCCTACAGATATGCTACCTGTCGGAAGTGAGGGAAACTTGGCGTGCTCTCTCAGGAGATTTCAGATAATACATATGTAACGCTTCGCATTCGTAGCATTTTTTTCGGCTGACAAAAAAATGCAGGGTATTACTTTTTGGGCAACCCTCGTAATACACTGTGCAGTATCATTAATGGTAACGGCAGATAGCGGCACTACTAGAGGAGGGTGTATAAAGCGTGTCGGGGGATGCCGAAAGCAATGCAGTCGTTGTCGTAATGCGAAAGTGGAACCATTTATCTGACGTGCAATATGGCATTATCATTCGCTTTCGAGCCAAGTGTCGAAGCATTTCCGAAAAATGGTTCAAATGGCTCTGAGCACTATGGGACTTAATATCTGAGGTCATCAGTCCCCTAGAACTTAGAACTACTTAAACCTAACTAACCTAAGGACATGACACACGTCCATCCCCGAGGCAGGATTCGAACCTGCGATCGTAGCTGTCGCGCGGTTCCAGATTGAAGCGCCTAGAACCGCTCGGTCACACCGGCCGGCATTTCCTAAAAGACTAAGTTTGTTGTCTGCATGCCACCATGGCCAAAGAATATCGTGCATGGCGAAATGGCGCTATCCAAAACCGGTGCAGAGGCAACTGTGGTGCACCATGGGCCATAGGTGACAGGGATGGACGACGGCTGCGGGGGTGCCTACGAGCGAATAAACGTGCAACCGTTGAGAAACAGACCGCCGCTATGAACCGAGGGGTTACCAACTGTATCTCCTCAGTGACCGTAGAGCGAACGTTGTTGAGTGTGGGCCTGCGCAGCAGGCGTCTGGTTCGTGCACCCATGCTGACTGCTGTTCATCAGCGGCGAAGGGTGGAATTTGCACGCCAGTACAGCAACTGAACGTCCACTGAGTGACGACAGATAGCCTTTTCAGATGAATCACTTTTCGTGCTCCATCACACAAATGGCGTTTGCCGTGTATGGCCCTGCAACAATTATCGGAAGGTTCCTTGGGGGAGGAGTGAGCGTTGGTGCTCTGGGGAACGTTTCCTGGATGATTTTGTCATTCTGGAAGGCACGCTGGATCAACATAAGCTTGCCTCTATACTTGAGGACCATGTCCACCCCTACTTCCACTTTGTTTTGCATCTACCAACAGGACAGCTCGCAGTGTACTTGCCTGTGTCGTAGAGCTCCAGAATAAGTTTACCATACTCCCCTGGCCACCAGACTCTCCGGATTTAAATCCAATCGAGCGTCTGTGTGACCACTTTGGTCGGGCTCTTCGCGCCATGGATCCTCAACGGACAAACCTAGCGCAACTGAGCACGAAACTCGCAGTCGACGTACGTCCATATATCTGTCGGTCCGTCCCAGCCGGACTCGGTGGACAAGCGGTTCTAGGCACTTCAGTCCGGAACCGCGCGACTGCTACGGTCGCAGGTTCGAATCCTGCCTCGGGCATGGGTGTGTATCATGTCCTTAGGTTAGTTAGGTTTAAGTAGTTATAAGTTCTAGGGGACTGATGACCTCAGATGTTAAGTCCCATAGTGCTCAGAGCCATTTGAACCACTTTGGACCGTTCCGTTACCTCATTAACTCTCTTCCTGTACATCTCGCAGCGGTTTGTACCGGCAAAGGTATTTATTCAAGCTCTTGGCAGGTGGTCACATTACTGTGACTGGACCGTGTAAATCCAACCGGTGATATGAGCTTCGTCGAGAAAGTGTAAGTTATTCACCTACATCATTCTCGGAAATCTCTTTAACATGAAGACCGTTCTTACGTAGTTCTGAATTAATAAATATCTTTTCTTTTTTTCGTTTCGAGTAGCAGAGTGAAGAATCGTGTACAGATTTAAAATTGTAAATGCGATCTGTTGATTGCGTATAATACTAATACCGGACAAAATATTAGTCGCCCCCTTTAAAGAATACACTCCTCGCTTTGGCGCCCTATAGAAGTGGTATTGTGCAGTTGTGCAGACATGTGACCCACCGACGCTGAAATAAGTCTTGCCAGTTATGTGTTGTATGGAATCAGCACAGTAACATGCGTCGACGTAGCGAAGTGACAGAATGGTAGAAATGAGCAATCTGTTTGAATGCCGCCATGACCGCGTAGTGAGAGTCAAGTTGCCAGACTTGCTGGCGTCCAACATGTCAGAGCGAGGTGGCGCAGTGTTTATCACGATGGACTCGCGTTCGGGAGGAC